>NC_092499.1:101586250-102228333 GCF_047511675.1 Marmota flaviventris | reverse complement strand
AAGAATAATCTGAGTTTTTCATTATTCCAGATAAGGAAAGAATGTCCCAAAGTAGTTTTGACACATCCAAGGTCACACAGATAAAGTTATAACAAAAGTGCAATAGAAGATAAAAGCATGGCATGATGTTACATGCGGCCACTCCCGCCACATCATGGTGTCTCTGAGACGCTTATCCAGGTGGCTGAACTATATACATCTGGGTAACAGTGGGTGAGCTATGGAACTGGGTTCATTCCTATCCTGAGTTTGGGAATTTCAGCTGGAGAGTGGCAGCTGCTGATAAGTTTCTGGATTGTGTTGTTTTTCAGAAAAAGTGGGATACTGAAGAGCCTACCCATCTCATGCTCTGGGGCAGCAGCTACAAGAGGCTAAGACTCTCAACCTAGATGGGTCGGGATTGCCTGGGAAGGTTTAAAAAGTATCAAATTAATAGAGTTCATTAACAGAATCCCTGATATTTAGGTTGGGGGAGAAGGTAGGGTGTCTCAGAATCATATTATTTTTGTCTCACTCTTAATTTCACAAAAATATCCAAAGAATTAAAATTATACATGTGAAAAATAGGTTGAATAACAATCAGCATTTAAAAATGGTTTTATAAAATTTTAGTACTGGTCTTCAAACACTTCTGTATTACATGTTTTTGAATAATGACCATCTTTCAACAGAATCACTGTGCTGTTAAAAATAAACAAAATAATTTTTATTAATTTGCAGAGAGATATCTTTAGGATCAGAATTTTTATATGCATGTAGCCACTGTTTTTGTTGGATCTATAATGATACCAAAATCTTAAAATTCTGTTAAAAATCTCCTCTGATGGTGCTGATGCCTACTGGGATTGAGACCCCAGGTTGTAGGTGATTAGTCTCAGGATTCAGTACCCATTTCTTAGGTTCATCAATTATTGTAGATTCCTCATGATTTCTGTATTGTTGGTATTTAAGGGTTATTTCCCCTAGTTGGACAAGAGTACTTGATAAAAAAGGACAAAACAAAACAACCCTCCCCCCCCAAAAAAAAAATAATGTATTCTCATATCTTAAGAGACACTTATATGATGTCAATTCCCTAGCTCAGGAAATAAAATGCCTTCTATTTTATCCCCTGTGGATGACAGTTGTGAGTGAATGACTGACTGTCCAGGGGAGGTGATGTGGCATCAAAGAAAGAGCATTAAACTTGTAGTCAGGAGGTCAGGAGCCCTGGGATCTGGTTCCAATCCTGATGCTCAATGGACTCTGTGATCTTTGCAGTTTATTTTACCTTCTTAGATTTCTCTTCCCTCATCTGCAAATTGAGGGGGACTTGAACTAGATTTTATCTCAGATTCAATCAATCTTAAAATTCTATTTATTCAATGATACATTTTGGTAGGTGCAATGGAAAGCTAAGTTCTTATTTTGCATTCTAGAGTCAGGTTCCTGAATACTTGAGAGTAAAACGGTTGTACAGATTGATCAGGGCATGGTGTAAGAAGAAAGTCTGTTAACCATGTCATTCTCAGGACTGTTCATGCCCAGTGGGGTCTAGTCTGAGTAGGGTAGGCTCTAAATCTAGATGGCTGTTAGCTGGGAAAAACTGGAGGGTTCAAGGTAGTAGAGACTGTGGTACAGTTGAAAAATAAGTATGATAGGGGAAAAGGTGATAGGCCATCAGAGTGAAGCAGACATTTTGGTTATAGAATGGAATAATGGAGTCTGATTTCAGAAGTAGAACAATTATAAATTATGACTAGGAAGGCCCAGGGTTGGCCATAGGAATGAGTTCTGGTGTAGAAATGAGGTCAAGATCTCTGGTACTGGGGTGAACAAGGAATTATGTGACTCAGACCTGCATAGGTTGTCCAAACCAATTTTGGGATGTACTGGAATGGTGGCAGTATTAGAAATAGAGAACACAATTGTAAGCCAGGTGTCAAAATTCTCAGTGAAGGCAATGTTGTAATCAGAGGGTGGTGGGTAGCTGGTCTCTCAGTCCATTCAAACTGCTATAAGAAAGTGCAGTAGACCCATTTCCCACAGTTTCACTTTCCATAGTTTTAGTTACCTATGGTCAGGAAGAGTACTACATATTTAGTGAGAGCGACAGCAAGAAAGACCCTTTTACATAATTTTTATTACAGTATACTGTTATACTTATTTATTGTTATTATTATTATTAGTTATTATTGCTATTTTCTTACTGTGCCTAATTTATAAATTAAACTTTATTATATGTATAAAAATAATATATAGAATTTGATACTATCTGTGGTTTCAGGCATCTACTGAGGGTTTTGGAATGTATCCCCCATGGATACAGGGGGTGGGGATTATTGTACCTTTGACTGGTGTTTTGGTTTAAACATGAGATATTCCCCCAAAAGATCATGTGTGAGATAAGGAAGAAACGTTCAGAGGTGAAATAATTAGGCTATGAAAGCCTTAATCTACTGGTATGGATTAACTTGGGTGGTAACTGTAGGCAGGTAAGGTGTAGCTGCAGGAAGTAGGTCACTGGGGGTGTGCCTTTAAGGTGTAGGTTTTGTCCCTGGTGAGTGGAGATCTGGCTCTGCTTCCTGGTTGCCCTGTCCTGAGCTGCTTTCCTCCCTCACACTCTTCTGCCATAATATTCTGCTTTACTTCAGGCCCAGAGATATGGAGTTGGTCAGCAGTGGACTGAACTTCTAAATTGTGAACCAAAATAAATTTTTTCTTCTTTACATTGTTCTTTTCAGGTCTTTTGGTCACAGTGGCAATAAAACTAACTAAAACAATTGGTTAATTATAAACAAACAGAAAGTTATTTACTCACATTGGCTGGGTAGTCCAAGATCAAGGCACTGGCAAATTCAGTGTTTGATGAGGGCTCTGTGCTTCATAGATGGTGGCCTTGTGGCTATATCCTCCATGGCATATGGGCAAAATCTTTAGCAGGCATCCTCAGACCTCTTTTATGAGAGTGTCAATCTTGTCTATGAGGGTAGAGCCCTCATGGCCTAATTACCTTCTCAAGGTCACGTTTCTTAATATCATCACATTAGAGAAAAAGTTTCAATGTATGGATTTTGTGGGGCACAGATATTCAGACAATAGAAGTAGGACAGTAATGTTTCTTAGGGGAACAATGAGATAATCTGAAGGATTTTTATTTTTTATTTTTTTTTAAAGAGAGAGAGAGAGAGAATTTTTTTTAATATTTATTTTTTAGTATTTGGCGGACACAACATCTTTGTTTGTATGTGGTGCTGAGGATCGAACCCGGGTAGCACGCATGCCAGGCGAGCGCGCTACCGCTTGAGCCACATCTCCAGCCCCATCTGAAGGATTTTTAAAAGGGAGTGGAAGAGTAAGTCTGGAAGTGAAAGTGGAAATGAGATGGTACTTATATTACATCCTCCCTGGGTAATACTTTGGGTAAAAAGCAGTTCCCATTTGAGAGCTGGTATCATACAGTTATTATTATTATAATATTAATGTTATATTATGTTATTATTATTATGATGATGCTGTTCTACCAGAGATCATCACTTCCACTTAGGGGTCTGCCAGTGCAGACAGAATTTACTTTGAACCTTTCAAAAACCTTGGTTGTCCCACCTTTAAAGAAATTTTTTTTCAACCTAATTTCCACAACATTGACTTCTTTTGAGACTTGAATAGCCTCTCTAGTCCTCAACTTTTTTTTTTTTTTTTTTAATTTTTTATTGTGGGTTGTTCAAAACATTATAAATTTCTTGACATATCATATTCCACACTTTGATTCAAGTGGGTTATGAACTCCCACCTTCACCCCATACACAGATTGCAGAATCACATCAGTTACACATCCATTGATTTACATATTGCCATACTAGTGTCTGTTGTGCTCCGCTGCCTTTTCCATCCTCCACCCTCCCCCCTCCCCACCTCTCCCCTCCCCTCCCCTCCTCTCTCTCTACCCCCTCCACTGTATAACCCTAGTCCTCAACTTTTGAAGAGTGGTAGATATTTGGTTCCTTAGTCTAAACAGAAGCTGATTTCTTTGAATGGGAAGTTCAGCAAATCATTGCAGTAATGTGTATTGATTCCTTCTGCTTCAGCAGCTAGATCAATGTGAGGAGTGAATGTCATTATATTCTATGCTGTCTACAGTCCAAGATGTATTCATGGAGAAGTCACTGGCAAAAACTCTCAAGTTTTACTTGGAATAATTGTGAAAAATTCTGTATTATTTCTGGAAAACTCAGGGAAGTTATCTGGTTATGCCCATTTGAAACCAAATATCAGAAAATTTAAGCTCTTTGATTCTATTTGGAGAACCAGAATTGTTGGCTTTTGGTTCTTTTTTCTTAGTGTTGTGGGATTACAGGCCAATATACAAATACATCTAGTCCCCTTAAATTGTTTATCTGTGAATATGCAGAATCAATACCTATGTTTCCCGAAGAAAATATAACCATTTTTCATTGAGATAGAGGTAAATATAAACAAAATGCTTAGTTTTATAGTAAATAATATACTATAGAAACAAAGCAGTTGAGATCTTAGTTTAGCCTCAATATTTTACAACAAAGTAAATAGACAAGAGAAGAAGTAAAGAGGCTACTCCTAAGTTATCATCCAGTTAGAACTCAGCCGAGCAGAGGACCCAGGAATACAAGCTTTGGTTGTTAGTGATTCTCAGCGGGGTGTGTATCTGTCAGTGGAAACTGTGTAGTTAAAAAACCAAGTAGTGCTTTGTCCTATGTTTTAATCTTTCTTTAAACATGGTATTTGGTTTCTTCTGAATTTTAGATAATATTTAAGGCAGACTCAAAAATGTTCAGAAGACAGACTTATTTTGGTAAGGGTGAAGGCATTGATAACAGGAGGCATTTCTCTGGGAAACAAAACAGACATGATCATTTCCAACCCAGGGAAATGCTGTTGGAAGATGAAATTGAGAAACTAGGCTAAATTGAGAAATGGAGTGTAAAGGTAGGGTTTCCAAAGTGTCTTGGGCTTCTTTGACATGAAATGTCACAAAATTTCTGATTAAGCCTTAACAACTGTCATGGAATTTTAGCTTTCTTGTGTGTACATTTTTTTTAAAGAGAAAATTGTTGAGGAATTTAAAGAGATGGAGTGAAATAGCTAGAATTAACTTTCTGAGTATTTTCAAATGGTGTCACTAAAATGTGGTTTATTTTGCCCAAAGAGCAAATATGATGTTGACGGAAAGAAAGTGTCTTCAAATCACCCTCTCAGGGAAAAGGTTACTGTCCACAACTCTATATACTTTTCTCTATCATGGGGACATTACGTTTTCAGTGAGCAAATATTTTTTTAGGAATATATATTTTTTTAGTGCTGGTTGAAAAAGAAAAATTTAATTGGAGGAACATATTGGTCATAAACTGTGGAATCGGTGAACTTATTTTTACTGATTTTTTTCCCCCCATTGAGTTTACTGATTTCAGAACAAAACTGGCTGGCTACTTTGGCACAATTCTTTCAGTCATAAGCTAGCCTTTCCAATTGTCTTAGTCTATTTTCTGTTGCTAATCACATAATACCACAGACTGGGTAAGTCATAAAGAAAAAAAGGTTCATTTTGGCTCCTGGTTCTGTTTCAAGGTTGAGGGGCCACATCTGGTGAAGCCCTGCCAGCAGGAAGGTGGTACATGACATCACATGAGAGAGAGGGAGAGCTTGAGAGACCTAGTGATTCTCCATTAATCCACTAATCATGCAAATGGATTAACCCATTTGTGAGGGCAGAGCTCTAGTCACTCCTTAAAGGTCCTTCCATTTAATATAATAATGAGGATTGAGTTTCAACATGAGTTTCCGAGGGGACAAACCATATTCAAACCATAGCACCAGCCAACACAAAGCAAATTAAAATAAATTCAAAATTATTCAGGAATGCTATATTCTTGTGAACTAACAGTTATTACTAAGATCATAAATATATATGCTCCTTTGAGGAAAAATCAGACATTGAAATTTACCCAGCATAAACCTTATGTTGACAGTAGTATAATTTTTCTAGGTTCAAGTACTGATTTGGTCCATCAAGGTGCTTAGAAGCATGCACTGGAAGCTGAGACTGACTAAGCAGAAAAATAATATTAAAAAAGCCATAGAATTATTGGCCTGAAGGGAGAAGCTGTACTGAGGTTAGATCCTAGGAACTATGCACAAAACCATTCCTTGGTAACATCATTGGTACTTGCCTGAGTACCAACCCTACTTATGCACCAGAAATTTGGCATGGCAATAGTTCCCAATGCCTAAATCTGGATACCTGCTGTGGCCCATGAAACAAGAAATAGGCTCTTCATGGAGCATCCTTTATATCAAATTTCTCACTTTTGAATCTTAATTTCACATGGAATCCAGGGCACATATCCACATGTTAGCTTCAAAGGACATTGGAATAGTGTAGAAATCTAGAAAGTTTCCATCTTGGGAGTTACAACTTGGAAGATTTTTCTAAACACAGCAAAGGTGTTCAAAATGTGCTCGGCTTCTGGAAAGCATTAAAAATACTCACTACTTTGTATGTTCTTGAGCAGATCACATCTCATTAATCCTCAGTTTTTCCTTTGTAGACTGGAATTTATTGTTTTTCTACAAAGCAGGCATTTTAGCAAATGGACTCTTATGCAAATGAAATTCCAGGGTCCAAATTATATTCTTACTTCTGGGACCTAGTGATTAGCCATGATAGGTCTGATTCTCATGTGGACTTCCAAACTATTTAGAAGGTAATGATGATATCTGTGGGAAAATTTATAATGTATTCTGTGCCCTACTTATCACCAGGTTTCCCACTGTAGAGGAGTAGCCTTCTAGACTAAAGGACATGGGTAGTTCTTCTTTGTTTATTATAGTGAGGTTCAGGCAAAAGAGTGTGTCTTCTCCAACTTAGGAGGATTTTGTAGATATGTGTCCCACTTCATGAATATTGGGAAGTCAAAGTTTTAGCTAATCACATCACAGAGCTTTATGTATAATAGATTCTCCAAAACTGATTTGAGGGACATTTGGTTCTGAGTGTGGGGAAATATAACTAGTAAGGCTTGGAATATTTTATAGCTATATTGAACATTTACCGTGTGCTAGAAACTGTGTTTCACACACATGGTCTCATAAATTCTTACTATATATTTCCTTGATGTATACACTATTGTTATCTCCATTTCATAGATGAGGAAATTGAAACTCATAAAGTAATTATTCAGAAGTGTCAGGAATGTAAGGGCACATCCAGAACTTGAATTAAGTCTATCTGAACCTGTCACTGGTACTTTTAACCATTATGTCATGTGTACTGTGAAGTCCTGTGTTCACACAAAGGGCTACTCTGCCCTGGAGTGCAAAGCACTGTACATTTCACTGACACTTCCAAATAGCATTTGGTTCCAATAGCCTTGACCTCAACCTTTACTTTTTGGGGTTATCTGTTCTAAGGGTCATCTTTACTTCCCATTTGACTTTTTCCTGTGACATAACTCAGACTTGGGGTTTCTTCTTCTCCTGTCCTTCCTACCTTACATGGCTCTTGTCTTGGTTGAGGTTTTTTTTCCTCACACCTCATTAACTTCTGACCATGACTCTCCTGGGACTTCACTCATGTACCTTCAGGAATTGGTCTGGTAGGAGTTCTTTGCAACTTATGTATGAATATGTAATGATAAATCCCATAAATTAAAAAAAAAAAAACAAACACTAGGTCAGTGAAGCAGAACATTCCTCAGCCACGGGAAGCACTGTCTCCATTTCATCAGCATTATGATAGCATGAGCTCCCCTCTCTCCACCTCCTCTCTGCATTCTCCATGGTCCAATTGAAGACTTCAAATTCTTTATTTATAGTCTCTCATCTCTGAACAGGAAACACTATTCATTGTTAGGGATTCAAGCAGATTCTATATTGAGGACTTGGTTTCAGTCTCTTTTGCAAACCCCATTTCTATACTTCCATTGCTAGTGGATATTTTCTTGTTTTGTATTTTTTTATTGGTTCTTTTTAATTGTACATGATGGTAGAATCTGTTTTGACATAATAAATAAAAGCATGGAATATATCGTGTTTTAGTTCAGACCCCAGGACCTCTCCTTCCTGGATATTTTCAATTCTCTCCTGCAGCATGATAAAAGCAAAACTCTTCATCTTTTCTTCTTCCAGCTTACTACCTCTTTTCCAATTCATTTTCAACTATCTTTACCCATTATTGGAACCTCTATTATTCCTATTAGCATGCTAGGTACAGATATTTTGAACTTGAATAGTTAAGTGTTTTTCACAAAAGGATAATAAGTTCCTATCTAATAATTTCCATTTCTATCTTTTTCTTCTCAGTTTTAGTAAACAGGGAATTTATAGCCAAGGGCAGAGTTTATCTTGGCAATGTTGATAGGTGAAATCTGAAGGTTTCATCACATCCATGAAACACACCCGGTTGGAACAACCAGATAACAATGCAGAACATTATTAGTTTTATTTAAGGTGTGCTGCTGATATAATCCCCGGAACTGACTTTGGCCATGCATTTAGGTCACCCTTATCATCCCATGTGATTAAAGATCAGGCTTTTCTCCTGTTCCCACAATTCTGTTTTCTTTCATTTTAATGTATTTTTCATTCTGAAAGTAAACACATAGGGCCGTTTCTGGTGGGAGCTGTGAGGTTATATCAACTTTGTTAGCTATAAAAACTACTGGATTGGCTGTTAGATTTTAAATGGATTTGTCATCCACCTTGACAGATCCAAAAGCAGATTTTATGACTTGCTTTAAAATAAAGTTAAACTTAATTCTTCCATCATATCCCAGGAGTCTTGTCCTTTTGAATTATTTAAGTCTTGCTAACAATCCCATGACATATTATCCCTTAGTTGTGATGGAATGAGATGGAATAGATCGACTCCTAGTGCCAAAGAATCCCCAAGACACTGCTTCAGATCAAATTCATGAATTATTGTCTCCTCTTTGAGTCCATCACAACATTAATTAGAATCAGAAATAATTTAGCTGTCTAATCTGAAATCAAGAGTTGTATTCTTGGTGTTGAGAATTATACCATATTATGTGATATGGGGCCACGTGTCCATGGCAATAGAAATATTGCATTTGTAATGATTAGAGTTGTTGAAATCTCTAAGAGTCTTTACTAAGTGTGGAAAGGACATATTCTGTAATTCTTATGGGTAAAAACTAATAGGGGATGCTCAAAACTTACGTGTAACTTGAATATTCATGTCCTTATATGATGACAAAATGAGATCATATTTGTATTTATATTGCATATGCATAATATATAATGTATAATATAATTTGTAATTATAATTAAATACAATTAATATAAGTATACTCTTACATTAATTCCCAAATCACAATGACTTTTGAAAGTTTTCCTGACATTAACTTAAACCCTTAAAGTGTTTCCATAGATATTTCTGAATCCCAAAGATATATCTCACATGCACACACCAACTGGTCCATCAAATGCAATGTCCAGCTGATAATTGCTCCAGTCTCTTCTACTGATTGTACACACAAAGCTGCTTGAAAAAAGCCTTGCCACTCTCCATGTTGCCAGTTCCATCATGTACAAACCATTGACCCCTCCTTATGCTCCCCAAAATATGCTCAGAGTACCATACTGTTTTCACCTCCTCCACACCGTCTCCAGGCTATTTTGTTTGTGTTCCATCTCTCCAAGTACACTTGTTCCTGATAATCAGCTCTTGAACAGAGTACCATGAAGACCCTCATGAAAAGCAATTGCATTAGCTATAGGGAATTTACCCTTGTAATTATATGGTTCAAATTCAGCAGAAGTACTTTCCAGTAAGAAATATCCTGAGGTTGTGTGTGTGTGTGTGTGTGTGTGTGTGTGTAAGACATACACCATGAACCTTAACCCCATTGGAGAGATTGCCTGGCTCAAGGAATATGTTCAACCATAATAAATATGAATATATATATTCCTTGAGTTGTGAATCTAAGTGGGGTTAGTTTATGGTAGAAACAGTGTGAGCTTCAGGAAAAGAGAGGGGTGGACATCTTTTATTTCTATGCAGCTTCTATCTAACTTGAATGGACCAGGAGATTTTGTGCAGCAGATAAGGGGCCCAAGAAGGTTGGAAAATCCTCAGTGCTCTGGAGATCCAAAGTTTAAATATAATCAATTCAATGGATGCTAAGAGAGAGATTTTTCTTCTTGGCCAACATAATATTTTCTGATGTCTATATATTGGGGATGTTTATTTGCAGGCTTTGCAGTCCTGGGCCTCCCTGACCTTCTCTGGGCATGCTGGGAAACATGCAGGCTGGATGCTAGTGCCTAGATATGCTCCTCAAGGAGGCAATGGGAGCCCAGCAGAGTTTGGGAAGTGCCTATTTCTGAAAATAATGAAGGTAGAGATGATTACTTTGTCAGCTTGCTGGCCTAGAGCATGCCATATCCCAATTCCTGCACATTTGGGTATTAAGCCAGATTATTATTAGGGTATGAAATGTATATGTTTAATTTCTTTGAGAAGTGCCAAGGTATTCCCTCTTTGCCCTTCATGTAAGTATAGGAACATGTTTATGGTTGGGAACCTGAATCAGGTTTATAATTCATCTAAATATGATTTGACTCTCCAGATGTGAAATGTTGAAAACATATTTTTCCTTCCAGAATAACTTTTCAAGACTAGTTCCCCAGAATTGAATTGAGAAAGGCAATACATTCACTGCAGCAGAAAATTGATGCAGTTGAAAGCGTGATATATTGGACATCTTAGGTCATAAACACGACTGGTATTGGGAAGAGAAATTTAATTCTTCCATAATTAACAATAAGTCATTGTGGATATTGGTTCATGTAATTCATTTCTCCTACCATTTTCTTATGCACAATTGATTAGAAGAAAAAAGTGAAGTTACCACAAATATCCAGCAATTTTCCCACTGGAAATAAAGCCACCAAACTATTGCATTTCAGTGGCAAAATGTGTTCAGACATGCTAACAGAAAACTAATGGAAAATAAATGGTTTCTTTTCCAATTTAAGTTGAGTTTAGATAGAGTGTTTGGCATGCATTCCTCATATACCATATACTGGGTACATCTCAATTATTCCAGATGATTTCACTAGCAATGGCTATAGCACCCAGCTGACTATGACAGCTGAGAAGCAGAGCAATCAAAGATTTAGCTCAAAAAGAAAAGTTTGGAAAGGTCAAAGTCTGCATCATGCTTTAGAAATGGTCATTCTCTCTATCCTGATTAATCCAACGAGTATTTTTTTTGAGTTCCTATTGTGTGCCACATCCTTGCCAGGCACTGGTGAAATGAAAACAAATGAGAATATTCTCAGAAAATAGTCCTTTGAGAAACTCTAAGTGTTAGCAGAGAAACACATACACGGATAGTAAAGATTGTATTAACAAGGGTAAACCATAATGCTAGGTAGTTGGCTTACCCTATCTCAGCACCATTCTAAGAACTTCATGTGTATTAACTAATTTAAACAATCAACTTACATTCAGTGTGATAAATACAGAAATATATAAAGTATGGGTGGCAAAAATGAAGGGTCAATTACTTATATCTGTGTGGATGAGAAGATGAGGAAAAACTACATAACATTTGAGCTAGGTTTTGATGAATGACTGAGTTCAACTGATCGACAAAGGATGAAGTGGGAGGCGAGGGCCTTTGAAAGCAAGGTAGAACTCAAGGAAAGGCTTGAAGGTACACGGGGGTTGAGGGGGTTAGGACATAGTGGAAATGTTGCTTGGTGTTGTAAATAATTGTTAGGAAACTTTCCAGGGAAGTACTGTGCATGATTTATAATACCGAGACTGGAGTGGGTTGGAGAAGAGGATAAGGAAAGATATATCTTTCTTACCATCCAGTAATACCATAAAGTGGGGGAGTTCTAGGATTCTGAGCATTTCAGAAAGTGAGTTCTCCTCCCCTCACATTAGCCACAGCATGAACAAAATCTTAGCAGAGAGGGATCCCATTTTTAAAGCCCTCTTTCATTGGTGACACTTGTTCTTCATAAGCATCAGGTTCTCTTGGAGCTCTATTTCCTGAGTCATATAAACCAGTATTCCTCAGGTGAATATGGTTTTGGAGCACTCTCCTATTTTCATAATCCTTGTCTGACTGACTCAGACCACAGGATCCTGATATATGACACCGAAGAATATGACAACAGAACAGAGAACATGCTCTCAGAGTTTCCTCTGTGACAATACTCCTACTCTGCCGTTCCCTTGGTTTCTCTTAATGGACTCTGGGATTATCATCCTAACTTATTTATATTTCAAACATTACTCTCTGGGAAATAATGAGTTTTGTTAGTTTATCAGATATTCAAAAGCTTATCAGAGGAATATAATATTAACTCCTTTTTCATTGCTTAGTTATGGTTCCTTTTATTTTAAATTTTTAGCTTCCAATTTTTATTAACACATATTTTAATTGACACATAATAATTGTACCCAGCATAACACACACAATATACAATTTGTATTACAATTGTGTATATCTCCAAATGAAATGGTGACCTAACCACCATCATTTCAGTAATACAGTATTCTTTTTAAATTCAAATAATGATACTTAAGGTCCAAAAATTAAAACAAAAATATCACAATTTTAACTGTATTCCTTTGTGCTTTTAATTTCTTACTTTAAACATTTTCAGAACTTTCATAAGATACAGAAATACACATAATAGTCTTGGTTCAGATGGTGTATTTTTGTGGATGGGTATAATATTTTATTGTTTTGAAGACTTTCCCGATTTTTCTCAATATTTTCTTGGCCTTTTTATCAAGACAACTCTATTGAATTGCTGTCTTAGAAATATTTTTTTTTTGTCTGTAATGTTTCTTGGAATTTTTTCTAATCTAGCCACGTCTTGGAGTTCATCAACTTATTATAGGCATATTTGAGTTCATTTTCTTTAAACAAATATCTTTAATACTGATCCATATTGAAGTTCACATGTCAACTTTCATCCGACTCACACAATTCATTGCTGTTGGCTTAGCATTTACTACCTGGAAGAACTTAATATCATCCACAAATTTGTCTAAATTGCCTTTCTTGATTCCTTATGAAAATGCTAAATAATACAATTCCACGGGAACTCTGTTGTTAATTTTCCTCTCTAGAGAAGTGTCTGTTTTTTATTTTTAATTTCCTTCTTCTTAATGTTCCGCTCAAGTACAGTCTGCCTATCCTGCCTGGACTCATGGTATATTTTGTTGTTGTTTTATGGAGTCTTAGCAATTGAACCCTTTTAGATTTATCTTTAAAACTAAATAAGGCAGACTCAGGAAACCAAAGGTTGAATATTTTCTCTGCTATGTGGAAGTTAGTCCAAAATAAGAAGAAGATGAAGAAGGAGAAGAAGAAGAAGGGGGAGGAGGAGGGAAGGAGGACAAAAAAAGAGGGGTGGGGGAGAGAGAAGGAGAGAGAGGGAGGAAAAGTGTGTGTGGGGAGTGGGCTTCCATTAAAATAGAAGGAAGACTGGTGGACTAGATGAAGGAGAATGAGGCAGGGGTCAGGGTGTTGGGGGATAAAGGAAGAAGAGAAGAATCAATCTAACTTGACTTTCCTAGGTACACATATGAATATATATAGTGAATTTCACGTATATCCACAAGACACTAACCAAAAAGGGAATATACATATAAAATAGCAGAAAGATCATTAGCATAGGGGGGAGGGAACAGATAATATTGAGCAAATATTGAGCAAATTATATTACACACTTTTTTAAATTGTCAAAATGAATCCTAATATTTACATATAACTAAAAAAACTTCTCTTATAAAAAAACTAAATAAGCTTCAGTCATTGCTTTATTTGGGGTTTGTGGGTATTTACTCACTCAAGGGGACCCTGGTAGTTATTTTAAAAATAACTGTGTCAGTTCTTAGTTTCTTACTAATTTGCTTGTGAAAACAGTGCGTTTTAAGGTCAGTGGTCACTTTCAGATTGTACCTTAGCCAGTGTATAAGTGTCATATGTCATCATGAGTATGCCTGTGTGCTGATTGGCTAGGGCCTAAGCCCTGGGTTAAAATTTCGAGTATTGCCTGGGTATATAAAAATATACATTATCTTGTGAGTGAGGGAGACCAGCTGAAGAAGGAAAATTTAATGACGAAACTGATAATAGTATTGAATACTTCTTGAGTGAGATTTGCCAAGTGAGATATGCGCTTTAATACATATCATCTCCTTATGTCCTTAAAACAACACTATGAATAGAATAATCGGACAGGGAGGATGTGAGACTCACCCAGCTTCACATAACAGGTAAGGGGTGGGGAGCAGATGTGAATCTGTTTGGAGCCTGAGTCTATGCTATTAAACTACAGGCTGTACTGCCAGTTATCTCACGTGTCCTGCTCCAGTTAAAGAAACAAAGGCACAAAGAGTTGGGAAGTGAATGTTCCCCAAAACTCTCAGATCAGAACAGAAAAATTCTTTCCACTTTGGCTGACTGGGGAGTCCTGTTCTGATTTTTTCCAGAATGCAAACAAAGGAGAAGAGATCTAATCTTAACCTACATCTCACCTTAACCTCTATTTCAATCTATTTCCCACTTCCTACATACCCCATGTTGTTACCAAACTGATTTTTCATGTTCCACATCCACATTGTGTTTTAGCTTTTATGCACTGTTGCTCCTGCTTTTGCCTAGAATGACTTCCTGACCTATAAAAGTCCCTAATTCATCCTTCAAGGTCCAGGTTAAGTTGTTTCCCCCATGACAATTTTTCAGATTGCCCAACTAGAAGTAATCTCTTTCTTTCTCAAATGGCAGAAGAGATTTACAAGTACCTCTTTAAGCTTGCATGTTGTTTTCTTGGGATCATTGATACATATGCTTAGTGCACAGGCAATGGAGCTTAACCATCTATGTTCAAGTCCTGGCTTTGCTACTTGCTAACTAGACAAAGATACTTAGCCTTTAGGTACCTCAGTTTGCTTATTTATAAAATTGGTACATACTTTACAGATCTGCTAGGAAGATTAAACAAGTTTAACAGATGGGTGTTTAAAGTGCTTAGAACAGTGCCTGACACAATAAATGCTCTACATGGTGGCTATAATTGTCAGCCTCCTCAGTTTATTGCTAGCATATTTTTCCTACTAAATTTTAAGAAGACCTGTGACTGATCTATCTTTACATGTTTTAATTTGCTCCAAACAGTGCTCAGCATGTGAGAGGCATTTAATAGGGTTTTGTTGCTGGAATGAAGAGGAACATGAAGGCAATAGAACACTTTGATTAAAAGTGTGGGTTTTCGAGCTGATTTTGAGTTCTGGTGCTACTTTTACCCTGTTTGTTGCTTTGGACCACTTATTTAATGCCTCTAAGCCTCAGTTTCCTAAGTAAGGAATATAAATAGAAATAATGATAAAAATAATAGCATCTCACAGGGTAGTTGAGAGGATTGATTGAGATAACATGTGAAGTGCTTGCTCAACAATCATATGTGGTAATTATTTAATGAACTTTCCTCCTGCTTTTACTAAGCTTTTAGTCAAAAGGTGGCTGGCCTGAGGAGGGCTAATGAGCCTTTGGACTGCCGTCTAGGAGCAGTGGATTTGAGCTTGCATGGACATGGGTAGGACAGCCATCTGAAGGCTGATGGGGGATAAACAACGTCTTTGACTTGATGCCAAGATTCAGAGTGACTTGTAAAGTTTAACATTCTCAATTTCTAAATATTAGATTTTGAAAAGTGAAGAAATCTGTGTGCTGGGCTTCACATTTTTTTTTTTTTTTTTGCTTGTGAATAAATCTGTGTGATGGGTCTTACATTTTACTCTGCTGTAACCTGTTTTGATATCCTCTTACATCTGACTATTTCCAGTGCAGTCTGTGCTGAAAGGAAGTTGCATTTCACTGGGGTCTTGAGGGAAGTGCATCCTCCTAGATCTGAGTGGAAGGGAAATCACATTTGTTAAGCACCTCCTTTGTGCTTTTCAGAATCCTCTCATTTAATCCTCAGAAGTCTCTTGTGCACATTTAATGGACAAGGAAAGCAAACCTGGCCCAGCCCGTAGGCCAGTGGGGACAGCAGGGATTTGAACAAGTTCTCAGTCTCTCTGCTTCACCACGTGCTTCCTGGAACCCTGCTCCACATGGCCTGGCTGTCCTTTCATCTCTTCTGCCCCCATTTCAGACTTTAGAATAACTTTGGGACCAGGATGAAGGAAACAGTGTCCTGTGCCCTCCCTGCTGGCCTCCTGCGGTGATAATGTGCTTGGGTGTTTCTTGCCAAGGCCTGAATTCAGGTTCTCTTTCTGCCTCTGACCTGTCTGCCTTTTCCTTTTTCCTTGTTATAAACCTTTCACATGGGAAGATCATTACAACTGTGCTGGGGAAGTGTCATTTCCCACAAGGAAATGATTGAAAAACATAAACTGGATCTATCACTGGCAGAAAAATGGATCTAGAAATTTCTAAATATTGGTGAATAGACAGGGGGCATGGACATCACATGAAGGGAGTTTCTTAAATACTACATCCCTGTTCCTGCTCCTGGAGAGACTAATTCAGGAAGTCAGTGATGAGACCAGAGAATATGACCTTTAAAAGACCTTACCATGATAATTCTACCACACAACCAGGTGTATAAACTTGTGGTGTAGATAAAACTTACAGACTAGTATTAGGGAGGAATGGATTTCTCCACTGCAACTCCAGAGCACAGAAAGCCTTGCTCCTTCTTAGAATATGCACACCAGGATCCAGAGTGTAAGACTCCTCTGTGCCAACAATACCCATGACTGACTAATGAGACAGCAGGAAGTCTTCTGAGGGGCTCTTGGTGTGAGCTAGGTTTTGCCCTAGTTGATTAAAAAGGGAAATAAATCATGATTTGTGTCTTCAAGGAGTTTGTAATCTTGCTGAGAAATATGCTCAGCACACAGGATAAGACTAGTGATTTGTAAATAATTTAAAGTTCAACATTACAAGGCCCAGACACTAAAAGTGGGAATTCAAGGACACAAAAGTAATTAAAATTAAATAGTGGGTGCTTTTATCTAGGGGGAGAGCAAAACCGGCTTAGACACGCTGCAAGGTTTTGGGCACATTCTGGAGAGGGGGACAATCTCAAGGAGAATTGGGAAGCAAATTGGCAAGCCCTGTGGCTGGAATGTGTAGTTGGAAAGGTGACTGCTGTCATATGAAGAGGAATTTTCACTTGTCAGTGGACCCACAAAGCTGTGAACTAGGGCCTGTAGGTGAAAGATGCAGGAAGCACATGCCTGCTTAAAAAGGGAAGGGGATTTTCAACTCCTCTGTCTGGAAAATCATTTGGAGGGAATGTTACAAAGAGGATTTAAAGATCTCATGGTGCTTTACATAGGTTCCAATTCTGTAGTGCCATGACTCTCTAAAGGAAGTGATGAGAAAGATGAAGTGTGTTAGTTACCTTTGTGTTGCTGTGACAACTACCTGAGAAAAACAACTTTGAGGAGAAAAGATTTTTTTTTTTTGGCTCATGGTTTCAGAGATTTTATTCCCTGGTTGACCAGCTCCAAGGCAGAAATATCATGGTGGAAGTGGTGATATGGAAGAAAGCTGTCAGCTCATGGCAGCTAGGAATCTGAGAGCGAGAGGGGTCGGGGACAAGATACAGTCCTCATGGACATGCCCCCAGTGAACTACTGTCTCCAGCCACGCCCCACCTGCTTACAGTTTCCACCATCTCCTTGTAGTCTACTCAGCTATCAATAGATTAGTCCACTGATGAGATCTGAGCCCTCGTGATCCAACCACTTCCCAAAGGCCCTCTCCTGGACATTGCTGCAATAGAGATCAAGACTTCAGCACATGAACCTTTGGGGATATTCTAGATCCCAATTACAACAGGAAGGAATGAGAGGGAGTGAGAGGCGGATAAAAGGAAGATGTACAGAGAACATGTGAGAGGAGACCATCAGAGGGGAGGAAGAGAGGCTGAGAATGGATGTGTCCAAAGGCAGCAAAGCGGGCAAGGTTAGGGTTTGGGAAGCTTTGTAGTAGCCTCTGGGGTTTAGGCTGAAGGTGGAGTTATGACCAGGTGGAAATCTAGGCACCCAGAAATTGGTTCATGGACCAGGGAAGTGAGAGGTGTTCCTTCGTTGATATGGGGTTTTTATCAGATTCCATTGAATTTCATCCTTTTGGTGAGTGTCAAATTATATGTTTTTGCTCAACCTTTCCTTAATATGTAATCACTACTGCTCTTTGTGTCAGAAAGGAACACGATTGCTGAATTTAAATTGACTGTAATAAAAAAAAAAAAACCTAAGGAAGCACTTACCTAAAAGGAGAGAGAATAAGGAGAAAGATTTATAAGGAACTTGCCTTTTTACTGTCAACCTGTAACACTCTTAAGCAAAACCTGAGGGCATATGAATGTGAGAGGTTATTTCAAATGACTAGATGTTTATTTTAAATACAGTTTTTTTTTCTTTTAGCAGAAATGGTGAAAAGGGTAAAGTACATCCTTAAACCGTTGTAAGGTATTTGATTGTGAAAGAGCAGTGTATGAGGTGCAGGGAATTAACTGCTCAGGGAATGGCTTTGGAGACTTTCTTCTTTAATTATAGATTAAAGCAGACCTTGACAGTGTCCTTTTGGATCAATATGAAATACAGCACATAAATCAATAGCATTACACAGCACAGTGTAAGAAATTCCTAAAAAGAAAATAGAACTTACAAATTATCTTAGAAAAAAAGTGATTTTTTACTTGAGAATGAATTCATTTCAACAAAATTAAAAGTCTTACTATATAGATGCATCTGAATTTGATTTCTGGTTTGTTTAATACAATGTGCTCATTTTTCTCTTTGTTAAAATGGTCCAGGATTTGATATCAGAGTCCATGTCCAATTCTTCCATTAATTAGTAGAAAAATTATTTTAATTTTCTTACTTTTAAGTGAGTTGGACTAAATGATCAGAAAGACCCCCGGTGTCTCAAATATGTTATGATTCTGTTCTGTTATGAAAAAAACTTTCAAAATTTACTGAGCCCAAAGAGTATGAAGAAATATTAGTATTATGAAAGCTCTAGGCTGAGAAGAGGGAAATTTGGTAAAAAAAGAATGAAAGTGCTTACTTGCCTACAACAGAGAAGAAAAATTGGAGTATAGGAAAATACCATCTCAATTGGTGGAGACTCTGAACCTTCCCCATATTGAATTCACACTTTGCAAAGATGTTTCTCAGAACATTCTTGATAAGGAGCTTTCAATTCAAAAGGCAACTGGGAGCATCTTAGGTATCTCAGGAGGATGATGTGTTTGAAATGATGCTTGAGCAATTCTGTGACTTCTGAAGGTAGCATCTTGAAAGCACTTAGAATACTACCTGGCATGTCTCAAGTATCTGTGAAATAAAGCAAAATGTGTGCCTTGGGAAGAAGAGGGAGGGCTGGCCAGGAAGAGAAAGCAAGTGAGACTTATTTTCTGAAGTTTGCCCTAGGGCTCTTCATTTTTTAGTTCCTCTCCTCAGGCTCTCTTTCCTCTTTTCGATTTTTATTAGTAGACTCTAGATATTATTTATTCCTTTGTAACCATGGATACAACTAACTGGATCCATGTAGCCATCTATTTTTTTCCTTGCCTGAATTTCTTTTTTAACTATAAGGGAACTATAACAGAAAGTACAAAGACAGGCAAACTTTTGTTTTCAAATAAACTGACTTATCTTGAGCAATTTTGGTTAGAAAAAGCATAGTTTGCAAAGGTTGGATAATAGGAAATATGACCATGAGTTAGGAGCCTTTGTGCTAGTCCTTGCTTTGATGTCAACTGACTTTGTGTGATGTTGGGCAAATCCTGGGGTTTTTCTGAGCCTGGGTTAAGGCATCTGTGAAGAAGAATTGATAATCCCTAGTCTCCTGTTACATGGGACTATTAGCACCACATGTTTAACATAGTCTAAATAACTGATAATGTGTGATTGTAAGTACTAATCTGTAAATAAAAGTTATTGTTAATGTAACAGATCCCTTATAACTTGGAGAGTCCGGAACCTCCTGCATGTGACAGTACCCTAGGTTTTTGTCATTTCATCCTTCCCTTTTCCAGAACCTGATTTCAGGATGGCATGAGGCATTGACTTCTCTAAAACGCTGCCAGATGCCTTGAGCAATGTGTCAGTTACCGAGGACTTTTCTGGGACCAAGAGGAGACATTTAGCTTTGGGAAAAAAGGAAGGATAAAATTAGCAAGCAGGATGTGGAAGTGAAATAGAGTAGTTTGGACAGGACTCTTGGCTTAACCATCCTTCCTTGTTGTGGGGCTTGAGGAAATTCCTTAAACTCGCACACTTGGGAGTTCTCATCTGTAAAAGGAGATAAAATACATTAATGTTTTTGTGATATAAAGTACTTATCAAATTACCTGACATCTAATAAAGGTTCAGTACATGTTAGATATTTTTATTATCCAAAAGAAAGATAAATAACATTATAGACTCAAGGTACCTGAATAAAGCTGTCTTAGGATCTAGCATTGAAAGAAGTGAACAAGCACATACAAGTTGGAAACATCCCAAGTTAGGGACATAACATGTCTTGGGAGAAGCTCAATTAGCAGGGCAAGAGTTTGGACTGTCTAATCAAAGATCTGCTTCTGTATTTGGGGCCTTATTAAATTAGCTTCTTCCCATCAGTCAGGGAACTGATATGGGAAGAATAAAGAGAATGATATTGGTTCTGAAACTTTTGGATATTTTGGCATATGCAGAACTCACAGGGAGATGATTATGAGAGGAAAGCCTGGAAGAGTTATAATTATTTTTATTGGTTTTGTTTAGGGCATGAATGAAACCTAAGAGTAACCATGAAATAGAATTTTAAAGCTCTCTTTGTGGGCCCTTCTTTCTAATCTTGCCTCCCCTTACTCCCCAGAAATGAGTAAATATCTCTATCATATATTTAATTAAAGCATTTTTTAAATCAACCATTATAAATTAAGCATTTGTACTAGGCATAGTATATATAAGCATTTGGGACACATCAGTGAACAAAACTGTGAGAGATTTTCTTCCCTCATAGAATTAATAACATTTTAGTGCAGTGGGGAGACAGGCAATAAATAATCATAATAAAAAGGTAAATTATATTATGTGGAACAGAAGAACAGTAGAGTAGGCTGAAGGGGGATTGCAAAAGTAGGAGCAGTGTGCAACTTTAAAACAGGATAGTCAGGGTGGACCTCATTAAGCACGTGACATGGAAAGGGCTTGGCAGGTTTGAGGAAGAAAAAGGAGAGCAGAGTGACTGTAATAGATGAATTAGGGGAGTAATAGGGATGAGGTCAAAGAGGTACAGGGAGGAGATATGGACCATGGAGACCTTTGATAGGATTGTAAGGATTTTGGCTCTTAATGTCACTAAACTGGGAAGGAACGTGATTTGACTTAGGATCTTTACAACTGTCATGTTGTACATAGATGGTGGGAAAGAAGGACAGAAGCAGGGATTCAAGTGAGGTACTATTGCATAATCCTGGCAAAGGATGATGTTGTTTTAAAGGTATAAACAGAAGAGATGGTAAGATGTGTAATAAGAATTGTAATGCATTCTGCTGTCATGTATTTAAAAATGAAATCAATTAAAAAAAAGATGTGGTAACTTTCTGGATGTATTTTGAAGATAGAGATAACAGGATTTGCTGAGAGATTTGATGTGGCATGTGAGAAATGAGGGATTGAGGATGACTTCAGGGTATCTGAACTGAGCAAATGAGATGGGAAAAGTTGAGGATGAAGCAGACATTGTGGCAGAATAGCAGGAGTTTAGTTTTGGATCTGATGAGTTTGAGAAGTCAATTAATTAGGTACTGCAGTAGCCTGACTTCTACAAATGCCCTGCGCCCCCAGATTTCCTGCTCTCATCCTGAGACTATGAATATGATGAGATATCATATCTGTAAATATGTTATGTTACATGTCAAAGGAATTTCATAAATGTAGTTGAGGTTTGTGATCAGCTAATATTAAAATAGGGAGATTGTCCTGGGTTATTTCTTAATGTTATTACATGACCAATTTAGATTCATAGTATTTTCTCTGGCTGATAGTAGAATAAAACAGAAGGGGAAGTCAGAAAGACTTGGAGCATGAGAATGTTTTGACATGCTGTTGCTGGCCTGACGATTAAGGGGGCCCTGCAACAAGGAATATGAGTGCTGCCTAGAAGCTGAGAGCAGCCCCTGAACAACAGCCAGCAAAGGAACAGAGACATCTGTTTTGCAGCTGCAAAGAACTGAATTCTTTCAGTAACCTGCATGAGTTGGAAGTAAATTTTTTCTCATAACCTGTATATAAGTCCAGCAGACTCCCTGGTTTTGACCTTATCAGTGAATGAGCAGAGAACTTAGCGAATTCTGCTCAGATTTCAAATGGCTGATGTTTTATGGTAATTTGTCCTGAAGCAATAAAAAAGAAACACAGACATAGATATGGAGATGTCAAGAAAGTAGCTGGATATAAAAGACTGGAATTCAAGATACAGATTTGGGTTAGAGATATTCATTTAAGTGGGTTGATATAAAGATGGTATTCCAAAACTGTACCACTTTCATGGTCACTGAAGGAGGGAATAAGGATGAAGTCAGGACTTCTGCCAAAAAGTGAAAACTGGGGTCCTCCAAGATTAACAGGTTGGGGAAAAGGAGAAGCCAGGAAAGGAGATTGAGAAGGAGGGAGCAGAGAGGTGGGAAAATCAAGAGCCTGAAGTCATGTGAAGAAAGTGTCAAGGAGGAAAGAGTGATGCACATGACGAAAGCTGGTAAGTTAAATGGGATGGAGTCTAAGAGTTGATTTGACTGTTAGATTTAACAACATGGAGGTCTCAGTGATCCACTCAAAGGCTGTTCTGAGGAAGTGACATAGACTTGAGTGGGTTTAAGAGTGGAAGGAGAGGAATGAGAGACATAAATTTTAGAGCCTTGTTTTGAAGGATTTTATTGCAGAAGGGTGCAAAGAAACTGGGCAATAACTGGTGGGGAAAGTGATCATTATAAAGATCTTTTTAAGATGGGAAAAAGAATGGCATATTTGTGTTCTTAAGGAAAGATTCAGTCTAGATGAACATATTATAGAGGGTGAAAATTTTGGAGAAGTTCTTGGATAAGCTAAGGTGGTAAAGTTTAGCATAAAATTAGCCTTCAACAGTAATATGTTCATCTATCTTAACAGGTAAGAAGATAGAGTATGCAGGGATGATGCTGTCAGGTGTGTTAATAAGCTAACTGGAATCTGACATTTCAGTAAAGCATAACGACAAAGTCCAGCATATGACCATGGAGTCAGTGGATGAGGTAAAACAGAGAACAAGATTATAAGGAAGAGGAAGTTGAGAAACATTGGCAGGATATTGGAAGGATCACTTATGTGTGTATTGAAATAGTAAAATTTTAAACAGAAGTAATATTAGAAAGATAATGAACCAAGAGTGAGAAAGAGTGGGAAGTTGCTGAATGACAGCAAGAATGAGGTGAGAAAATCTGATGGCTTGAGATTCAGAGATGGAAATTTTGGAGGAAGAGAGAGGCAGACTGTAAGTGGCAATGAAGAGTAAGGAGCACGTCTCCCCACCCCAGCCCCGTGGTTGATGGCTGTGGAAGTAGAAACAGGCTCCATTGTGAGGTTTCAGGGAAACAGTGGTTTTGTGGGAGACAGATTTTAGTTAGACCAAGACAAAGGGAAACTTTAAAGAGATAGAGGTAGACTTTGCTGTTGGCTGAATTCCAGAGAGTACAGTGAACTGCTCTCAGGAGTTGGGAAGAGCTGGAAAAGACAAAGGAATAGGGAGTGTGTAGAGTCTTAGATGATTAGAGTGTGGTCAATGAGGAGTGTTCTTGGATTCTGGAGCCTCTTTTTTCAGTGATTGATATAATCAAGGATAAAGAGTTTAATGAGATTAGTACTGGTCGATTAAGTAGACTATGAGAGTTGGAGAGTAGGGAAACCAATTATTGACATATTTTTGTTCATTTTGGTATACCCTCAGCCAAGTTAAACACAATCCAGTCTATGAGAAACAAATAAGCCTCACTTGCACAATTAAGACCCTAGTAGAAATGCCAGTTCCCCAGTGGAACATCACCAGAAGCTCAGGTCCCAAGCAAAATGTCAGATACTTGGTTTGTTTCTACCTAAGAAAAAGGCAGAGAAATGGAGTTTCCTTTTGAATCATTTGTCTCTGGAAGGCTATTGAACCTCAGATTCAGGTAAGAGATGATCAGAGAGAAATAAGTCCTGTGGGTGTCAGTGACATTTCACTATGTAGAAGTGGGGGGTTGTCTCCCTGCTGTAATGCCCAGCTAAGTCTGAGATGTTGCAATAAGCCCACATGGGTACATTTTTACTTTTCTGGGAAACCTTCTAATTTTAGCAGTTTTTGTTACTTCCACAAGAAACCTTGTCACAATCTTATATCAAAAGCCATGGAAAATTTTCTTGAGTGTGAATACTCACAAAAATGTGGGTAGAAAGCTCCAAATATGAGATCTGAGAAGGGCCTTGATGATAATTTCAGATCATATAGTCTGGCAGTTTCCAAAGTTTTACATTTTTCAGGGGGAAATGTGACCATATTCCATCTTATCTATCTATCTATCTATCTATCTATCTATCTATCTATCTATCTATCTATCTAATGAAACATGGAAAACCACAATGTACATAAAATAGAAATGAAAGGGCTTTGGATTTTTTGATGAATTCTCCTGCTTCTTTATTCTATTTTATGAGAGTGCCTGATCAACTTGTTGGAGGCTTGGGAGCTGCATAACACATGGTCTTCACAACTATTGATCCAAATGCCTTGTTTTGCTTGGGTTCTGCCCAAAAGCATGCTCTGTGATGAAGATTTTCATGTTAGTTGTGTTTGGCTGGTGGTCCCAGGGAGGAAATTGGAGAATTAGACAGAAAAGGGAAGAAGCCAATATAAGGTATACCAATGAGTAGGTTACCCTGGTGGGCAATGGAGAAGATATGCTTCAGAGTTGCCTTACCTGAGACTACAGGAAACCAGGTATTTACCATTTACCCTGTGACATTAAGAACTGCCCTGGGGCACTAATTCCTGGGCACTTTTTGCCACTCTGTGTAGCAGAATATCATCTCTGTGGCCAGGAAAAGACTTCAGGCAGAGTCTCAGGTGATTGGGTAAGAAGCCAGGGGGATGCACTAGATATTATGAATGAACCCTGGGTGTGTACCGAGTGTCAAATTGGTGTCCATCCACAATGTCTGCAGCACCCATCTTCATAGGTGGAAAAGGGAATGTCCTGAAGAGGTGGGAAACAATGATAAAAGATCCAGGATGCTGTTTTTGACTGTGTGTGCCATAGGACTCTCAAAAAAGCACACATATCAAAAGGTATGTGAAATTGTTTAACAAATATTTATTATGCACCTAGTATGTGCTAGGCACAATTTTAGGTACCTGAGAAATATCAGTGAGCAAAACAGAAAAAATTCCTGGTCATTATACCTGTGCATTCTAGGAGGAAAAAAAAACCAGGAAACAAATAATAAGTGTAAGAGATAAGTTAAAATAATAAGTTAGAAGATGTTGTGAGGTAATGGTAAGGGAAAGAACAGAAATGCAAGGGTGGTTGCTAAGTGTGAGAGAACTAGATTCTGGATGTAGTTTGATGGTAGAGGTAACAGGTATGGGAATGGTAGGTGAGTGAGGGAGGACTTTAAATAGGGTTGGACAAAGGGACAACATTCATGAGGGGTGAAGGAGATAGCTGTGTGGGTATATGTGGAAAAAGTAATCCAAGCAGAGGGAACAGCACAGAGAACGAGCTTGCTGGATCTGTTTCAGTAGCAGTGGGGAAAACGGAGTATCTACTTGGAGCAGTGAGAGGGCAGGCAGTGTAAGATGAGGTCTGAAAAGAGCAGGGAGGCCAGGTAATGTGAGGCTTTATAAGATTTTGAAGTTTGCTCTGAGTGGAGTGGGATGCATGAAAGACAAGTGACATTATTCAGCTTAAATTGTACAAGGATCACTCTGGTTTTACTTTGGGGGTACACTTTAGGGGCCAAGAGTGAAAGCAAGGAAGAGCTATTAAGAGACTTCCTTGTAATCCAGGTAAAAGATAAGTGTGCCTTGGACTAGGGTCACATGAGTGAAAGTGATGGGATATGGAGAGATCTGGCACATATTTGATGGTAGAGCCAGTTATTGTTAGATAGCTTTGGATGTAGAATATGATAGAAAGGAATTAATGATCATGCTAATTTTTTTGGCAGATAGCTTTGGATGTAAAATATGATAGACAGGAATTAATGATTATGCTAATTTTTTGGCCTGAACAAATATTGTCATTGAATGAGATGGTGAAGACTGTCAGTGGAGTAGTTTTCTGGAGGAGCATCAGGAATTTGGTTTTGAACTTTCTGAGTTTAAGATGTCAAGTAGACATCAAATAGACACATTGAGTAGTTAGTTGGATCCATGAATCTAGTATTCTGAAAGAGATGCCTTGGGTGTAGGCTCAAGTTGAGAGATGTTGGCATTATATATGCTATGAAGAGCCTCAGACTGGATAAGATTCCCTGATGAACATGGAAAGCTAATGAAGAGTTCTGAGGGCTCTACAAAATGAAAAGGACTGCAGTGAGGGGAGGAATCTCCAAGGAATCTAAGGAAGAGGGACTTGTGAGGTAGGAAAAAACCCAGAGGTGTGCTATGAAAGCAGAAGGAAAACAATTTATCAAGAAAGAAGAGTAATCAACACTGTGAAATACTGATGATTGATCAAAAAGATGAAGACCAAGGCACACTTATATTTGAGTTAGCATCATGGAAGTCACCTGTAACCTTGACCATTAACCTTGATCCGCAGGACCAATTAACCTTGGGGTTGCACGGGAAACATTTTATTTCAGTGTGTCTAATTGAAAGTGGGAAGAGAGATTTATGAAAAGAAGTAGAGACAACTCTTTTGGGGCACTTTTGCTCCAAAAGAGGGCAGATAACTGGGCATAATCTATCAGGGGAAGTAAGTTCAAAAGAGGAATCAATTTCAAAGGTGGAAGAAATAAAACACATTTTTGATGGGAAAGATCCACTGGATTGGGAAAACTGATAAAGGAGAGGATAGTGAAAACTGCTGGAATGATGTCTGCGATTGGACTTGGAAGGGCAGCATCTAGTGGATAAGGGGAAACACTGGCTTTTAAGACAGGATCATAGTTGAACTTAGGAGCAAACAAGAAGATGAACTATGTGAGAAGATACTGCAGATCGGTAAAAGTACCATCTAAATGAGATAGGAACAAAGATCACTGGTTGATAAAGAGAATAGCAAGTGTAGAGTTTGGTAGTTGGGAAGATGATACAATCATGTAGGTTTATAATAGAACTGATTAAGAAAATAAGGTGTGATGGTTGGGCAGCATTGAGAGCCTATCTGAAGTTCATGCTTATAGATTTTTGGTGATTATGGAATGAGTGTTTTTCTCTATTATATTTGGCTACACAGGAGCAGGCCTTATGTAGGAGAAAGTTGGATTTAATTAGTATTGTGGTTTAGCCACAGCAAATATAATGAAGCAAGAGAAGGGCAAGGGAGTTGAGGAAATATGTGAGCAAATTAATAATGTCATTACCACAGAGTAAGATGAGTAAGGAGAGGCGATGTCAACGGATGAGGAGAAATTAAAAGTTTGTAGGGGCAATGAATTGGAGGTCTTGTTTGGCTCTTAGTATTGATACAGTCCAGGCAGCAGAGGATGTGAAGTGGAAATGTGGATGTCAGCCAGGGAGAGGGACGCATGGAGAAGAATTCATGGAGGGGTTGCAGTTATTGGTACTGACAAGGTCATTGTGAACGTGGCTATGAGAGCAAGTGACTGAGGTAAGAGAGAGGAAAAGTTCATTGGAGAAGATGAGCCTTAGGGTCTCAAAACCATCTGCATTTATATTGCAATCATCATGAATTAGAATAGGAACAATGTTCTGTGGAAAGAGGGTAGAATAAAATGTATCACTATGTGTATGAAGTAATATCTGAGTGGTGTGTTGTAGTTGCTTTAAATTCATTTTTTTATATTTCATGTATTACTTTTATAATCTGAAGCGATTATATGTATTACATAGTGATTATGATTAAAAAGAATAAATAGTTTCAATTGGGGTTCAGTCAGCAAAACAGGAATTTTATCTAATTTTTATATAATTTTGTGGAGAGATTTTGGGTTAGGGTTAGGGTTAGGGTCAGGAACCTGTAGAAAATTTCTGGTGACTTCACAGCTTCTTGGCATCCTGAGATGTGTGAATGGCAGGGGAATGCAGACTGCTGAGAAAACTCATTTGTGCAGAGCCCATCTATCTGGTGTCACTGATGGAGGGAGAAGAAAATGGCTTCTACTTCCTTTCAGATCTTATGTGTATGTACCTAAAAGACAGAAAGTCAATCACATTGAACACTTTGCAGTCAGGGGAATCTGGGAACTGTAGTTCTAGGCGTCTAGCCCCTGTCACACAGGGAAGAGGAGTGGGAGTGGATGCTGATTAACAATCAGCAAAACCAAACCAAACCAAACCAAACCAAAGCAAAAGGGACTAGCAAAACCCTGTCCAGCCTAGCAAACACAGAGTCAAGCACCTTCCATACATCAGTTGGTACTCTCCTATTTGGGATTATGTCTTTTTTTTAAAGGGTTACATAATTTTGCCATGTATAAGCTATTTTTTTTTTGCTTTTTATTGATTTTATTTTTTTTAAATACACGACAGTGGAATGCATTACAATTCTTAATACACATATAGAGCACAATTTTTCATATCTTTATAAGTATGTTCATACCAATTCATGTCTCTATACATGTACTTTGTTTTTTGTTTTCTTTGCATTACAATTCTTATTACACATATATACCACAATTTTTCATATCTCTGTTTGTATATAAAGTAGGTTGATACCCAATTTGTGCCTTCATACATGTGATTATGCCTTCTTAATTAAAAATTTCCCTCTTTTTTTTGTGTTCTGAGTTCTAGAGAGAAGGATCTTTCTTTTTCCATGACCTTGTTTTGAGTCCAGCATTAGTGAAGAAAAAACTGCCCACATAGGAAAAAGGTACTCTCATCTACTGCTGGGGGGACTGCAAATTGGTGCAGCCAATATGCAAAGCAGTATGGAGATTACTTGGAAAACTGAGAATGGAAACACTGTTTGACCCAGTTATCCCTCTCCTTGGTCTATACACAAAGGGCTTAAAAACAGCATACTACAGGGACACAGCCATATCAATGTTTATAGCAGCACAATTCACAATAGCTAAACTGTGGAACCAACATAGATGCTCTTCAGTAGATGAATGGATTAAAAAAATGTGGCAAATATACACAAAGGAATATTACTCAGCAATAAAAGAGAATAAAATCATGGCATTTGCAGGTAAATGGATGGTGTTGGAGAAGATAATGCTAAGTGAAGTTAGCCAATCCCCAAAAAACAAATGCTGAATGTTTTCTCTAATATAAGGTAACTGACTCATAGGGGTTAGGGAGTGGGAGCATGGGAAAAATAGATGAACTCTAGATAGGGCAGAGGGGTGGGAGGGGAAGGGAGGGGGCAGGGGGTTAGCAATGATGATGCAATATGATGGACATCATTATCCAAAGCACATGTATGAAGACACAAATTGGTGTGAACATACTTTATATACAACCAGAGATATGAAAATGTGTGATCTATGTGTGTAATATGAATTGTAATGTATTCTGCTGTCATTTATTTAAAAATATCAATAAAATAAGAAACAAAAACAATAACAAAAAACTGCCCCACATATGTGTGTGTTTAGTGCACAGGTATGTTCATAAATATTCCTTAGATCAAAAGGAAGGAAGAGGCTGAGTTTCATTTGAGGGCAGTTGAGGTATCCAGATGGAGCTTAAAGAGAAGTGGAGTATATGGAGAGAGAAAAGTAGGCCAGGATAGTGAGAGCCAATTTCCAGAAGAAGCTGGAATCTTATGTAGTCTTTGAAGGATAGGGAAATAGAGAAACATATACAATAAGGTATTCTAATTTTGGCCCTGCCCTTAACTAGCTGTGACTAGGTTTCTACTTTTGGCTCTGTTTTTAACTAGTTGTATGACTCTGGTTGTCATTAGCCCTGTTCGCAAACATTGATACTCTCTTCCTTTTGGCTAGGTACTGAGTTTGCACTTCTCTAGCCTCATGAAGTCAGCTGTGGCCACATGACTTTCTTTGGCTGATGAAACGTGACTGGAAAATGCACGTGTCACTTGTGGGTAGAAGCATCGACTCCTCTGTGTCTGAGGCCAACTTTCCTTTTCTTTGCTGTGGAAACCATGCAAGTGTAAGATCTATCTGTCTCTGTCAGTCTGGGTCCCTCAGGGATTATGAGGAGATGCATTGGGCGTGTGGTGTGAGAAAGAAAGATGGGTAAAGATGCTGGGGCATTATTCTACTCATCTTCACTATTAGAGTGACTTTGCGTGAGCCCCTTCATGTGAAGGTACCCCAGTTTCCCACAGGTAAAATTAAGAATCTAGAATAAACAGATCGTTTACAAGAATTTTTCTTTTTCTGCAACTGATTCCAATCCATCAGGAAACCTAAAATGTAAATGGATGCAAAAAGATCTGGGGTCCATGGGGCCAAATCATTGACTAGAGACTGTTAATGTTTCTATCATTCCTAAAGCACTAGTTGTTTATCTGGTGACCCAGATCTGACTAGTATGAGTTTTGGTAGCAAAACCCCATTTTCCTGGGATTTTCACTGATAGGTTAGGTGAATGTTGTGATTCTGGATTTCAGAACAATCTGTGGGCCTGACTTAAATGGTGTCTGTTTCCCCTTGATAAACAGTTATGAAGGCAGATAAAATGACTTACTTGTTGCTAGGAAACGAGGCATGGATGAGACTGGTAGGTGAGACTGGGGATCCACCACTGAATTTCATCCCTATAGCTAATATTGACTCAAGTGACATTAGCAGGGGAGAAAAATGGAAATTTTTATATTGAGCATGATGATGTTTCATAAGCTGGGAAAAGAAGTGTTAAACAGTCATCATATGGCCATTGGAGTTATCACTGGTTTGGGGGAAATGGGCAATGAATTATGAACTTTTTGTAAAAGAAGGAACCTGTATGATTCTTAATATCTCTCTCCTTTTCTTCTCTTCCTCAGTGGTAAAATGATTACTGGATTCAGACCTGGGTTTGAATCCCAATTTATCTATTAGTTGATCCTGAGCATGTACCCTAATAACTCTGTGCCTAAGTTTCTTCAGTTGTAAAACGGGACAGGAGTAACTACCTGGCTAGGAGGTTGTGGGAATTAAATGAGATGAGCTCTGTGTAACACTTGCTTACACTGTCACACACCCAATCTCCTGTTCCCTTTTGTTTACATCTATTTGGCAATGCTTAAGATGTACCTTTCCTGCTTAATATACTGGCTATATCCTCAGAAGTGTTAAATGTTTATTTATTTGAAGTTTTTGCATAAAATTTGGCAATCATAGATACAGAGGACTTTGGAAAGCTCTGTCTGGGAGGGAATGTCCAGATTCAGTGATGTTTTCCCTTCATTTGTTATGGGGGTAAAAATGTCACCAAGAGAGTGGGCCAGAGATCAGAGAGGGCCCTAAATTTTATAATGACATGGGGAGGTTACTTTAATTTAAAGCAATAGAGCCACATCTAACGGAAGGGCCTGATGGTTTTAGGAATGGGATGGATGGAAATGCAATGAAACAGAGCAGGATTCAGAATTAGAGGACTTGGACTTGTTCCTTGACTTCAATACTGACCTGAAACAAAATTTGTAAGGTCTTTGATCTTCATTTAACTCACCTGTAAAAGGGAAATGATATTATTTAAGAGCAACATTATGGGCATTAAGGAAAATAATGTATGTGGAAAATACTTTGTGCACTCTAAATTATTGTACAATAGTTAAGCATGTGATCATCAGTCACAAGTCTGTTTCTGATTGAGTGGATATAAGATAATACCTCTCAGGAGGTCCAAGGTTCACATTAAACAAGAGGCCCCAGGGATATTGTCTTTGAGGCATGGCCTTTGCCTTTGGCTTTCCTCTTTGCCTGACACACTTGACATAACTCCTGTTTGGTGGTTGTGGGGTCCAAAGTACAGTTGAAATGAGTAACTTGATGACTTTCTTGTAGAAATGCTTAGACCAGAATTTATACCAGGTGATTTGACTTTGGGAATTCCTATGTATTGGTTAGTCAGCTGGTGATAAGAGGGTGAATGAGGTTATAGTTGGCATGGATACCTAATAGCTCTGTAGTAATGTCCATGTAGATAGTGGCTGTGTTGATTAAAGGCAAATTCACTCACAATGGATATTGGTAAGATTTGGAGAAAGAATCAGAGCATCTCATTTTCCTCAGGTCTTGTCTTATATACTTATTGTTTAATCCTCTTGGAGACTCAATAGATACATCAGCTACTTATAATACAGCTATTTCTGTCACTGGAAATTCTCAATCACACACTAGTGGTTTTAAACCAACAAACATGCATTGAGGCTCTTCTGTGCTTAAACCAGAACATCACATAAGAATTTTTCCCCCTAACCTTCTAGTATAAAATTTCACCCATAAAGAAAAATCAAAAGAATTTTCTAGCCAGCAACTGGTTGATAGAATTCTGTATCTAAACATATTTATCTACTCTTCTGCCTATCCATCAATTCATCTTATTGTTTTGAGTAAATAAGTTTAACATCAGTAACCATGGAAGGTGTTTGAGCAGAGTTATAATAGGAATGAAGTTGCACATTATGCAAATGTTTGCCAAGATACTATGTATGTAATAGTGTTATTTTTGATGTTTCTGCCTTTCTTATTGCATCTGTTCTTATTTTCAGAATCAGTCATTGACCAATACAGTGAGAAGGGCAGGAAGATTTTATAAAATAAATGGGAAAGACAATGAAGGTGCTGATCTATGTATGCAGACTTTTGCAGATACTGGAAAGATGATATTGGGCTGTGATCATGTGGTATAGGACTAACTTAAAGGTTCTAGGTCTAATTCAACAGCTGAACTTTCTTTTTTTTCCAGTGCTGGGGACTGAACCCAGGCTTTGCTTTTGCTAGGTAAGAATTCTGCCACTGACCTATTTTCCCAGCCCCCAGATCAAAGTTTTCCAAACTATGATTTATAGAACATTAGTCCAGGAGGATGTGGACTCACAAATGGAGGCTGTACTTAAAAAATCTTCAAGAAATGTTCTTCTTTGGAGAGATTTGCAATAAAAGACTTCATAATCTATGTTCAAGATATTTGTTTTACTATGTTTTAGAGGTTGATTTTTGATGAAGCATGGGGTTTGTATTTGTGTATGTATATTAATATTTCATGGGACTAACATTCATTGGAGAAAACATTCAGGGATATCTAAATGGAATAAAAAATGTGCCAGAGATGGCTATGGAGTGACAAGCTGGTGTTATTTTGATGCTTCATACTTCTACCAGCTGGACCATTTGTGGGATTGTGGAGACCCAATATTTAATGAGTGACTTCTCTGAGGAAGATGTTGTGATAAGAGTTTTATCCACATCTCTATGTTGTTTTTGTCTACAGGTATTACAATTCCCGTTTTTCTGATGTATCTATTGAGTCTCAGAAAGTTTAAGTCACTTTCTTGAATTACTCGGCCGGAAGATGACTCAACTGAATTTGGAGTTTATAGGCAATGTTATTTACCATCATTGGCTGCTTCCCAAAGCTGGCACTTACTCTACCACTTGCAGGTCACAGTGCTTCAGAAGGAACAGTTGTAAAAGCAAAGACAATCAGCAAAAATTATATCTCTACTAATACACAAATTATAGGATTCCACAGTCCCATGGCAACAATTATCCAATGCTCCTTTCAGTCTGTGGACATTAATGAGGAAAGATTTCCCTCTTGGACAGCCTAGATTTGCTGTTGTTGACATGGGTGTGGATCTCTTTCCTGGCCTGGCCTATGCTATCTGACTGTCCCCCTTCTGTAATGATCCTTCCCCATCCATCTAAGATACTCACTGCCCCTCCTGACAAATCCACAGGGAGTCTTGGAGATTTTCCAACCTCATCAGGGATGACAGCTCTTTCTGAATGTTCATGTCCCAGGACTGTGATGTCACATTAGGGACTTGTTTCCTGAGGTCCATCCTCTCAACTTTTGGGTCAATTCTTCTTGTTTCGTGTAGGAGATTGGAATAAATAAGGAGAGCTTGTTATTCTGAAGAGGTAGACATATGCCTCTTTTTTTTTGATATGATAAAAAACACCACATAAAACTATCTTAGCCATTTTTAAGTATATAGTTCCCCTAAGTTGTTCAGTAGTTCTCCAGAATTTTTTCATTTCACAAAATTGAAACACTACACCCATCGAGCAGTAACTTTCTGTTTTCCCTTCCCTCAGCCTGTGGCAGCTTGTTTCTATGAATTTGAATGCTTTACATACCATATATAAGTAAAAAGGTACAGTATTTGTCTTTTTGTAACTGGCTTATTTCATAATGTCCTTAATGTTCAGCCATGTTGTAAAATTTCCTTCTTTTAAAAGGGTGGATAATTTCCCATTTTGTTTATCCATTAGAGTACATTTTTGTTTATCCATTCATCTGCTGATGGACACTTGGATTACATCCATCTGTTACAGGCTATTGTAGATATAGTTGGTATGGACATAGGTATGCAAGTATCTCTTTGATACCCTGCTTTCAATTCTTTTGGAAATATGTTGAGAAGTTGGATTGTTAGATATTATAATAATCCTATTTTTGATTTTATAAGGAGCCTCTTTACTGTTTTTATAATGATTACACTATTTTATATTCCCATCAAGAATGCACAAAGGGGGCTGGGGTTGTGGCTCAGTGGAAGCGTGCTTGCCTAGCTAGCACATGTGAGGCACTGGGTTTGATTCTCAGCACCACATAAAACAAACAAACAAACAAAACAAACAAACAAACAAATAAATAAATAAATAAAGGTGTTGAGTCCATCTATTAAAAAAATAGTGCACAAAGGTTACAGTTTTTCCATTCTCACCAATGCTTGTTACTTTCTTTTTTTAAAAAGAGTCTGAAATAATCTCTCATTGTGGTTTTGATTTACATTTTTCTAATGGTTAGTGATGTTCAACTTCTTTTCATATACCTCTTACCATTTATATAACCTTCTTTGGAGAAATGTCTATTAAAACCCTTTGATTAAAAAAGTTTTATATTATTTTAAATTGACAAATAATAATTATATATGTTTTTGGAATAAATGTGATATTTCTATACATGTACAGATGGTTCCCCTAACGTTTTTACTTTTGGGGGGATTTTCCAGGGATTGGACTCTGGGGTACTCAACCACTAAGCCACATCCCCAGGCCTGCTTTGTATTTTATTTAGAGACAGGGTCTCACTGAGTTGCTTAGTACCTCTCTGTTGCTGAGGCTGGCTTTGAATTTGTGATCCTCCTGTCTCAGCCTCCTGAGCTGCTGGGTTTACAGGTGTCCGCCACTGTGCCTGGATCCCCTGACATTTGATGGTTCAACATACATTTTTTTTTTTTAATTTTATGAAGGTACAAAAGTGATATGAATTAAGTAGAAACTGAGCTTTGAATTTTGATCTTTTTCAGGGCTGGCAATACACGGTACTATACTCTCTGGAGAGGCTGGCAGTGGCAGTGAGTCAGAACTGTGTGTCAGCCATGTGATCATGAGAGTAAACAACCAATATTTTACTGTGTACTATGATCTTAAATAATCATGTGCAGTAGATTAGGTATAGTAAGTATGTTTTCTAATTATAATAATTTTAACTTACGATGGGTTTATCGTAAACTATAACCCCATTAAAAGTCAAGGAGTATCTATATGCATTGTGGAATGATCAAATCAGGCTAGTTAGCACATATATTTCAAACATTTATCATTTCTTTGTAGTGAAAACACTTAAAATTTTCTTTTAGTAGTTTTGAAATTTACAATGCATTATTATCAACTCTAGTCATCATGGTGTGGAATAGAATGCCTGACCTTATTCTTCCTTTCTAACTGTACTTTTGCATCTCTTATTCAACTTCTCCCCTTTCCCTATTTACCTCTGTCACCACCACTGGTAACCATCATTCTACTCTCTATTTTCATGAGTTTAATTTTTTTCTATAATACACGTCCATGAGATCATACCTTTGCTTATACTTAAAATATTTTTTATTGTTGAGTTGCAGGGATTACTTATATCTTTGGAATATTAACCCTTTATCAGCTATTATTTGCATTTTTAAAATTCTGTAGAGTGATTTTTAAAATGTTGTTTACTGTGTCCTTTGATGCATACTTGTTCTTTTTTGAAGATCAACTTATGTGCTTAGCAATAGAAAAATCTCCTATTGCTCATTAACTACCTTTGGTATATATAGCACCACTACATTTAACTGTTTATCATTGTTATGATTTCGATATGAGGTGTCCCCTTGCATTGTGAGACAATGCAAGAAGGTTTGGGGGAGAAATGATTGTGGTATAGCCTTAACATAGTCAGTGAATTAACCCCCTGATAGGTATTAACTGAGTGGTAACTGAAGTGGTAGGGTATGGCTGGGGGAGGTGGGAATTGGGGCGTGACTTTGGGGTATATATTTGTATCTGTCCTGTGGAGTCTCTCTTTCTGCTTCATGAGCATCATGTGAGCTGGTCCCTCTGCCACACTCTTCCACCATGATGTCCTGCCTCACCTTGAGCCCTAAGGAATGGAGCCTGCTGTCTATGTATTGAGATCTCTGAAACTGTGAGCCCCTAAAATAAACCTCTTCTCCTCCACAGTTATTCTGGTTGGATCTTTCAGTCCCAGCAGCAAAAAGCTGACTAAAACAATCATTTAATTAAGATTTATAAAGGCAGGGACTGTGTACTCTTTAACTTAGTCTTCCTAGTACCTAGGTCAATAAGAGAAATAAAACAAAGTGAAATTAGGCTCCTTCTCTCCTCCTATTTATAGATGTGGCCTTCCTACTCCCAGAGACAATTCCCTCTCTCTGCTGAAGCTACCAGAGCTGCTCTTCAGTCCGACCTTGAGGGGAGGGTTTGGCAAGGAGGACTCTACTCACCATCCATGTCCATTGGCGAAGCAGTTTCTAAAGCTTGCAGCTTCTGATGATTTGACTTCAGTTCTCTGTGGGTAATAGCGAGGTCATAGTCCAGAGTTATTTCTCTAAGAACGTCTATACTAGCAGGAGAGATCTACTAAACTCTTGGTTGGCGACCATTGGGTTAAATTCATTTCTGCAGTTATTTATAGCACCCAGGCATAGAGGGTGCCAAGGAAGTAGCAAGAAGTCAGAAGATTTGAATTAATTTGGGAGATGTCCCTCACTTCACTTGTGATCTTGGGCAGGTCATTTTACCTCTCACACAAATCATTTCCTTGTGTATAAAATAACAAGTGAACTCTAGATATCTTTCAATTTTCGTGATTATTCCATGATTATCATAGGTGTTTTCTAATTGTTCACCATGGCTTTGCATTGTTTAATTGAATTGCTGACTTGCTTTTTTTTTCCTTTTTTCTTTATTCACATTTGACAATCTAGGAGTTCCTGAACTTGTCTGTAATCATTTATATTACATTTCTAAAGAGGAAATAGCTAGAGTTGTTAGGGCGATATATTTTCTCTTAGTAATATTAGTATAATTTTTTCAAGTATAATACTTAATATTCTTAGTATATATATGTATGCATATCTTTCTGTCTGTGATACAGCATTCCTTTATGAAGGAAATTGATATTGTTTAACTTATTTTATAGCTACCTGTCCTATACCTTTAAAATGGGCTTAGAGGCTAATAAATTCATTCCAACTACAGCACTATTTTTTTTATCTTTTTCTTATTGAGTCTGGAAAACACTAATCATGATTTGGTCTAGGCTGGCATTTGTTTGCTTCGTTACCAGACTTTAAGGTGTCTGGAGAGACTGGCTAAAAAGTCCCCATGTAGAGTTAGTGTTGATATATTGAGTCATTTTTTTTTCTTTTGCCCCTCAGATTCTGGAATATCACATGTAATGTTTGAAATGTCTCAGAGGTCTAGAACTACTTCATTAGTCTTTCAAAAGGACTGTCAGATGATGTGATCTGGACAGCAGAGAGTTCTTAGCTGTAGTTGCTGTTCTCCATGGGACCCTGCTGCTGTCGATTCTATTAGGGAAGAGTGCAAAGTCACGGTGCATCATTGCTAAAAATAGACCAGACAATGGATCAGCTCCAAGTCACTGCTGATGCTGCAGCTGCATACCCAGGCTTATTCTGCTTCATCTGAACCTAAGAAATCCTGAAGCCAGGCATTCATCACGAGACCCCTTTTCCCACATACAGCATGCGCATACACACACATACACAGTACAAACATTGCATTGCATGCCACACACACACACACACACACACACAGTGAGAAATTAAAAAATGTGGTGTTCCATAGAACACCTGGGTGTGAGATAGGTGGCTGATGAACAAAGACAGCTAATTAAGGCAGCCACGTTGCTGCCAGGGATCTGTCGGTTACTCTCCCTGCCCTCCTCCCTCCATCTTTCTGTGTTCTTAAGGTCTTTGTCATTGTCTGACAACTTTGTCAGAGTCTGTAACTGAATTTCCTTTCAGAATTAAAGGGTCTTTGTGCTCTAAAACACTCCTCTGCAACCTGGTGTAATTATGATGTGTGCAAGGGTCAGCAAAAAGCCAGCTGGGTCCAGTCTTCTATTATCTTCTGAACGCCGCATCTGGCTACAGCAGGGCTGCCTGATAAACAATTTAGTTTTCCTTGAGTGACTGACACTCTTCCTAGGAGCTTCATCGGCAAGTCCTTTATTGTACTTAAGGGAAATGTTTTCTGAAGTCTTGAACAAGAGGATCCCTGCCGAGGAATTTCAACTCCCTGTCAATTTGGTTCAATCCCCTAGTTATCCAGTTTCATGGGGTTTTGGGCTGGTGGTGGTGGTGGTGGTGGGTGAGAACTTCCATGTCATCTAGGGCATGAAGACAGACCCACTCTGCATGCATTCACCTGTCAGATGGTGAGTGACGGGAGGTGGGACTGAGGCTTAGAGCACATCAAGCAAGCTTCAATTTTCAATTACAACATTTTACACCTCAAGGTGGGTGTGTGAGGGGAGAGTCCTGGGATGAGTGTGGCAAAAACAGCTTTGGCTGATTCTTCACAGTTTCTGCACAGATGGTGTATTAGTTTTGTAGGGCTGCCGTAACAAATCACCACAAACAGGGTTTCTTAAAACAACAGAAATTTATTCTCTCACAGCTGTGGAAGCCAGAAGTTGTTGGCAGACTAATGTTCTCTCTGGAGGCTCAAGGGGGGAATCTGTGGTCTGACTTTCTCTTAGTTTCTGGTGTTGCTGGCAATTCTTGGCATTTCTTAGCTTGAAGATGTGTTGCTTATCTTTGCCTCTGTCCTCACAGGCACTTCTCCTTGTGTGTTTCTGTCTTCAACTTTCTTTTCTCTTATAAGGACACAAGTCATTGGATTCCACCCCGATTGAGTATGACTTTATTTTAGTATGATCACATATGAAAGACCTTGTTTCCTAAAAATGTCATATTCACAGGTACTGCATGTTGGATTTTTAATACATCTTTTAGAGGACTTGATTTAAACTACAATACATGGATTGGCAGGTGTGGCAGCCATGTACAGTCTTGGAGCTTCTATCAATACCTAGACAGAAACAATTGCAGTTTCTTTATCTTGAGATTATCAGATTTATCAGATCTATGAGTTTATAGCTTTCATAGAAAAGATTTTGGCCTTTGTTTCTTTTTTTTTAAAGAGAGAGAGAGAGAGAGAGAGAGAGAGAGAGAGAGAGAGAATTTTTAATATTTATTTTTTAGTTTTCGGCGGACACAACATCTTTGTTTGTATGTGATGCTAAGGATCGAACCCGGGCCGCACGCCAGGTGAGCGCGCTACCGCTTGAGCCACATCCCCAGCCCCTTTGCTTCTTAATATATTTTTTCCATGCTTCCCTTTGTCTTCTCTTCTTCAGGTTCTCCAATTACATATTTATCAGGCCACTTGAAATTGTTCTATAGCTCGTTGATGCTTTGTTAGTACTCCACCCCTGCCCTGCCCCTTTTGGAATTCTGTATTTTATTTTTGGATACTCTACCAATACATCTTCAAGTTCACTAATATTTTCTCCTTTGTCTAGTCTGTTGTTAATTTCATTGTGTATTTTTTATCTTAAACATAGTTTTCATAGTGCTCTACTGCTGAGCCACAACCCCAGCCCCCGTTAATTTATCTTTACTCCACATTTTTGTTCTATTGAGCCCTCAGTGGATTGAATGATGCCTACCCATATCGGGGAGCATAATCTGCTTCACTCAGAACACAAATGTAAATGCTCATCTCTTCCAGAGCAACTCTTACAGATACAACCAGAAATAACTTAAACCAGCTAGATGGGTATCTTATGGGCCAGTCAAGTTGATGCATAATATTAATCATCACAGAGGGTGGTTCTGGTCTCTGTTACTCCATCTAGGCTGAAAGCAGAAGTCAAAACTATTTCATTTTAACAGATGTATTCACAGTGTAAATAGGCATATACATATGTATGCATATGTAAAGTGCACGTGATAGTATTTCTTAAGGTTCCAATCATAAATCATGCCTTTTTTCACTCAAGAGCCATGCTGTCCAATACAGTAGTCACTAGCAACATGTGGACATTTAAATTTAAGGAAGTCAAAATTAAATTAGATAGAAAATTCAGTTCCTCGGTTGTCCTACTGTCATTCCAAATGCTCAAGAGCTACATGTGTATGATGGCTATTGTCATAGACTGGGTAGGATGCAAAACATTTCTATCATCACAAATATTTCTATTGGTTAGTGATTTTTTAAAGAGTCTCTCTTTGAAAGAAATACTTTGAGCTATAACTATAGTTATTACTTATTTTCAAAATAACCCTGAATCTATATTTTAAGTGTAGGCTTTCCAGAGTTCCAGACTTGTACATTCAATTGCCTTTTATACATCTCTATGTGCCACCTCAAACACATCTCAAATCGAACTCACCAGGGTCCTTCTCCTGCCCAATTATGCTCCCATTCTTTCTCTCAGTGAATGGCACTGTCCACCTCCATCCAATTACTCGGGCCAGAAAACTGAACACAGTGTCTTATGCTATTAGTGCAAAGATCTATCATTTTACACTCTCCAGAAGCCACATGCTCTACTATATTACTCCTGTTTCTGCTTTAGCTAAAGTCCTCTTTTCTTCAGACTTTAATTTGTGCATATGCCTGTTGATTGGTTTCCTCCTTTCCAATTTCTTGTCTGTCAGTCACTAAAGTGCTGCATGTTTCCCACCATCCAAGATGTGGAGTAGTGCAGTCCCACCAAGCTCCTGGAGGAAAGAGAGCCAGACTTCTCCCTAAGTATGACTAATGAACTCCCAAGAGTTCGAGAAGATACCTACTGGTTCTTTGATATCCTGGACTTTGAGTGGGTTTTATTTCTAGATCTAAGGAATGAATTGTCTTTGATTATTTCTTAGTTCTCCAAGTGTTTAATGTCACCCCTCCTTGGTTTGTCTTGCTGGTGTCTGCAATCAAATTGTCACCACTTTATTAAGTATGGTGGGGCACGTTATTCTATGAAAAGAAACAACTGATATTATTTGATTTTCAGTCTGATGCTCACAGGCGACACATCAGAAAAAAAGCACCCTTTCAAGAAGCTTGGAGCACATGGATGCTAATGGCTACAGCAACTTGACCTTTGTTATTATAATGAAAAGTAGGCAACATGATATGTAGACAAAGGGGTGTACTCCCACAAAGCTCTACTTACAAAATCAGGCAGTTGGCTGGTTTTGGCTCCCATGCCATCATTAATGGTTTACCAACCTCTCTTTTAAAGGAAGAGAGGATTGAGATAAAATTAGCCACAAACTAGGACTCCACCAATCAGGGCTGCCAGAAACAGAGACATCCTCTGCACTCACGAGATCTCTGTGATGTGCTCTTAGTTCCATGTGATGTCTGCAGCATAGGAAACAACAGCTGGGTATTTCCATTAGCCACAGAGGACCAGGCAGACCACTTCTTTGGGGATAAAAATGTGACTAATAAATTCAGCCAATTAAAGATCTCAACTGATACACCTGACTTTGGACATGTTAAACAGAGGTGAATTCAGTTGTTACCACCCACTCACACAGAGCTGATGAGGAGCTCAGGTCAGGCAAGGCCAGACCAGCATCAGTCTAGCTGCCTTGATGTTTATTTACTCTTCTGACATTTCCCTGTAGGTTTTGCAAGGAGTTTATAGCATTCCTCTGTAATTGCTTTGTGCCTGTGGTTTTGTCAAAATCCCTGCAAAACTCATTGTTTAGACTTGTTCTTTTCCTTTGGGAAGTTTCTGACCTGAGCTATGTTGGGTTCAGGGTCTCCCCTGCTCTCTTCCTTCTCCTTCCCACTATCATGACTTTATGTTGTTGGGCTGTAAGTGATTCTTATGAGCTATATCCTTGATGCTATTTCTTTCATGGCTGCTTTCTCATGGCACTCATATCAGATAGTCTTTCTTTTTAACTTCTATGGACTCTTAAGCATATAGAGGATGGCTCAAGGGCCACCTTCTTAACAAACTGCACAAAAAGCAATGGCCATTTATTTCCCTCAAAATAACCTGCAAGTTTGGAGTAAAATGTCTGAGCTCCTATTAATGTTCTGCAAGGGCAAAAGAAAGACTTTCCCCACTGTCCTAATTCTAAGACATTTCCTACTCTCTTGATTTCAATCTTGAAAGATGAGAAAGATCAAAGAGTTTAACAGCCTCCTGTTAGCAGCTGTAGAAGAGCTGTTCTCTTGTAATTCTTTATTGTGTTACTATAGCTGCTTCTACTCTTTTACAGGGTGGGCTTAGGAAATGAAGATGTTCTGATGCTGTGATATTGAAGCCTAGTAAAGGACCCCTGGGTCTTGGCTGTTGCAGCCTGGAGAATACCAAGCTGTGAGTATACCTTTGTTAGTGTTCTGAGAGGGTCTAATAGAGGTTGAGGAAACTGTTCTCTGGAATGGCGTGTCATAAGATCTTAAAAGTTTTTGCCTTCCAGGAAAATCTCCCATTGCCGATACTATTTATGTGGGTCTAAGTGTCATTGTATATACCCAAATTGTAGTGTTTTTCTAGCTGTCAATATAAACTGAGGAATAATAAAAACCATTGATCAGCTTTTTCAAGTTTATGTTCTAAAATGCTTTATATATGGGCAATGATTGGTAAGAGGTCCATTAGTATTGTGTCTTAGATCAACTTGGAGGAGAACCAATATTGTACAAATGTAAAGTGTCAGGAGGTTTATGAAATAGTCTCTCTGGGACTCATCCCAGAACATGACCAGAGAGGAATGGCATGGACTGAAACTCTTCACTCAACACAGTGTTTAGAAGTGAGTTCTAGAGCACAAAGCCCTACAAGTCCTTCACTTCCTGAGGAGATGTGATTGGTCTGAGAAGAGTCTGTGAAATTCCCCAGAAGAACATCCCTCAGTCTTGGGGAAGAAGTAAGGCTGCCCAGGGTTTCCAGTGTTGACCATGAAACTCTAACTTATAGGTTTTGACTTACAACTTGAGCTTGGTGTCATGAATGTTTAGTCAACTTCATGAGAGTGACAAGGAAGCAGTGGTGAGTGGCCAGCATGAGGCTGGATGTCATATGGAGCATGTCAAGCTTTCCCCTACCTGGTGAGGAAGATGCTGGGCACGGTGCACTTAATCTGCCTAGACAGACAGCCCTGTGAAACAGGGATGGGATAAAGTCTGAGAACAGTTTGTGAAGAATGCCCATATCACAGACCCCCAGGATGGTAGACCTTCTCATCATCAAGGGAAAGATGAAACTTAAGGGAACCAAGTGTGGAAGCAGGGGACACATGTTGTGTGGTTCTTCCATGAAACAGAAGCTTCCAGGCCAAAGGGTTTTCTGTTCAAGTTCAGTGTTGGGCATGACCCATGAAGCTACTCAATGGAAAGGTACATTTTGACATTTAATTATTTTAGAGTACAAATAAACTCTTATGATGTTAGCTTAAAAGAAAAGAGTGAAGAAGAAACTGAATCATAATAGGTCATGAGAGTACTATATTTTCTCTATGTTCTGAAGCACAAGGGATAGGAGATGAGGACTCATGAGACATTATATCTAAGAGTCTGGAGAACTTAAAGCCTAAAGGAATGGGGAGTTGGTCAGGCTTGGGGGGGGAAACTACTGTTTTTGGGTTTGGCATCAAATGGCAGATGTGGGGTGGAGCCTTTTCTCATAATGGGAGCCTTATCCAGCCTTCTGTTGGGACTATGGGTATCTATGAAGAGCACTTAGGGAGTTGGCAGGTACCTGGTTCTTATATGCATCATGGAACAGCCAGGCCTCGTGGCACATGTCTATAATCCCAGTTTATTGGGAGGATGAGGCAGGAGGACCACAAGTTCCAGGTCAGTCTTGCCACTTAGTGGGAAACTGTATTAAATAAATAAATAAAGCAAGCAAGCAAGCACAAATCAATCAATCAATCGCATGTTGTTTTCCTGTCCAAGCCAAGTCCTTCAAATATTAAACTTGGAGAACTATTGAAAAAAAGTCTCCTTTCCAGTATTCTCAAATAAAAAGGGCTGGGGATGTAGCTTATTGGTACAGCACTCCTGGATTCAATCCCCAATCACAGGGGATTGGGGTTCAACCAGTTATGTCCTATGCTCACATCTGTCCATTTAAGACATGCTTCCAAGTCCAGGTGCAATGCCCTGGTGGGGCCCTTCCTGAGGTGAGAATTTGCCTGAGAAAGAAACTACACATTGAGTGAGTAAGGTAAGGAAGGTCAATATCACAGAACAGTGAAATGAAAAGAACTTCAGTTTCTTCTGGCCCTGGGGCTCTTAGACCCTGAGCTGCCACTTAGTAGCTGTGGGACTTTTATGCCTCATCTTCCTTCCATTCCTGGAAATGGTTCCATAATTTCTGAGATGTCTTCCAGGTCTAGAAATCAAACAGGAAAATGAGGTTTGAAGGAAAGACTAAACACTAACCAGCAAGGAGACATGATGCTTTCAAAAATGTCCAGATGATCATCAGTTATCATGCCCCCTACTATTAGGTACTCTCTTTTTTCTTTCTTCCTTTTCCTGCTTTCTTAGATGTAGTTGAAATCACATGTTGTTTTCCTGTCCAAGCCAAGTCCTTCAAATATTAAACTTGGAGAACTATTGAAAAAAATGTCTCCTTTCCAGTCTTCTCAAATTTTGGCTTTGTGTTTGTTGGGTTCTTAGGGTGAAAACTTAGCATTCTGCATGCAATAGCTTATGTCAGTGTTTTGCATCTAGCCAGTTACAGTCATTTCTTGGCTTTCTCTTGTAGACAAGGCAATCTATATTCTGTCAATAGGTCTAACCAAAGCATGACATATACAAGGAGCTTTTATATTAGGAAAAACAAATACAGGGCCTAGGGGCTGCTCTTCCCTGCTTCTATGCTCATGACATGACTTCAGAATCTTCCTCAACACAGTGCTTCAATCACTCCCCCAAATGAAGCTGGCTTGTGACTTTAAACTCATGCACCATTTGTATTTTCTGACTTAACATTGAATGACATCTCTGATAATTCTTTCTTTATGTTAAAAACATACTGGTTATTGACCACAGGGAACTTAGCTTTCCATAACTCGGTAAGATTTCCTGTATTTTCATTACCACATGGCCATTTTTGTTTTGCTATTGTGTATGTATCAGAATAATGACTAGCTATCCTCTAATATGATGGTTAGGCTATACTTCTCAGGGAGAAACATTACCTCTACCAACAAATAAATATCTGTCAAAGGACAATTACTATTGATTTGTAGTAGCTGAGGGAAGAAAATACATTGTCAAATAGTTTCCATGGTTTCAAATGAAATGTTTTGTTATAAAGGACGATGATTTCAGTAGAGCACAATGATTATTCTGTTATGTAGACTGCAATTGTTTAACATTCAGATATACCAATGAAAATACCTGAAATGACATTTTTTTTGTCCTTTTGGAAAACTTTCACGTCATTCCAATACTATTAAAAACATAACAATCTTTTGTTTCCAAGGTAGAAAGTCAACTTAAGGTCAATTCTGACCTTTATTTACTTGGAATCAAATAATAACAACAAAAAAACCTATTCTCAAAAATTTTAGTATATCAGTTTCAAATACAGCATTGAAAATGTCAGCTGCTTAGATTTGATAACACAACACTCCCAAACTAAGTTTTCTTCTTTCCCAGTAGGCATAAGCTTGTCTGAAGCATTCTGCCACAAAGTGTCCTTTGTAGATGTTTTGAAGTTTGAAGATGTTAATTTCCAATGAGTCAGCAGGAAAGAAGTATTTGGCACCAGTTGGAGAAATATATTAAAAACAAAATCTTCTCCCAATCTAGCAATATTCTCCCTAAAGGTGATAGAGAAAGAAAATGCTTTCGTTATTGAATAAATATTAAACCAGAATGTATTTTATACCACAAGCAATCTGCTAAGAGATTTCAAAGACAGAAAGAAATCCCAGTCTTATGTAGCCAAGCAAATACAACCCATTGCAAACATGTTTTCAAGATGAGCAATAACTTGTCCTCCAGTACAAGGACTCGACAATACCATTTGTCACACACAGTTCTTCCAGATTTCACCTGGTAATAGGAGTGACCATATGTGTTAGCTAATTAATTTTATCTGGAGAATAAATAAACTCATCCTTTTATAGTAGGAGGTAGTTTTGTAACTTGGAGCGAGGAGCCCACTGACGTTAGCTTCCTACTCTGCAATAGAAACTGGGCTATAGGGATGATATTTCTCTTGATGCTTTCATTTCAGAGTTGACTCTCAGCTTCTTGAAAGACATTCCTGGGTCATAAATTAGATGAAGTGCAGTGGACAAGAGGCCAATCTAGTCTTCTAGTGGATTTATATATATATTTCAAAGAGAAAAGGTAGTATTTCGCAATCAATCTTTCTAAGATAAATGCTTTGAGAAAAAGGAGGGGAAGAAAATCATGTCCCTGTTTTCAACAGGCAGAGTTCAGCCTTAGTTAAATTCCTATTTGTCTTTCCGTACCTAAACATGTTAGAGGTAGAGGACTCTAAGAAGTTTGACAGAGTAATAGGAGCTGGGGTGGTATAAGAAAATAATTCATCTAGGTAACAAGTCTTAGGAAGAAGGAGGTGTCCAGGTATGTGAATCACTCACATACAGATTCAAATATACTCCCATAAAGAACTCTGCAGGATGGGAAAGGAAAATGAAACTCAGGGAATGAGAGGTGGCAGGTCAGGGTGAGGCTTTCACTGAAACCAGCCTCCTACAGTTTCCACTCTTGCTCCCTTGTCTACAAGTGCCAGCTGATATTTTTAAATTGATGTCTTCCTTTTGATGTTGAAGACATTTCAATATGCGCCTTCCCTACATCCTTTCTATATTTATTCTTCATACTTTTGCCCCAGTTTTTCTTCAATTCGTGGTTTTCTGCAAGACTTTAGCCAAACATGCCTTACTTCCCTGCCCCCTAAATTGGAGACTTTCTATTTATACTTGAGTATGCATCTTATTTTTGACTTTTGTACATTTTAAACAATTCTGAGCTCACTAGGGGACCTTCATGGAAGTCTCTATTGGTGTGGTCTTCTCTCCCACTTATTCATATTTCAACAAAATTTCATACAACACTTATTTTGAATATATTTTCATCCTTTTAACCAAGATTTGATGTTATATAATAAAAATTATTTTAAAAATCTTCCAACTTGGTGAGTCACTTTCATTTATAGACACTGGAGTATATCATCAATCTTTTCTTTCTTTATAATGTCTTGGAATTTGACTTCTGAGAGGGTCACATACTTGTCACATACTTGAAAGGGTCAACTTCCCCTTTTCCCAGCTATTGCAAATGCAAGGTTACGTTGTTAGTTTTCCCCAAGGTTTTCACGTTTTAATTTAACCAACTCTTTATTTCCTATTAGAGTGGCAGTTTCCATAGACTACTTTTCATATTTTTAAAGAGAAGCTCATTGTGGAAGGAAAGTCCTGGGTTTCTCTCCCACTTGTGTAAGTTGTGCCCATAAAGTTTATAATCTGTATCAAGATTCAATCATGCATTTACTCAATATGGCAATTGGTCTGCTATGTAGATTTTTTTCAATCAGTCAGCCTTCTTTACCTTCCCCACCTCTTCCTAAAATCAAATGTTCTGAAGCATCTCCTCACTCTTCAGTTTATGTATTTTTCTTAGAAACATATTTGCTCAACAATAAAATTTACTATATTCTCTTTCCTAATGAGCTCTTTCTCTTGAATCTGGTCTCTGTTTCTTCTATTTTATTCCAGCTGTTTTTTTCCAACAGATATTGATACAATTCATGGGGTAGCTATACCACATTCTGTCTCATATAACATGTGTTTTAATACATTTGTTAACATGCTGCAACTGAAATAATGAATAGGAACTGTCTTCATTTTAAGTTTTCCCTGATTGTGACTCCTATAAGGTTTGATACATAGGTGTTTGAGAACTATAAATAAGGGAATGAGGCATATCTTGATAATCTTATTACAGATTAACACAAAACTAATATTTTAAGTTTATTTCTTGACTTTTCTCTTGATAAAATTTAATAGAGCAATCAGATAAGAAACAATAATTAATTTAATAGCAAAAATGGGGCAAGCAGTCCTAAGTCATTTGACAAATCAGATAAAGATCATGTTAAAGGAATTAGGAACAAATAAAAATAGAAGTAAATTCAGGTCAGAGTGATTTAAAAACCAAAAAATAGTTTTGTAAGTCTTTTATAATTGGTTATTCTGTCTATAAATCAATGCATGAACGATTATACAGAAATAGTGAGTGAGGTTAGCGCCCTGCTCACTTATAATCCTGAATAAAATATCATGTGATAGTCCTGTACTTTGGGCTTTCTAACTTCTAACCCCTCAATTGCTTATTGTGATTTATTAGGATGATAAATGGAATAGACAGTTTGTGCTTTTTTCCCCCTCTTTTTCTTAGAGAAGGATGCTGGGAAAATACCCCCTGGGCTTTAAAAGGAATTTTTTAAAAAAATAATTAAACAAAACAAAGTTCTTCCTTTGAATATTCAACCAGTTTAAGGCCACAGCTAGCAAGCCCCATTTGTTTTAAACCTGTTGTGAACATGGAGTAGGTCACTTGAATGAGGAGGAGTTGGATATGCTCCTCTGGGATTTTGTGCCTGCCTCTATATTAAAACAATTATTGAAATAGTTTAAATTCAAAAATACACTTAAAGAAAGGACATTAATACCATGTAAAATGAGAAGTACTGACTTTTAAGGGGGTTGTGCTTTTGTAAGGGGAATTTAGTCATGGCCAGTGGCTGGAAGGCATTTGGGAAGAGACTTAAGAAATCAGCAAATTTGGGACTTGAATACAGTCATCAAAAATTTCAAAAGCCCTTCAGATAATTCTGGGGTACACTCAATTTTTAAAAAACTTCAGTATACATTAAAATCAGAAAAAATGTATAAACTTGTGATTTCTATTGACAATGATGACAAAGCCCTAAGTTTGAAAATCAGAGAAAAGTGATCATCTGAACTTCTTGAGGTGAACATAGGTTAGAAAGCATCAGACCAATTTTACTATGTCTTCAGAGAGAAGGAGAGAGGAAAGAAGAGTTTTACTTAGACCTGGAGCGTTAAAGCAGACTTAGTCTTAGTAGTTTATGGTGTAAATGGAAGCCACCTGGGATTTGGATGAGTGACTCCCATTTCAAGTCCTAGAATGGTCCAGTATCTTCTCAGTAATCCTGTAATTTCCTCATGGAGTTTGTCTTTATTATTTACATTTTTTAAACTTAAAAATAGATGTTTAAAGAATGTTTTTAGAGTTACAGAAACATTGAACAGAGAGAGTTCTTCTGAACCATTCCTCCAACTTCCCCTATCATTAACATTTTACATTACTATGCTACATTTGTTACAACTAATGAAACACTTTTAATATGTTATTGATAGTCTATAGTATATTCATATTTTCTTTCTTCTACCCAATTTGCTCTTTCTGTTCCAGAATCCCATCCAGAATACCATATTATATGATAGTCAGGTCTCTTTAGGCTCCCCTTAGATGTGATAGTTTCTTAGATTTTCTCAGTTTTTTTTTTTTTTTTTTAGGGGCAGGAGGAGTAGTTGGGATTAAACTCAGGGCACTTGACTGTTGAGCCACATCCCCAGCCCTATTTTGTATTTTATTTAGAGACAGGGTCTCACTGAGTGCTTAGTGCCTCACTTTTGCTGAGGCTGGCTTTGAACTGTGATCCTCCTGCCTTCTACCTCAGCTGTTGGGATTACAGACATCTGCTACAGTGCCCGGCAGATTTTCTTGTTTTGATAACAGTTTATTTTTATTTTTTGGTGATTCTAGGGATTGACACATAGGCCTCACACATGCTAAACACATGATATATCACTGAGATAAGCCCTAGCAATAGTTTTGAGGGGTAACTGTCAGGCATATTGTAGGATGCCCTGCTAGTAGAATTGTGCAACATTTTCCTAGTTATTAGGCTGGGGTTATGCATTCTATTGAGGAAGACCATAGATTGAAGGGCCACTATTATTAGAAGTACGTGTTATCACTATGATTTATAACTGTTGATGATGACCTTGATCACATGGCTTAAGCAGTGTTTGTCAGATTTCTCCTTTCAGGCAGCATATCTAGATCATTTACTTGGAATTCTTCTGAATGAGACATTTATCTTTTCTTCTCATTTGTTAACCCATGCAATCATTTATTTTTTATAATCAGTATGAACTTGTGGATTTTTTTACATTTTGGGTTATAGTCTAGCATTGCTTTATTTTGTTGCTCAAATGATTCTAGATTTCGTCACTAGAAATTCTTTTAGTTGGCTCCTATGCCAGGCTCATCTTGCATATTTCTTGTCCCAGTTCTAGAAACAGCCACTTGACACGCAAGTTTGAGAACCAGTAGTGTCGTATAATAGATACCCATATATACATACATGGGAGGAAAACATAAAGGTCACCACATTGGCAATGGAGTTAGATGCTATTTCAAATAAAATTAAATGCCATGGAAGTTTTAGTTGGGGGAGAGGTATTCTTTGATCTATCTGTCTTTGATCTATTGATTGAATAGATAATAGATTGTAAGCAAAAGCAAGGCTGAAGGAAGAGGCAATCTAGGAGGCCATTATATTTAACCTAGAGAAAACTGACAGTGCTTTGGACTAAAGTGGTAATAACGGAAATAATGATGACTGGTTTCTGTTCCAGAGCTACAACCCAAAGTATCAGCTGATGGATTGATGAATGGCATATGTGAGAAGGAGATGAAGGGATGAAGGGGATAAATCAAGGATAAAAATGAAGGACCAAAAGTCAATGAATCAAGAGCAATGGTTAAGTGATGTAGGGAAGCTATCAGAGGATCAAGAGTTCTGTTTTAGACATGTTACATTCGAGATGCCCATTAAATATACAAACACATAATACATAGTTTCAGGTTTCTAAGTAGACATACAAGGCTTGAATTTGGAGAGAAGTTAGGGGTAGAGATGTGGGTTTGGGAATGCTTATCACCTAGTTGACGTTGAGACTCTTGTGACTATATGGTGTTATTTTTGGGAGAGGATTTTAATAAAGTAGACAAATGTGTGAGGAATAACAGAATTAGGCAGAGGAGGAGAATCTAAGAACAGAGACTAGGAAGGAGAAACCAATGGAGGAAAAATATTGAGTCTAATATCACAGAAGCCAAGGTAAGAATATGTTTCAGGAAAGAGGTAGTAATAACACTGTAGGATGCTGTGAGAGCTGCAGGAAGAGACAGCAGAAATTGCCCTTTGACCTCAGCAAGGAGGAAGTAGTTGGTAATTTTGACGAGAGCTGTTTCAGTGGTATAGTGGGGTAAAAGTTGATTTGTAGTGGTTCCTGAGTGATTAGATGGTGAGTGGATAGAGAGCTATCAACAACAATTGACTCTTGACAACTCTTTAGATTAACTTTATTGTAAGGGGTGGACAAACAATAAGACGGACTAAAGGAAATGTGGGCTAAAGGAAAAAATTTTTTAATGTGGGCTAAAGGAAAAATTTTAAATGTGGTCTAAAGGCAAACATTTTTAAAGATATGAAATATTGGAAAGTATTCGTGTGCCAGTGGAAATTAACAGCTAAAATGATAAAGTAGAAAAGGGAGAAGAGTATTGTTATTTAGCAAAGAACAAAGGACTTCGTATGGGATGGTTACAATTTCATAGGGATGGAGGAAGAGGAAAAGGTCTCAATAGTGAGAGTCCTGGAGACTACAGAAAATAAGTGTAGCATGTCAAAGGCAAACTTCAGCTAATACTAAACTTACACATAGCACTTGGACTTGTTCTGATTCTGACTCTAATCATATCTATGCCTTGGTGCATATCTTCTCTATAAGTGTGTTAAGCTGAAGGATGGGTTGTTGAAGAAATGTAAAAAGGTACAAGTGAAATTTAGTTAAATTAAAAACCATCCTGGTTAATGAATTTATCAAGGGAGCTTACAGGAATTAACTACAACAAGATAGCAGAAGTAGTACAAACAAGAAAAGAGATACATCTGAGAAAGCAAGTGACAATTGTAATTGGTTTCTGTAGGAGAGATAACTTGGATCAAATTGAAAGACAGGGAAGGTAGAGGAAGGTTAATTGGAAATGGTTATTTATAGGTTTCTATCTCTTACATTCTGTAGTCTATGAAAGCACAGACTATGTAATGCTTATGTAGGCGAGAATTGTACATAAAAAGTAAGTACATTCTGGAGACTTTTCAGAAATGCCTTGACAGTATCACCTTTGAAAAATTTTGTTGTGACTCTCTAGGACAGGACTGTGCCAGTCACAATTGACAACTTAGCCTGAGGGAAGAGAAAGAGCAGGATAACTCCTAGGATGACACAGCCATGTGCCATACCACATCACTAAAGACATTCTTCTCTCCCTCCCAGTGCCTCATTTCCACCTCATATACACTTTTGTCTTGAACAACAGGGAAGAAGGTAGCTATTTTAGAGAGGATGTCAAATAGGATGGTTAACAATTGGGGTTCAGGGTTGGATAACCTACGTTTGAATCTAAGCTTTGTTTCTCATTATTCAGCTGTAAAAAATGTTTCAGTTTTTTCCTCCATCAAATTGGATGATATCAAATTGCCTTATGGGATTGGTAGGAGGTTTAAGTCTGATAATACCCTAGTTGATACATTAGCCCATTTTTTTTGGTTGCTACAACTGAATACCACAGATTATTTAATTTATCAAGGATAAAGGCTTCTCTGCCTTGTAGGAGCATGGTGCCAGCATCTGCTTGACTTCAGGAGAGGGTCTTTTTGATGCATCATGACATGGTGCAGAGCATCACACAAGAGACAGAGCAAGTGCACTAGCTCAGGTCTCTTCCTCTTATAAAGCTACTGATGCCATCATGGAGGTCCCACCCTCATGACCTCATCTCTTCCTAATTATGACTCAAAGGCTCCACCTCTGAATACATTAAAATATTAATTTGGAAATTTAAGTTTCTAACACATGAAACTTGAACACGTTCAAACCATAGCCTATACTTCCAAGCAAGCAAATAGCATTGCTTTCTACAGTGTTCCTAGAGGAACCGTGTCTAAGGTACATTTGATCACCAACAACATTTTAGACACATGATAAAATTTATTATCCTTATAACCATTTGAGTTAGTTTTTATGGATTTTTATGAATGAGGAAACTGAAATTTATCAAGATTAGTATTTTCCCATGTGTCCATGGAGCCACTGAGTTAAAACTCAGGTCTGTCTGATTACAAACTTATACTTTTTTTCCTTTTTGGCTCGTATGATGCTTTGGTTCACCCAACTGAGTTTGGAATTGAGGCCCAAAATAAATAATAATGATTATAAAGCCAACATAGTTGCAACTTGTATTTGTTTGGGGATACTATTATTCTGACACGTCCACTGCTGTGTTCACCATTTATTTTGAAGTGGTTTTGAATGCTGGCTGTAGATTAGAATCATCTGGGCCGATTAACACACCATTGCCTAGGTCTAGCCCAGAGATTATCAATTAATTATTCGCAGGACTTAGGCATTGAGGCTTTTAAAGCTACCCAGATAATTCTAACATGTAACTAAGACTGAGAAGCATTATACTAAAGGATACTTCATTCCCTACAGTTTTTCTGAGTAGCAGTGGTTGTATTTTGGGTCCTTCTCTTTCCCACACAATTTATTGGATTAAGATCAGTCAACCCATAGAATAAAGGCCCAAGGAATTCCTTAATATAAAAAGATACAACAGGATAATAAAATTTTCTTTTTAAAACTTGTGAAATACCAAGAAAGAAGATTGTAAGCTAGTAGTTCCCATTCTTTTTTTTTTTTTTTTTTTTTTTGACATTAGATCCACCTGGAAGATTTTAAGCCTTCTAATGGCCTAGTTTGCCTTATATACTTCAAATCAGAGTGTCTGGAGTGGGAGTTAGGCATTGGTATTTTTTAACCATCACAGGCAATTACAAGGTGCATCAAAGTCTGGGAACTTCTACCGTAAATAGTGATGGCTTAAGCCTAATGGGCACAATATAGAGCAGAATTTCTCAAACTTAAACACGAACTTTGATTCAGTAGGTCCAGGGTGGCACCCAAAGTTCTGAATTTCTGATGAGTTCTCAGGTGATGCTGATGATGCTTTCCACAGATCATGTTATGAGTAGCAATGAGAGAGTTTGAGAAACCCTGGAAGGAGGCACAAACCATAATAAAGAACTAGATATTTGGAGATCACAACAACAGTTGTGGAATAGAGCAAGATCAGGCTGGTCTATGGGAAGAAAAGTGTGGAATAGATAACTGTTGAGTTAGCCTGATGGAGAAGCACTGCAGGAAAGATCCTCGAGCCTGAGAACCTGAGATTCCTCGAACCTATTGAAGCTGTAGGTTCTTTGGATATAGACAGACCTTTCAGTTCATGCTGTTCCTTAAAATTCAGTTTGGATTTCCTAAGTTCCTGGGCAAAGGTATTCTTATACCAAAACTTCATTAACTGAGGCAAGTGGCACCAGACACTGTTGATTACTCAAGATATTTTCTCTCAATTTTGATCAGATATTGTATTAATTATCTATTACTGCATAACAAATCACCCTCACAATTTATTGTTTTAAAACAACAAACATCTATAACTTTGGGAGGTCAGGAATTCAGGAGCAGCTGAGTTGGGAGTTTCTGACTCAGTATCTCTCCTGAGTTTGCCACGAGGGTGATGGCGAGGAGTACATGCATCTGATGACTGGTGCTGGAGGGTTTGCTTCGAAGAGGGATTGCTCACCTGGCTGTTGCCTGGGGTTTCAGTTCTTTGCCATAGGGGATTCTCCCTAGAGTGTCCTTATAACATGGTCATTGGTTCTTCCCTGGAGTGAGAGAGTCAAGAAAGAGAGGGCTAAGCTGGAAGCTACAGGGCCTCTCATAGCCTACCGATCAAGTCATGCACCATCATTTTCACTTCATTCTATTTGTTAGAAGTAAGCCATTAAGTCCAGCCTGCATTCAAGGCCAGGGGAATGAGGTCACATATTTTAAAAGAGTGTCAGAGAATTTGTAGGCATTTTTAGATGTTCACAGGTATTTCTCCCCTTTTTGCACAGTTATGTGCTTTAGAGAAAGCTGAACATATTCTCAGCAGGTGAATCCTCACTGATTGAAATCAGTGGCTCTCAAAGTACATTGGTATCAACTGGGAGTTGAGTATGCAATTACCTGAGCCTTACTCCAGGTTTACTAAGAAACAGGGGTGTAGGGCTCCGTGCCCTTTTAACATGCTTTCCTGGTAATTGTAGAACACGCTCACATTTGAGAACCACCAGTCTCAAATTGAATTGGTGATTCAATTACCTCTGCTTGCTTGGAACCCAGTTCTAGGCAATGAGCTGTGAGTGAATATTCACTGGGGTTTCTGGGAGAGTGTTCATTGCTATAAAAGTAGCATTACCATAGATGATCAGCTATGAGATACTGAAGTGGCTTTAAGCTATCTTGTTACCAGCCTGAAGTTGAAGGCATCTGAGCCAAAGTATAAGAAGTTTGGTGACTTGGAGGAATCTGTGTGGAAGCCACTCTGCACTGTAGACTTGTTATTAGGTGAGCTATTGAATTCTCTTATTGTTTATGCCAGTTTGAGGCAGTTTTCTGTTATTTGAAAATGACATCCTAACAACCCAAGTGAGTCCTTGGAGCCAAAGTGTTTAGCTCAGTGGTGTCCGTGTCTGTCAGCACCTTTGGGAAATGTGTGAGATTTGATGATAAACTTGTGCTAACTCCTAGAAATTCATTCTGCTTTCAGTAGGCCACCATGGAGCTGTGGCTGGGGAATTTTTCAATAGGTAATTCTAAGATGCAGGTGGTGCTGAGAACTGTTGATGAATAAAACCACTGCCTTGTTCTCGAAGCATTGAAAATAGTTTTTTCCCCCCACTTCTGATATCATTCTCCTAGAATGAGAACTATATAAAGTACAAGAAGCAGATGGGCAGTATCCTGGGAAGTGGGGTAAAGCTCACCTTTTTCTTATACAGTTAATACTAAAATAGCATTTGTTAGGTCAACATGACTACTTCTCTATATCTATAAATGAATTCCTTCTAATTAACTTTCTGATATTTCTAGTTTCTTCTCAGTCTGAAGGTTCTGTGTGGGGCATACCTGTGAACATCACTTCCTACCAGTTTCTTGAGGGACTCACTTTTGTAGCTCTTTCTTTGCTTACACTGAGAGGGTGAGGTGATTCCAGCAACATTTTCTCTAACACCATTGAGATATGATTCATTTATGTGTAGGTTTCAATTTTTTGTTTTTTTCTATCTCCTTCCTACTGACACTTCTCATTGTATAATTTCAGCTGAAGTAACCCGGAAAACATGTATCATGATTTTCATTATAATCTTGGGCATCAATGATAACCTAAGAATCCATTGTTAGGGGAATAGAAAAACAATGGGGTGGATGCACTCCAAGGAATACCTTGTTATAGTTAGAAGCAATGGGTTAGAAGTGCATTCAACTAAATAGTTAGAACTTAAAGCACTGTTAGGTGAAAAACATAAGAAATAGGGAAAAGTTTGCAGCAGGATGTTAATTTTGCGAATTAAAGCACATTGACCTCAAGATAGCATGAGTCCCTTTTTCAAAGGATTCTATTGGTGTGTGTTACAACATGCATATACATTTGAATATATAAGCATATACATATGAGTATATATGTGTGTATGTGTATGTGTATATCTACACACAAACATGAACACGATCTATCCCTTGCCTTATAGAGCCCTCTAAAAACTTGAAATACACTGTGGGATTTGAATATGCATAACAGAGTCTGAGAATTGCACGTTATTTAACTTTAGGGTTAAGTTGAAGCTTAAATTAAAGGCTATTTTAAACACGAAAGTGGTCAGCATGACCATTTGTGTACGTTTACAGTTACACAAGGGCCCAACCTAGGGTCAAGGAGGAGTCAAAAATCCTGCCAGTTTTCCACTTGTTTTATGGCAAAGTTTTCTAATTTACAAAAGGGCACATATGGACTCATGCGGTCTCGCATTGTGACTTTCATTTTGGGAGCTTAGTGATTCTTGATTAGAGAATGTAAGCTCCAGGAGGGTTGAAACTGTTTTTTTCTTCTCCCTCTGCCTCAGTACTTAGCACAGTGATGGGTCATATGGCTCATCCCTCAAACATTTGTTGGAAGAATGAATTAGAAATGTTGGGCACAATATTTGAGTGAGTTGAAGTTTCTGGTAGAACATTAAGTGGAATTTTACTGAATCTTGTCAGAGGAAGTCTTTCCTCACAAATACACATATGAATCAAACTTGTGTTTGGTAGTTTAACAAAAATGCCTTAATAAAATTTCATCTTAGTATGGCAGTTAGAATAATCTAGTGGTCAAGAGTTTGGGACTTGGACATGGAGGGGCAATTTGAGAACAAGTACTGGACCACCATCATCACTACCTCCTGTGAACTCCTTGGAGTTTTTTGGGTTCTCACCCAGACACACTGAATCAAACTCAGCAGGTGGGTTTATACAGTCTGTGACTTAAGCCCTATAGGAGATTTTGATTCAATTCTCCCAGATTCCTTAGCTTGGGCCATGTATTGCTCTAGTACTCATTCCCTTCGCCTTTTTCTCTCTTTTGGTTTCCATGCTTTTATCTATCTATCTATCTATCTATCTATCTATCTATCTATCTATCTATCTATCATCTCTCTCTTCTCATTCTTCTGGTTGTACATGATGTAGAGTTATAGTGGTTGTATAATCATATATGCATATAGGGTTATAATGTCCAATTCATTCTACTATCCTTCTTACCCCCATAGTCCCCCTACTCTTTCACTCCCTTCTGTTAAATCCAAAGTACCTGTATTATTTCCTAGTCCTCCCCTGCTTATTATGAATTAGCATCCACATATCAGAGAACACATTTGACCTTTGGTTATTTGGGACTGGCTTATTTCGTTTAGTGTGATGTTCTCCAGTTCCATACATTTACTGGCAAATGCCATAATTATATTCTTCTTTAAGGCTGAGTAATATTCCATTGTGTATATATACCACGATTTCTTTATTCACTCATCTGTTAAAAGGCAACTAGGTTGGTTTCATAGTTTAGCTATTGTGAATTGAGCTATAAACATTTATGCAGTTGCTTCACTGTAATATGTTGATTTTTAAGTCCTTTGGGTATAAACCTAAGAGTGGGATAACTGGGTCAAATGATGGTTCCATTCCAAGTTTTCTGAGGAATCTCCATACTGCTTTCCAGAGTGGTTGCACCAATTTGCAGTCCCAACAACAGTGTATGAGTGTACCTTTTCCCCCCACATCCTTTCTGACATTTATTGTTGCTTGTATTCTTGATAATTGCCATTCTGACTGGAGTGAGATGGAATGTCAGTATAGTTTGGATTTTCATTTCTCTAATTGCTAGAGATGTTGAACATTTGCTCATATATATTTCTTCTTCTGTGAAGTGTCTTTACCACATGCACTTCAGATAGAGCATGCTTTTATTTAAACATCTGCTTGGGGACTGCTGTATTCTAATTGTATCTATTGTTCCATTTGAAGATATGTAGAGATAAAGCCTTCTACTGGCATTTTTAGTTGGTCTTGGATTTCGGGTAGCCAGATTAGATGTGCTGTTCAGTTTGCTTTTCAGAGTAGCATATATGTGGCCTAGAGACTTAAATAGGAATTTTAGAAGAAGGTGAAACAAAACTAGTAAATATATTGTTATGTTCATTAGTTCTTTTATTCCATGATTTTAATGTTCAAGTTGGCTATGTGTGTTGCTTTTAAAACACACAAAATATGAGTTACATAGAAGAGAGGGCAAATGATGTATTGGTATGAAAATTATGGTACAAGGAAAAATCAGTTATTTGAAAAAATAAGTAAATAATTAAACAGTAATAGTAAATGAGTTGTGAAATGTGTGCCAAGGGAGACACTTTGGAAATAGTCTTGTTTAGGGAAGGTCATGGTACTAAATTGATCTTTTTTTTTTTTAATTTAAGGAACATTAAGTTTCAAGTTAATTTGTTTTGACTAATGAAAGCAGTGACCACCCATTAACATGATGTACAACGAAAATCACCTCTCACTGCTACAAACCACAAACTTCTCTGAAGTGAAAATTTGTTTTTTTATGGATGTTCATGTATGTCTCTTAGTGTTGCTTATATTCCACGCTAACATTGAATAAATCAGTTTTATTAACTGGTATGCTATCATCGTTGGCCAACATAGGCCTCTTCTATTATTTTTCCTTTTATATCTTTCCCCAACCCTCTCTTCCACTCTTAGGCAACCATTCTAGTGTGTTTTATGTATACTGTCTTTTTTTGGGTAACATTTATATCTTGTACACATTTATTTCAAAACATGATGCAAAAATTTGCATAGGAAAGTAGAGAAGATTATGAGAAACTTTCTCACGCTACTAACCTCAATAGTAATCATGGCCCAAGTTATTTTGTCCATAATTTATTCCAATTTCCCACTCACCTCTAACCAGATAATTTTGAAGCAACTTTCAGATATCTTATGCACCAACGTTAGAGCATTTTGCTTGTTTCATGGCTTAATACTTTTTGGGTGATCTACCTGTGGTGTGGGTTTCTCTAGCCCATTACTTCTAACTGCCACATGGTTTCTATGGCTGTTTTACATATTGTACATCCACTTGCCTTGGAGATGGGGGTGGGATGCCTGGCTTGCCTTCATCTCTATCCTGCCAAAACCAGAACTGCAATAGACATCTTTATATACACCCCCTGATGGACTCATGTGAAAATTTCTTAGGCATGTATGCTCAGGTGCAGAATTTTGAAGTCAGATTATATTTCTGCTTTATTGAATTCTGCCAGGTTGCTGTGGGCAGGCATTCTAGAGGGCATCCTACATGCTCAACACAAATACCTGATGTTACCCAGATATTTTCTTCCAAGTTTATTAGACCTAGAACAATATTGCACTGTTTTATTCATGCACATTTTCTGATTACTAACAAGTATGACCATCTTTTTATGTTTATTAGCTTTTGGGTTCACTCTTTAAATTGTTGATAAACTCTGCTCATTTCTGTAAATTATTGACATCCTTTGCCATTGGGGCTTCTTAGTGATTTATAGAAAGATTATTATCTCATGTTATAAGATTTTTGGATATTGCTAATGCCTCCTTTAAATTCGTCATCTGTTTAACTCTCTCCAAAGTGCTTTTTGTATAGAAATTCTTAATTTTGATACAAATTCATAGTGGCTATTTTTCCCCATTATGGTTTGTGTTCCTGTTTTAAGAAATTCTTCTTCCCTTGTGCCTTCCATAATTTATTTTATTGACTTTATGGTTTACCTCTCATGGTTAAGTCTACTGTTTGGAGCCCACCCTCTGCATCTGGAATTAAATAGGAACCTTTTTTTTTTTTTTTAAATTCAGTGAGGCAGTTTCACAGCTTTATCTAAATAACCATCCTTTCAACATTGATTTCTGGTGTTGTGTTTATTATACATGAAGTTCCCATTTGTAAATGAGCCCATCTCTGAGCTCTCCACTCTCTTCCATTAGTTCTTTTGTCTGCTTTGATGCTAGTTTTAGTGTATCTTTGTGGTATCATTTTCTTAGTTTCTTTTTGAGGCTGTTTGTTATTCATGTATCTTTATTTTCACATACATTTTATAGTAAATGAATTGATTATATTAGGGTTACATTAAATTCACTTCTCTGAGGATGATAGTATTTCATAATGATTCTTTTCCTCTCACCTGAGATATACTCCATTTATTTATATTAATCATTTTCTGCATTCTTTATCTGGATTAAAGTTTACTCCACCGAGGACTTATTTCTTTAGCTAAAGCCTAGGTACTTTGTTTTCATGGATATGGAAAATGGTTATTTTAAGAACATTTTCTAGATGATTGTTGCAATTTAGAGAAATTCTATTTATTTATTTTTGGCAACAGGGATTGAATAGGGTGGGTGGTGGCTTAACCACTGAGTGACATCCCCCGCCCTTTTTATATTTTATTTAGACAGGGCTTCACTCAGTTGCTTAGGGCCTTGCTAAGTTGCTGAGGCTGGCTTTGAATTTGCAATCCTCCTGCCCCAGCCTCCTGAGCCACTGGGATTACAGGCATGTGCAACCATGCCTGGCTCTTTTTTGTTATTTTTAATAAATAGAAATTATGTTTTTATAGCACACAATATGATTTGATATACACACACACTGTGGTATGGCTAAATAAAGCTAGTTAACTTATGTAATAGTATATATCTTTATTTTTGTGGTGAGAACACTTAAAACTACTCTTAGCAATTTCAAGTATGTAATCCATGGTAATTAACTGCAATCACATGTTGTCCAACAAATTTCTTGAACTCATTCTTCCTAACAGAAGTTTGGTGTCCTTTGCCAACATTTCCTTCTCCTTCTTACCCCAAAATCCATACTTGTATTTATTCAGCTTTTGCCATAATAGATTCAAAATATTCTGATTCATACAATGTCACCTATTTCTATTTTTTTTTCAATACTGGGGATTGAACCCATGGCCTCCCACATGTTAGGCAAGTACTCTACCACTGAGCTATGCCACTCCCTCCTTTAAAAACCTCTAAAATTGTACTGTCATGAGTAGCTAATTAAAACAAATAAAAATACCCCAAAACCTCTAAAATTTGATAAGAATACTCAACACAAGATGTACCCTATTGACAAAATTCTAAGTGCCCAAGATAGTATTGTTAATTTTAGGTTCAATGTTATACAGAAAATCTCTAGAACTTGTTATACTCTTTGAACAGCACCTTTTCATTTTTCCTTTCCCTAAACCCCTGGCAATCATTGTTTTATTGTCTCTCTGAGTTTGACTCTTTTCGATACCTCATAAATGATATCATGCAGTATTCTTTTCTGACTGGCTTATGTCACTTAGCATATGTTCATCCACGCTGTCACATATAGCATAGCTTCCTTTTCAATATGGAATATTCCATTGTATATGTGATGGTTAATTTGATATGTCAATTTGACTGGTTTAAGGGATACCCAGACAGATGAGTATGTCTGTGAGAGTGTTTCCTGAAAAGATTAGCATTTGAATCGGTACCTAAGTTTAGTAGATCTGCCCTCATCAAAGCCAACAAGAATTATCTAATGTGTTAAAGACCTAGATAGAACAAGAGGAGGAGGAAAGGTCAAATCTCTTGAGTTGGGACATTCATCTTTTCCTGCTCTCACATGTTGGAACTGTTGATTCAGGGTCCTTCAGATTCTGGGACTTGTTTTACTGCTGTGCTCCCTTTTCGCACCCCAATTCTCAGGAATTCAGATTCAGACTGAACTACAGCATCATCTTTCCTGGTTCTCTTGTACAGAGAGTTATTATGGGATTTTTTGGCCTCCATAATTGACTGAGCCAAATATCATAATAAATCACCTCTTAGATTTCTGTATATATCATGTCAATTATGTTTCATTGGAAAACTCTTACATATATATATATATATATATATATATATATATATATATATATATACACACACACACACACACACACCACATTTTCTTTATGCATTCATCTGTCAGTGAACAATTATTTTCTCTATCTCAGTGATTGTGAATAATGCCATAGTGAACGGGAATGTGCACAGTGCCTTGAGATTGTGATTTCAATTCTTTTGGATATATACCCAGAAGTTCAGTTGACAGATCATATAATAGTAATATTTTTAATTTTTGAGGCATGTACATACCATTTTTATGGTGGCTGTACCATTTTACACTTCTAACAATAGTTCCAGTTTCTCCACTTCCTGGCCAATACTGTTCTCTCTTTCTCTGGTATTAGTATATTGAGGTTATCACTTAGTATATCTTGTGGTTTTGAGTGACATTTCTGATTAGTGATGTTGGACATCCTTCACATACCCATTGGCCATTTGTATATCTTCTGAAAAATGTTTAATTTCTTTGTTTATTTTTATTTGATGGTGATGGGGCTTGAACCCAGGGCCTTGTATGTGCTGAACACACATTTTACCATAGTGATGCAGGGTATTGAAATGTGACATATCCATTTTGGGGTTTTAGATAAGTAATAAGCCATAAACAAATGCTTAAGGATGGCTGGATTATTCCCTTTCTTCAGGAGGAGATAATTACTTACCTCAAGAGAGTGTTATGGTTTTATATTGTCTATAATGTCCCCTGTGACCTGATTATGATGTCTAGTTATGTTCTGGCCACTTTGCCAAATTTTACATGGGTTATTTTTATTATTTACTATTGAGTTGTGTGAGTTCTTTATATCTTGGGTATTAATTTCCATAAGACAAGTGGTTTACAAATACTTTTTCTTTCTCTTTCTTTTTCAGTGCTAGGGATTGAACCCATGCTAGGCACATGCTTGACCACTGAGCTCCTCCCCCAGCTTTACAAATATTTGCCTTATGTTTAGGTCTCTAATACATTTTACATTGTGTGTGTGTGTGTGTGTGTGTGTGTGTGTGTGTATTCTGTAAGATAAGGGTCCAATTTTATTTTTTTCACATGTAAATGGCCAGTTTTCCCAGCATAATTTGTTCAGCAGACTATCCTTTTCCATTATGTATTCTTGGCCCTCTTATTGAAGATAAGTTCTCTATATAGGTGAGTTTACTGCTGGGCTCTTTGTTTGGTTCCATTGATCATATGTATGTTTTTATGCCAGTACTTTAATCTTTTAATTGCTGTAGCTTTGGAGTATATCTTGAAATTAGAAAGATTTATGCCTCCATTTGGCTTTGTTCAAGATTTATTTTTGGTGGTTTGGGATCTTTTGTGGTTCCAAATGAATTTGAGAATTTTTTCTATTTCTGTTGAAAAAATTTCACTGGAATTTCCATAGGGATTGCATCAAACCTATAGATAACTTTGAGTAATGTGGCATCTTAACAATCTTGCTTCGGGTAGTTTCTTCCCCATTACCTTAACATATGTAACAGGCATATTAAAATAAATTATCAGTTGAGTTCTATTTCAGGTTAAGCATCGCTAATCTGAGAATCTGAAATCCAAAATTCTTAAAAACTTTCTGAGCAAGTTTATGATACCCAAGGAGAATATTCCACACTATGAAACCTTGTTTCATGCATAAAATTAAAAATATTCTATAATCTTACCTTTAGTTTGTGTCTAAAGCATATATGAAACATAAGGATATGATGAGACCCAGATTCATTTAGGTATATGAAACCATTCTAAAATCTGAAAAAAATTGAAGTCCAAAACACATTCCAAACATTTCAGGTAAGGGATAGTCAACCTGTATTATTTGGTTTCTTTAATTTTTAAAGTTATCCTCTTCAGCTGTATTGTTATTTGCATTTATTTCACTAATCATGTTCCCCTGCAGGTACCTATTTTCCTAGGTAAGTATTATTGAGGAAGGGCCAAAGTCCAAGTTCTACTCTGCATTCCTTCCCATGAATTTCCCCCTGTGTTTCTGGGAATAGAGCCCAGGGCCTTGCGCATGCTAGGCAAATGCTCTACCACTGAGCCATACCCCCTGCCTTCTTCCTGTGAGCTTAAAGGACACAGGAAGAAGGGGTCAGAGTCAAAGTACTTAAGCCAGTGTTTGCTTCCACTACCCTTCTATGCAAAGGCTGGTAAGGCTTTTGCTTGGAGACCATGATGCAGGGTATTGAAATGTGACATACCCATTTTGAGGTTTTGACAAGTAATAAGCAATGAACAAATGCTTAAGGATGGCTGGCTTATTCCCTTTCTTCAGGAGGAGATAATTAATTACCCCAAGAGAGTGTTTTGATTTTATATTGTCCATAGTGTCCCCTGTGACCTGATTATGATGTCTAGTAATAATTTTTCCAGTGCACTGTCAGGAGAGGGACAAGGAGAACTTAATTCCAACTTATCCTCCCACTTCCACCCTCATTTTGACACTCATCCTGCAGAGAATTTTATCCTGTGGGTGCATAGCCATGTGAGAGGAAAAAAAAAAAGTGAAGTTGATGGCAGTCCAAGAGTAATAATCTGTTTCATGATTCCAATAGTGAGAAATTCAGGGTGGCTATGAGTTAAGCTTAAAGAAGGAATTTGTTTTCTTTGGGAAACATAATATCAATCATGGGACTTAAGCATAATTTCTGTTTTTGTGGATTAAAAACTCAGGAACAATATATTCAGCAAATACTGCAGAATCTGATTATAATGTTCTGACTCAAAACACATTTTTTTGGGTGATATGAGATTTGGTGGAATTGATTTTTTAGAGGGATTCATGAATGCAAAAGAGAATTGTCGGGTATGCTAAATCTAGGGGGACATTGAGGAGTTAGCACAGAAAATTGTAGGCTTGGGGGAGTCGTGTGTGGGAGCCTAAGAGCAGTGTGCAGCATACATACAGACTAACCAAACGTGGTGAGTGTGGCTGGGTAAGAAACAACATTGGGGAATGAAATTGAAGTTGAATTAGGATATGCTTATTGTAACAAGCTAGAGATTGGCACTTTATTGAAAAATAAGAGTTTGGCTGATATTGATCAAAACATATAATAGACAAGTAGAACTTATTAGGTTAGTATATATGGGTAATATACCTTGTAAATGGCTTGGACTTAAAACAGCATACAAATAATTGTCTTTATTTTTTTCTATAGGTAGTTATGTTTTTAGCAGGTAGGTGTGTTCCAAATATTACATGTTGTGTGTTCATACTACAATTATCAGATTCATATTTAGATATTTTTATTTGGCAACTCTAGTAGTAGAATATATGAAGTGAATGGAATCAGTTAAACCTGATCCAGTTAGAAAGCATATCTTTATTAGTAAGATACCAGAGAGGCTTGTTTGAAGTGATGGCCCTTGATACTTTGGACTACAGAAGAGGGAGTGTCTGGCTTGGAGATTGGAAAAAAATTTGTGCAGAAGACAGTGATCAGACTGGGGTGTAAGGGGAGGTAGAAGCCAGTGGGTAAATGTTCCCCCATTTCTTCCTCAGAGCAGCTGGTCTTGAGATACATTCTGTGAGTCTCACAGGGCGGAGCAGCCACTCTCTCAGTTGTAGCCAGTTCTGCATGTCCTTGTCCTCTGCTTTTACTGTTTGTTGCCTGAGGATATTCACAAATAAAGTGCTCACACATAAGAGAAGGTGAAATGAGAGGCAAAGACTCTCTTCAAATAGACCAATAGACCACAATGTAATATGGTAGGAATAAATTAAAATGTTTAACCAGTAATATGTGTAAGTAGAGTGAATTCATATTAAAGTGATAGATGGTTAGACTAGGTTAAAACAAATCCCTATTCTGTCCAGGAGGAATAAGATACACCAGCTATAGACCAATAAATCTATGGTATCAACATATAAGACAAAAAGTGGGCTTAAGGATATACAGGATTCCTATAATCTTAAACTTGGGAGAACCCTGTAGCTCTACATATTAAATTTAAAAGAAGGTAACCCAACGAGACTGTGATCACCAGCATAGTCAATTGGGTTGAGATGACATCAAAATGAACATGGCTTTATGTGGCTCTAACTGAATCTCATTTTTTAAGGCCAACAAGGAAGAGTGAGATCATCTGAAGTTTCGGGTAGAGAGGGCAGGCATCAATTGTCAAATGTTGAGGAGCATTCAAAATAGGATAAGTGCTTAAAAATGAATAAAAATAAATTATTGCAGACACTTATAAAATTTATTCATTTATTTATTTTTGTGAATTACTGGGGATTGAGCCCAGGTGCTTACACATGCTAGGCAAGTATTCTGGCCTCAGCTCTTTCATATGGTTTTAAAGAGCAAAACTCCAAGAGTAGAAAGGGCTGGGTGTGGTGACACATTCCTGTAATCCCAGTGACTCAAAGTGCTAAAGCAGGAAGATCTCAAGTTCAAAGTCATCTTCAGGAATTTAGCAAGACCCTCAGCAACTTAGTGAAACTCTGTCTCAAAAAAAAAAAAAAAGAGTGGGGATATAGCTCAGTAGAAAAGTGCCCCTGAGTTTAATCCCTAGCACCCCCTCCCTCATAAAAATAAATTTAAAAATTAAAGAGTAAATGGAAACACTGGCATCTTTTTCATGTTGCTTGTCGCCACAAGAATCCAGGGAATGGTGATGTGCCTCATGGGCCTGGATGTACCAGACTGCTATTACTGTTGCTTTCACCAGGCTCAGATGAGGTCTTAGCCCTGGAGAGCAGCTCAGAATTACCAGCCATCAGTAAAGCACAAATCTACTCAGTTCTCAGATTTCCAAACTTAGAGGACAATGTCTTTTTCTTTTAAATTATCTTCCCCCAGTCATCACTTGGGTAAGGACAGTAATTAAACAGAGGAATATATCAGTGAGGATCTATGCAGGAAAACAAAAATTCACACCAGAGAATTCAATGGAAGCAATTTAATATAGGAAATTGGCTATGTCGTCAACAAGAATGGTAAAGGAGCAACCAGGGAATGGCATAGAAATTCAGGGCTGTCTTGGGCTGTAGGGAGGTGGGCGGGGGTGTCTAGAACCCTGTAGATCCATCTGAGGGCTGCCTCCTGGGAACTGGGACTGCAGAGAGAACTAGCGGTCCAGTGGTGGTTGGAACCAAGGAGTAGGAAAAAATCACTGAAGCAGCGCTGAGTTTGAAGAGGAGGCAGAAATATTCTAGCCGCATTCCTAACTCCTCTGGTCTTTCCATCAGTGCTTTCCACTGACTGACAGTTGGTGAAGGCAGATGGCAAGGGAGAAGAGGCTGAAGGATGGGGAATGGATCTGGCAACAGACAGGAAAATGACCAGCCCAGGAAGGAGTCCAGAGCATGTGTCTTGCCTTTCTTTCTTGCTTCTGCTTTAAGATCCCTCTTTTCCTCCCCAGGTCACTAGAGCAGGAAAAAACACTTTCTCTCCTTATTTGTAAGATACAAATCCTCCCCATCTCCTACAGCCTTTCAAACTTTGGAGCTAGGAATGAAGCCTTTTTTTTTTTTTTTTTTTTTTTGTTAGTTGATCCCATCCCACTAAACTGTTCCATTACTATCCCAGAGAGAATAAAAAAGTAGGGCTACCTAAGGACAATATTGGTCTCAGAGCCTGGGCAGGGCTTGAAATCAAAGGTGGTGTTTTATTATTTAAATCACAAGTCCAGCACCCAAAACTGCACAACTCTCCAGTTGTGGTTGGCCTGCTTATGGGTATCTGGCACTTCCATTAAAACCTTCTTTCTGGAACTATAGTTCCATCAGAACATGATTATTTTGTTAAATCGGCTGGATTATACTAGTATTTTTAGGAGTTTCAACAGAGTTACTTTGAGTTTGTGTTTTTTTTTTTCCTCCCCAGAACTAGGAAAGCTTGATTTCATAATTCTTGAATATTTTATTGTTGGTTGTAAAAGCAAATTTCTTTTAATTAACTATCTTTGAGAGATTGTTTTGAATCTTTCATATAATTAAGGGTTCCTCTGTGTCTGCAAAACTGATAAAATGTAGCTTCTTAAAAATATTTTTCTAGGATGTTGATAAAATATTGATGTTATTTGATTTTCTAAATATCTCTTAATTAGCCAGCACTCTTTGGGCATAGTTTTTCAAACCTGTCTAATTACATTTATTGCCAATCCATATTTTTCCATCTTACCCAGGGATGAGATCTGCAACCTGTTTACAATCTATCAATGCCACAAACCTATTTGTTAGGTAAAGCCATTAGTTTGACAGAATTTCTTTTATAGTTTGACAGAATTTCTTTTTAATGAATTCATACTGCTTTATAGTGATGACTACTTTCTGTAAGTACCCACAAATAATTTATTTCATAGCCTATTAATAGAACTTCATGAAAGAATGTAGTAAACATATGGTGTACTGTTTTCAGAAAACATATTAAGCATTTTCTCTAGTCTTTTAGAACCATTTTCATTCTCTATATTCCCCCCTATTAAAATTTTTCTGGAAACTCATAGATAGGGTCTTTTAAAATTTATTTTTTGGTAAATTTTGTTTCCCAAAATGCTATGTATGATTATAACATAATGAATCTGCGTGTGTGTGTGTGTGTGTGTGTGTGTGTAATGCACTAATTAATATAATACAAGAGAGATCAGTAGATTAGAGAAAGCAGATCAGGATGAAGGAGAAGGAGAGAAAGGGAAGGCACTAGGGAATATAATTGATCCAAATAAGTTATATGCATATACTAATTATGGCATAATTAATCTAACTATTATGTACAATTATAATGCACCAATAAAAACAAATTAAAAGTATTGGGGATTGAACCCAGGAGCACTCTACCACTGAACTAAAACCCCAACCCTCTTTATTTTTTAAGAAAGTGTCTTGCTAAGTTGCCCAACTTGGCCTTGAACTTGTCTTCCTGCTGACTCAGGCTCCTGAAGAGCTGGGATTACAGGCATGCACCACCATACCTGGCAAGGTCTTCAAGAATTCTGAATTAATAATATAAAGTAGTAATATTAATTATCCAGGGGTGGAAATAAATGAGTTACTCTTTACATATAGGGCTTTTTTAAATTTAGAAAAGTAGCAGACAAAGCAAATCACATTACTGGGTAGTGATCTCATTTAGTGGTAACAAAAACCTGAAAAATTATGAATGAAATTTGGGTACTTAGGTTCTTATTTTTAATAGAACCTCTAAAGTTGTGCAGCTGAGAGCTGATGTCACAACCATGATGCTGCCAGGGACCCAGGCTTGTTCTGATCATTCATTTCATAATGGCCAGATGGTCACTCCACTCTTAGCTTTGTGTGCCCTTCTCAGGCAAGAAAATAGGTATGTGCTCGCTTTCCCAGCATATAGTGGAACTAAATAAATAATTGTAGTCTCATCTTAGAATAAGATTGTAGGCCTTAGTACTCACGTAAAAATAAAATAAAATGGAGGTTCACCTTCCCAAGATACAAAGCTGATGAAGCAGGAAGTCTGATGTTCAATTTATATATTTCTCTAACTTCCAGGTCCATGCTCTTTCTAACATATATATATATTTTTTTACCATTTTGCTGGTAGTAAAGTTGTGTATGTGCTTTACTTTTAGATGATACCAAAGTTCTTGGTTTTTTTTTCTTATTTTACCCAAAATTCAAATTTTGGTGTCACATGTGATCCTCATCTCTCATGTCAGAATTTGCTCTTCCCTGGAATGACGCTTCACATGATGTGGTCAGGAAACCACCTCCATAAGGTTTGCCTGGATTTGGTGATGATAAGGCTGGATAATAATTCCTGGACTCAACCTAGTAAATCTGGGGAATAGGTCCCTAGAAAATGTATTTTTAATCAGTCTGAAGAGAAAACTTCATGACCATTAAACATTCAGAACCACTGTCTTAGAGGGTAATTTTTCACTGAGAACAAATTTGTTTTCTGAGCTATTTCTGTTTCCAGGTCATATGGTATTTTGTGTGAAATTAAGCAAGCACCTCATCCTATCTTGCAGCAAAAGGGTTTCTTTTTTTTAACCTATTCATCAATAACTTTATTTTTTTGTTTTTTTTAATTGCTTTTATTTTTTAAATATGACAGTGGAATGCACCACAATTTTTATTACACATATAGAACACAATTTTCATAGTTTTGTTTGTATATAAAGTATATTCACACCAAATCATGTCTTCATACATGTACTTTGGATAATGATGTCCATCACATTTCACCATCGTTGCTAACCCCCTGACCTCTCCCTTCCCCTCCCAGCCCTCTGCCCCATCTAGAGTTTGTCTATTCCTCCCATGCTCCTTCTTCCTTCCCCATTATGAGTCAGTCACCTTATATCAGAGAAAACATCCAGCATTTTTTTTTTGGGGGGGATTGGCTAACTTCACTTAGCATTATCTTCTCTAACTCCATCCATTTACCTGCAAATGCCATGATTTTATTCTCTTTTATTGCTGAGTAATATTCCATTGTGTATTTATGTCACTTTTTTAAATCCATTCATCTACTGAGGGGCATCTAGTTTGGTTCCACAGTTTAGCTATTGTGAATTGTGCTGCTATAAACATTGATGTGGCTGTGTCCCTGTAGTATGCTGTTTTTAAGTCTTTTGGGTATTAACCAAGTAGAGGGATAGCTGGGTCAAATGGTGGTTGCATTCCCAGATTTCCAAGAAATCTCCACACTGCTTTCCACATTGGCTGCACCAATTTGCAGTCCCACCAGCAGTGTATGAGTGTGCCTTTTCCCCCACATCCTCGCCAACACTCATTGTTGTTTGTCTTCATAATAGCTGCCATTCTGACTAGAGTGAGATGGTTTCTTAGAATAGTTTTGATTTGCATTTCTCTAATTGCTGGAGATTATGAACATTTTTTTTTAATATATTGTTGACTGATTGAATATCCTCTTCTGAGAAGTGTCTGTTCATGTCCTTGGCCCATTGAATCAAAAGGGTTTTTTATCACTCCTTTGGAAATCCCATTCCTCCTGGAAGTCATGAGAGAGCAATTTGTGTTGGAAAATGTAGTTGGTGAGACTGTTTTGTTTTTTGAGGTAGTACAGTGTCTTGGTTGAAATTGTGAACTCTGAAGTCAGAGTGACTAGGTTCAAATTCTAACTGCCCTACTGAACTAGCTAGAAAACCTTGAGCAAAGAACTTATCTCTCTGTATCTTATTCTCTTATCTATAAAATGGGAATAAAATCATGCCTACCTGCTATGATTGTGGTAGAGATTCATAGAATTGATACGTGCAAAGCCCTTGGAATAGCATCTGGTATAAGTTCTCAGTAGATATTAGCCATATGCTCTTATTAAACATATGCTGTTATGACGATCAGAATTTTAATACCTGTGTGGATGCAGTGTCAACACCTTGTTGTAAGGTCACATATCATCCTTGTACCTGGTATTCTATTTTTTTTTCCCCTAATAAGATGTTTGTTGGGGGGGGGTGACAAAAAGATAGGCTAGATCTGCTTGATTATCTTTATTACTGCACAACAGCTTAGGCCAGAGATGCCTCTGAGGAACTGACATTCTTGTGCAGACTGCCCTTGTAGCAGAGCTCAGTTTAGAAGAGTTGGGTGATTCTTTAGCCGCCAACTCAGAGCAAGTGGGAGGTTGAAGGGTGGGGTCACAACTTTTCTGAATATAAACTCTTCATTGATGAATGCTTAGAGCACTCCCACCTATTTCAGAGGAAAGCCAAGGGAATACTTAAGCTCTTTCTATGTTCATCATTTTTAGTTCTTAGGGGAATAAGCAAAAACATGACCACTGCAGCCTGTGGTTTATGTAAGTTCAATCCCTGGAGCTCTTACTGCTTCCAGTTGGAACATGTACTATCATCCAAAATGCATAAAGGGAATACTGTATCTTCCTAAGCACAAAAATCTACCAGTACATATGCATTTGCACCCTTGAATGTGCTTTCCACCCATCCCTCCTGTCCAAAGCCAGTTTCTCAGCTTGCTGAATCTCATTCTTCTTATCTGAAGGATGGGGTCTTGCATGTGTTCTATTGTGTGGTCTTCCCTTTAACATGAGTATAAGATATTTCCCATATTAAAGTATCTCCTATTCGATCTCTGCACACTATTTGAGTAAACACCTCATTTCTCTGCTTGTTGTACAAAGGTTCCAAAGTGTTGTTTATAGTAGTGCATTTTATCTTCTATTATCTCTTGAGTACATCAGTTGAATTGGGTCTTAACTGAATTAAAACTTTATTTCAAAGTTACTAATCATCTCTTCTCTTATTGTCAAATCAATTTGTCGTTTCTCAGTTCTCATTTTCAGCATTGTCAGAAACTGCTGATCATCTTCTAGAATACAAAAGGAAACTTTCCTTCTCTTGGCTTCTTTCATCTCACCCTGTCTTAGAAATCCGCCCTCCTCACTGGCTACTTCTCACTCACCATTTACTGAAGCCTCTTCATTTTTCCTAACCTCTAAATTAGAAATATCTTAGGTAGAAATGGTACAGCTATTAAGGAAAACAGTATATATGGTATATTTACTTCACATCCCCTTAGAAAAAATTAAAAACAGAACTACCGTATAATCTAACAACCCAACTTCTGAATATATAAATATATATATATATATATCATATATATATATATATATCTGAATATATAAATATATATATATATATATATAGTTTTCAAAGAAAATGAAATAAATATGTTAAGGAGCTATCTGTTCTCCCATATGCATTGCACCAATATTCATAATAGCCGAGACACAGAAACAACCTAACAGTCCTTTGATGGATGAACAGGTAAAGAAAATGTAGATGTGTGTACACAATGGAATATTATTTGGTCTTGAAGAAGAAACCTTGTCATTTTTAACATGAATGAACCTGAAGTACATCATGCTAAGCAAAATGAGCCAGGACAGCAGAACAAATGAAGCATGATCCCACTTGCATGTAGAATATAAAAGAGTCAGACTCCTAGAAGTAGATAATGAAATGTTGGTGACCAGGATCAGGAAGGAGAAGAAAATGGAGAGATATTGGTTAAAAGGTATAAAGTTTCAGCTCTATACAAAAGTCCTTCAGTTCTAATGTGCAGCAATGTGACTAGAATTAACAATGCTGTATTTCATGCTTGAAATTTGCTAAGAAGGTAATCTTAAGTATTCTCACTGAATACACTAAAAATGGTAATTATGTGAGATAATAAGCATTATGAACTTGATTGTGGTGATTATTTCACAATGTATACATATAACAAAACATGAATTTGAATACCTTAAATATATACTGTTTTTGTCAATTATATCTCAATAAAGTTAGAAAAAAATTTGAGTGTCCTTAGATCTCTTTTCTATTTATACACATGGATGATCTCAAGGTCTTAAAATTTTAAATATCATCTGTAAGCTGATGAATTAAACATTTATAGCCCAACCTTCCCCCTGAACTCCAGAAGTTGGATGGCTAATTGTGCCTTGCTTATCATGGCTAAAATGGATTCCCACTATGCATAGCTCATTTTTCATTCTGTCTTTCTGCCTGCTTGAATGACAGCTCCATTTAGCCTTTTGCTCAGGTTAAAAAGCCTGTGGAGTTATCCTCACTCCTCTCCTCTCATACCCTCCTCACATCCTACCAGCTAACCCTGAAAGGCCAAGGTTCGTCGTAGGAGATTAAAATGCACACACACAGATAGCAGTGACAAAGATGAAGCACTTTACTGCAAGCTGGTTCTAGCTTATATAGAAAGTGAGGGTCAGTTATCTTAAACTAGGAAGCTCCTGGGGCCAATCATAGTAAAGGTCAGGTCATTACCTACGGTGCACGCACGTCCACCCTGCATAAGATTCATGGGGGGCACGAGCTGTCCACGATCACGGAAGACAGGAGGACCAATTAGAAAATTTTCAAAACAACTTGTCATCCGCCCACTGGCAACTTGCCTGCCGCCATGTTGCATTAGGGGCTCCCTATCTGAAAGGCCCAGGGAGTTCTAGCCGCCCACTGGCAATTTGCCCACCGCCATGTTTGAAAGGCCTGGGGAGTTCTCAGGGAGACGTGAAATAGGAGGGTCATCGGAGAAGGGAAACATCCCTGATGCTTCCAAGGGAAGCCACATGGTCAAGCAAGACCTGGGACCCATCCTAGCACAAATGGCACTAACAGAACTAAGAAGCTGCTCTCAAGTTCCCCCACGAGCGACCCCTATAGGAACTCGGCTGACTCTTAACAATAGATAAAGACAAAGACAATTTTGACCAGCTTGATCTTAAACACCTACCAAAAACAGTTAAGCCAAAACATAGTCATTCCTGGGAGTATTGAAGGACAAGAACAGCTAGAAAAGAGGAGACAGCAACAAGGCCAACAGGCTCCTTGGGGAATGTTCAGTCAATTATGGCCTTGGCTCCTCCCCTCACAGGACTCCTATTAGTCCTCTTTATGTTTCTCCTAATAGGACCACTAATAGGACCACGTCTGTTAAACTGCCTACAGAAGTTCCTGCAAGATCAGATATATAGATTCACCAACCAGTCAGTCAATCAACTACTTCTTTAAGACTACCAGCCCTGGTGCCCAAGATGGAGACCTATGACTCATGACCAACTCCTCTGGCTCCAGAGACTCTGTGCCCATCTAAAACCCTCTCTAACCCCTTTTTTCCAGTTTTCACAACCCCTCTTTTACTTCATAGGAATGAGAACTACTCTCCAGCAGGTCCACCTGCTTATTCTGTCTGCTCTACAGCATCCCCACAAGGAAGCATCAAACCTAAACTCCCCACACCTCAGATGAGGAGCCACCAGCCAGGCAAAGACTAGCAGATCAACTTCACTCATGTGCCTAGGCACAAAAAGCTTCGCTACCTACTTACTTTGGTTGATACTTTTTCAGGTTGGATAGAAGCCTTCCCTACATCCAGGGAAACTGCTGACACTGTTGCCTCCATCCTCATTGAGCAGATCATTCCCAGGTTTGAACTTCCTTCCTCCGTCCAGTCAGACAACAGTCTGGCCTTCATTTCTCAGGTTGTTCAACTAGTCTCCAAAGGTCTCAACAAACCCTGTTGGTCAACATTCAAAACAAGGGCCAAATCCAGCCACTACTCCCACTTCTAATACCACTCCAGTAACAGGTCACCTGCATCCCTGCATGGATGACTACAAAGCCTTCGTAACTGGTCCTTTCGAGTCTGATCTTGTTCTAGGAGCAACTGCTCTTTCTAATTTTTTTCACTGTAGTGAGCAGAGTGAGCTTTAAAAAAAACTATTCTTTTGAGATAGTCACAGATTCACAGAAGTCATAAAGTTAGTACAGAGAGGTCTTATGTATACTGTGGTTCCCTCAAGGTTACATATTATATAATTACACTAAAATGTCAAAACCAGGAATTTGGTATTGTTGCAATGGGCATAGTTTTGTCATATCCCCACCAGGTATAGATTCAAACAACCACCGCTGCATTTAAGATGTAGAACTATTCCATCATCTGAGATCTCCTTCATACCACTTCCTCACAGCCACACTTGCCTTCAGCAGGCCTAAGCCCCGACAACTGTTGATCTGTTTTCCATCTCTATAATTTGATCATTTTAAGAATGACATATACATGGAATTGTGAGATGTCATCATGTGATAGTCTTTTTTTTTTTCTTAGAAGAATGTTCTTGAGAGAAATCTGAAGTATCAATAACCAATTTCTTTTTATTGCTGACCAGTTTCATAGTGTGGATGGTACCCCCAATTGCCTATTGAAGGGAATTTTCTGCTGGTTTTAGCTGCTTTAAGTAAAGCTCCTCTCAACCTTCATACACAGATTTATGTAAGGGCATAAATTTCTATTTCTAAGATAAATGCCCGAAAGCACAAGTACTGAGTTGCAGATAAGTGTTTGTTTAGGTTTTTTTAAAAAAATTCTAAACCAGTTTTTAATGTCCACCAGCAGTATACAGCATTCTAGTTTCTCTATACCCTCATCAACATTTGATATTGTCCTTTTGAAATTTTCAGTCATTCTCATTGGTATATAATGTTAGTTCATCATGGTCTTAATTTCTATTTCTCTGATGACTAGTGGTGAACATCCTTTATGTGCTCATACGTATTTGTAAATCCTTTTCAGTAAAATGTTTGCCTTTTCTCTGTAATTGCATTGTTTTCTTTTTTACTGTTAAATTTCAAGCATTCCACACTGTATACCATAAATATGTACAATTATTGTGTCTTAATAAAGCAAAAAATTTTTAAAAATTCAAGGGAAATACTTATTTTTCCTAAAGAACTGGTGTATTGGTCCATTTCCTATGAAAAACTGATGATAATTTGAGAAGAGTTTAATATATGAATTATTAATAAAAATTTGGGCAGTTCCTGAGAAACAGATACTGAGGAATGTGCCAAGCTGCAGGTGAGAGACCTCTGAGAGCTACTGCACCTGGGCTTGAAGGCAGGGAAGAGGGTATGACCAGAGCTGCCATGACAGGAACTGTGATGTTGGGTGCAAGGGGTGTCATCAGCCTGCGATGAACCCCCAACAAGGGATCCAAGAGTGGCCTCACTGTTCTTCATGCCCCTGATCTGTCACCAACTCTTCAGGACTAAACTACCAGAAGATTGAATGAAGTAAACCCAGTGGTGAAGTGCACACAGGCTAGTCTCTAAGCACAGAGCAGGATGGAAAATGGCAGAATTCTGGAGGGGCAAATGGAAGATGTGCAGCTTAACTATGACGCTACTTTCTCTCTTGTGTGTCATTAGTCTTCTGGCTGCAACTGCCATGAAGTGTGACACATTTATAATTGTATGACAAGTTTTAGTGTTCTGAGAAATCTCCCACTTGATTAACAAGAATCCAGTTTTGACTTCCACAGTCATTGGTGTGCACAGAATATGACCTGAGCTGTTACCTTAACAATAGATAAAAACAAAGACAATTTTGACCAGCTTGATCTTAAACAAGATATATAACTTTTATGACTATTTTGTGGCCTTGGGCTGCACCAGGATCTTTACCTATGTGGCTTGTAAGCATCTCTAGACATTAATCCCCAGTTCCACCTAGCAGCAAGGCAGGCTCGACTCTGTGGCCAGCTTTTTCTGAAGGGTGCTTCAGCAGAGCTTGTGGATCCTGGTGGCATGGTCTCTCCTTTCCTATTTCTCTCTTCTTTGGTTGAAAGTTGGTAAGGTTTAGTTGAAGGTTGGTTGAGGAGAGAGTGTTTTAGAGGTGGTCGTGCACCACTGGACCTGGAACTCTCATTTCCTGAATGTGCAGGTCTTTTTTCCCTGTGTCTTCCATCTAACCAGGCTTCATTTTTCATATTAGTTGTCTTTCTGGGGTTCAGTTGTCTTCCCTTTTCCCCAAGTATTCTCCATATTACTTTTACTTGCTTTTACTCAGTATAGAGTGAGGTACAAAGGATAATATCTCTCAATGAGCTGAGATCAAACCTCTACAAAAGAATGGGTGAATGGGGCTAAACTGGGAGTATCCCATTTAACTTTTTTTGCTGCATTTTATACAGAATTGCATGTTTCATAGTGGCACATTTAGATATGTGTATGTCATTTGATCAATTTCTCACCCCAGAACATTACCTTCCCCTCCTCCCTCCCTCAATTCTCCTTCCTCTACCCTAAAGGTCACCATTCAACTTTCAGGACATACTTCTCTCTCTCTCTCTCTCTCTCTCTCTCTCTCTCTCTGAACCTCTTTTAGTTTCCACATATGAGAGAAAACATGATACTTGTCTTTCTCAGTTTGGCTTATTTCACTAAACACAATGCTCCCTAGTTCCATTCATTTCCTTGCAAATGTCATAATTTTTTTTTCTTTATAGCTGAATAAAACTCTGTGCATGTGTGACATTTTCTTTATGCATCCATCTGTTGATGGACCCATAGGCTAATTCCATAACTTGGCTATTCTGAATTGTGCTGCAATAAACATTGGTTTGCATGTATATCTCAGAAGTATACTTACTTTAATTCTTTTGGATGAACACCAAGAATTGGTGTAGTTAGACAATATGGCAGTTCCAGTTTTTCTCTTTGAGGAAGCTCCATACTGATTTCCATAGTGGCTTTGCCAATTTACACTCCCCCAAACAGTGGCTAAAAGTTCTGCATCATTGCCAGAATTTATTATTTGTATTCTTGATTGCCATTCTGACTGGGGTGAGAAGAAATCTCAGTGTAGTTTTGATTTGCATTTCCCTGATGGTTAAGAATATAACCAAAATATTTTTTGTATAATTGGCCACTTGAACTACGTCTTTTGAGAAATGTCTATTTGGCTCATTTCTCCATTTATTGCATGTGTTATTTATTTGGTGGTGAATTTTTAGTGCTTTGCATATTCTTGATATTAATCCTCTGTCAGAAAAGTAGCTGCCAAAGATTTTTCTCCTGTTTATAGGCTCTCTCTTCTTGCTCTTGTTTCCTCTGTCTTCTTCTAGTAGTTGCAAAGTTTCTGGCCTAATTCCTAGGCCTTTGATCCATTTTGAGCTGAGTTTGTGCAGGGTGAGAGATAAGGGTCTAGTTTCATTTCTCTGTAGGTGGTTATCCACATTTCCCAGCACCATTTGTTAAAGAGGCTCTTTTCTCCAGTACGTTTTTGGTACTTTTGTCAAGAATAAGATCACTGTGTCTGTGTGGGATTGTCTCTGTACCTTCTATTCCATTGGTCTACATGACTGTTTTTATAACGTGCTCTTTTTGTTGTTATAGCTCTGTAGTATAATTTGAGTTCAGGTATTGTGAAGCTTCCAGCATTGCTCTCTTTTTGCTCAGGATTGCCTTGGCTATTCTGTTTTTTTATTTTTTCTTCCATATACATTTTATGCTTTTTTTTCCTGTTAGAAATATGATTGGTATTTTGGTATGGATTGTCTTGAACCTATAGGTTGCTGCTTTGCTGAATTTGTTGATCGGCTCTAGAAGTCTTCTGTGGAACATTTAGGATCATCTAATATGCAACCATATGATCTTTAAATGGGGAAAATTTGACTTCTTTCTTTGCTATTTTTATCATTTTTATTTTTCTTTTGCCTAATTGCTCTGGCTAAATTTTCAAGTACTATATTGAAAAAGCACTGAAAGTAGACATCCTTGTTTTATTTCTGATTTGAGGGGAAATGCTATTTCCCACCATTTAATGATTTTTGGCTTTGGGTTTGTGTTATGCAGGCTTTATGATGTTGAGACAAGTTCCTTCTATCCCTAGTTTCCTCAGGTTTTTTTTTTTTGTTGTTGTTGTTGTTCTATCATGAAGGTGTTGAATTTTGTCAAAGGCTTTTTTTCCTGCATCTATTGAGATTGTGTAGCTTTTGTTTTTGGTTCTATTTATTTGGTATATGACGTTTACTGATTTTTTTTTTTTTTTTTTTTTGGTTTTTTGGATTGGTTTATTTCACTTAGCATGATAGTTTCCAGTTGCACCCATTTACTGGAAAATGCCATAATTTCATTCTTTTTTTAGGGGAAGTAAATTTCATTATGTATATGTACCACATTTTCTCTATCCATTCATCTGTTGAAGGACATCTAGGTTGGTTCCATAGTTTGCTATTGTGAATTGCACAAATATAAACATTGATGTGCTGTGTCACTGTAGCATGCTGATTTTAAGTCCATTGGATATAAATGGAGGAGTGGATTAGCTGCATCAACTGATGGTTCCATTCCAAGTTTTCTGAGGAATCTTCATAATGCTTTCTAGAGTTGTTGCACCAATTTGTAGTCTTACCAGTAATGTATGAGTATAACTTTTGCCCCACATCCTTGCCAAAATTTATTATTATGTGTATTCTTTTTTTTCCTTTAATTTTTATTGTTGGTTGTTCAAAACATTATATAGTTCTTGACATATCATATTTCACACTTTGATTCAAGTGGGTTATGAACTCCCATTTTTACCCCGTATACAGATTGCAGCATCACATCGGTTACACATCCACTGTTTTACATATTGCCACACTAGTGGCTGTTGTATTCTGCTGCCCTTCCTATCCTCTACTATCCCCCCTCCCCTCCCCTCCCCTCCCATCTTCTCTCTCTACCCCATCTACTGTAATTCATTTCTTTCTTTTTGTTTTTTTCCTTTCCCCTCACTTCCTCTTATATGTAATTTTGTATAACCCTGAGGGTCTCCTTCCATTTCCATGCAATTTCCCTTCTCTCTCCCTTTCCCTCCCACCTCTCGTCCCTGTTTAATGGTCATCTTCTTCTCATGCTCTTCTTCCCTGCTCTGTTCTTAGTTGCCCTCCTTATATCAAAGAAGACATTTGGCATTTGTTTTTTAGGGATTGGCTAGCTTCACTTAGCATAATCTGCTCTAATGCCATCCATTTCCCTGCAAATGCCATGATTTTGTCATTTTTTTAGTGCTGAGTAATACTCCATTGTGTATAAATGCCACATTTTTTTTTATCCATTCATCTATTGAAGGGCATCTAGGTTGGTTCCACAATCTAGCTATTGTGAATTGTGCTTCTATGAACATCGATGTAGCTGTATCCCTTTAATACGCTCTTTTAAGGTCTTTGGGGAATAGTCTGAGAAGGGGAATAGCTGGGTCAAATGGTGGTTCCATTCCCAGCTTTCCGAGAAATCTCCATACTGCTTTCCAAATTGGCCGCACCAATTTGCAGTCCCACCAGGAATGTACAAGTGTACCCTTTTCCCCACATCCTCGCCAGCACTTGTTGTTGTTTGACTTCATAATGGTTGCCAATCTTACTGGAGTGGGATGGTATCTTAGGGTGGTTTTAATTTGCATTTCTCTGACTGCTAGAGATGGTGAGCATTTTTTTGTGTACTTGTTGATTGATTGTATGTCCTCCTCTGAGAAGTGTCTGTTCAGGTCCTTGGCCCATTTGTTGATTGGGTTATTTGTTATCTTATTGTTTAATTTTTTGAGTTCTTTGTATACTCTATTAGGGCTCTATCTGAAGTGTGAGGAGTAAAGATTTGTTCCCAGGATGTAGGCTCCCTATTTACCTCTCTTATTGTTTCTCTTGCTGTGAAAAAACTTTTTAGTTTGAGTAAGTCCCATTTGTTGATTCTTGTTTTTAACTCTTGTGCTATGGGTGTCCTATTGAGGAATTAGGAGCCCGACCCCACAGTATGTAGATCGTAGCCAACTTTTTCTTGTGTCAGATGCCGTGTCTCTGATTTGATATCAAGCTCCTTGATCCATTTTGAGTTAACTTTTGTGCATGGCGAGAGAAAGGGATTCAGTTTCATTTTGTTGCATATGGATTTCCAGTTTTCCCAGCACTATTTGTTGAAGATGCTATCCTTCCTCCATTGCATGCTTTTAGCCCCTTTGTCAAATATAAGATAGTTGTAGTTTTGTGGACTGGTTTTTGTGTCCTCTATTCTGTATCATTGGTCCACCCACCTGTTTTGGTACCAGTATCATGCTGTTTTTGTTACTATTGCTCTGTAGTATAGTTTGAGGTCTGGTATCGCTATACCGCCTGATTCACACTTCCTGCTTAGAGTTGTTTTTGCTATTCTGGGTGTTTTATTTTTCCATATGAATTTCATAATTGCTTTCTCTATTTCTACAAGAAATGCCGTTGGGATTTTGATTGGCATTGCATTAAACCTATAGAGAACTTTTGGTAATATTGCCATTTTGATGATGTTAGTTCTGCCTATCCATGAACAGGGTATATTTTTCCGTCTTCTAAGATCTTCTATTTCTCTCTTTAGGGTTCTGTAGTTTTCATTGTATAAGTCTTTCACCTCTTTTGTTAGGTTGATTCCCAAGTATTTTTTTTTTTTTTGAGGATATTGTGAATGGAGTGGTTGTCCTCATTTCCATTTCAGAGGATTTGTCGCTGATATACAGGAATGCCTTTGATTTATGCATGTTGATTTTATATCCTGCCACTTTGCTGAATTCATTTATTAGCTCTAATAGTTTCTTTGTAGACCCTTTTGGGTCTGCTAGGTATAGAATCATGTCACCTGCAAATAGTGATAATTTAAGTTCTTCTTTTCCTATTTTTATGCCTTTAATTTCTTTCGTCTGTCTAATTGCTCTGGCCAGTGTTTCAAGAACTATTTTGAACAGAAGTGGTGAGAGAGGGCATCCCTGTCTTGTTCCAGATTTTAGAGGGAATGCCTTCAATTTTTCTCCATTCAGAATGATGCTAGCCTGAGGCTTAGCATAGATTGCTTTTACAATATTGAGGTATGTTCCTGTTATCCCTAGTTTTTCTAGAGTTTTGAACATAAAGGGATGCTGTACTTTGTCGAATGCTTTTTCCGCATCTATCGAGATGATCATATGGTTCTTATTTTTAAGGCTATTGATGTGGTGAATAACATTTATTGATTTCCGTATATTGAACCAGCCTTGCATCCCAGGGATGAATCCTACTTGATCATGGTGCACAATTTTTTTGATATGTTTTTGTATCCGATTCGCCAGAATTTTATTGAGGATTTTTGCATCAAGTTCATTAGAGACATTGGTCTGTAGTTTTCTTTCTTTGAAGTGTCTTTGTCTGGTTTAGGTATCAGGGTGATGTTGGCCTTGTAGAATGAACTTGGAAGTTCTCCCTCTTTTTCTATTTCCTGAAATAGCTTGAAAAGTATTGGTATTAGTTCCTCTTTAAAGGTTTTGTAAAACTCTGCTGTATACCCATCCGGTCCTGGGCTTTTCTTAGTTGGTAGTCTTTTGATGGTTTCTTCTATTTCCTCAATTGATATTGGTCTGTTTAGGTTGTCTATATCCTCCTGACTCAATCTGGGCAGATCATATGACTTAAGAAATTTATTGATGCTTTCACTATCTTCTATTTTATTGGAGTATAAGGATTCAAAATAATTTCTGATTATCTTCTGTATTTCTGAAATGTCTGTTGTGATATTGCCTTTTTCATCCCGTATGCTAGTAATTTGAGTTCTCTCTCTTCTTCTCTTCGTTAGCATGGCTAAGGGTCTGTCGATTTTATTTATTTTTTCAAAGAACCAACTTTTAGTTTTGTCAATTTTTTCAATTGTTTCTTTTGTTTCGATTTCATTAATTTCAGCTCTGATTTTAATTATTTCTTGCCTTCTACTTCTTTTGCTGTTGTTTTGCTCTTCTTTTTCTAGGATTTTGAGATGAAGTATGAGATCATTTACTTGTTGGTTTTTTCTTTTTTTGAGGAATGAACTCCAAGCAATGAATTTTCCTCTTAGAACTGCTTTCAATGTGTCCCATAGATTCCGTTATATTGTGTCTGTTTTCATTTATCTCTAAGAATTTTTTAATTTCCTCCTTGATGTCTTCTATAACCCATTGATCATTCAGTAACCTATTGTTCATTCTCCAAGTGATGTATGCTTTTTCCTTCCTTCTTTTATCGTTGATTTTCAGTTTCATTCCATTATGATCAGATAAGATGCATGGTATTATCTCTACTCCTTTTTATTGTCTAAGAGTTGCCCTGTGACATAATATATGATCTATTTTTGAGAAGGATCCATGTGCTGCTGAGAAGAAAGTGTAACTGCTTGATGTTGGGTGGTATATTTTATATATGTCAATTAAGTCTAGGTTATTAATTGTGTTATTGAGTTCTATAGTTTCCTTATTCAACTTTTGTTTGGAAGATCTGTCCAGTGGCGAGAGAGGTGTGTTGAAGTCTCCCATGATTATTGTATGGTGGTCTATTAGACTCTTGAACTTGAGAAGAGTTTGTTTGATGAACATAGCTGCACCATTGTTTGGGGCATATATATTTATGATTGTTATGTCTTGTTGGTGTATGGTTCCCTTAAGCAGTATGTAGTGTCCCTCTTTATCCCTTTTGATTAACTTTGGCTTGAAATCTATTTTATTTGATATGAGTATGGACACTCCTGCTTGTTTCCGAAGTCCATATGAGTGATATGATTTTTCCCAACCTTTCACCTTCAGCCTATGTATGTCTTTTCCTATCAAATGCGTCTCCTGTAGGCAGAATATTGTTGGGTCTTGTTTTGTGATCCATTCTACTAGCCTGTGTCTCTTAATTGGTGAGTTTAAGACATTAACATTTAGGGTTATTATTGAGATATAGGTTGTTCTTCCAGCCATATTTGTTTATTTCTGTTACTAAACATGGTTTTTTTTCCTCTTTGATTATTTCCCCCCCTTTACTGTCCTACCTCCCACCGTTGGTTTTCATTGTTATTTTCCATTTCCTCTTCCTGTAATGTTTTGGCGAGGATGTTTTGATGAGATGGTTTTCTAGCTGCGAATTCTTTAAACTTTTGTTTATCGTGGAAGGTTTTAATTTCATCTTCCATCCTGAAGCTTAATTTCGCTGGATACACAATTCTTGGTTGGAACCCATTTTCTTTCAGTGTTTGAAATATGTTATTCCAGGATCTTCTAGCTTTCAGAGTCTGTATTGAAAGATCAGCTGTTATCCTGATTGGCTTACCCCTAAATGTAATCTGCTTCCTTTCTCTTGTAGCTTTTAAAATTCTCTCCTTATTGTGTATGTTGGGCATCTTCATTATAATGTGTCTAGGTGTGGATCTCTTATGATTTTGCACATTCGGCGTCCTGTAGGCTTCTAGGATTTGGGATTCTGTCTCATTCTTCAAGTCTGGGAAGTTTTCTCTTATTATTTCATTGAATAGATTGCTCATTCCTTTGGTTCGGACCTCTATACCTTCCTGTATCCCAATGACTCTTAAGTTTGGTCTCTTTATGTTATCCCATATTTCTTGGATGTTCTGCTCATGGTTTCTTAACAGTCTTGCTGAGCTGTCTATGTTCTTTTCAAGTTGAAATACTTTGTCTTCATTGTCCGATGTTCTGTCTTCTAAGTGTTCTACTCTGCTGGTCATATTCTCAATTGAGTTTTTAAGTTGGTTTATTGCTTCCTGCATTTCTAGGATTTCTGTTTGTTTGTTTTTTATAACCTCTATCTCCCTGTATAGTTGATCTTTTGCTTCTTGGATTTGTTTATGTAATTCATTGTTAAAGTGATCTTTCATTGTCTGATTTTGCTGTCTAATGTCTTCCTTGAGACTCCAGATCATCTGAAGCATGTATATCCTGAATTCTTTATCTGACATTCCATCTGCTTCAGCTATTACCTCTTCTAACGTTGAGTTGACCTGCATTGCTTGTGGTCCTTTCTTTCCTTGTCTTTTCATACTGTTAGCGTTTCTTTCTGCTTGGTGAAACTGTTGTGTTATTGAATTTTCCCCCTATATATTTATATTGCTCTCGTATAGTTGCAAAGTCTCCCTCGTAGGCGCGGGCAGCGGCTCTGCCCCTCCTCCAATTGGGGCAATGTGCCTACCACGCCGGCGGGCCGCTGGGCCTGTTCTGCCGGTAGGTAACAGGTCCGCCTACCTTGCAGGCGCGGCGGTGGCTCTGCCCCTCCGCGGGCCGCTGGGCCTGTTCTGTCTATCGGTTGCAGGTGTGTCTACCTTGCAGGCACGGGTGGCGGCTCTGACCCTCCCCCAAACGGGGCGATGTGTCTACTTCGCTGGCGGGCCGCTGGGCCTGTTCTTTTGTTGGTCGCATGTCCGCCTACCTTGCAGGCGCATGGTGCGGCTCTGCTCCTCCGCGGGTTGCTGGGCCTGTTCTGCTGGTGGGTCGCAGGTCCGCCTACCTTACAGGCGTGGGGGCGGCTCTGCTCCTCTGCGGGTTACTGGGCCTGTTCTCGACGTTTACTGATTTTCAAAGTGCACTATCCTTGCATCCCTGGAATAAAACTACTTGACCATGGTGTATGATCTTTTTAATGTTGTTGAATTCAGTTTGCAAGAAAATTACCAAATATTTTTGTATCTATGTCCATCAAGGATATTGGTCTGTAATTTTTTTCCCCTGATGGTATCCTACTCTGGTTTTGGTATTAGGGTGATACTAGTCTCATAAAATGAGTTGGGAATGTGTCACTCCTTTTCTATTTCATATTTCATAGAAAAATTACAGAATTTTTGGTGTTAGGTTTTCTTTAAAGCCCTGGTAGGATTCAGTAGTGAATCTGTCTGTTCTTGGGCTTTTTCTTTTTTAAAGGCTTTTTATTACTGCTTCAATTTCATTGCTTGTTATCAGTCTGTTTATGTTTTCTATATCTTCTTGGTTCAGTTTTGGTAGGTTATATGTAGAAATTTGTCCATTTCTTCTAGATTTTTAAATTTATTGGAATATAAATTTTTAAACTAGTTCCCCGATAATCCTCTGGATTTTCATGGTGTCCGCTGTAATATTTCTTTCTCTAATTTTATTGATTTGGGTCTATTTCTATTTTTTTGATAAGTTTTGCTAAGAGTTTATCAATCTTTATTTTTCAAAGAACCAACTTTTTGTTTCATTGACCCTTTGTATTCTTTTAGTTTCTATTTAATTGATTTTGGCTCTGATGTTTATTATTTCCTTCTATTAGTTGTGGGATTGGTTTGTTCTTGTTTTTATAAAACCTTGAGATAGACCATTAAGCTATTTGAGTTTTTAAACATGGTCAGCTATAAGCTTACCTCTTAAACTATCTTTATCCCCCAAATCTGATGTTGTGATTCTAAAATTTTTTATATTTCCCCACTTATTTCTCTAGTGTCTTATTCATATTCAAAAGTATATTTCAATCTCCATGTACTTGAATAATTTCTATAGTTTTTTTGCTGTTGATTTGTAATTTCATTCTATTGTATCTTAAAAGATGCAAGAGTTTAATTTTTTTTTTTTTTTTTGCTAACACTCACCTTATGGTGTAACATAGGACCAGTTTTGGAGAACGGTTCATGAACAGCTGAAAAGAAAGTGTATTTAGCTGCTGTTGTGTAAAATATCCTCTAGATATCTTTTAAGTCCATTTGATCTGCAGCATAGTTTAAATTTGTTAGGTCAATCAGACATAAAATAAAAGACACATCTATTAGTGATAGTAGAGGACTTCAATATTTCATTATTATTGGTGTTGGAATCTACCTGTTCCTTTATATTGAAGAATATTTGTTTTATAAAATTGGGTGCCACAGTGTTTGGGGCATAAATATTTACAGTTTATCTAATTTATCTCTCTCTCTCTCTATGTATATATATATATATATATATATATATATATATATATATATATATATGTGTGTGTGTGTGTGTGTGTGTGTGTGTGTGTGTATAATCTGTGCTAGTTTGAACCTGAAGTTCTTTCTTGTTTTTTGTTCCATTAACCAGAATTTCTGAGTCTCTCCAAGTCTCTGACAGTCTCATAATAAGCCTCATTACATTTCTTCTATCACCCTCCTCATTGAGTAGCTGTTCTCTTGCTATTTTGATTCCAAACTGTGGAGGAGGTGGGGCATGCATTCTATGCTGCTGCCTTGATTCCTCTCTAGGAGTATCCCTATGTAGATATATTCCAATATATAAGTCTCAGTCCATTTTGTGTTGCTAAAACAATACCTGAGACTTGATGATTTGTGAAGAAAGGAGGTTTATTTGCCTCAGTTTCAAAAGTTGAAAGTCCGAGAGGTGGACATGGTGGTGGGCCATGTGAGAGTGATCACATGGTGAGAAAGTAAGCAAGAATAAGCTGAGGAAGCCAAATTCACTTTATTAAAAAAAAAAAAAAACATTATCAAGGGAACAAATCCAGTTCCACAAGATGTGACCTGCTTCATCCATTTATGAAGGTGGAGACCTCATGACCTAATTACACTTGACGAGGCCCACCACTCTGAGGACCAAGCTTCTAGTATATGAACTGTTAGGGTACAAGCCATATTCAAACCATAACAATATGGAAATACCATTGTCTATTTTGAATAAACTATAAGACTAATTCTAATTCTGTCATTAAAATGATCCCATGAATATTCTTTTACACATATCTGTGCATATGTGAATACATTTTACTTATTGAAGGTGGTATTGCTGAGTCAATGATATGTGCATTTATACTTTTGATAGTCAAATTATTTTCCTATTTAATATATGTAAGGCTGTCCTAATCTTTACCCATTCCCTGGACTACTTAGCTTAATAATGTTAATGTTTACATGCCTTTCAGAGGCATTTGGTACCTCTAGATCTTGCTTCTAGTTCCTAGGACTATTGAGGGTTCTGGAATGTGAAGTGGTTTTCTGATGTTTGGATTTAACATTATTTAACTATCCACTTTTTAGTTTCTAAACTTTTGTTGGCAATTCTAGTTCTTCTACATTTTTTTCCATGTGAGTAATACATTTTTATTCCTTTATAGTTATTTTATTTATTTTAGAGGATTCAAAATGAAATTTGACAAATTTGTTTAATACATCATGTTTAAATAGATGTGCACATACGTCTATTTATTCCTAAGCATTTTCTTTTTTCTTGTAAAAAAAATTAAATTTTCAAGTTGTCACTTTCATGTATAAAATATTTTTGATTCCTTATGACAGTACTTTTGAGATATTAAATTCTAATCTAATTTTCTAGTTGTCATTTGAAGGTTATGAGATCTAGTTTAAAAGAAGCTTTCCAGGTTATTATGAAAGATGTTCAGGTTGGAGACTTACACATCCTTCTCCCTACACTTGGAAAAATTGAGGCTTCTTATTGTCAGCTTACATTAAGATAAACCATACTAAGAACTAAGGTCATATTTGATATTCCCGGTAAGTACCTAGTTTGATTTATCCACTCATCCATTTATCTGTATGACACATAAGGCCTCTGAAAGTAAATGAACAAAAGGGTTTCACACATTAAAGGACAATTAAAGGACTATTAAAATCAATAACATGTGCAAAGTAAACCTTATTATGCTAAGTAGTCCAGGGATATTTATATTCAAGTACGACACTTAACAAATAGACACAAAGGATGGACTTGTATCACAGGTGTCTGGTCTTGTAACTGTTTTTGCCGAACCCTTTAGAAGTCCTCAAATCACTCCATGTCCCTGGCCATGTGGACAGTAGATTTGGTAATCATTTTTGGACAGATGATTATTGGGCTCTGTCCATCGGCCCTTTATGGTGATGCTACTGCTGAGGAGCTGGCAATGGATGGAGCTTTGTCACGTGGTGGAGGAAGCACAGCATCAGAAGTCGCATCTGGTTTAAGTTGTACCTTTGCTAATTGCTGACAGTGGAAACTTAGGTCACTTGGCCTCTGTAAAATTCACTTCTCCTGTCAGCAAAATGGGGATTATAATTGTTGTGAGTTTAATTATGCCCCCAGAAAGATGAGTTGAAGTTGTAACCTCTGGTTCTATGAAAGTGGCCTTGTCTGGAAGAGTCTTTAGGTATATCAATATGAGATTGTTGTGGTGAGCCCTAATCCAATATGATAGGTACCTTTAGAAGAATAGAACACCATGTGAGGCAGGGCCATGTAGAAGAACACAGGGCTATGAAGATGGCATCGGAGACTGAAGTGATACAGCCACAAGCCATGGAATACCTGGGGCTACCAGAAACTGGAAGAGGCAAGGAGGGCACCTAGAGATTTTGAGGGAACACGGCTCTGCTAACACCTCTTGTTTTTTTTTTTTTTTTTTAAAAAGATGGATACAATACCTTTATTTTGTTTTTATTTTCTTTTTTTTTTAATTTTTTATTGTGGGTTGTTCAAAACATTACAAATTTCTTGACATATCATATTCCACACTTTGATTCAAGTGGGTTATGAACTCCCACCTTCACCCCATACACAGATTGCAGAATCACATCAGTTACACATCCATTGTGCTAACACCTCTTTATCAGATTGTTAGCTTCTAAATGTGTGAAAGAAAAAAAAATCTGTTGCTCTGAGCCATCCAGTTTGTAGTCATTTGTTATAGTAGCCCTGGGAAATAGATATGATGATCACTTGTATTCACCCTGTTTTTGCAAGGAGTGAATAACAATGTATGTGAAAGCTGTCACATACTATAAAGTTATGAACAAGAATTTACTGTCATTCTCAGCAGGAAGATAGGGTTCACATTTCCAGTTCTGCTCAGTACATCTCATCATTGCCTCTCGTCTGCCTCCATTGTGTCATGTACATCTCCATCTCTGGCCATTCTGATGAACCCCTTCCTCTAGGTGCAGGTGAACCAAGAGAAGATTGTGTCTGTTTAATTCTCACAACATTCTTGCCCTCTGGTATTTACTCTGAACTAGTTTTTTTTTTTTTTTTTTTTTCCTCCAGCTAAGTGCATGCTGACATCTGTCTAGAGGAAATTTTTGCCTTCCATCTAATGCACTAAGGAATAAAAATAGCTTATTCAAAAGATAAGACCTGTGGGTGATTCCTATTTTGAATATTCCTGCAAAAGAACTTGTGTGAAGTGTTTCAAGGAAGTAGGATTAAACTGGGTTGATTTCAGTGATGCTGGTAAGTTCATCCTGGAGACTTTCTCTTGGAGTGTTCTTCCATGCTTAGCAAATTCTCTCAAGTCATCTTAGCTGATTGTGCTGTTAGAGAGCTTATAAAACGGACCCACATCTGCATGAGTATCTAGCACTTTGTCAATCAGAAATTACCATCTTGTGCCATCTTGCTCTTGGTTGGCACATAGGTAATAGCTCGATGTCTAATTCTTTTTCCCAACTGCTGCTATTAGGTGACTTCTCCTTGGTTTTCAGTGTTGTAGGCTACTAGCAAAGACAGTAAATGTAATGAGGGGACAAATCTGTTTCATTCAGTTTTCAAGTGTATATGTAATTCTTATTGTCTTGCCATTGGGAGGAGCATTATGGAATGCTCAAGAAGGAAGTGGGGGCGCTGGGGTTGTGGCTCAGTGGTAGAGTGCTCACCTAGCCTGCGTGAGGCACTGGGTTCAATCCTCAACACCACATAAAAATAAAGATATGTGTCCACCTAAAACTAAAAAATATTTTAAAAAATAAGAAGGAAGTGGGAAATGTAAAAGCAATGTCTGTTGCATTTGCAGGTGAAATATGTTGAGAGGAATGGTTAAAATGACATTTCTTCAACTAGAGCTCTTTTTCTTGTTCTCTTTGTGGTGGAGGGTGTCCTTTGTTAAGAGCCTCCACCAAAGCCATTCAAAGCCGAGTTTCTTTTAAGGCTTAATGGGATACTTATAGGTAGATTAATTTTTTTTTTGAGATTTTCTTACCTATATTAGCTTAGAGTTCAGGAAACCAGACAGAAATATGGAGAAGAAGCTTAAATCATGAATAAAAATTGGTATGTGTACATATGAATCAGCTTTTGATGCTATAACAAAATTAGTATGTATTTCTCATTTATGGATTTGTAGGTCTTATTACAGCTTTCCTGAGAATGGCTTGGATCAACAGGGTTGACTTTAAACAATGACTTGGATTCATGTCTTTCTCATGTATCTTTTTATTCTGGTCTCAGTGGTTACTTAAGGAATTTTTCCCCTTTATAGCAGATGGCAGAAGGTCTCAGAAGTCTTAAGAAACCCTGACAGGCCTCCTTAAACACTGAACTTGAAATTGGTGTACTGTCCCTTCTGTTCATGTCTCATTGGTTGAGGCCAGTTTGTAGACAACTTGATGCAGGGGGTGAGAAAGTGTTTGCCATTTAAGCTAATGGGAGGCACATGTAAAATCATATCGCAAAGAACATGGATTACATGTTTATGATCGGGAGGAACTGAAGAGTCGAGAACAGTGAATGTCTCGGGTTGTTTCTGAAGAACTTTAGGGGTGAGGTGGTGGTCCAATGAAAGTAAAGGGCTTCAATCACTGGCTTTATTGCCACCTATGCCATACTCCTAGGGCTCCCCAATAAAGTACCATAAACTAGGTCAAATTGAACATAAAGATAACCATCACAGGTGTAATAAAGAATTTGGATTCCAGAGAGTTCTGGCCTTCTCCCTGGTCCCTGGTTTGAGGTTACCTCTAGGCCCTTGGATTTTCTGAGTAATAATAGTATCTTTTGTTATCCATGATAAGGCCCTTCAGAATATTTGATATCAGCCTGACCCCTTGGGGGAAAGAGGAGATTGAATTCATCCATGGGAACAATTAATCATTCCTGCCTGTGTAATGAAGCCCTAATAAAACTCTAGACCCTGAGCTCAAGTGAGCTTCCTGGCTTGGCTCTACTCCATGGGTATTGTCACAGACTGTGAGGATGACTTGTGCTGAGGTCAATCAAAGCTTTGTTTGGAGTTCCCCTGACTTCTTCCTAGCTTTCTCTCTGCTGGTTCTAATTTGTGTCCTTTCTCAGTAATAAATGTAACCATGTGTATAATAAGGATTATTCAGTTTTGTAAGTTTTCTTGGGAATTGTTAAAACAGGTGATTTTGGAGAAACTCCCAAGTTTAGAGTTGGTATTAGAGGTGGGGGGTCTTGAGTGGCCTCTTCTCCCATACTTTGTGAGTTCATGGACCCTAATACCTTGCTGTTGGAGATCAGAAATCTCAGGCCAGTTTGTCAGTCTGGAGGATTCTGTTTTTCACCTTGCAGTTTGGTGACCTCTGGATAGATGATGTAATAAAAGCTCTGTTAAGAAACATGGAAGTTTTGGGCTGGGGATGTGGCTCAAGCGGTAGTGCACTCGCCTGGCATGCGTGCGGCCCGGGTTTGATCCTTAGCACCACATACAAACAAAGATGTTGTGTCTGCCGAAAACTAAAAAATAAATATTAAAAAATTCTCTCTTAAAAAAAAAAAAAGAAACATGGAAGTTTTAATATGGGAAAAGTAAGAATGAAGATGGGATGAATTAAAGGCACATTGTAGGAATGGAAGCAAAAAACCCTCCAATCCTAATCTAGTAGATGTGTGATCATATGAGAACATTGGGGTATAAAATATAGGGGAGTGAAATAGAAATATACAGCCATATTACTCCTTAACAAACTGGTCTATGTCTCTATACTTCATAACTTTGCCTTTCTAAGAGTTTTTGATATTGCCACCTTCATTTTCCATTTTTAGTCATTCTTGAAATCTGTCCAGTCTGGAATTTACTCTTCACACTCCACCTAACTGCCTTTGCTAAAGTCAGAAGTGACCTCTGTTTGTCACATGTAGTGAATCATTTTGAGTCCTCATTTAAATGGCTGAGAATTTCTAAACTTTTTCCCTTATTGAAATATTGGCCTCTTGTATTCTGCTTCTTCCGTTCCCCACCCCCAGCCCCACCTTTCTGGCTACTTCTTAATCTTACTTGTCACCTCTTCCACCACAATCTGACCGTTGGCATTCTTAAACATTGTTTTTATTCATCTGTCTTTTTTTTTTTTTTTTCTGTAGTGGGGATTAAACACAAGGGAGCTCTACCACTGAGCTATATCCCAGCTCTGCCCCTCCCTCCTTTTCTTTTAATACAGGGCCTAAATTGCTGAGACTAGCCTTGAACTTGTGATCCTCCTGCCCCAGCTTCATCAGTAAATGGAACTATAGATGTGCATCACCAGGCCCAGATATCTTCTCTTTATTTAAGATTATTTAATTCCAAATACCTGTGATGGCTAAATTCATTTCTAAGCCATAATGTTAGCTTCAGACTCATATATCCAATTTGTCATCTGATCCTCTTTTCTTTGGATGTTCTATAGGTCTACCAAATATAACATGTCCCAAAGAGATCTATCTTCCACTAGTCTTTTCCCCTGCTCTCTGTCTTTCTCATTAACTGCTTTGCTTCACGAGTTAGTCATTTGATGGTCATTTTTAGCTCTGTGCTTTCTTGCTGTCTTTGCATTCTACCAGTTATCAATTGCTAAGCCCGGAGCTCAGACCAATCCTATTTCCACTGTGATTTCCTTTTGCGTGCCATTGGAGTTTTCTGTTAACTACTAAAATTGTCTCAGTGGGTCTGCTTGCTTCCATTCTTCATTTCTCAACCCTCATCCATCTTCCCCCCAGAATCCAGAGGGATCAAACTGAAATATAAACACATTTCCACTGGATAACAGATTTCAAGAACATTCTGTTGCATTTAGAACATAATTCAAAATATTGAACATGGTCTCTAAGGTCCTGAACAGTCTGACCCTGAAACTTCTTCACCTTCTCTTCAGTGCTTTGTCCCTCGTTTGCTATGTCACATCCTCCTGGCTTTCTTTTCTAAAATGAATCAATGTCTTCACTGCTTCAAAGTTTTGGAATGTGCTGTTCCTTCTGCCTGGAATACATTTCTCTCATTTTTTTTTTTAACCTATGTCCTATTTATCTTTTGAATCTTTGCTTAAAAGTCCTTCTATATTCTATCAGTTAGGAGAAGCTAGATCATTCTGGGTTAACACTCTGAAATATCAGTAGCTTAAAACAACATAGGATTTTTTTTTCTTTTAACATTACACATCCATTGTAAATTGGCAGGGCGTTCTGCTCATCTGTCACCCAGGGATTCTGTCTGAAAGATTTCACCATTATGTGATGCTGTTTTAATGTGAGGCTTCTTGCTACTAAGACAGGAAGAGCATGTGGAGGACTGTGAACTGATTCTTAAATGCCTCTTCCTAGAAATGATGCATCGTTTTGGCCTGCATTTCACTGGTCAAAGCACTGCCCACAGAATTGGTCACATGTAATTTTAAGTGGGCAGGGAAATACAATTGTCCTATAGGCCTAGAAGGGGAAGAGAACTGGCAATATTGATGATCTGAACCCTGGTGTTCTACTATACATGCTATGCTATGCTTCACTAGGTCTTTTAGCACTCTGTCCCTGGACATAATTTTTAGTAATACTTCTCACTACTTAAAATTATATATTTATCTGTGGGAATTTGTAACATCTTCCCATTGGGCTCTGAACTCCTTGAGGGCAAGACCCACACCTACTTATTAACACTACTTTACTTAGTGCCTAGCACAATGCCTAGAATTCAGTAGCTATTTAATGAATATTTGGTTGATGTTGAATGATTATTTTAGATATTTAGAGCTTTCTCTGATATACAGTAGAAAACTAAGCATAATCCTATTGAGCCCAACTTTTTTTTTTTTTTTTTTTTTTGGTACTGGGGATTGAACTCAGGGGCACTTGACCACTGAGCTGTAACTCCAGCCCTATTTTGTATTTTATTTAGAGACGGGGTCTCACTGAGTTGCTTAGTGCCTCACTTTTGCTGAGGCTGGCTTTGAACTTGTGATTCTCCTGCCTCAGCCTCCTGAGCCACTGGGATTATAGGTGAGTTCCACAATGCCCGGCTGACCCCAACTTCTCATCCTTAGTTTTATTGTTATGAAACAGTGTCAAAGTGTCAAATATATATCTAACATATAGTGAATTTATATTAGCAGTAATCAGGATGGTGTAGCATTGGTGAAAAATAGACATGTGTATCAGTGGAATAGAATAGAAAATCCAAAATGGATCTACATAAATATGGTCAGATTGAATTTTGACAGTGGCAACAAGGTAACTCAAAGGGGAAAGGATAATCTTTATTATAAATCGTACAAAAAGAGTTGGACATTTTGTTTATAAAATAGTGAACCTGACCCATATTTCATAATATACAAAATTGACATTAAATATATAACAGTCGTGAACATGAAACTATTAGAGGTCTTAAAAACATTGGAGAAAAATCTTTGATTTTGAGTTTGATAAAGTTTTTTTTTTTTAGAAAGCATGAAAAGCATAAACAAAAATTAGAAATTTGAGTTTATCAAAATTAGACACTTTTGCTATAGTTTAAAAGTTGAATGTTCCCCAAAGGCCCATGTATTAAAGACTTTATCCCTAGATGATTCTATTGGGGGATGGATAACTTACTTTCTAGCAATTATTCTATTCTAGAATAGAATATTCTAAAATATTCTATTCCACTGATACACATGCAATTTTGATAGTAGGCCTTGGTGGGAAGTCATTGGAGACATGCACCAAAGGGAATTGTGGGATACTGGCCTCTCTTCTTCTTCCTCTTCATCTGGTGCCCATGCAAGTAAGCATTGTTCCCCCCTCAGTCATGTGCTCCCACCATGATGTGCTGCCTAGCCATGGTTTTAGAGGTTCCAATCCACAATTATGGGGCAAATAGATTATTGATTGGAACCTCTAAAATCATGAACCAAAATAAATCTTTTCTCTCTGTAAGTGCATTATCTCAGATTTTGTTATTAGTGAAGGAAAGAACTGCTACTTTTGAAAAGCATTGAACAAACCAAACGCTGTAGACTGCAAGAAAAAAATTTATAAAATATTTATCTAATAAAGGATATGTATCCAGAACATATACATAGAATTCACATAACTCAATAAAAAATTGCACAAATTTGAGCAACAAAGAGATGGAAGGCAAATTAACTCATTAAATGAAGCCTAATATGACTAGTCATCAAGAACTTAAACCACAGTGAGTTGCACTACATTATTGATTACAGTGGCTTAAATTAAAACAATAAGTGTCAAGAGGATACAGATCAACTAGAGGTCTTAGAACTCTTTGATACTGGGAATTTAAAATGGTACACCTACTCTGAAAAACAGTTTGGCAGTTGATTATAATATTGAATATATTCTTATGTCATTTAATATTTCCACTTCTGGGTATTTGTCTCTGATAACATTTGCCTGTTATCACAGAAGCACTTGATAGATTTTCACGGCAGCTTGATGAATAATTGCTAGAAAGTAAGTTATCCAAATTCTCATCAACATGCAAACAGATAAACAAATTGATTCATCATACCGTGAAATACTTTCAATAAAAGATGATATATGTAACACACATGAATATTATATGTATTATGCTAAAAGAGAAACTGAATACAAGAGACTGCATAAAGTATACCGTAGACAATGTTTATGTCTACCACAAATTGATATCTTGAAATCTAATTCCCACAGTATTGGAGGTGAGGATCCTTTAGGAGTCTCAGGTCATGAGCATGGAGCTTTCATGCATGGATTAGTGTCCTAATAAAAGAAATAAGAGAACTCCCTTGCCTCTTCTACCTTATGAGCTAAGGGGAAAGACACTGATCTATAAGAAGAATGCCCTCACCAGACACCAAATCCTCCAGCATTTTGATCTTGGATTTCTTAGTTTCAGACAAAACTGAGAAATTTCCATTGTGTATAAGCCATCAAGTATGTGGTATTTTGTTTTACCAGCCTGAATGAACTAAGACACTGTGATTCTACTTATATGACACTGTAAAGGCCAGACTGTAAGGACAGAAATCAGACCATGTTGCTCCATTCCTGATGGAGCATCAGTGAGAGTGGTGACTGACTACAAAGGGGCATGTGGGAACTTTCTGGAGTGATTGTATTTTAAGTGCAGTGGTGATTACTTCTCAACTCATCAAACTCTATACCTAATACAGGATGAACTTCACTCTATATAAATTATACCTGAGTATAACTTATATTATACTGAATAAGTCTGACTCTTAAAAACTGATTCTGTGCTGATATAAACATGCCATACACACCTGAGCATGCAAATATGTGTATATGTATTATTTTTACTGTAATATTTTCCCATTTCTTCCCAGTCTTCTGACCTCCATTGTTTCTGATGAAAAATTTATTTTTATTCTCCAAATTGTCTGCCTTCATGTAAGTGTGTGTGTGTGTGTGTGTGTCCTCCCAACTCCCCAAATAGCTTTTGAGACTTTACTTTTTAGCAATTTGACTATGTTATCAGTGTGATTTTCTTTGCATTTTTCTAGCTCGGAATTTTAGGCTTATGTAATTTTCAGCCAATGCTCTTCCATATATATTTTGGTTCTACTTTTCCCATTGCATTTGAGACTCTGATTGTGTATATGCTGCTTTCATAATTATCTCGTAGGTCTTTTTATCTCTCTCTGCTTCAGCTTGGCTAACTATTATTGACCTACAGTTAAGTTCACTGATCTTTTCTTTTGCAGTGTATTACTTACCTATTACTGCTACAAATCTTACCAAAACTTAATTATTTAAAACAGGTATGTTATTGTTTGTCATATTGTCATATTATCTGCTGTTGGCAGTTCAGCATTTGTGGACTGACTATACATATTTTTGCTGATTGCACCTAAGTTCACACATGCAGCTGTCTTTAGGAGGTAAGCTGATTGGAAGCTCATTGGAGACAGGTGAGATGGTTAAGCCACACTCTGCTCTGGGTTTAATCTCAGGCTTTATGGCACAACTTTCAAGATATCATTACAAGAGGGGTCAAGCAAAAATTTCAGTCTCTTTAGGTCTAGGCTCAGATCAAGGCATAGCCTCAGACTAAAGGCTAACCTAACCATTGCTGCAATTTCTTAGTCAAAAAAAGATGCAAAACCAATTTATATGTAAGGATTGTTTGAATATGAGGCATTCCCCTGCAAAGATCCTGTATTAATTCAGGAATATTTAGAGGTGAAATGATTATGAGAGTTGGAACCTAATCAATCCATCCTAGTTTGAATAGACTCATGGGTGGTAACTGTAGGCAGGTTTGGTATGGCTGGAGAAGATGGGTCACTAGGGATGTGCCCTGGAAGGGTGTATCTTCCAAGGGTTCCCTTAACCTTTCTTTCTCTCTGCTCCCTTGCTGCCAGAGGGGAGCAGCTTCCTTCTGCCGCACCTTTACCCCATGAGATGTTCTGTCTTGACTTTGGCCCAGAGCAATTCAGCTAATCATCTATGAACTTAGACCTATGATACCAGAAGCCCAAATAAGCTTTTCCTCCTCTAAGTTGTTCTTTAAGGTATTTTGGTTATGGTGTCAAAAAACTGACTAAAACAAGGGGTATAGAAGTAGTCATCACCTCTGTATGAGCAGAATGGGAAGGTCATACTACAAAGGGTAGTGCCTACCAGATTGGGAATAATTTCTGACCGTTGTATAACCTTCTAGATGCAGTGTTCATGTGGCCTTTAAAGTATTGAATGAGGGTTTATTTCAGATTTTAATTTTTAGCTCTAGAATTTTATTTTTTCAGTTTCCATTTCTCTTCTAAAATACCCTAAATGCACATATTACATTCACATTTTCCTATAAATTCTTCAAGATACTTATAGTTGATTTAAAGTTCTTAGATTCTAGTTCCAATGACTGGGTCATCTATAAGTCAGTTTTTACTTCCTGTTTTTCTTTGATTATGGGTTACATTTTTTACTTTCCATATCACATACTATTTTATTGTATATGAGAGATTGTGCATAATACAAAAGTAATTATTACACACACACAAAATAGTTTTGTCTCTAGAGAATGTAGGCCTTTATCCAGTTATCCAGGATGTAGTCAGGGTAAATGGTGGATTCTTTCTACAGTCCAGTTGAACTGGAGCTGATAGCAGGTTTGAGTAATTTGCCTTTATCTCTGAACAAAATCCCAACCTCCTGTACCACTACTACTACTTTGATCTGAGCAGTAGTTAGACTGGGAAGGGATCAGATTTTTGTATCAAGTATTGTTGGTCTACTTTTATATGAGAATCTAGCAAAGTCTAGAATCCAGGGTTTGTGAGATTATGCAAGATTATATTGTTTCTTTCTACTTTATAACCTTTAAACCCATGTCTGTTTCTAGGATAGAAAAAGAAATTTGGTTAAGTGATTTCTTTTTCCCCCATTTTGGGTTATTCCAGATGCCAGTCAGTGTTGCCATATAGATGTACTGTATTTATCTGTGCAAAATCACCCAGGCTACAGCATACCTGGATGAGATGTGTCCTCCCAGGTAGGGAAGCTGTTTCTGTTCCCTGCTCACTTAGGAAAACATCTTTTCTTTCTGGGCTTTGGTTCATCATTATTTCTTTGCTTCCATTCCTTTTTTGTAGTCCTGTAGAAAAACAGAACTCTGTTATTTGGATTTATCCTGTTACTGCAGAAGCAAGGTTCTTATCTTCTACCATAACTGGAAGTGAACTGGTTGATTTTTGACATGACTTTATAGGTAGAAATAACTATAAAACTATAGATGTAATGATCAAAGTCCTGGAAGGTCTGTAGTTTCAATGTTAGTGATTATTGAATTTCTTTCTGTAGTTTAATACTGTAGCATGTTTGGGTGAAGTTAGCAAGAAGTTTTGAAGCAATAATAAATACACTTTTCCCTTTATGCGGCCTGTGGATTTCAAAAACAGTTTGAGAAAGTAAAAGAAAAATGGAGAAAATAAAGTAGAAATTATAAATACCTTTGGCTAGATGACATAGGAGCTAATATTATTTTTTGGTAAAATTTCCATGGATACAAAGCTAGAAGAATTGAACTGCAGTTATGTATTATAATGATAAGAAACGATCCATAACATATTCAGAACAGTTTTTTTTTTTTTTTTTTTTTTTTTTTGCCCTTGATCCTGAGAGGTAACTCTGGAAAATGTTCTTGTCTAATACATAAAGCTAGGACCTTTATTTCACACCTGACATAGGCACTTGGCTGAAGGTTCTCATAATTATCCATGTGATTGTTGGAATGAGTTAGAGATGGAAAGCTACAGGATACATCCAGAGGAGGGAGGCACTGGGCACCAGAGTGTATGGCAAGAGGATAGCCTTGTCATTAGAGTCATCTTTGGAGAAAGATGCTGGTGATACTGCAGGTTACTGGTGACAAGTCCTGCTTCCTCACATGTTGAAGTATAACATTAGGGAAGCACACCAAGGCAAGCATATAAAGCAAGGTAAATTTTAAAAAGGGGTAACATAGACTCCTCCTGGGAGGGAGAAGTGGGCCATAGCTGGTATCCTGTATCCCCCAAAGTGAGATTGCTCTGCCTTTTTATATGTCCTAGGCTTTCTTTGTTTTCCTGCTCTCTTCCCCTTTCTCACTCTCCTTCCTGCATACCTGTCTAGGCCCAGGAAATGCTTGGTGGGATGGCCAAAAGGTGAGAAGCAGATGGGCTGGAGGGGTCCAGGTGTGGAGTGATCTGGGCAGGAAGGGAGTGTAATTAACAGCTCCCTATTGGGAGGAACAATCCCTGGGACAGGTTACCTTAGCAACAGGTAGGAGCAGAGGCAGGTTATCTTGATAAGGGTGGAGGAAGGGCTCTGAAGGAATTAACATTTCTTTCAATTCCTCCATTCTCTGGATCTGACCCTTGCCTATCTGCCTGCCTAATTCTGGCTTCACTGGAATAAGTGATTTTAAATTGTACAGAGATAGTCTTTTCAGAATACATGACAGTCCCACTGCTAATCTGGGGGTTATTGGCTCTTTGAGATGTATTTAACGCTACGACCTAAAAAAGTGGGCTAAGGTTGGTTACAAATGCTCCTCCTTAAAGAGCATATCTGCTGAAAGGTAGCAGAATACAACAGTTACTAATATGGCATTATGTAAAAATGTGGATGTGTAACCGATGTGATTCTGCAATCTGTATATGGGGTAAAAATGGGAGTTCATAACCCACTTGAATCTAAAGTATGAAATATGATATGTCAAGAGCTATGTAATGTTTTGAACAACCGATAAAAAAAAGAGCGTATCTGCTGGCACCTTATACTTTCCAATTGCCTCCCATTAGTTTTCATTTAAAAAATAATTTAGGCCTTAGTAATATGAATCACTCATCCCTCTCCTCACCTGTCTGTAGGATTACTTATATGGACTATGGACTTTAGTTCTGGGAGGTCCTATTCCAGGCCTTCTTTTTCCCAGTCCTTGCTGGCAATATCAATTTTACCTTGGGCCAGGGCCCCGTCTTCTCTCTTCCCATTTCTTGCCATTCTCTTTTATTATTATTATTATTATTATTGGTTGTTCAAAACATTACAAAGCTCTTGACATATCATATTTCATACATTTGATTCAAGTGGATTATGAACTCCCATTTTTACCCCATATACAGATTGCAGAATCACATCGGTTACACAGCCACGTTTTTACATACTGCCATACTAGTGTCTGTTGTATTCTGCTGCCCTTCCTATCCTCTACTATCCCCCCTCCCCTCCCCTCCCCTCCCATCTTCTCTCTCTACCCCATCTACTGTAATTCATTTCTTTCTTTTTGTTTTTTTCCTTTCCCCCCACTTCCTCTTATATGTAATTTTGTATAACCCTGAGGGTCTCCTTCCATTTCCATGCAATTTCCCTTCTCTCTCCCTTTCCCTCCCACCTCTCGTCCCTGTTTAATGGTAATCTTCTTCTCATGCTCTTCTTCCCTGCTCTGTTCTTAGTTGCCCTCCTTATATCAAAGAAGACATTTGGCATTTGTTTTTTAGGGATTGGCTAGCTTCACTTAGCATAATCTGCTCTAATGCCATCCATTTCCCTGCAAATGCCATGATTTTGTCATTTTTTAGTGCTGAGTAATACTCCATTGTGTATAAATGCCACATTTATTTTTATCCATTCATCTATTGAAGGGCATCTAGGTTGGTTCCACAATCTAGCTATTGTGAATTGTGCTTCTATGAACATCGATGTAGCTGTATCCCTTTAATACGCTCTTTTAAGGTCTTTGGGGAATAGTCTGAGAAGGGGAATAGCTGGGTCAAATGGTGGTTCCATTCCCAGATTTCCGAGAAATCTCCATACTGCTTTCCAAATTGGCCGCACCAATTTGCAGTCCCACCAGGAATGTACAAGTGTACCCTTTTCCCCACATCCTCGCCAGCACTTGTTGTTGTTTGACTTCATAATGGTTGCCAATCTTACTGGAGTGGGATGGTATCTTAGGGTGGTTTTAATTTGCATTTCTCTGACTGCTAGAGATGGTGAGCATTTTTTCATGTACTTGTTGATTGATTGTATGTCCTCCTCTGAGAAGTGTCTGTTCAGGTCCTTGGCCCATTTGTTGATTGGGTTATTTGTTATCTTATTGTTTAATTTTTTGAGTTCTTTGTATACTCTGTCTATTAGGGCTCTATCTGAAGTGTGAGGAGTAAAGATTTGTTCCCAGGATGTAGGCTCCCTATTTACCTCTCTTATTGTTTCTCTTGCTGTGAAAAAACTTTTTAGTTTGAGTAAGTCCCATTTGTTGATTCTTGTTTTTAACTCTTGTGCTATGGGTGTCCTATTGAGGAATTTGGAGCCCGACCCCACAGTATGTAGATTGTAGCCAACTTTTTCTTCTATCAGACGCAGAGTCTCTGTATTGATATCAAGCTCCTTGATCCATTTTGAGTTCACTTTTGTGCATGGCGAGAGAAAGGGATTCAGTTTCATTTTGTTGCATATGGATTTCCAGTTTTCCCAGCACCATTTGTTGAAGATGCTATCCTTCCTCCATTGCATGCTTTTAGCACCTTTGTCAAATATAAGATAGTTGTAATGTTGTGGATTGGTCTCTGTGTCCTCTATTCTGTACCATTGGTCCACCCGCCTGTTTCGGTACCAGTACCATGCTGTTTTTGTTACTATTGCTCTGTAGTGTAGTTTGAAGTCTGGTATCGCTATACTGCCTGTTTCACTCTTACTGCTTAGAATTGCTTTTGCTATTCTGGGTGTTTTATTTTTCCATATGAATTTCATGATTGCTTTCTCTATTTCTACAAGAAATGCTGTTGGGATTTTGATTGGCATTGCATTAAACCTATAGAGAACTTTGGGTAATATCGCCATTTTGATGATGTTAGTTCGGCCTATCCATGAACAGGGTATATTTTTCCATCTTCTAAGATCTTCTTCTATTTCTCTCTTTAGGCTTCTGTAGTTTTCATTGTATAAATCTTTCACCTCTTTTGTTAGGTTGATTCCCAAGTATTTTTTTTTTTTTTTGAGGATATTGTGAATGGGGTGGTTGTCCTCATTTCCATTTCAGAAGATTTTTCGCTGATATACAGGAATGCCTTTGATTTATGCATGTTGATTTTATTTCCTGCCACTTTGCTGAATTCACTTATTAGTTCTAGTAGTTTCTTTGTAGAACCGTTTGGTTCTGCTAGGTATAGGCTCATGTGATCCGCAAATAGTGATAATTGAAGTTCTTCTTTTCCTATCTTTATGCCTTTAATTTCTTTCATCTGTCGAATTGCTCTGGCCAGTATTTCAAGAACTATATTGAATAGAATTGGTGAGAGAGGGCATCCCTGTCTTGTTCTAGATTTTAGAGGGAATGTCTTCAATTTTTCTCCATTCAGAATGATGCTAGCCTGAGGCTTAGCATAGATAGCTTTTACAATGTTGAGGTAAGTTCCTGTTATCCCTAGTTTTTCTAGTGTTTTGAACATAAAGGGATGCTGTACTTTGTCGAATGCTTTTTCTGTGTCTATCGAGATGATCATATGGTTCTTATCTGTAAGTCTATTGATGTTCTTGCCATTCTCTTAATGGAACTTTCATTGTCTACCTGCCTGGTTATTGTCATTTTGTTATGTCAGTCATGAAGATGGGTGGAAAGAGCTAGAAACTTGAAGCAAAGCAAGAAATTTCAAGCAGAGGAAAGAATCCTAGAAGGTAGAAGGGGTCAGCAAGTCCATGTTCTGATAATGTTTTATTTTGTTTGGGATTGAGAATTTTGGAGGAGAATGATAATGCTATTAAAAGAAGAGTAATAAAAGCCAAAATGAACTAAATCATTTAATTTTTAAAATTATTTATTAGAGGTAGTTATGCCTCTTGTTACAGAATAAATTTATTTTAATTTTTTAAAATTATGGAAATGAAAATTTTATTTCTTCCAGTTGAAACCATTCCATATGTGGTCCCAGTTATATTTGGTTTATACTTTTAGCTGCGGCACTGCCTTTGTGCTATAATTGATAAAAGTGACTTAAACTTTTCCTTTTATCTCTTTCTTAAGAAAAAAATTCCACTTGTATGTACCCTTTTACCTAAGGACAACTGAATTTCCACTTTAAGAACTTAATCCATGTATTTTAAGCCACATTTGCTTTATTTGAAAATGTAGTCTTCGCAGGACTTTAAACTAGTGTGAGCTATTTATACTTCAGGGTAAAGGATGACTTTTAAAAAATTTATTTAATTATACATATTTATGGGATACAGTGTGATATTTCAATACATGCATATAATATGTACTACTTAAGTCAGGGTAATTAACATTTTCATCTTATCATTACTTTGTGCCTGAAGTCTGAGTTTCTCTCTTCTAGATCTTCGTAAAATATGATAGTTTCTTGTGAACTGTAGTCACCCCTCTGTACTATAGAACACTAAGATTTATTTAACTGTCTTCTGGTACCTTTTATCCAACTTCCTTCTGTCCCCACCTTACCCTTCTCAGTCTCCATTAATCACTATTCTAGGGTCTGATTGAGTATATTTAACATCCATATCTATAAGAGAACATGCATTATGTCTTTGTTGACTTATTTCACTTAACATCCTCCAATTTAACTAATGTTTCTTCAAATGATAGACTATCATTCTTTTTTATGGCTGAATAATATTGTATGTGTATATATAATCTATAACATTTTCTCTATCCATTAATCCATTGATGGGCATCTAGGCTGATTCCATCTTAACCATTATCAGTAGTTCAGCAATGAAACATGGGAGTGCAGGTATCTTATATGATCTCCTTTGGATATATATGCAGAAGTAGCATCTCTCTCTCATACGGTAGTTTGATTTCTAATTGTTTTGGAGGAGCCTCTGTACTCTTCTCTGTAGTGAGGCATAGCACTTTACATTCCCAATGACAGTTCCCTTTTCTCCACATCCTTGCCAGCTTTTGTTACTTTTTGTCTTTTTGATAATAGCCATTCTGAATGGGGTGAGAAGTTTCCTTATTGTGGGTTTATTTTTAAATATTTTTCAGGGTTTTAAAATGGCTTGTATTTTTTAAAAAGGTAATATGTGTATTATAGGAAAAAATAAAAACAAGCAAAGAACAAAGTCATCCAGTCACAAGCATGTGGTTTTAATTTGCATTTTCTTGATGGGTAATATATTGAGCATTTTTTAAAAAAGAATTTGCTGGTGTTTTGAATTCCTTCTGTTGAGAACTACTATCTAGTCATGTCATTCACTGATTTTTTTAAAAAATATTTTTTAGTTCTAGATGGACACAATATCTTTATTTATTTTTATGTGATGATCGAACCCAGTGCCTCACACGTGAGAGTTGGACGCTCTACCACTGAGCTACAGTCCCAGCACTCATTCACTTATTTTTATTTTTTTTTTGAGTTTTTGAGTTACCTACATATTATCCTTTGTCAGGGGAATAGTTTGCAAACATTTTTCTCTCATTCTGTAGGGTGTCTCTTCCCTCATTGTTTGTTTCCTTTGTTGTGCAAAAGCTTCTTAGAATGATATAATGCCAATTGTTGATTCCTGCTTTGCTTTTCTGTGCTTTGGGATCTTATAAAAAATCATCCACTATCCTAATGTCTTGAATTGTTTCCCCCGTGCTTTCTTTTAGTAGTTTCATAGTTTCAGGTCTTACATTTAGGTCTTTAATGCATTTTGAAAAATGATTTTTGAATAGGGTGGAGATAGGGTCAAATTTTAGTCTTTTGCATGTGAATATCCAGTTTTCCTGGCATCTTTTATTGCAGAAGCTATCCTTTCTTCAACATATGCTTTTGGCACTTTTGTTGAAAGTAAAATTAGCTCTAAATGCATGGAGTTATTTTGAGGACTCTTTTCCATTGGTTTGGGTGACATCTATATAAAAAGTTACAAAACTGTGAAATAAGACACACACACACACATACGCGCACAATGGAAAAGACCTCCTGTGTTCATTGATTAGAATAATTAATATTGGTGAAATGTCTAAATTATCCAAAAGTAGTTTACAGATGCATTGCAACCCTCACTGAAATACAATGGCATTCTTTTTCTTTTTCCACTATTTTGTTTCTTGCATGGTTTATCTCCTTAGTCGTAGTCCACAAGACTCTGAGAAGTAGTAGAAATATGCTGGTGACAATGGCATTCTTCACAGATCAAGAAAACCTAAAATTCACGCAGAAGCACAAAAAGACTCCAAAAAGACAAAGCAATCTTTAGCCAAAAAATAAACAAGCTGGAGGCATCACATTACCTGACTTCAAAATATAGTACAAAGATATAGTAATCAAATCAGCATGGTGTTAGGATAAAAACAAATCTCTTTTAAATGGTGGTGTAAAACAGAGTTCAAGGCACACTATAAATGGGACTATACAGCGTGGGAGAGAAGAAAAAGGATGCCAGAGAAAAGAGGAAAAATCCTGCTGATTTCATGTTGTTGCCAAGAGCTGGTTATATTACCCGTGTGTAGATTCTAAGACTCTGAAACAGCATTATGCTTTTATTGTCTTGTAAAAGTTAGAGGGCATGTTGGAACAAAAAGGAAATGAGAAGGAAAGGAATGGGTAGGACAGCTTTTCCCACAGGGACAAGTTTGACCTCTATTTTGGGAGCCACTTAGAGAAGAAACTAACTTTAGGCTACAGTAACAAATAATTACAACAATAGCATAAACAGTAATCACTAGACCTTGAGTTTCTATGTGCCCCGCACTGCTAAGCATCAGGCTTCCTGCCAGGCTTTGAAATTCAGCAATTTAAATATGTATAAGGATGTGTTTCCCTGCAGTGACAGAGAATCCAAGTTAAAACAATACTCCTATTTTTACATCCCCTCTGTATTTTTTTCTTTTGTAAGATTATTTAAACTTGCTATATTGTGCAACTCTTTGTAAACTGCCTTAAACCGTTTTTTTTTTTAACAAGTCAAGATATAAATAAATAAAGTAAACTGCATACAAACTAGGAAAGTTGCAGATGTGTGGGTATTGAGATTTGCTATTCTTCACAGTTCCGCTTACCAACTCTAAGTAGGAGAGTCTGATGTGTTCTCCGGGGCAGTGTCCTCACACTCCTCCAAACCCCAAATCACCACTGCTGTCCTTTTCTGGAATGTTTCTTTGGTTATTGCTCATGACCTCTTAGTCCCTGAGGTCTCTTGACTTTAAAATGCTATGCTACTCCTGATATTGGCACAGATCTTGGTGGTCAGCTTCTTCCAAATACTTAGAAAGTGCCAAGAAAGTTACCAGGAAGATGCAGATGAAGTGCAAAATAAAAACTTTGAGTCAAGAATTATTAAAATAATTGTTTTTTAGTTGCAGATGAATATAATACCTTTATTTTATTTGGTTTTTATTTTTATGCGGTGCTAGGGATTGAACCCAATGATGCCTCATGCATGTTAGGCAAGCGCTCTGCCACTGAGTCACAACTTTGGGCCCCATCTACCCTAAATTTTTAAAGGACTCCTCTAAATACTGTTATGTCCTTGGCTTCCTATTTATGTTTTATAATACAACATTTTCTTTGCTTCTACTTTTAAAATTAGCTGGTGGAAGGAAGGAGGCCACGAATCACCAGGAAGCAGGAAAATTATTCATGGGGAACAAGGTGTTAGATATCATGGAAATTGTAGATGCACAAGATATAGCTAGAGTTGAACCAAATCTCTTTATTTATAATAAGTAGACTGAGGCACTCCGTGTGTCAATGGCTTAGAGGTGTGTGAGAGATGGGAAACTTTGGACTGGCCTTTGTTCCAAGCCTGTCTCTCCTATAGTGTGGCCTTAAAGGAGTCAGTTTCCTATACAGCAATATCACTGGAGGCAGCCTCATGGAGTGGTCCTCGCTAGGTCACAAAATCAGTGAGAAAAAAGTTTGTGATCTGTTCGCCAGTGAGAATAAGTTCTGTGTAAGTACAAAATGTTATTATTGTGACTTGAGGTGCTTGAGAGCACATATGACTGTTCACAAATGAAACCTAAAAATACTCCAGTATGTGGGATGTAACTTTGTAGGTGTCTATGACTATAAACGCAGAGCCAGAAATAGAACTGGGGGTACATGGTGTTGCTTAGCAATGCAAATGGAGGTGGGATGAAAATAGAGTCCTTTGAAGAGAAAAAGTTGTTTACTAGAAGTGAAGTCGCACTGGTGGCTGATTTTTTAACTTGATCTGCAGTGAAGAGCAGGCACATTGTTCTCTGAAGTTCTGGGTTTATTGTTGGCACATCTGTAGACATCTTTTATCCCTTTTTGATTTTTTTCCCCTGAGGGTGTGTGTGTGTGTGTGTATGTATGAATGGAGTTGGCCATAGGGACTTAGGAGATTTGGAGAGATGGTTTCTTTCTTAATGGACTTAGCATCTATTGGAACCACAACATGTAACACACAGCTTTTGAAGGTGCACACATCTCAGCATGAGGGAAAATGAATGATTATAAAAATCTTTGTTGTGTTGGTTATTGAATGTGTTAGTTTATTTGTCTTAAAATAATTTTGTGTGACAAACAGTATCCTGGGGAGACAAGTTTTTCTGACAAAAAATTGTGTTCTGGAAAACTATTGTCTTAGTATCTGAATGAAATCTTTCATTATCATTCAGATGTCCCCAAGTTAACTAAATCATAAGCACGGTGGGTGCAATGGTCTCTTCTCAAAAGTTACAAAGTGTTTTTCTGCCAGACACTTGTTATGTTTGACATAACTTGAGGTACTGCCTATAGATTTTTAGGGAAGGACTGAATATGAGCATTTGCCATGGCCATCTTCTAGTCAGGGAATGAGCTTGACATAGAGTAGAGGTGACAGAAGTGGCCTTTGCAATCCAGTTTGATTTGATGTGCAAATAGTAAAAAGGCACAGGTCAAAAAGCAAGAAGAAAAATTCCATTCCAGGAAAGAATGAGGCATCACACTGTGCAAGGGCATTCCTTTGTCATTGAAGACAATAACAATGTTCAAAACATAAGTAAAGTTGTCTATAATAAATCTTGCTCAAGACTGTAGCTTTCTCTATGGCTTAACTATGGGTTTATTAAGACATTTGTTCATGCAACTGAGAAGTGACATTTGAGTGTCAGGCACTGGAACTAAGAGCAAGATAAATACCCCCTACTCTTAGGATACATGTCTTGTAAACAAGTAGGTATAGACGGTGTCGGGTATTCAGTGGGGTATTACAAGTGTGTAGTATGAAAAGTTAGTTGAGGTGTCCCAAAGGACCCTTGGAATGTCTTGGTAGAAAACAACGGTGATAAGAGAGTGCTTCTCTGTGCCTTGCATGAGAAGCAAAATCCCAAATTAGCTGCCATCTGTATATGTATTTTTCTGCCTTTGGAAAATTCTCCGGAAGACATCGAAATACCTGTTCCCTTTGAAATAGCTACAAATGGAGCCCTTGAATGTTGGCTTTGGAGAAATTGTTCTAGTTTTGCTCTATTAGGTATTCTAAACAGCTTGACTCTTGAAAAAGGGAATAAATATCAGCCCAGTAGGGGCTGAGGAACAGAGTGGGTAATAATTAGTTTTTATTATTTTAAGTAGGGAGAGAAGATGCTTTAGAAAGATTCTCTTGATTAATATCTGTTTCATGTAGCTTAAAATATGTTTCATTTTGATTTTGTACCAAAACCCAGATAGATCTTACAAAGAGAAGAAAGCCATTTATGTTCTTACAAAGATTCTGAAACAGCAGAGGTAGGAATGGTTTGAAGGATGAGAGTGAGTAGCATGGTTTTCAGAGAACCTATTTGGAAGGAGGTATTTTAAGGGTCAGGTAACTGTGCCTTCTTGGGTTTCATTAGTAACAAGTTTCAGGTATAATCAATAACTAAGCCATAAAATATGTAATCCTATTATTCTATAATGAAAGTAGAGCAAAACAAAAAAAAAAGGTTGCAATATTGGATTCCTAGGGCTGCTGTAATTGTACTGAAAAATTCAGTGGTTTAAAACAGATTTATTCTCAGATCTGAAGATCAGACTTTTGAAATCAAGATTCAGCAGAACTATACACCCTCTGAAAGCTCTTCATCATATCTTTTTGGGGAACACAGTTCAACTTATATACCAGGTGAACTGGGGTATTAAATAAAGGTACACCAGTGTCTTTGTCAGAGCAATTATGAGAGAATTCTTAAGAATATGAATATTCATGTTTCAAGAATATCCCCACAGAAAGGAAGAGTGGTTCACCAGGCTGTTTCTGCTAAATGGAAGGATGTGCCTTGTTATCCAGTGCCTTCTGCTATGTTGCCATATTTTCTAAGCAAATATTGATTATCTATGAGATTGATGTTTTTCAAACTCAGGCAGGGTATGTCTGCCCAGTGGTAACAAGCTTGCTAATTTTTAGACAAGTCACACACACTTTGGTTATAGCAGGTGACTGTAAGCATTTTTTTAAAAATTCTAATTAGTTGTACATGACATCAGAATGCATTTTGATACACCATATGTAAATGGAGTATAACTTCTCATTCTTCTGGTTGTATATGATGTAGGATCACACAGGTCATATAATCATATATGCACATGGCGTATTAAGGTTCAATTCATCCTCCTATCCTTCCTACTCCCAGACCCCCTCCCCTGCTTTCACTCCCCTCTGCTTAATTAAGAGTACTTGCATTCTTCCTTACTGGTCCCCCTTTATTGTGAATTGCCATCTGCAGTGTGGCTTGGCTGTAGAGCGCTTGCCTAACATGTGTAAGGTATTGGGTTTAGTCCTCAGTACCACATAAAAATAAATAAAATAAAGGTAGTGTGTCCATCTACAACTAATATATATAAACTGAGTTTGACTATAAGCATTATTTAAATTGATTTGGCTAAGCCTCTTGAAAAATTATAAGCTGGTGTAAATTATTTTGTTTGTATGAACTCAAATGATAGGAGCCTTCAGAGGGAATAGGGTCCTGCTGACATTTTGACTTCAAATGTCCAAAGGGCTTAATAACACTTGGAGAAGCTGATCATCATGATCAGATCCCCAGGACTATGAGAAGTCTTGAGTTCTTTCCAGTTGTATTTTCTTGGGTGGTGTGAAAGGTTTAATTGTCCACACAGGAAGTATGTTGTGGTATCTACTATGTGTCAGGCTCTGAGAAGATACGAGTAAATAACATCCCTGTGGTTTCTGCCCTCAGTGGAGCTAGCAGGAGCCAAGAATGAATAGAACCCAGATCCTGGAAATAAGCATCAGAAACCCACAGCTTCCCTAAGCAAGTTTGTTCTTTTCTAACTTATTTGCTTCTGAATATTTTAAGTTGATTCACTGACATCTTACAAGGTCACTGGGAATTTTGCAAGAAGGAAGTAACTTCAGAATGCGTTGAGCATCAGCAAAGCGTGACTTATAATATAAGCACAATAAAGAATAAATGCAGTCAATGAGGCGCTGGGATACAATCAAACCTCCAGCATCTACCAAGGTTCTCAGCTTCAGGCAGCCTCTATTACAATAAAACAAGATCAAGGCAGCTTTTTGGGGAGAAAAATGAGTTCACTTAATTAATCATCTCTAATTGTGCAATTAAAATTAATATGCATGATAAATTACTCCACAGAAATATTGAAGAGCTGTAAGTATTCAGGGGCTGCATTGCCTTATTTTGGGTAGTTTCCGTGACTGATATGCTTCAGAGTAAGGATCCCAAAACAGCATAGAATAAATGTGTTAGTTTTTTTCTATATAAACGACCCATTAAAAACATGGCAAGACCAAAAATGTTGTGGTTTTTAAAATGAGCAACAACAACAAAAAAAAACAAAAGGAAAAAACAAAAACCAAACCCAAACCAAAACAAAAAACCCATAAAAAGAAACTGCAGTCTCCATCTAGAGATAAACATTAATATATCCAATAAAGCTAAAATTGTTCAGGCCCTTCATAATAACTTTACTTAAAAAGGAATTGGAATTTGAACTTATTTTGACTGATGAGAAAGTGATTCTAACAAAACCAATTGGTAGTTGTCTTTATTTTAAAAGGCAACAATACTTAAATAATTTTAACTTTGTGTGTACCCGTGATAGAGGTTGCAGTTTCCACTGACTTATTAGACAAGATTTTAGCCACGCAAGTAAGTATAGGTGTGTCTTGCAGAATCATACATTTAACTAGTTTATTAAGTGTCAACTGTCATCCAGTGCTACTAATAGTAACAACTACTATGTCACTAGATTTATTAGATGATTCTGTTTTAGAAGTTCCTTTCATCACCACAAATTCAGAATATCCAGTTGGATATCACCATAGTACCTTATTATCAAGTTAGTTTCTATGTGTTATTTTAAGTGGTTTAAGACTAAGTAACCAATTACTGATTTTTACATAAAATATAAAACATTTTCGTCAATGAAAATGTATGGTACTTGCATTATCTGCTTGCTTGTCCCTTCTCTTCCTCTCTCTTTTATTAATTTAAAAAATGAATGTCATGGAATATCTTGTCTAACCAGTCCTCACCAGGCTTGGTTTTTTCCTGTGTTTTCTTCTGCCAAAATCCATGATGAGTGCACCAGAGAGATGGGAACAAATGGCAAGATCACCAGATTGGTTTGTTGTTGTTGGGTGATACTGAGTTTGAAACAGAGTTCTCAGAAAATAGGTCCTTGTTTCTGGCAGATGATAAGAGGGAGTGCTCCTAAATGCATATGTTCCTGTAAACCTTTCAGGTAGTAAAATTTCACCTTGTGAGATGTGTTTTCACTCAAGACTTCCTGCAGAAGTTCCTTTCTCAGTAGTTCATCTTCTCTGTCCAATACGCATCCTCAGTTTATTTCCATGTCTTTGAATTGCAAATGACTTTAAAACTTCAGCCATGCTCCAGTTTTTCTGGATTTTGTCACAGCAGCTGGACCAAGCTCTTTTTCTGGAGCTCTTTACCCTCCTCTGTAGCTACTACACAGGTAGTGTATCCCAGTAGTTATGGGGATGCATGAACTTGGGCTATACCATGGGCTGATGCTGAACAAATTTCATAGTTCTCTTTGAAGTCCATTATTAGTGTCTAAACTGTTCTAAATAGTTAATTTCCTTTGAATAACCCTTTACTGCTTAAAAATCACATATCTCATTAATAAAAGAAGTTGAAAAAGAAATTAACTTGTTTCCTGAGTGGAGCTGCATTCTCAGGGACACTTAGGAAAGTACCAAGTTTCAAACATGAACTTGGTCTCTCATTTCACTGGAAGGCTGGAAAAAACAACAGGAAATGTCCCTGTAGGGAGTGCTTCTGTTGCTAACATTGGTTGACCCATTGATATCTTAATGTTTCTATTACTCTCATAATCTGTTTCCCAGCATCACTATCCTGACAGGCACATCACTTACTCTGAGAGAAGGTGAAGGTCAGGGATTTGTCCAGTTTCTGTACTTTGTTTAGGCTTTTCTCCAGTGTTGCTGTAACAGGTATGGAGCTATGAAGCCCTGAAACTTCATTATTTTCCTTTTTGGGGAAAAAAGTTTTTTATTTTAAACAGTGACAGATTCAGAGCAACAGTAAAAAATGACTCCAATATTTTCATTATAGAATCCAAACTCTCCCAGTCACTTGGCTTTTGATCTTGCTGAAGGGCTACAGGCGATTCTTTGTGCCATTTTTCTTTCCCGGAGGTATCAAAAGAAGTTCACTTAGAAATTCAGTTTTTAGTCTTAGCATTGGACACTGCCACTTCTCCTTTACTTGTGAGTGTGGTGTTTGTTGGGAGTCGCCCCGGCTCCAAAGACTAACTTTCCCATCCACCAGAAGAGCCGTCCAATGGTGAGCCCTGCTGACTCACATGATCCTTACCCACCAATCAGAAAGCACTCCATGCCAACTGTCAAACCGTTAAACTGTTATAACTGTCAAACCACCCCCCGGCTCTATAAATATGCAGAGCTGTTCCTCAATAAGCGGGCATTTTCTCCGACGGCGACGAGCCTTGTTCGTTCTTTCAGTGTTTATTTTTCTAGCTGATTAGAAATATTTAGGTTATTTCAGTTTGTCATCTAAGGGGTTACATTTGAGTCACCTTTTGTTAAGTGAGATGATGACATCTGCAGTGTGGATTGTAATCAAAGCAGTATTGTACATGTATTATTTTTTAGATATGAGATGTTCCCCTGAAAGCTCATGTTTGACACAGTGCAAGAAAACTTAGAGGTGAAATGATTGGGTTATGAGAACTTTAAACTAATCTGTGCATTAAACCTCTGATAGAGATTAACTGGGTATTAACTTTAGGCAGGTAGTGTGTGGCTGGAGGAGGTAGGACATTGGGGGTGTGCCTTTGGGGTATATATATTGCCCTTGGTAAAAGGAGAACTCCCTTTGTTTTTTGCTGCTTTCCTTCATGACACTCTTCCTCCATGATGTTCTGTCACACTTCGGGCCCAGAGCAATGGAGTCAGCCATCAATGGACTGAGACTTCTGAAACCATGAACCTCCAAATAAACTTGTCCTCCTCTAATTGTTCTTGTCAGGTCTTTGATCACACAGCTACAAAGCTCATTAAAACATCATGTCTTCTTGTTGAGTGGCTTTTCAGAGTAACAGGATCTGTAAGGGGTTAATGGCTAGTAACATTTCGAAGACAGTAGTTTGGGATAACCTACTCATGTTTTAAGTTAATCTTACTATATCCTTCAAAACAGTAGGATTCACTGTTTTACTTATGGAATATTTTGCGTTGGTATTCTTCAAAGGAGCAACGTTTTGGCACTTTAAGTACAAACGTAGGACAGTTCCCACAGAAGGCCTTTCTTTGGCCTTTATCTCAGTGTTGCTGAGTTTTGTTAGCTTTGATCTGAATCCTTGCACATCCATGCCAATCTTCCTTCAAAAATTAAAAGCATTTATCTTTTTTTTTTTAAAGTTTTATTAAACTCATTTTCTAGGTTGGCTACTTCACAAAAGCAGCAAGACAGAGCTCACATATCAGGCTTATGATTATAGGATTTATTTGGGAGCTCATGCAGAGAAAAAGGAAATGTTCATGGGTCTGGCCATGGTGAATTACTTACCACTGCATAATTGTCAGGCGTCTTGCTTTGATGATGATCCTATTAAAATGACATTTTGAATTTCTAGTCATGGTGACTAGAGGGTGCTTCATTAAAACTGTAGGGCCATGGCTATAACAACACCACTACATCATGCCCCCTGATTACCTCATAAAAGTCATCCCTTCCGTTCTTTGATTTCTTTAAATAGATTCCCCTCACAGAAACCTACAATGAGATAGAATCTTGGTCCTTAGACATGCTTTAAATACCAGTATTACCCAGAAGTCCATGCCCCACTCCAGACATTCTCATTTAGTATCTGTATGTAAATATTAAGGTTTGCACTGATTCAAGCAAAATATCTTCTTTCCCCTTGTACTGCTTATACATAACAAAACTGATGGATTCAGCTAGGATCAGAGCTGAATTTTCTGTTCAGCCGCTGGGGCGCATTTCAAGGTTTCCATTTGTGTTCTGTTTCTGATGCTGTGTGCCTGAAGTGATCTTTTTCTTTAAAGATCTTAAATTGGTGGACCACGCAGCCCTATCATGGCATCTGCAACATGTATAGTTCTTAAAAGGAGTCTTTTGGGGATTTGAAGTAGAATAAGACTGAAATTTCTTCTGTTCAATTCTCTTAAAACCTGAAACTAAACTTGCTATGTTGGGCATTTGATTTACTTCCTCAAAATGTCTGGGGAAGCTTCATAAACGGTTTTGTTTTGGGAGATTTTCCAGTTTGGACGTTAGCACGGCTCTCATTGGACATCCTATTCTGCTGAAGGGCTGCAGGCCAGCCTGACACCACCTTGCAGACCTGAGCACCTAGGGATCTGACTCAAACTGAGTCCTGATTAGGCATCCATTCTCATGATTCGGCTGGCTGCCTGGAGACAGCTGGGCTGGAGATGAGAAAGCTTTCCTGACTAGCAACTTTTCAAATGCACCTGTCTTCTTGCCCACTAATGTAGAATAGCAGGCAGAGTAGCAGCTTGAATGCTGGAGTTCTAGATTAATACTATGTGTTCTGAGAGTTTGGGTAAGTCCTGTAAACTCTCTGGGCTTCAGTACATTTTTCTTTTAATGAGTGAATGGAGCTCTGTTTTATTTATCTGAGATTCTGCAAGTCCAACACATCCTTGGGATACTACATAGAGACATCAGAATTTGAAGCTGCTCTGTGTCTTAAATTAAAAAAAAATCCTATTCCTCAATAAGTTGTTGGACATGTATTCTCAAATGGTCACATGGCCAAATTCAAATTGACCTACAGAGAGTTTGCTTTCCCAAAGATATTCAATTGATTGATATAAGCATGATATCAGGGGACATAAGAAGTGTCAAGAGTAGGCAAGGTGAATGATAATGGAGAGAGGAATGGAACAAAGAGTCACCGAAACATAAGATTGAGCACTGATTCCACTGAAAAAGTCTTTTTAGAACTCTAAGTGGTTTTAAGGAAAACCACACCTTTTCTATTGTACCCAAAGGAGCACCTCTCTGGCATAATAGGCAAATTGTGGAAAGCTGAAATGTCTTATGAGATAGTGAGATTATGGTTGCCTGCTTTTTTTTTGTTCCTATTGTGCGTTAATGTGAGCCTCTATTTTTTAATTTCTTCTAATTAGTTATACATGACAGTAGAATGCATTTTGACACATCATATATAATTGAGTATAGTTCTGGTTGTACATGATGTAGAATCACAGTTTGTGTAATCATATATGTACATAGGGTAATAATGTCTGATTCATCTACTATCCTTCCTACCTCCATACCCCCTCCCCCTCCCTTCACACCCCTCTGCCTAATCCAAAGTACCTCTATTTTTCCCTAGCCACCCCCTTTTTGTGAATTAGCATCTGCGTATCAGAGAAAACATTTGGCCTTTGGTTCTTTGAAATTGGCTTATTTAGTTTAGCATGCTATTCTCCAGTTCCATCCATTTACCTGGAAATGCCATAATTTCATTCTTCTTTAAAGCTGATTAATATTCCATCGTGTGTGTGTGTGTGTTTGTGTGTGTGTGTGTGTGTGTACATACGTACATTTTTTTATCTGTTCATCTGTTGAAGGGCATCTAGGTTGGTTCCATGGTTTAGCTATTGTGAATTTAGCTGCTATAAACATTGATGTGGCTGCATCACTGTATAATGCTGGTTTTAAGTCCTTTGGGTATAAATGGAGGAGTGGGATACCTGGGGCAAATGGCAGTCCTATTCCAAGTTTTCTGAGGAATCTCCATACAATTTTCCTTAGTGGTTGCACCAATTTGCAGTACCATAAGCAATGTAAGAGTGTACCTTTTCCCCCACATTCTCGCCAACATTTATTGTTGTTTGTATTCATGATAATTGCTATTCTGACTGGGGTGAGATGAAATCTTAGAGTAATTTTGATTTGCAATTCTCTAATTGCTAGAGATGTTGAACATTTTTTCATATATTTGTTGATTGTATTTCTTCTTCTATGAAGTATCTGTTTAGTTACTTAGCTCATTTATTGATTGGGTTATTATTATTTTTGGTGTTAGATTTTTTGAGTTCTTTATATATTCTGGAGATTAATGCTCTTAGGTACATGTGGTAAAGATTTTCTCCCATTCTGCAGGCTCTCTTTACATTATTGTTTCCTTTGAACTAAGAAGTGGTTTTAAGGAAAACCACACCTTTTCTATTGTACCCAATAAAAAAGTATCTGAGAAGAAGCTTTTTAGTTTGATTCCATCCCATTTACTGATTCTCGATTTTACTTCTTGCACTTTAGGAGTCTTGTTAAGGAAGTTAGACCCTAAGCTAGCGTGGGGAAGATTTGGGCCTACTTTTTTTTTTCTATTAGGCCTAGAGTCTCTGTTCTACTGCCAAAGGCTTTATTCTACTTTGAATTGAGTTTTGTGCAGGGTGAGAGTTAGGGGTTTAATTTCATTTTGCTACATATGGATTTCAAGTTTTCCCAGCATCATTTGTTGAATAGGCTGTCTTGTTTCCACTGAATGTTTATGGTACTTTTGTCTAATATGAGATAACTGTATTATGAGATAACTGTATTTACGTGGGTTTGTCTTGTTGTCTTCTATTCTGTACCATTGGTCTATGTGTCTATTTTGGTGCCAATATCATGCCATTTTCATTTCTATGGCTCTGTAGGATAGTTTAAGGTCTGGTATTGTGATGCCTCCTGCTTCACTTTTCTTGCTAAGGATTGCTTTGGCTATTCTGGGTCTCTTATTTTTCCAAATGAATTTCATGATTGCCTTTTCTGTTTTTAAGAAGAATGTCATTGGATTTTTAATAGGAATTGCATTAAATCTGTATAATGCTTTTGGCAGTATGGCAATTTTGCCTACTTTTTATAATTGTTTTTGACATATGATTGTACCTATTTATGGGGTACAGTGTGATGCCTCCATACTAAATATGAGGTGATGACTGCCTATTTCTAATAAAATCAGAAACTTTAAAGTTCCTGATCCATGTTCCAAACTCATCAAAATAATGTTGATTGAGTTCTCTTTCTTGAAGGTCCATTTCAGGTGGAGAGTATTGGCCTGTGAGAACAGGTGTTGAAATAATCAACATAGGCTGATCTGTGTGTGGAGAAGGCTGGAGTAGGGAGGAAGAGGAGAATCGTCTACTGTCCAGTTCCACCCGCTATCTTTCTATATCAGACCATCCTGTAAACAGAACACTGGACGCAAAGGCAGAAAGCCTAGTTTGTGTGTACTGAGTGGTGCTGATCATAAGAAAACCCCACTGTACCATGAGGTCAAAATGATTTAGACTTAGAAGGTGATCATACTGTGCAGAGAGACTCAGTCATTGGTAGGACCTGTAGGTCATATGACAATGATATGCTACTTTTGCTCCTTGGGCAGGTGAACAGTAGAGTCCTGTAATGCCCAGTGTCAGTGTGGGTTCTCAGGACCCCTTTGTATCATGGGTTGTAATGATGCCTGGAGAGGGCAGTCTGGAAAGAAATCTGGCAGCAAAACTTGGTGCATTAAAGCAGGTGTGTTTGGCTTGAGGAAGGGGGAGGGCAAAGAACGTGAGACTGCATGGATTGATACCAAATGGCTCACCACTAAGGAGTCAAAGAATTTAAGGAGCAAAACATTGACTCAGTGGACTGGGAGCTAGATATTTCAGCAAAATATTGGGAAAACTCAGGTGAGATGAGGAGGGGCAGGATCACAAACGAAAATTAGAATCCAACCAAGAGGAGCAGAGGCCTCACTGGACTGAACTGTGTGGGTTAATACTTCCAGAGGCCTCAGTTATCATGCCCTTTTCTCCTGCTGGTGATTTTATAAAGTGACAAGCCACATGGATGTCCAATAACACTAGTTAGGGAAGAGCATTAATTAGCTTCATCTTTGTCAAGATTGTGTACACCAGACAAAGAATGAGATGGATTCTGTAGACTTGCTGTCTCCCAGTTGTGGTGGCTACAGTGTAAACTGACCAAATGTTCAAGACTGTGCGGCACCTCACTTATTATGTTGCTGCGTGGAAGGATGCCCCAGGAATGGAGGGACCACATGTCTTATGTAGAGTTCCTTGGGAAACGATCACTCTGGCTACCCTAGGCTGTCACCAAGCAGGCTTCATTCACCCAAAGAGGTTAGGATAGTGAGATGGCAGAATCGGGAGCTCTCTTATGTATTTTCTTCATTATAAAACTCACACACAAAATTTTTGGTATTTAAATTTTAGAAACTAATAACCATTTTACCTGTTAGTATTTGGTTTTGAGTGTTTTTTTACTTGATATTAAATCATCTGTGGTTTTACATTTTCAACTGTTAATGGCATCAACATAAGTAGGAACATATTGTTCCAGAGAGACTTGAGTTTTTGAGATCTAGAGCTGCTGCTTTACAATGGTGGGATCTTTGCATTCTTAGTACCTGGCTTTCCACATTTGCAAGATGAGAAAGTTGAACTAGAAGAAAGTGTCTGTTCAAACTAATATTCTGTCATAAGCATTGTGAAGCTGGGATTAAACTCAAGTTTTCTCTTCTTTTATCACATAACCATAGCATGGAAAAAGATTTCAGAAACTATTGAATTCAAATGCCCTAGCCATTTAGGAATTCCTTTGCAATATACTTGACAGGTGGTCCTTCCAGACTCTGCCCGAATATTATGCCAGGAGACTTTAAGCTTTATGAAGCAGTCCATTTCTTGGTATGGAAGCCCAAATCATGAACATGTGCTTCCCTGAATTAAAATTGGCTTCCACGTAATTTCTTTCTCTGGCCCTACATTTGTCTTGGCAGTAGCAAAGTTGGACTAACTCATTTTACATTCAACCATATTTCAGATATGTCTCCTCCTCTCCAGGGAAAGCAACCTTGCTTCTCTGAAAAAAAATCTCTAATGTTGTCTTATAGATTTCTTGATCATTCAGGATTTATTCTTTGCTTAGTCTCCAGTTGTGGTCAATCCTCTGAAATTCAACCCTGTAGAAAACATATGTGGTCTGATCAGCACAAGGCACATTGGAACCACTTCCTTTTTTCATCTGGATATCACAATTTCAATGATGTAGCACAGCCACATAAAATTTTTCATAGCTGGATTATGTTGTCTCACATGAAGCTTCCAGTCAAAACTTTCTCAATGTGACTCCTGCGCTCTTACACTCTCACTCTCTAAACATGAACAGCTGTGCATAATATTTTTTTAGCCCAGATAGAAAAAGGTACATACATCACTGCAAAATTTCCTGCTGTTCATTTTGATCCATGCTTTCAACCTAATGAGGGAGATTTTTGAATTTGGATTCTATTTTCAGCTGTGATATTTGCAACTAAATAGGCATACCATCCAAGCTTTTATTCCAAACTACTTGACAGTGGTAGCAAGTTGGAACCAAGGATACAGCCTTGGGATTCCCACCCCCCCCCCCATTAGAGAGGTCAGTACCATCATGAGATAATTTCCAGGTTGCATTGTCCTATTAAAAGTGGTTCAAGAATCAGGAAGAAAAAGGGTGCATTTAAGCTAGGGATCCTCCAGGAAACTGACGTGTACCTCCCTATGATGTTAACGCCAATTTGTTAGTAGTGTGTGGGGAGGGATGGAGAAAAGAATAGAAACTACCAAGTCAAGCCAGTGTGGCTTCAGGGTGGCTATTTGTGTGTGTGTGTGTGTGTGTGTGTGTGTGTGTGTGTTTGTGTGCTGGGCACTAGTAATGTAGAAAATTGAAAGGAGAAAAATTTCCTAAAAATTCACCGAAAGAACATTTTCCAAAGCCAAGAGAAAGAATTAATTCATCACAGTGATCCAGAACTTCATGTTTAGTGGAAGTGGAATTGGAAAAGTACTGGTTAATAAGGTTGTGCAGATCTTTCTTGGAGAATAATCTTTAGCTTTGCCAAGCAAGGTCTCCAATACATTTCTGTCAGAGGTGCTGTCTCTTCTGAGAAAAAAAAAAAGAATTTATAGAGGTAGGGCTATGGTCTTCTAGGGCAGGAGTAATCTTATCTGGAGAGTTTGAGAAGCAATACACTTGATAAGCAACCAGCTAGTTTCCCTGTACTTTTATCCTAACTATAACTTTAGTTCTGTAGAGACAAAGAGTCTTCATGTAGATTGAAAATATGTGTGTTGGGGGTATTTTATCCTGAGAAAAAGCCACAAGATCTCTGAGTGTTTAAGACTTTATGCCTTTTATGAAAGCTTTAGCGGAATTTGTACTGTAAGTTTTGTTAGTAGATATTTAGTTCCCCTAATGTTGGCAGTAAAAAAATAAAGGATTTGGGTGGTTTTATTTGGGGGGAGGTAGGAAATTCAATGAAAGTACTGGGTATGCTTTGTATTACCCTGTAGCCAGTTTTCACAATGGTAATGGAAATAAGAAAGCTGCTGACCATCTGGGATCTTTAGGGAATGATAAATGGGGACTCTTCTTCATATAAAGAAGTGTCTTAGAGTTTGGAGGTTCTTAAAAATAAATTTGAGGTTGCCTTACATTTTTTTTTAACCCCAGTAGTTCAACAAATATTAGATTTTAGTCATCATAAGCTTAATTCTTCTTATAGATGAGAGATTGAAACCTAAAGAGATGAAGTAACTTTGCCAAAGTCGTGAAAATGGTAGAATGTAGTCCAGAGCTGGATTTTCCCAGTTTCTAGGCTGGTCCTGTTCATACTAGCTTCACTGTACCACACCATTTTCCATGTCTTTCTTTCTTGTTCTATGCTTATAGCTTCCTGTAAGCCATAGGCACAGAAGAAGAGAAAAGAATGGAATCTTTTTATGTGCTAGCAGGTGGCATCATACACAGACCTCAGCCTATGAGTTTCGCCATCTGATCACCCTATTCTCTTCAATTTTCACCCCAGCCAGCCCTGGGCTCCACTTACACAAGACTTGGGATGAATGACCAGAAGTTTAATATAGAAATTTTAAATTTCAAGGACTGTCCATCCCCCCTGTCTTTTTTTTTTTTTTTTTGCAAATTTGAAAAGAATTTTCTATAAGTTTTTGAAACATGTAGCTGCACAGTCCTTAGAATATATAGGCTTTGTAGCAAAACCTGTAGCTCTGGGGAGAAATGTGAAATGATAGAGGACTGTGGGTTATTCTAGAATAAATGTTAAGCAGATGGCAGGTCAAGCAAAAAATCTGCATGTTTACTGCTACTTGATTAACTTTATTGTGCAACACATCGCTTAGGTAATAAAGTACCTTCTGTGCTCTGTAATTTTCTTTTCAAATTAAAAAAAAAGTCTGAGTGTTGTTTCTTCATTGGACAGTTTTGACCTTCTCTCACTCATTTTGGGCCATGTGACATCTGTCATGTGTTGCAGGATCAGTTCTGTCAGTATATACATTGGAAAGTGTCTTCTCATTGGTTCTCCATAGTTATGACTTCCCACCCTTTTGGACTTGGTCACCAAGAGTCTTCTTGGAGTCTATAACTGCAGGGTGCTTAATGATGATCAAATTCCATACCTTCACCTTTACAGTTGGGGAAGGTAAAGTGGCCTCAAGTAATTTGTTTATTGGTGTAAGGGAGACAACTTTTTTTTTCCACAAAATTCTGATGAATTCCATCTTTTATTGCTAGGTTGTTCCCAGTTTATGGCCAACTAAGGGAGAGGTTCCTGAAAGGACTATTGTCATTTATAAGAAAGGCAGAGACCCCTAGGGATGATGTGTCTTGCCCATCTACTCATTTGTGTTGTGGTTTCTAGTTCCATCACTTTCTATCAGTGGGTCCCTGAGAAAGCTTCTGAAATCACCAGGAAACTGATTCTTTGTGTGTGGATTGGACTAATAATAATTTTGCAAGGTTGTTTTGACAAACTAAACAATAGAAGTGGAAAATCCTATAATCAACAGACATTTAATTCATGGCAGCTCCCTGGTAGCTCTCCCTACAATTTTTATCCACCAGATGAATTGTGGTTGTGCTGAAGGGCTGTGCTCTCCAGAAGCACCTTGTGTCAGAGCAGATGGCAGTAGGGTTTGATCCTCCAGAGGAGACTTCTAGACGTTTTAGCATCAAAGTTTCTTTTTTCAGCGGACCCAGTTTCTTTTATGGCTGGATAGTCTCTGAAGAGGATCCTTAGAAGGTAAATACTGTGGTTTGGTCTCACTGGATTATTACTTATTGCCTTTCACTTTGCTTTCAAGAAGTGGTGGCAAGAATACCCTTTATTAACTTTCAGTTTATTAGTGCCTCTCATATACAGGAGCTGGCTCCTACCTGTTGTTAATTTTTCTGTGCATGGATGTACTCTTGGCACTGCATTATTTATAATCTGTTCACTTTTATGTAACATTATTGAGGCTTGATTTTTCAAGTTTTCTATGTGTTTCTTTTTTGAGCAAAATTTTAGAAAATAAATTTTATATTTAATTTCATATTTACCTTCCTTGAGGAAATAGAATATCATGATATCTAGAAAAAGACACTGTGGGTTCCAAAAAAAAAAAAAAATCCAAGATTGTTTCTAGCAGTTAAAGAGCCTCATTTAAACTTTGGACTGAACTAGGTTCCTTTGAACACACTTAATGATGGAAATTTCTCCAGTAGGAGATGGAAAATGTAGTCATTGACATACAGTAAATCAATGGCTAAGATTCCAAGACCAGAGAATGAAACCATATGGCATGAACATGAGAAATACTCATTTGTTTTCATTCTTTTAGGAATTTTGACACATTTACTTGCTCATTTCTTTTAGTGTTACTGAACCAGAACCAGGCCTGTATTTTCCTATTGCACATTATGCTAATCACTGATACAGTGGTTACCAATACAGTTTTGCAAGGTGGCCAAGCATGAAGTTGGGAGACCCAAGTCCCAAAACTGCCTCCCTAAAGATGGTGTTTGGGATCTTTACTGGATAAAGAATCAGTGATTTAAAGCATGAGGAAAGGTGATTGAGGTGAAGTGATCAGTTGTCTGCACAGGCTCCTCATGGGATGCATATTTAAAAAATGGCTATGTTAGCATGATGTGAGGGGGCAGTCTTCAGCTTGTTGATGTCAAAAAGTCATCCCATTTGACCCCTGCACAGGCCCAAGTGCACTTTCTAGTTCTGACAGAATCACTTTCAAGTCCCTGAAAAGTAACCTATGGCAACCATTATTATAACCTTCACATCAGAGGTGTCACCTGTAGTAAAGTTAGTGGGAGACTAATGATATATAGCTCAGCTATGTGACCTCCAGAATTAGTGATTTTAAGGTCAATTAAAAGCAAATAACTAAAGGGGACCTCAGAGGTTCAGTCAGAGAAGTAATGCATGCAAAGAGTTGATGATTATAAATGGGAAGAGAGCAGCTGTGTTGGCTGGTAATTATCAGAATTCTGTCCTCCCATGGAGTATTGGAGACAGAGGTCATGTTCTTTCGATGGTTACATTCTTAAGAATGGCTCTCAGGTTCTTGAGAGATGTTTTGAGTTACAAGAGATACATATTTATTAGTGTAAGTACTTTTGTTAGTAAATGCCCAGCAGATGATGGAGGCCCATGGAGCAACGGCTTGGTTTTACTGTCTGAATGAAATATTCAAGGGCTTTTATATGAAAAACACCACCTGTGGGTACTGTGGAAAATAGGTGAATCAATTATGAATGTTAGGTTTCTTTAGAGGGGGCTGAGAGTCTGGCCATTTCTGTATTGTTGTTGGTTAAAAACAAATACAGTAGCTTATCCCTTGTGCTGGGAATACTGTTTCCACGCAGATGGGCTCAATAAAGGAAGAAGAACCTTTCCTGCCAATGCGTGGCTTAATCTCACTAAGAAGCAATTCATTCTATACACAGACTTTTTCCACAAGAAAATCCTTTATCCTTCCCCTGACATTATGCACTAGCTGTGTGTACTGGAAACTGGACTGGTAAACTGGCCACAGGTCATTGACTGGCAACATAGCAGTTGTAGTCCTATTGGCCAGAAACACAAAAATAACATCAGCTGAAGGAATGGTTGATAAAGTTTACTATCAGTGTCTTAAAATGATTTTTAGCACTTGAATTTTGATGGTGGTAATTTGATATTTAGGATTTTATTTTGTAAAATGTGACAAAATGCAGAAGTAATACAAGACTAGTTGGAGAAAAATTAAAAATAGGCAAAAGCTAAGATCACTTATAATTCCATAACCTGGGAATCAGAAGAACTCTTTGGGTATAAACTCATACTACATAAAAAAATACACATTTTTTCCACAAATATGCAGCACCATTATTCTATTTTTTATTAGAGCATCATAGTTATATACAGAGTAGTTGGGTGCCTTTTGCCAAAATCAGACATGCAAGGGATTTGATTCCCATCTCCATTTTCCCTCCTTTCATTTCCCCCCTCTCTAACCCTAATCTTCCTCTACTGATATTCCTTTTGCTCCCTTATTTATTTTTGATTGGTACTATACATAAAGGTGAAATTTCCTGTGGTACATTTATGTATGAATATCACATGATTTTGTTAAATCCATTCCATATTTCCTCTGCTTTCCCATCCCTCTTCCCTCCTCCTTTTTCTCTACTTTCTACTCCACTGGCCTTCCAGTATATTTATGATATCCAATCCCTGCACCCCACACCACCTTCTTCCCCTTACTTTGATCTGTCCTGCACATAGGAGAGAACATATATGACCCCTGATTTTCTTTGTCTGGCTTATTACACTTAGCATACATGTTCTCCAGTTCTATCCATTTACCAGCAAATGCCCTTCTTTCATTCTTTATGACTGAGTAATACTCCATTGTGAATGTGTATCACATTTTTGTTATCCATTCATCTATTGATGGGTATCTATTTAGTTTGATTCCAATATTTGGCTACTGTGAATTGTGCTGCTATAAATACTGAATTGGGTGTATCACTATAGCATGCTGATTTTAGATTTTTTGGGTAAACACCAAGGTGTGGAATAGCTGGGTCATATGGTGATTCTATTCCTAGTTTTTTGAGGAATTTCCACATTGCATTCCAGAGTGGTTGTACTATTTGCAGTACCACCAACAATGTATCAGTGTATTTTCCCCTACTTCCTCACCAGCATTTATTAGTGTGTTCTTGATAATTGCCATTCTGACTGGAATGAGATGAAATCTTAGTGTAGTCTTGATTTGCATTTCCCTTATTGCTAGAGATGTTGAACAGTTTTTCATATATTTGCTGATCATTCTTCTTTTGAGAAATGTTTAGTTCTTTTACCCATTTATTGGTTGGGTTATTTGTTTTTTGGTGTTGAGAGTTCTTATAATTCTGGATATTAATCTGTCAGAGGAGAAGCTGGCAAAGATTTCTTTTCTTCTGTGGGTTCTTTCTTCACACTCTTAGTTGCTTCCTTTGCTGTGCAAAAGTTTAATTTGAAAGTATTCCATTTATTTATTTTTGGTCTTATTTCTTGAGCTTTAGGGGTCTTATTTAGAAGTAGATGCTAGCACCCATGTAATGGATGACTGACCCTATGTTTTCTTATGGCAGTTGCAAAGTTTCTGGTCTAATTCCTAAGTATTTGATCAATTTTGATTTGACTCTTTTGCAGGGTGAGAGATAGGGGATCTATTTAATTCTTCTACATGTGGATATTCAGTTTTCCCTATACCACCTGTTAAAAGGTTGTCTTTTCTCCAAAAAATATTTTTAGCACCTTTGTCAAGTATCAGATGGCCATAAGTATGTGGGTTTGTTGTCTGTTGCTTCTGTTCCATTGGTTCTCATGTCTACTTTGATGCCAATACCATGCTGGCTTTGCTACTATGTCTCTGTAGTATAATTTCAACTCGGGCATTGTGATACCTCCTGTATCAATCTTCTTGCTCAGAATTGTTTTGGCTCTTCCTGTTATTACCAAATGAATATAAGGACTATTTTTTCTAGTTCTGTGAATAATGTCCTACGTATTTTTATGGGGATTACATTGAATCTTTTTTGGTAGTATGGTCATTTGACAATATTCTGCTTGTCCAAGAACATGGGATGTCTTTTCATCTTTTAAAGTCTTCTTCAATTTCTTTCTTCAGTGTTATATAATTTTCATCATAGGGATCTTTCACTTCCTTACTTAGATTAATTCCCAAGGTAGGTAGGTAGGTAGGAGTGTGTGTGTGTGTGTGTGTGTGTGTGTGTTATGTTTTGAGGTTAATTTTAAAAAAATGGTTTTCATGATTTGTTTCTCAGCAGAATTGCTGTCAGAACATAGGAAAGCTATTTATTTATGAGTGTTGATCGTATGTCGTGCTTCTTTGCTCAATTCATTTATCAGCTCTAACAGCCTCCTGATAGAATTTTTTGGGTCTTCTAGAACATGACAGCAACATCAGCAAATAGCTAATTTGACTTCTTTTCCTATTTGTATGTCTTTAATTTTCTCAGCTTGCCTGATTTCTCTGCTAATGTTTCTAGAATTACATTGAATAGGGATGATGAGAGTGGATATTCTTGTCTTGTTCCTGGTTTTAGAGGAAATGCTTTCAGTTTTTCTCCATTTAGTATGATGTCAGCTTTGGGTTTGTTATAAACAGGCTTTATAATGTTGAGGTAAGTTCCTTCTATCTCTAGTTTTTTTTCAGCTTTTAAATATGAGTGGGTAGCACCATTATTTTAAATGACTGTAAAAGTAATCTGAGCACATGACACAATTAAATGACATGAAATAAAAAAAAAAATTAATCTTTAGGCTAATACCACCTCATACTGCAAAGAGAAACTTAGCTCATATATTGTGATATCCACCTATCATCCAATCTCCAAATTTTGGTCAAATATTCTTCACTTGGTTTACTATTATAATTTTAAATGATAAATTTGTATCTCTTTCTTCTTGATGTAATAACCTTAGAGATACAGTTTGACTTCCTATTAGGCAAAATGTACAAATGTGCTTCTTCAGCAATCCTTCCTCTTCTATTTTTTGGGGGGTTAATTTACACAGGGCCATTGTTTGTGGTTATGGAGGGAGATCCAGGGTTCACCATTCTTTCACAGTATCCCAGAGTGTCAGGTTATTGTAGTGATGTGTCATGAGGATGGGGTACTATTTTATAATTCACACAAAGAATGTAGTTTGAACTAAGATAAGATGGATAGGTTCTACACATACAATTCTGCAACTGTAATAAAGTGTTTTGTCAGTTTGTTTATTCTAAAACCTGAAATTCAATAATATGTGACAATTTGTATACTTATTCACCACAATTTGTATACTTATTCACCATACATATCACAGTGTGATATGATCTTTCTGGAAATATAGATGCCCATGTGAATAAAGCTCTGCTGCTTGCAGAGGAATGTCCTAATGATGTAGGTCAAAAGCGTTATCTTTCTCATGTGCTTTTACTCAGTTCCAAATCAGGTAATGCTTCAATTTGCTTCACATATTTTTTTCACTTAAAATATTTTTCATAATGTATGATTTATGTACAGTAATATCACCTTTTAAGTGTACTGTTTTGTTTCTACTAACTCATAAGTTGTGTAATAATAACCAAAATCAAGATATGCTTCATTATTCTCCTACACAAAATCACTTATAGTTCTAACATTTAAAACTTCTCAGTGTTCCACAGGAAAGATACTTCCCTAACCCTGATACTCACTGACCTGTGTCCTAGCCATATATTTGTGCCTTTTCTAGACGGTCACATAAATGAAATCATACAATATGTAACTTCTTGACTCTGGCCTATTTCCCTTGTATTACACATTTGAGATTCATCCATTTTGTTAATAGTCAATTTTGCTTTTGTTGTTTTAGTGTCTCCAAGTGATGTTTTATATTTTGGAGTACCACAGTTTATGGTATTGAAGGATATTTGTGTTCTTCAATTTTTTTTTAAGTTATTCCCACTAAAGCTGTTAGGAGAATTCATGCACAAGTGTTTATGTGGACATATTCTTTAATTTCTGTTGGTAAATTAAGATTGATGGATTGTATACATATTATTAGCTTTACAGTAAATTACTAGACTGTTGTCCAAAGTGGTTGTACCACTTGGCATCCGCAGTAGAAATACTTATAAGAACTACAGTTGCTCTCTCTTTCCTGACTTTTTTATTGTCCCTTAAAAATTTTAGGCATTCTAATAGGTGTGAGGTGGTAGTTCACCATAGATTTAATTTTTTTCCTCAATGACTAATGATGTTAATCATCTTTTTTATGTATTCAGCATTTTCTCATGAAGTCTTTGGTGAAGTGTCAAAATCTTTATTACCCACCCTTTGTGATAAAGGTTGTTTTCTTATTATTTAATGCGTTTTGAGTGGTCTTTATGTATTCCAGATATATTTATAAACATTTTCTGTTTGTAGCCTTTTTTCTTAAGATGTCTTTTGAAGATCAGAAGTTCTTATTTTTGATGAAGTCCAGTTTATCCAGTTTTTTTTTTTCTTACGTGGATCATGTTTTTGTTGTTGGAAAAGTGATTTTTGTACATGGTGCTAGTATAGAATTGAAGTTTTAAAAAAGAACATGAAATTGTTTTAGCACTATTTATTGAAAAGACTATTCTTCCTCCATTGTTTGCCTTGTATATTAATTGAAAATAAACCATATATGTGTTGATCTATTTCTGCACTCTGTTTATAGGTCTATTTTTTCAGTCCTTATTTGCATATCACACTGTGCTATTATAAATGACACTTAAAACATTCTCATTGTTTATAGACGGTACATAGGTATGACTAATCCAGGTAAGGTAAGGTATTCAGTTTTACATCATTAAGTAGATATTAGCTGCTAATTGGCTATTTAGAATTTCTGTTATACCTTTTATCATTTTGAGGAAATTCCCTTCTTCTAGTTTTCTGAGTAGTTTTTTTCCTGCACAATCTTTAATTTTGTCAAATGCATTTTCTGAATCTATGGAAATGATAATATTGTTTTTCTTCTTTAGCCTTTTGATATGCAGATAACATTTAAAAAAAACATTTAACCACCTTTGCATGGCATACCATGCTTGGTCAAGAAAATTTATAATTTTTATAAATTATTGGATTGATATGCTAAAATTTTGTTAAGCCAATGTTTATGATCATAGAGTGCTCTCTGTAGTTTCCTTGATTCCTTTTGTTATTAAAATGATGCATATTAGAATGAATTGGGATGTATACCTTGTTCAATTTTGTGAGAGTTTGTGTAGATTTGGTAGGTTATATTTCTTCCCTCAATATTTGGTAGAGTCTGTTGGTGAAACTGCATTGGCCTAGAGCTTTCTTTGTGGGAAAGTTTTAAAATATTTCAATTTTTTACACTAGATATAAGACTATTTAATTACTCAGTGTACTTTTGTAGTTTTCACCTTTGACTTAAATATCATTTAATCTAAGTTGTTGAACTTTTTGACAGTTTTCATAATAATCCACTTTGTTGTTGTGATGCCTGTGGACTGTACAGTAACCCTTTTCTAAATCCTGATATTGGTAATTTGTGTTTCTTTTTTCTTACTATATTCATCTAACTATAGTTTCATCAATTATTCTTAAAGAATAATTCCTGGTTTCATTAATCTTGTATATATTTTTGTTCAATTTCATTGATATTTTTTATATTTCCTTCTGCTTATCTTGCATTTATTTTAGCAATTAAGTTACTAAGTAATTACTAAATAATTTTGTTAGAAAATAGTTGGGCTTTAGTCTTGAAAATTATCTTAAAATTACAAACAACTTTGTTCTTTTTTCACAATTTCTTTTGTTCTCCAGTTTTTTATTATAAATACATACATGATAAAATTTACTATCTTAGTCATTTTTAGGGATATAGTTCAGTAATATTAGATACATTCAAAATGTTGGGCAACTATTATCACCATCCACTTCCACATGTTTTCATCAATTTAAAGTGAAACTATACACATTAAATAATAGCTTCTCTTCCCCTTTGGTCCCCAGCAACCATTATTCTACATTTTGTCTGATTTTGACTCTAAGTACCTCATATAAGTAGAAAGATCTAGGATCTTTCTGTGACTTGTCTAGTTTCATCTGTATTGTAACATATGTCAGCATTTCCTTTTCTATTAAATTTGGACAATATTTATTATGTAACACTTTTTGCCTATTTGCATTTGTCAGTAGACTTTTAGGTTGCTTCCATATTTTAGCTTTCATGAATAATGCAAAAAATAATAATTTTTTGTCCAAATTTGAATTGCTCTATCATATGGTAGTTCCTTTTTTAATTTTTTAAGGAACCACCAACTTTTTCCATAGCAGTTGAACCATTTTATGTTTCTGCCAATAGTGCATGAGGTTTACAGTTTTTCCATGAGGTTTATAGTTTTTCCATGTCCTTGTCAACACTTGTTATTTTCTGATTTATTGATAGTTTACTTCAATTTTTGACCATAATCTTTGTGTCCTACTTTTGTAGAGTTTTTAATTTCAATTTTTGTGGTGGTTGAAAACTCATCACTAAATTTTAAATGAGATATTTGTTAACATGGCTTTCTTAAAGACTTCTTTCTTAGACTCTTCTGACTTCTTGTTTACTCTGGACTGATTGGATATAGATTTCTAGGTCTACATTTCAGTTTTTCCTATGATTTATGATGTTTCTGACCTTCTCCCCCACTTTGATTATGTCTGTATTTTCTTGGATAGCAAGTATCCTTGATTTTAAAATTCTTATTTTGTTTGCTAGAATATGTCCTTAAGTAGTTTTGTTAGGAAATGTGTATGAGAAGAAACTGGGTGGCACATACCTGTACTCCCAGCAACTCAGGAGGCTGAGGCAGGAGAACTGAAAGTTAAGGCCAGACCTGGCAGCTTAAAAAGTAAATAAATAAAGCTGCAGATAGACATAGTGTACATGGGGTAAGGGGTAGACAGGAAAATGTTGTCTTTAGATATGTTTTTCCTCTATTCTTACTCCAGTGATGTAAGGAGAAGCTCACTCTAGAGTGCTACTTAACCCATTTCAAAGGCCTAATTATTCCTTGTGGTCAGCATATTTTTTAAAAGCACATTATTTAGCCTGGGCATGACTACACTGTTGCTGCCTTCTTTAAGCAACATGGCCATGTACATTATTTTTAGTGGTTTCCTATTAGACTGTTATTTATCTGATTAAATGATCAATGGGAGTTAGATTTTATTAAAAATTTCTCCCTATCAGATACTGTGCTATGATGAAACTTCGTATCCTAAATAATTTAACAACTAACTTTTCTATATGCCAGGACCCAGGTATTTGTATATATTACCTTAATTATTCCTATGAGAATCCAAGGATGTTGTTTACTGTTTCTATTGTCCATCTTATTAGATGTGGAAACTGAGGCACAGGGAGGGTAAATGGCTTATACAAGAGAAACAGTTTGTAAACGGCAAAATTAGGGTATAAATTGAAGCTGTTTGGCTCCAGAGTCCCTGATATTAACACCTTTTCTGTTGTTTATTTAACATAAATCCCTATAAATGGAATTGAGGGGTCATAAAGATGAGGTCCTCTTTTTATTTTTGCAATTATTATGTGTCAATTAAAAATAAAAAGGAAAGAAAAACTGGTAACTATTTACTAGCACATAAACAATAGAACTTTAGTGATAAGGTCATCTGTAGTTTTGAGTTTTATAATGAAAAATCCAGAGATGGGCTCAAGGGTGGCTCAGAGGGATTCAAGGTGCTAAAAGTACCTAGCTCTGCGAGTTCAAGGAATCCTGTTCACGTACAATTCCATAGTGGAAATCGCTCTCTGTTAGCAAAAGTCGATTTGTCCTCTCTGATTGTGAGCTTTATGCTGTCCTGTCTATTTCCTAGAGAAGGAGGAAAAATAAGCAGAATGAAAAATGAGAACGATAGCCTTGCAATTGCACCATGTTCAAGAGGCATTGGAACACCTCATTGAGCTCATGCTTGTAGCTACCACTTTATAATGTATATATTATACTTTTAAATATATATCATATATAATATATATTCACATATATATTAATTAATACACAATATATTATAAGATTATATAATATATATTAATATATAACATATATTTTTATATATATTTGTATACCTTGTATACAAATATAATTTTTTTTAGTTGATTAAAAGTACTAATGTGTTTATGGAAGTAGAACCCAGGGCGAAATGGTATTAACAAAGGTCTGTGAGAACATACCATTCAGTAATCTGATGTTTATATTGAGATTATGTGGTCATTTAAAGAAAGTTTATACTGAATTGACCTTTTTTTTGAGAGGTAATGAAGGAGGATTTGATGACTATTATTTATTGCAGTTTCTTCTGCCAGATTTTTCCATACTAAGAGATGAAACTTTCAGAGGCTGATGCTATAAGACTATGGCAATCATTACATAATTTCTGCTGTTTCTATTTATTTGATGTCAGTCATTTGTTAGCAATGGAATGCTATTGAAGATGAAGGAAAAGGAAATCCCAGTATATTCCATCTAATTAAAAAGCCATTTGGAAGGGTTAGTGTTCAAAAATATGAAAATTAAGGTTCCCAAAGAAAGTCATGAACTGGAATACCAACACCACCTTTTCCTTTGTCACTGATTTGAAGCTGGATTTCAGTTATAGGTACTGAACCAAACCAAGTTTTTGTTTTTTTGAGAGAATATTTTGAGAGATATGCACAGGAATATAGAGAAAAGAGAATCAACATGTTCTTGAAGAATGGAAGGATGGGATGAGCTTTGTTTTGTTGGACCAGGCTCACAAATGTGATAACAGAGGAGAAAGGGCCCAGGGGTAGGGAATGTGATAATGGAGGAGAAAGGGCCTGGGGGTCAGGTGGGAGGTAGGGATTCTCTGTATCTGCTCCACGGCCCTCTGCCTTTTTTTTTTTTTTTTTTTTTTCTGTTTTGGAACTCCTATCTCTATTCTCACTTATACACATAGTGCACTGTTGTCTAAATAATTTCTCCTGGAAGTGTGCTCCCCAAGTGGTAAAATAAAGCCTGGCATATTATTTCTTTGGTATATTTTAGCCAAACAAGTATTAAGTTAAAAAAAGAGTTGAAGGCAAGAAAATTTTGGAAAAATGGTTAAGAAATTTGACCTATTAAAAGTTAAGATTTGTTTACTTTAGTGTTATAAGACATTTGGGTATTGCAGTAGGTATAGACAACGAGATCAGAGGAATTGTATAAATCTATGAGCAGACATGCATATATATGGAAACTTGATATATAAAAATGGTATTATAAGGGAATATATGGCAGACATAAGAATTGATTGAAAGTTTAATTTGGAAAACAGAAGTTAGAATAAAATAGAAGAATGCCTTTATGACTTTAGGATAGAGAAGAGGTTTGTTTTTAAACACAAAAATATAATTCAAAGGGAAAGTATTGATGACTTTAGGTAAATTAAAATGAAAAAGTGCCCTTTGTAAAAAAAAAAAAAAAAAAAAAAAAAAAAAAAAATCAAAAGACAAGACATGTCTATATAATGCATATAATTGATAAAAAATAGTATCCAGAGTATATTAAAGAAGTCTTATTAATTATTAAGACTAATGACTCATTAAAGAAGTGGGCAAAAGATATAAATAGGTTCTTCTCAGAATCCGAAAGCCAAATGATGAATCACCTCCGAGTTCAGACTGCATTTTTTTTTGTCTCCTTGCTATTCCAATAACCTTGAAAAATGTCTTCCTTAATTTAACTTTGCCCATTCAATTTTTGCTTTGACACTTCTGATAAGGAAAATTCAAAATAAAACTATACACACATTCTATTTCATAGTCATCAGAATGGTAAATGTTAGAATGGAGAGCAATAATAGCTTTTCTGCAAACCTGATGCAAATATAAATTGTCATAATCCTTTTAGGGTATAATCTGGCAGTGTCTAGAAAGACTGAAGCTGTGGCAATGCTGTAATGGAGCAACCTCATTTCTAGATACACATTCCAAATAAACTCCCATTTAGGTGCACAAGAAGATGCATAGGGTAGTATTTATAACAGCTATGTGTGTAATAAGAAACCCCGAAAACAACACATCAATCAGAGAATGTTCACTAACTAGAGAAATTATATGGTGTGCCTATACAAGAACAAATAACAGAGCAGTGGATAAAGTTCAAACATACGTAGTAGACCAAAAAAATTAAATTGCATAAGAATGCATGTAGTATCATAGCACAAATATAGAATTTTAAAAGGTTAACATTGAATAGGGACCCAGACATATCACAATGTATTTGTTTATGTTTTTACTATATGTTAAACATCTAATTCTGAGAGTGGTTACCTCTTAGGACAAGGGTCGGGAGGGAGAGCCTGATCTACCAAGGAAAAACACAAGGAGAATTTCACATAGACTGATAATGCTTAATTTTTGGAGTGAATGGTAACAACATAGGTGTTTTAACATGCTTTAAATATTTTATGTATAAAATTTTATAATACATTACAAAAAGTGATTCTTGAGGAAAAAGAGGTGAAGCACTTCTGTTTCATTATTTCGACATCTGGATGTCATTTGAATTTTTTTTTTTTTGTACTGGAATTTAAGCATCCCAGGGGTGCTTAACCACGAGCTATATCCCCAGCCCTTTTTAGTTTTTGTGACAGGGTCTTGATAAATTGCTTAGGGCCTCACTAAGTTGGAAAGGCTGGCCATGAACTTGTGATCCTTCTGCCTCCCCATCCCCTGCCACTAGGATTACAGGTGTTTGCCATTGCACCCAGCTCATTTGAATTTTTTACAGTGTCCTTGAAGTAGCACATCCTTACATCTGTAAATGGGAGTCAACTATGTAAGAGCCAACAGTTGGATGTAATTCCTGTCCTTCCTCTGCCTCTGGAACACAGAATGATGTGAGTTACTTTCTGGACATCTGGGCTTCTTTCAGGGAAAAATGGAGATTCCTATACTTGGCACACAAATACTGGGAGTAATATTTGGTTCTGTGAGGAAAAAAATACCCTGAGAGGAGGTGGATGGAGGTTTGTTAGTGTTTGTGGGGGAATGCTGCTGCACTCATTTCCTGCTCATTGTTAAACATTAAGACAAACCATGCAGAGTGATTTGGGATGAACAGAGAGGTGTAGCATCAATGCCTATTTTAGAAACCTATCATAAAAAGCTTTCAAAAATTATTAGAGTGAAGCATAAAATTAATAGGTATGAAGAGAAATCCCTGCACTTGTTTGAAAACAAATACTATAATATATTGAGAAGACTGGCTCATCAACAGTCATAAGAAAAGGATTTGATAGTTTTTAATTGATGAAAAAATCTCAAAGTAAACCAAGAAGGTAGCACTCCACCAAGGCTCCTTCTACTTTAGGTAGCACTGATATGAGTGTGATGCATAAAGTGGGAGAGGTGATAGTCCTCACCAGACTGTGAGATATGCAGAAAAATATGGTATGGTCAGCTCCAGATAACATATTTTAGGATGTATATTAATAAATCGAGGAATCTCCAGAAAGGCATTTCCCAAGCTTGTCAAAGGACTGCTTGCATCCCCAATGAAATGTTACTGAGGATGGTAGAGGGGCAGAACAGTGGTTCCTGGTCCTGGTAGGCCAGGCCAGCTCTAGCCTGAGGCATGGTGGACCAGCACGCAGGTGAGCCAACCTGTTACCACATGGTACCAGGCCTGGGCATGGTGTGGGTGCCTGCTGCAGAAGCTCACTCTACAAAATGCTGCAACTCTGGAACCTTTAAGCATGCGTGTTCTTCTGACCTGCAACCTCCAGCTTCCTGAGCAATGGGAAAACAGAAGTGGGACAGATCTGAATGGGGTCGCAGGACTAACCAATACTTTTGGTGTCTTTCTAAACCATAATTAGCATAATTTTGCATCAATAACATTCGTAATTTTTTCAAACCCTGATTAGCATAAGTTTGGTTCAATGCAGTTGGGCCAAGGGCTACATAAACCCTTTGACTAGCACACACTCAGACAATAAAGCCACTATTGGGTCCCATTTTGCAGAGAGAGTTCTGTTCCTGTTTCTGTTCTCCAGTAAATCTTTCTCTTACACTCACTTAGCCTGTCTGTGGATTTCACTATGTAAATTTGTCAAAGAAGAACCCAGAAAGAAGAAATTGATGGCGAGCTGTTAGGGTTTGCTATAGCACTAGAGGGCATAGTACACCATTAAGAGCTAAAATACTTGTCAGTACAGAGGTCTACAGCTTGTGCAGACCCCACCTACTAGCGGAAGCAGAGAAACTTTGGTTTCACTATGACAAGAGACTATGTACTAAAACTTTTCCCTATATTAAGGGATTAATCTGGTTCTGCTTTTAAAAAGCTCATTTATTTGGTCTTACTTTTAAAAACTCATTTGACTGTTAAGCTACCCAAACATTTTCCGAAAATAAAATCTTAAAAAAGTGGTTTCAGATATTTAAGAATCTTAACATATTATAAGGATCCTCATTTCAGGGCAATTGTATAAATCCCCAAAGGAGGGGAGAAGCAATGTGTGCAGAAGGCTCTGTACTTGGTCTTATCATTTTTTCTTTTAAATTTGTATTATAGAATGGCTTTTTATTATCAAGAGAAATTAAAGAAAGGCTTATCAAGTCCCTGTAGCTCACTCACAGCCTCAATTGAGCGCACAGCAGATGCTAAATGAAAGAATAGAAAAAAATTAAGAAGTTTTATGTATACAGCAGGAAAATGTAAATGTGGCCCTGATCACACTTATTCCAGCCCTTGGACTCTTGGTCTATGATTCTGTTTGTCAGAAGGTGAATCTCCATGTAAATTATTCCTCACATCTTGTAGAAAAATTAAGATATGGATAAAGAAATCCCAGAAAATCATCAATACAAGTAATGTAAGAGTAAAAACATAAACATCAAACATAAATATTTAGTGTCAAACCTACTAAACAGGGTAGAAAGGGATAATTGTCAATATTGGGCAATACCGATAAAGAAGATGTGATGGTCATGAAATGAAAGTACCCAACTCTGCAGTAGCTGAAAACACAAACTCTTAGTTATGCTGGAAGAACTTGATGAAATACATTATAATGTAGGAGATATTCCTATACTTTTTAAAGTATCAATACAGTAAAAAAGTACAGCAATGATTAATATAAAACAATCTAGGACCACGCACAGAGCAGGCCCAGCGGCCTGCTGAGGGGCAGAGCCGCCCCCCACCCCCCGCGCCTGCCAGGTAGGTGGAACGGTGACCACCGACAGAAAAGGCCCAGTGGCCCGCGGCGGGACAGAGCTTCCAATCACTCCTGCAAGGTAGGCGGGCCTGTGACCCACCAGCAGAAGAGGAGCAGCGGCCTGCTGAGAGGCAGAGCCGCCCCCTCCCCATGCACCGGCAAGGTAGAGGGAACTGTGACCACGCACAGAGCAGGCCCAGCGGCCTGCTGAGGGGCAGAGCTTCCAATCACTCCTGCAAGGTAGGCGGGCCTGCGACCCACCGGCAGAAGAGGAGCAGCGGCCTGCTGAGAGGCAGAGCCGCCCCCTCCCCCTGCGCCGGCAAGGTAGAGGGAACTGTGAACACCCACAGAACAGGCCCAGCGGCCTGCTGAGGGGCAGAGCCGCCCCCCACCCCCCGCGCCTGCCAGGTAGACGGAACTGTGACCACCGACAGAAAAGGCCCAGTGGCCCGCGGAGGGGCAGAGCTTCCAATCACTCCTGCAAGGTAGGCGGGCCTGCGACCCACCGGCAGAAGAGGAGCAGCGGCCTGCTGAGAGGCAGAGCCGCCCCCTCCCCCCCGCGCCTGCAAGGTAGACGGAACTGTGACCACCATCAGAACAGGCCAGACCTCCAACCGAGAGACAGAACAGGCTCAGTGGCCTGAGGAAGGGTAGAGCCGCCCCCCGCCCTGCGCCTGCAAGGTAGGCGGACCTGCGACCCACTGGCAGTACAGCCCCAGAGGCCTGCAGAGGGGCAGTGCCGCTGCCTGCGCCTGCAAAGTAGGCAGAACTGCGACCACCGACAGAACAAGCCTAGCGGCCCGCAGAGGGACAGAGCCGCCGCCCGCGCCTGCAAGGTCGGCGGACCTGCTACCGACCGGCAGAGCAGGCCCAGCGGCCTGCCGGCGTGGTAGGCACATTGCCCCAATTGGAGGAGGGGCAGAGCCGCCGCCCGCGCCTGCGAGGGAGACTTTGCAACTCTACAAGACCAATATAAATATATACGGGGAAAATTCAATAGCACAACAGTTTCACCAAGCAGAAAGGAACGCGAACAGTATGAAGAGACAAGGAAAGAAAGGACCACAAGCATTGCAGTTCAACTCAACGTTAGAAGAGGTAATAGCTGCAGCAGATGGAATGTCAGATAAAGAATTCAGGATATACATGCTTCAGATGATCTGGAGTCTCAAGGAAGACATCAGACAGCAAAATCAGACAATGAAAGATCACTTCAACAATGAATTACATAAACAAATCCAAGAAGCAAAAGATCAACTATACAGGGAAATAGAGGTTATAAAAAACAAACAAACAGAAATCCTAGAAATGCAGGAAGCAATAAGCCAACTTAAAAACTCAATTGAGAATACTACCAGCAGAGTAGAACACTTAGAAGATAGAACATCAGACAATGAAGATAAAGTATTTCAACTTGAAAAGAACATAGACAGCTCAGCAAGACTGTTAAGAAACCATGAGCAGAACATCCAAGAAATATGGGATAACATCAAGAGACCAAATTTAAGAGTCATTGGGATACAGGAAGGGACAGAGTTTCAAACCAAAGGAATGAGCAATCTATTCAATGAAATAATACGAGAAAACTTCCCAGACTTGAAGAATGAGACAGAACCCCAAATCCTAGAAGCCTACAGGACGCCGAATGTGCAAAATCATAAGAGACCCACACCTAGACACATTATAATGAAGATGCCCAACATAGAGAATAAGGAGAGAATTTTAAAAGCTACAAGAGAAAGGAAGCAGATCACATTTAGGGGTAAGCCAATCAGGATAACAGCTGATCTTTCAACACAGACTCTGAAAGCTAGAAGATCCTGGAATAACATATTTCAAACACTGAAAGAAAATGGGTTCCAACCAAGAATTGTGTTTCCAGCGAAATTAAGCTTCAGGATGGAAGATGAAATTAAAACCTTCCACGATAAACAAAAGTTAAAAGAATTTGCAGCTAGAAAACCATCTCTTCAAAACATCCTTGGCAAAACATTACAGGAAGAGGAAATGGAAAATAACAATGAAAACCAACAGTGGGAGGTAGGACACTAAAGGGGGGAAAATAATCAAAGAGGAAAACAAACCATGTTTAGTAACATAAATAAACAAATATGGCTGGAAGAACAACCCATATGTCAATAATAACCCTAAATGTTAATGGCTTAAACTCACCAATCAAGAGACACAGGCTAGTAGAATGGATCACAAAACAAGACCCAACAATATGCTGCCTACAGGAGACGCATTTGATAGGAAAAGACATACATAGGATGAAGGTGAAAGGTTGGGAAAAATCATATCACTCATATGGACTTCGGAAACAAGCAGGAGTATCCATACTCATATCAAATAAAATAGATTTCAAGCCAAAGTTAATCAAAAGGGATAAAGAGGGACACTACATACTGCTCACGGGAACCATACACCAACAAGACATAACAATCATAAATATATATGCCCCAAACAATGGTGCAGCTATGTTCATCAAACAAACTCTTCTCAAGTTCAAGAGTCTAACAGACCACCATACAATAATCATGGGAGACTTCAACACACCTATCTCCACTGGACAGATCTTCCAAACAAAAGTTGAATAAGGAAACTATAGAACTCAATAACACAATTAATAACCTAGACTTAATTGACATATATAGAATATACCACCCAACATCAAGCAGTTACACTTTTTTCTCAGCAGCACATGGATCCTTCTCAAAAATAGATCATATATTATGTCACAGGGCAACTCTTAGACAATATAAAGGAGTAGAGATAATACCATGCATCCTATCTGATCATAATGGAATGGAACTGAAAATCAACGATAAAAGAAGGAAGGAAAAAGAATACATCACTTGGAGAATGAACAATAGGTTACTGAATGATCAATGGGTTATAGAAGACATCAAGGAGGAAATTAAAAAATTCTTAGAGATTAATGAAAACACAGACACAACATATCGGAATCTATGGGACACACTGAAAGCAGTTCTAAGAGGAAAATTCATTGCTTGGAGTTCATTCCTTAAAAAAAGAAAAAACCAACAAATAAATGATCTCATACTTCATCTCAAAATCCTAGAAAAAGAAGAGCAAAACAACAGCAAAAGAAGTAGAAGGCAAGAAATAATTAAAATCAGAGCTGAAATTAATGAAGTCGAAACAAAAGAAACAATTGAAAAAATTGACAAAACTAAAAGTTGGTTCTTTGAAAAAATAAACAAAATCGACAGACCCTTAGCCATGCTAGCGAAGAGAAGAAGAGAGAGAACTCAAATTACTAACATACGGGATGAAAGAGGCAATATCTCAACAGACACTTCAGAAATACAGAAGATAATCAAAAATTATTTTGAATCCTTATACTCCAATAAATTAGAAGATAGTGAAGGCATAGATAAATTTCTTAAGTCATATGATCTGCCCAGATTGAGTCAGGAGGATATAGACAACCTAAACAGACCAATATCAATTGAGGAAATAGAAGAAACCATCAAAAGACTACCAACTAAGAAAAGCCCAGGACCGGATGGGTATACAGCAGAGTTTTACAAAACCTTTAAAGAGGAACTAATACCAATACTTTTCAAGCTACTTCGGGAAATAGAAAAAGAGGGAGAACTTCCAAATTCATTCTACGAAGCCAACATCACCCTGATACCTAAACCAGACAAAGACACTTCAAAGAAAGAAAACTACAGACCAATATCTCTAATGAACCTAGATGCAAAAATCCTCAATAAAATTCTGGCCACTCGGATACAAAAACATATCAAAAAAATTGTGCACCATGATCAAGTAGGATTCATCCCTGGGATGCAAGGCTGGTTCAATATACGGAAATCAATAAATGTTATTCACCACATCAATAGACTTAAAAATAAGAACCATATGATCATCTCGATAGATGCGGAAAAAGCATTCGACAAAGTACAGCATCCCTTTATGTTCAAAACTCTAGAAAAACTAGGGATAACAGGAACATACCTCAATATTGTAAAAGCAATCTATGCTAAGCCTCAGGCTAGCATCATTCTGAATGGAGAAAAATTGAAGGCATTCCCTCTAAAATCTGGAACAAGACAGGGATGCCCTCTCTCACCACTTCTGTTCAACATAGTTCTCGAAACACTGGCCAGAGCAATTAGACAGACGAAAGAAATTAAAGGCATAAAAATAGAAAAAGAAGAACTTAAATTATCACTATTTGCAGATGACATGATTGTATACCTAGCAGACCCAAAAGGGTCTACAAAGAAACTATTAGAGCTAATAAATGAATTCAGCAAAGTGGCAGGATATAAAATCAACACGCATAAATCAAAGGCATTCCTGTATATCAGCGACAAATCCTCTGAAATGGAAATGAGGACAACCACTCCATTCACAATATCTTCAAAAAAAATAAAATACTTGGGAATCAACCTAACAAAAGAGGTGAAAGACTTATACAATGAAAACTACAGAACCCTAAAGAGAGAAATAGAAGAAGATCTTAGAAGATGGAAAAATATACCCTGTTCATGGATAGGCAGAACTAACATCATCAAAATGGCGATATTACCAAAAGTTCTCTATAGGTTTAATGCAATGCCAATCAAAATCCCAACGGCATTTCTTGTAGAAATAGAGAAAGCAATCATGAAATTCATATGGAAAAATAAAAGACCCAGAATAGCAAAAACAATGGTAAGCAGGAAGTGTGAATCAGGCGGTATAGCGATACCAGACTTCAAACTATACTACAGAGCAATAGTAACAAAAACAGCATGGTACTGGTACCAAAACAGGCGGGTGGACCAATGGTACAGAATAGAGGACACAGAAACCAATCCACAAAACTACAACTACCTTATATTTGATAAAGGGGCTAAAATCATGCAATGGAGGAAGGATAGCATCTTCAACAAATGGTGCTGGGAAAACTGGAAATCCATATGCAACAAAATGAAACTGAATCCCTTTCTCTCGCCATGCACAAAAGTGAATTCAAAATGGATCAAGGAGCTTGATATCAAATCAGAGACACGCCGTCTGATAGAAGAAAAAGTTGGCTACGATCTACATACTGTGGGGTCAGGCTCCAAATTCCTCAATAGGACACCCATAGCACAAAAGTTAATAACTAGAATCAACAAATGGGACTTACTCAAGCTAAAAAGTTTTTTCTCAGCAAAAGATACAATAAGAGAGGTAAATAGAGAGCCTACATCCTGGGAACAAATCTTTACTCCTCACACTTCAGATAGAGCCCTAATATCCAGAGTATACAAAGAACTCAAAAAATTAGACAATAAGAGAACAAACAACCCAATCAACAAATGGGCCAAGGACCTGAACAGACACTTCTCAGAGGAGGACATACAATCAATCAACAAGTACATGAAAAAATGCTCACCATCTCTAGCAGTCAGAGAAATGCAAATCAGAACCACCCTAAGATACCATCTCACTCCAGTTAGATTGGCAGCCATTATGAAGTCAAACAACAACAAGTGCTGGCGAGGATGTGGGAAAAAGTGTACACTTGTACATTGCTGGTGGGACTGCAAATTGGTGCAGCCAATTTGGAAAGCAATATGGAGATTTCTTGGAAAGCTGGGAATGGAGCCACCATTTGACCCAGCTATTCCCCTTCTCGGTCTATTCCCTAAAGACCTAAAAAGAGCATGCTACAGGGACACTGCTACATCGATGTTCATAGCAGCACAATTCACAATAGCTAGACTGTGGAACCAACCTAGATGCCCTTCAATGGATGAATGGATAAAAAAAATGTGGCATTTATACACAATGGAGTATTACTCTGCATTAAAAAATGACAAAATCATAGATTTTACAGGGAAATGGATGGCATTAGAGCAGATGATGCTAAGTGAAGCTAGCCAATCCCTAAAAAACAAATGCCAAATGTCTTCTTTGATATAAGGAGAGTAACTAAGAACAGAGTAGGGTCGAAGAGCATGAGAAGAAGATTAACATTAAACAGGGATGAGAGGTGGGAGGGAAAGGGAGAGAGAAGGGAAAATGCATGGAAATGGAAGGAGACCCTCAGAGTTATACAAAAGTACATACAAGAGGAAGTGAGGGGAAGGGGAAAAATAATACAAGGGGGACAAACGAATGTCAGTAGAGGGGGCAGAGAGAAGAGGGGAGGGGAGGGGAGGGGAGGGGGGATAGTAGAGGATAGGAAAGGCAGCAGAATACAACAGACACTAGTATGGCAATATGTAAATCAATGGATGTGTAACTGATGTGATTCTGCAATCTGTATATGGGGTAAAAATGGGAGCTCATAACCCACTTGAATCAAATTGTGAAATATGATATATCAAGAACTATGTAATGTTTTGAACAGCCAACAATAAAAAATTAAAAAAAAAATAAAAAAAATAAAACAATCTAATATTTTACATATATAGACCTGTGTGTATATACTTTTCCTTTTATATATAGAAATTTGCAGCCTCTGAAAATATATGCTATTTTTTCTATGCACATGAAATATTTTAAAAAGTCCACACACTTGACCAAAATGAAAACGTTAACTGCTAATTTCATGAAACAAATTGGGGTGTATGTATGTGGTCAGTCCATCTTTTTCTATTTTCTGGTGTATGCATAAATCAATTAGAAAAAAAAAATGAGTATGATACACTTTTGGTATGACCAGAAATACACATGATGTCCTATTAAGGGAAAAAGGCATGGTACTGAGTAATAGGAAGAATATGTTTCTATTTTGGTTAAAACAAAGCAAAGAAACTTATCAAATTTTACAAATAAATATGCAAACATTTGTGCAAGGAGAGTGAGTGGAAGAATACAGATTGTTATTGATGACCTCAAAATGTGGGAAGGAGTAGTGGAAAGAGGATTAGCATTTTATTCACACATTTTCCCAATGTTTCATGCTATACTCATTTATTATAAATCAGAGTAAAAAACCTTAAAAATAGCAAATGATATGATGGATGTAAAGTTTTAATACTTCATAGATAATACTTTACTTACTATTCTTTGTCCTTGGGTGAAACCTCTATCTCCTTTGTCTCTTTCTATTCCCTACCAGAGTTCTATATAAATGGGAATGTTCTGTTACAAGGGAATTACAGACTTGTACACAGTCCTGAGCCTGAAATTTCAGATTAGATCCTTATTGTAACACACACATCTTTTCCAGGCCTCACTTTATTCTATAAATGTCTGTGTGAATCCTACATTCTAGATGCTCTGCTAGACCCTCAAGATATAGTGGAGGAATAAAGTAGGTCCAGTTCCAATCTTTAATGGGGCTCTGTCCTGGTGGATATGTAACCAGAGAGGTCAGGAGGGGTTCCAAGAAGAGAGATTCAAGTTATTGCCTGAAAGGGAACCTGGGCTAATGCCCTATTCAAAGTTCTGAAAACATATCAGAATGTAATATTCAACAGAAGCCTTTATGCTAAGAAAAGAAGATTTTCAAGCTAAAAAGACTTCTTTCTCATACTAACTGAAGCGGAAGTCCCATTCAGTCTCATCAAGGAATTTAGTGCTTAGATTTAATTTGGAGAATGAGGTTAATATTCTATCAATGGCAACAAATGGCAACCATCATTATTCAACATGAGCACTTAATTGGAACTTGAAACACCAGGAGCTATGCATATGGGGCTTCTGCTTCAGCCGAATGGGAGACCATGCAGCATATGCAGTCTCTCTGAGACCCTTGTAAACCCACAAAGGAAACAACAGTTGCTTTATGAAATCTCCCTGTTCTCATCAAGTGCATTCTACTGCAAGAACTTCATTCAGCTCTATGTTAGAACTTCTTTGAGGTCAGCAGATGTCAATAGTCTTAAAATGCCCATTTTATGCTTCTATTCATAGTCTTTTGTGGCTACACACAGTAGTAACATCCAGATTACTAGAAATACCCCCAAAGGATGTGTAAACTTGGAACAAGTTGGGATGTTTAACTCAAATATCTGAAGTTACCCTGCTATCTCAGGGAACCTGAGAAAATAATCATTTGGGCAGAAATCAAACAGTAGCCCAGAAAAAGAGATTTGAGGGGCTGAGGATATGGCTCAATCAGTAGCGTGCTTACCTGGCATGCGTGGGGCACTGGGTTTGATCCTCAGCACCACATAAAAATAAAGACATTGTGCCCACCAAAACCTAATAAATAAATAAATAAATAAATAAATAAATAAATAAATAAATAAAAGAGATTTGACTCATGTTAGTACTATGGATATATTGAAGAAAGTTGGATGGGAGACCCATATGCTTCATGTAAATAAGCTATTCAGAAAATAAGGTACCTAGTTGCACAGATTGTACAACTTGGAGATTGTTGGAGCTCTGCATTTAAGTTTTCCCGGATCCCCATTTGTGTTTTTGTTTTGTATCTTTAGATCAAACAAGTTTTGGATTTAAAAGAAACACTTATCAGGAAAAACTGTAAAAGATATTGAAGTAGGCAAAGAAAAGATTCGTGAGTGCCTTGCCTATTTCATCTATCTGGTTGTATTTGTCTCAAAACAATTTTGTCATTTTGAGTTGTTTTATGATTTCGAAAATTCTAGAAAGCTGATAATACAAAAATTCTTGTATAGTGGAATGCAAAAGAGTTCAGTGAAATTCAATTTTTTTATTGCCTTCTGGATAGCCTATTTTGCAATATTTGTGAAATCATTTCAGAATTCTTTGTTTCTAAAACACGTGTCTGATTTTGTGGATTTTCTCTTTGAGTTATGACATCTTACTGTCTTCATTAATGAATGAAGAAAATAAAATGTGATATGTGTTCATGTTTACATGGAAATCATCATTCATTTTCTTTTTAAAAATACCCTTAACATGCTTCTGGGAAGGATAAATCATTAAGGTTCTACTGCATATCCCAGAGAATGTTCTACAAAATATTAGCATAGCTGTTAAGAGAGATCAAGTGTGGGAGAAAAGTGGCCAGACATATAATCAACGGTATTTGGAAACACAGGATTAAACAAAATTTTTACTGGGACATTTTATGCTGATGTTCAATATCTCTGGGAAGAAGATGTAAAATTTGCAGTTTTACCAAATGTTTTGGTCAAGGAATGCTTTGTGAAAAGCACTTCCAGAAATACTGTTTTGGGGAAGTTGTCACAGGAGTTCACTGAGGGTGTGCTGATACCAGCTTGGCTTTGGTGGGTAAAAGCAGAAAAGGTACAAAATTGAAAAGAAGGAACTAAATGGTGGAGAATAGCCAAAATAATCTTTAGCTTTGTGGAATTTTGTCTAGTATTGGCATTGATCAGTTATTGTCTGAAATGATGTGCTCAACCCTTGAACACCTGGAATCAGGGGAATGTGTGTCTCTTAGCACGCAGTACTAGGTCTAAAGTAAAGTATTGTTATGGGTGTTCATAGAATATGTGGGACCACTGAAGCAATTCCAAAGTTTGGATTCATTTAGGATAAAACCAGGATAATTTAGGATAATTGGGTGTAGGTGTTTGGAGGTGTGATGAAACCTGGTATGTCTTCTGCTCTGGGCCATTCCTAAAGTCTGGCAGGTTCCCCTTCATCAGGTCATCATGCATCTGGGACTGGATGGAATTTTGTACCCAGAGTTTCCGGGGGTGGTGCTGGATGGAGGCTATGGATTAAGGAACACAAATTCAGGGATTACTATTTTCAGGAGTCCCTCAGGGACTTTCTTAGGCCCTGATGACATGATCATGTCATGAATCTAGACTTTCTGGTCTGATACAGACTTTTACTCCTAAAGGTCTTCTCAGTTCCTTGACACTTCTCTCTGGGACTGGGATTGGGCTAAGAACACAGAGATCTAATTGCACAGCTCCAGTGTATTTTTCACTGGCAAATGAAAAATACCTTTCTGGTTCCCACCAATGGCATCTTGTGCTACACTTTTGACTATGTAAGTGGTGGGTTGGTGTATTACCCTTGAAAATCTGTTATCTTCACCACCTTGGATTATTTTAAAAGACATAGCAGGATTGACACTGTAGGCATAGCGTTAGTCTCCTGCATAATTAATGGATTCCAAGAAGCTCTGTGCGCTAAACCTGGAGAGCTGATGTACAGAGACCCAGGGAGAGCTCTGGGGGGAAGTGGTGATGACAGAAACAGCAGCACAGTCTTCTGTCTGGAGAGGTGTGAGGAATTACCTGCTCCTGCCCAGCTTCTAGGTTTTCCTTTCAAATTCAAGCAGATATTCTGCTCCAGATACTAAATACTTGAATTTTGTGGAGAAAGCATGAGATTTGAGGTTTGAATTATTTTTTTTGACAGTCAAAAGTCATTTTTTCTTGCTTTAATTTTTTTTTTCATTCACAATTAAAGTGTTCAACTAACTAAAAAAAATTTTCTTCATTCAACATTTATTTAATGGGTATATATAATGTGCTAGTTATTAATCATGTTCATTTAAACTATTTAGGAAAATACTGAAAAAAAGCATAAAGGCATAAATTAACATCACCGATCATTCCCACTATAAAAAGAAGTCAATACTAAAAAATTTGTGCTCTTTTTCTCTTTTCCTTATGCATACATGTTATATGTATTTTTTAAAAGAGCAACCATAGTATGTTAAATTTTGTTTGCTGATTTTTCAGTTGAATTATGAAAATATTTATGGTACTAAAATATTGGTCAGCAGTATATTTTTATGCTTAATATTTAATTTTGTGAATCTAGTATAATCCTCTATCAGAATTGTTTCTAAGTCTTTGTTCTCATAAATAATAATTCAACTAAGACCCTTTTACATAGGACTCTGATGAAATCTCTGATTACCTGAGGATAAATTCCTTAATGCAGAGTTTCTATGTCAGAGCACACTCATAGTTCTCATCTTTTTAAAAAGTTAGGCCAAATTATACTCTCAAAAATATAGGAAACCCTATTTCACTACTTCTGATATTTTCATGGCTTGGCTTTAAAAATATAAGATCACTGTGCTGGGAAAACTTTGAGCAAGAAAAGGGCCTAGAAATGGACTATTCTTTTCTTGCTCAATGTGGCTCAGGTCTTTGGGAAGAAAAATATGACTGTAAAGCCCCACTATGTCCTCCCTATTTCCCTGCACTGTCTGCTCCCACTGATTTGTGAGGGCACCTGGGGTTTGGGAGGTTAGGGGTTATGAGGACTCAGCCTGTGGATGCCCAAGGCTGGTTACTCTCTCTTTTTTTTTTTTTTTAATTTTTTATTGTTGGTTGTTGGTTACTCTCTTGATGAGCCTTGAAGATGGGGCTCCTCTCGAGGCTGTCCCTGGATTCCTGCTTACCTTCTAGCTAGGGCAGATCCCCAGCTACTCTGATATTCAGACTGGCTTCAGATTATCCCTGCCATACTCTTTGAGGGGTGCTGAGTTCTAAGGAAGGCCAGAGAAGTGTGAACCCACACTTAACTAGCTGAGCAAAGAAAAATCATAGTGTATTAAGAGGGCCCAGGAACAATGATACACAGGGATTTTTGCATATTGGGTTTTGATTTTCAGGTGTGAGGCTTGGGCTATGCATTTGCCACATCTCTTATTCTGATGTTCTCAAGAGACCTATATTGTTACTTGTTCAATGCATTCAAGTATTGGTAATTGGTGTCACTTGCATTATATTTCTTTGGTATGAATGCTGAAGTAGGCATAAAATCTTGTGCAGTGTTCAGCGGTTAGTCAGCAGAAACCCATGAGAATCTTTTGGCAGATTTGATATAAAGTGTTTTTCTGCATTATTTTATTAGGCATCTTTTATAGGCCACTGTTTTGACAAGCTACGTTGCAAAGGTAATTTACCAGGAAAGTTCATTGTGTTATTGAAATTTTCCATATATAGGATTATTTTCTGTGCTCCTTTTTAAAGTTTTAAGCTCAACTTCAAAATATTTTCTGAAGCACAAGATGAAGTTTTGTTAGTTTTGAAAACTTACACATCATTGTGTGTATATAGATGTACATTTGTTTATTCAGCAACTTATGAAATGATACACTAAGAAAATTTTGTAACACCCCAAACCATTCTCTTTGTAAATATAGCAAGAGCTTTCCTTTATCTTTCTTTTCTTCTCCCATCACCCTTCTGTCCCCAGTCCCCACTGAAATTATGGCTGTAGATATATTTGATATAAACAAACCAAAAAAAAAAAAAAAGACAAAATGAGCATTTTTGCCATTTTTTCCTAAGATATACCTAATATGTTTTCTGATAAAATTAGAAAAAAAATACTTAAACTTGATTAACTTTTGTCTTTAACAATAATTAAATTTATTTTTGGTTTTGATAACCTGAAAAATCAGAAGAAAGAATAATGCATAAGCAGAATCGTTGAACTCAACGACATTTGAGAGTCCTTAGGAATTATCTAGTTTAAGAGCTCTTGTTTTTATAGATGTAGGAAATACGTCCAATTCTTTGTATAATTTCATATGCAAAAACAAAGATGAAGTTTTCTATCACAGATTCATTTTGACTCTCTCAAATTCTCCATGAAGCATTTTCAATATTTGCATAATAAACTTCAGATACTTTTTTGATTCAGTATTTTTGGACTGTCATTAACAAGCTCAATTGTATGCATTTGAAATACTGGACATTTGTTCTGCAATTGTTCTGGGACTGAAATACAGTATACACAATCGAATCAATCAATATTCATTTTTTAAAAATATATTTTTAAATATATGTATATATAGTATATTTTAAATATATATATTTTTAAATATATATATTTTTATACCTTTTATTTTTAAAAATTTTTATGTGGTGCTGAAGTTCAAACCCAGTGCCTGACACATTCTAGGCGAGAGCTCTACCACTGAGCCACAACCTTAGCCCCTAAATATGTTTTTTATAAAAATATTTTTATAAAAAAAGAAAAAAATATATGTTAAGTATAGATATTAAAGGGAAGGTTTATAAAGGCCCTTACTCAGCACTTAACACAAAAATCATACTGGTTCCTTGAATTTGTGCAATAGATTTTAGAGACTGGGCATTAATTTACCAAAGGACTCCTCTGAAATAAGAGCTTTACAGTGAACTTCCTCTGACAGGTGCTAGAAGTTGATCTCTCCACCCTCACTCCTTTATGCCAGGTCTAGCAGAGAGAAAATCATGAGTCAATTCAGGACAGTGCTTTTGCAGAAAAGCTTGAGCTTCTATCAGATAATCACAGGAACATAAATCCACTTTAGAGGAATTATTCCTGATACAAATATGAGTTTTGTGCAAAAGAGAGTTGTGTTAAGAGGCATATTAGTGTATTTTATCCCTAAAATCATGGTTTTAAAGAATAATTATTGCAGCTCATTACTTAGCTGTTTTTTTTTAAATTTAGAGTTATGCTTTGTGAAAAAAGAGTGCAGAACTTTTCAAGACATTATAGGTAAAGCTGTTTATGAGTTAAGAACTGTTAAGGAAAGTATTTTCAAAATGAAGAATTGATCATTAAGTAAGTAACCATGGAGATGTTATCAGTTGAAGGCAAAAATCAGCATTGAGAGTGTGAATTCTTGAGGATTATGTTCTGGTGCTGGGGTAGTAGACATATATTTGTAAATCCTGTAGGTGAGTCTAATATTTAACATATTTTAGGAACCACTTTCTATACTTGCCCATCATCTTCTTCTTTTTCTTCTTATGCATAAAAATATGCAGGACTTCTTTGAACTTTAAAAATTAGGGGGAAATTACCCCCACTCTTTTGGTAGTTCAAATCATGGTTTTCTCTAGTGCCATCTTAAAAAAAAAATCTGCTAAAGAGTTCAGGAAAATTTTATCTTCTTTTTTTAACGCAAAACAGGCCAAAAGCTCTGCATTTTTCTGTGAAGGTGTCTGAATGCAAAATATCCATTAAGAAATACTATTCAGGCTTGGAAGAAAAACTAAGAAAATAGTTTTTAGTATGCAGAGATTGATGGGCTCATTAAGTGAGAAAGAAAATAAATTATTTCCAGGTTTTCATATTTTAAACTTCTTTGTATTAGCTTTGGAAGGATGGTTGTAAATTTCATGTTTCTTTTTTTTTATTGGTTGTTCAAAACATTACAAAACTCTTGACATATCATATTTCATACATTAGATTCAAGTGGGTTATGAACTCCCATTTTTACCCCAAATACAGATTGCAGAATCACATCGGTTACACATCCACATTTTTACATAATGCCATATTAGTAACTGTTGTATTCTGCTACCTTTCCTATCCTCTACTATCCCCTTCCCCTCCCCTCCCATCTTCTCTCTCTACCCCATCTACTGTAATTCATTTCTCTCCTTGTTTTTTTCCCATTCCCCTCACAACCTCTTATATGTAATTTTGTATAACAATGAGGGTCTCCTTCCATTTCCATGCAATTTCCCTTTTCTCTCCCTTTCCCTCCCACCTCATGTCTCTGTTTAACATTAATCTTTTCCTCCTGCTCTTCCTCCCTGCTCTGTTCTTAGTTGCTCTCATTATATCAAAGAAGGCATTTGTTTTTTATGTTTCTTGTTCAGTGAACCACACCTGATTTTTCTGACACAAGGCCATATCTGAGGTAGCTTTTCCTCTGCCCAGAAGGCTTCCTTCTCAGCACTAATTTTGCTGGTAGCAGCATCTTCATTTTTAAAATTATTATTATAGAAATTAGCCCTGTCAGTTTTGCCAATCACAACTAAACCTGTACCACTCCCTTCTCTCACCTATGAACACATGTTTCATGTCTGGCCAACTCCAGTTCTCTGCAGGGTTTCTCATGTGGAACTGGGAGGGATTTTTTTTTTCCTTTAGACTGTGAGCTCTTACCATGTGACTTCAGAGCCATCAACAGCTTTGTTCTCTGTGGAAGGGAAGCAGAGGAGCACACAGGGAAGCTCAGAAGAGATAGGACGGGGCAGGGGTCCTAGTGCTCTTTGAGTCCTGAGATACAACTGATCTTAAAGCCAACCTTACCTGTGTTCTTAGGGTTTGATTGCATGCACCTTTGTGGTCCCCTTTTTGCTTAAGAGAGTTTAAATGGCTTTTTATTCAATGCAAAAAGAATTTTGATTTCTATTTGGTGAGAGCTTATTCCATTTACACAATTAGTACAGTAGATAAATACACCAACCTTAATCAACAAGCAGATGGCAGAGAGAAAAGGTAAATCCTACCTGAAACTCTTGGAAGATGAAATCGGTGCTTGTCTCAGCATTACTCGGTTCTTTTTTTTAATTTTTAACTTTTTAAAATTTGTTTTAATTAGTTGTACATGACAGCAGAATGCACTTTGATACAGCATATATATAATGGAGTATAATTTCTCATTCTTCTGGTTGTACATGATGTAGAATCACATCAGTTGCATAGTTATATATGTACACAGGATAATAATATCTGATTCATTCTACTATCCTTCTTACCCCCAAACTCCCTCCTTTCCCTTCATTCTCCTCTATCTAATCAAAATAACTCTTTTCTTCCCTAGCTGCTCCCCCATTGTGAATTAGCATCTGCATATAAGAGAAAACATTTGGCTTTTGTTTTTGGGGATTGTCTTATTGCACTTAGTATGATATTCTCCAGCTCCATCTATTTACCTGCAAATGCCATAATTTTATTCTTTAAGGCTGAGTAATATTTCATTGTGTATATATACCACATTTTCTTTATTCATTAATTTGTTGAAGAACATCTAGTATGGTTCCAGAGTTTAGCTATTGTGAATTGAGCTGCTATAAACATTGATGTGGCTGCTTCATTGTAATATGCTGATTTTAAATCCTTTGGGTATAAACCAAGAAGTGAGATAGTTGGGTCAATGGTGGTTCCATTCCAAGTTTTCTGAGGAATCTCCACACTGCTTTCCATAATGGTTGCACCAATTTGCATATCCTTTTCCCCACATCCTCACCAACATTTATTGTTATTTGTATTCTTGATAATTGCTGTTCTGACTGGGGTGAGATGAAATCTTAGAGTAGTTTTGATTTGCATTTCTCTAATTGCTAAAGATGTCAAATGTTTTTTCATATATTTGTTGATGTATTGTATTTCTTCTTCTGTGAAGTGACTATTCAGTTCCTGAGCCCATTTTTTGATTGGGTTACTTGTTTTCTTGGTGGTAAGTTTTTTGAGTTCTTTATATATCCTGGAGATTAATGCTGTACCTGAGCTACACGTGGTAAAGATTTTCTCACATTTTGTAGGCTCTCTCTTCATGTTATTGTTTCCTTTTCTGAGAAGAAGCTTTTTAGTTTGAATCCATCCCATTTATTGATTCTTGGTTTTACTTCTTGTGCTTTAGGAGTCTCGTTAAGGAATTCAGACCCTAAGCCGATATGGTGTTTTGGGCCTACTTTTTCTTCTGTGAGGTGCAGGGTCTCTGGTCTAGTGCCTAAGTCTTTGATCCACTTTGAGTTGTTACTCGGTTCTACCTATGAACTCTTTGTTGTGTATAGTTAGGTTTTGGCAAATACAATTTGACAAAGGTAGGTAGGAACCCTTGAAATGATGAGTCATGTTTTTCAGTAAGCTGCTGGATGAGGCAGGGAAATAGGATGTCAGTGAAAGACACACGTGCTCTTGAGTGTGTGAAGAACTCTCCTGAGGAAACTGATGACTTATCCGAGAGGTCTTGTTCCTGTTATTTCAGTCAGTGGCTTAAACAGCTGGCCAGTACAGCTCTGCCTCAGTTCATCTTTTTCTGCCCTTAGAAGAAAGAATGGATCTTTAGTTATTTTTGTTTAGATAAAATTTTAAGTAGAGGAAGATAAGATTAGATCAGTGCAAGAAAACCTTGAGTTTCCCAAGACAGTTATTGATATCTAAGAGTTCTTTTCAATATTTCTAAAATTCTAAGGCTAATGCATAATAAAGTAGTGTGCCTCGTAGAAAAAATACTCTAGAACTCCAGAGTGTTTGGGGGACACAATAAAAGCAGTTCAGAGAAAAGTTTGGAAATTATAACCAGATGACCTCCAGTAACACATTCTTCTTCATTAAGCAGATTTAATTAAAGCCAGGAAATTTTCAGGAAGTCTCCACTGATCTACACAAGGAAGTTTTTAAAATAAAATTGTTCCTTTTGACTCAAACTATACTTTGTCAATGTTGATCTTCATGGGTCTGGTGAAGCAGATTAATGAGTAAATGAAAATTAATCAGATGGATTCATTTTTTGCTTCTAAAGCCATTTACACAGGCTTGCACATTGACTCACTTTTGTGAAACAGGTTGGAAGGAATTGAGTTTGCTACATGGGTAGGAGAATGGGCCCAGATCTGCAAGTGCTGAGTAAACTTCTGAGCAAGATTGTGTAGTTGGTGGCCAATAGCCCTGGGCAGCAGGGAAATTGTGTGGGTAGAGAGCAGGCCAAGAGTGAGGGATGCTTGACTGACAGGGAAACTAATTTGTATAATGAGGTTTGGTACATGTACACAGTATGAGGGGAGATAACAGCTAAGATAATAGCTCTGAGAGACAGGCAGAGGTAGGTTGTTTCACTTGCAGGTATTTAGGGTTAATCCAATAGCTAGCCTCCTGAACATTAAAGAAGGAGCTGGAAGTCATGAGTGCAGGTAATAATATTGCTTGGGGGTACCTGAATGATTTAGTTGTCAATCATCCTTTAAGCATTTGATTATATCTTTGGATCACAGATTTAATAGGATAGATATTGTAAAGCAAACATGCTGTACCTTATTTTGTTCTGAATCTAATTGTTTTCAATCTCCATGGTCAAGTACAGTGCTATTTACTTCTGTAGTACAATCTGTGATGTTTTCTGGTCAAAATATAGTAGCAAGACACAGTCCTCTAGAAACTGAAATAACTTTAATGGTGCCATGTCCAGGAAGATGTTATACCTATTCTAAGTCCAATTAGGGATGACTGATGTGCATACTGAATACATAAACTGTTATGTTTCTCAAAGTATGGCTTCCAACAGCCTACATTAGAATCACTTGTATATTCTTCTGACGAGTAATATTTTTTAGTCAGGAAGCTAAGGCAGGACGATCACAAGTTCTGTGCCACCCTGAGCAACTTGGTGAGAACTTGTTCCAAAATAAAAAAATAGAAAGGACTGGGAATGTAGCTCACTGGTAAAGTGTCCCTGTGTTCAATCCATAGAAATCCCCCATTTCTCTTCAAATTCACCTTCTTGTACTTTCATCCAGATAATAACATATTGGGGAATGTAAATCTAAAAAAACAAACAAACAAAAAATCCACAAATGAATCTGAGTCATATTATGTTTTTTTTGGTCACTGTTACCAAAATATCTGACAAGAACAACTTGGAGAAAAGAAAGTTTATTTTGGCTCATGATTTTATGATGCTCCAAGACAGAAATATTTAATGGAGGGAAGCTGCATAGATCATGATAGCTAGGAAGAAAAGAGAAAGGGACCAGGGATGGATATAGTCCAAGGCCACACCCCCACTGACCCATTTCCTCCAGCCACACTCTACCTCTATAGAGTACCACCCAGTAGTTCATTCAAATTATTAATTTATCAAACGGATTAACCCACTAATGAGATTACAGCCCTCCTGTCCAATCATTGCTTCAATCCTTACTTCTAAACCTTGCTCCCTTGGAGGACCTTGCTTTCAACACAAGAGCTTTTGGGGGCACTTTTCTGATCCTAATCATAACACATTACAATTTGAGAACCTCCATTCTGGAAAACCACTACATTTTAAATAAAAGAGAGCTCTTTATTAAAATAAAAATACCATCCATGTCTACTTTTTATACCATGAAAATCCAGAATAAGAATGGTAAAATTGTCCAGTTTTGGTGCCTGAGAACTTGGAATAAAATTTGTTTCCCAATATACCACTATATCTCAAGATTGGCATAAAATCATATTGAGATCCAAATTACCCTAAGCAATAATTGAGAGAATGTGACGTGAAGATAGCTGATCCTCTTTTCCCTGTGTCTTAATTCTTGAGCTTTTGAATTCTCATCTCACAGTTTGTGATTCCGTGACTCTGAATTTGGATTATCCCTTCCAAGGAATACTCTTCTGCTACAAACTCCATCAGTGGTTTGGGTGGTGATATGAAGAGGGTCCATCCTGGCTGGCGTGTGTACATTTTCTCTTCTTAAATTGGATTGCTTCAATAGATGGGCTAACCTTACCTCTAGACAAATTTTTCTTTGTCAAACCAGAAACTATGGACAATACATGCATTGACTTACTCTTAATTATCATCTGCTATTTTTATTCAAGGATGTTCCCCAGGAAGGAGGTCTCTCAGGCATCTTATGGGTCTTCACTTAGGAATCCTCAAAGTTGTCTCATGAAAACCTTCTCAGGGACTCTCCAGGTTACTTCCTGAATCATTTCTGCTTACAGTTCTTGTCTTTAATTATAAATAAACACAACTTTCAATGTTGTATATGGAACTTGAGGGAAAGTCCTTGTACAGATTTGCAGGAGCTGCCTCTCTGGTACTTGCCCCAGGTCTGTCTCAAACTCCTGTGAGAGTAACTGAGGCCGCTTTGGCCTGATTACAGACCAACATCTTTTTAAATTTGTTTAAAAATCTAGTCTGGAGTCAAAAATTTTGTCTCCAGTAAAAGGAAACAAACCGCAGAACTTGCTTTCCCCAAGCACTTCAGCTGGGGGCTCAGTCGTGATTTGGAAACATCGATATCTTAGCAGCTCTCCGGTTTCTCCAGTGCATCATCAGCAGTTTTTCTCTTCTTTGATTTAAACAACAGGCTTTGTTTAAACTTAGTAATGATCCCAGTTAAGGGAATTTTTAAAACATATTTTTGCAGTATGTTTTTAATTCACTTTAAATCTTTAAAACTTTTTTTTTTCTTCTGTTCTTATACATGGAACCTATGCCAGGGGAAGCTTTTGTCCAATGGAAGAGGTGATTTTTTTTTTCTCTTGTGCATAGAAAATAATTTCAGACCTTCTCTCATTTTACAAGTTTACTTTGTGGGAAAGGACAATGTCATGTATCACAGCTCCAGGAAGCTACCCCAAAGTGCATGTTAAACATCTTTCAGAGAGCTGTCTGGACAGCCCTCAGTGCAGTTCTGAACAGAATTATTTTAATCAGAATAATTCAACTTCAGTGAAACAGACATCTACAATTTTGAAGTCATGATGGTTCGCTCACGTAGCTTCTGAGTTTGGTAAACTTTTGAGTTTGGTGAACAATTTTCCTGAGGAAGAGTAAAGAGGGAGTCATAATAGAAGTATCTCAGTGCAAATTCTTCTTAACATATTCAACTTTAGAAAAGAAGTAGGTTATGCCAAACCTTTCCCTAATATGTTCAGGAAAGAGGAGCAGTAGAAAATCCTTAAACAATTAGAACAGCTTTTATACTGATATACTTCTAAAACAAGTCTAAACCTTATGATCTCCTCCATTAATACAGAACCTGAAATGGATCTCATATTTAGCTTTCCCAACTCATTTCTCTCATCATGAAATCCAACTAGATATTGGGCAGGGTCATACATAGTCCCTGCCTGTTCTCTGTGGCTGAGAAGGAGCTTCAGCATAAAGGCAATCATGGGTCTGTTGAGGTATGCCACAATCTGAACAAAAGGCCCCAAACATTACCTGATATTTCAAGGATTGATTGAATGCCGCACTCTCAAAATAAGGACCTTGAAATATGTTTTGATTCTACTAAGTTCTAGATTTCCATGAAGGAATTTCACTAAATTCTGGTCTCTTGGTATTAGAAGAGATTTGAAGCTTGGGTCCTTTCTCTATCTCAGTTAAGTGAACAACTGTCCTCTATTGGAATATATTCCTTGTGCAATGGAAGTAATGTTTCATGGGTCATTGAAAGGTCTAGCTTGATGGGATTGTGCAAAAATGATTTTTTTGTTTGTAGAATATAGCAATTAGGTCTAATAGATGCAGAGCATCTGACCTTTCAGTGGATAAGTGGTTCTGCAGGTGTCTTGAGCTGGAATACTTTCCTGCATATTATTGTTTTGTTCCCCCTTTCCCATTCCTACCCATATTCTTGATCTAATGAGAAGTCCTAGTACAAAGCATCTCATATTCTCTACTTGGTAGATGTAGCATCTGAAACTTGAGTGGCAGCATTATTTGTCTAAGGTCATGCAGATAAGCAGTGTTAAGGCTGGATATGTCTATATTCTTTAACCATCCAATAATTATGTGAGAAAAAAAAGACTTTTTTATTCAGGTAACTTTTCAGGGAATTATTTGAGAGAAACTGGGATAGTGACTGAGATATGGACAACCCTAGGACAGGAAACAACTCTGAAGATTAGTCAAAATAATGGATACACATGGACAATAGAGTGGGAATTGTTGCTCTTTCCCATGTTAAGAGGATCCCAAGTAATACTATTTATTATCACATATATAGTGCTTACAAGATGCCAGGCAGTGTCTGAATGCTGTGCCTATATTGTCTAATGCAAGTCTCATATCAGTTCTATGTGGATACCACTATTAAGCTTACTTTTTAGCAAAAAGAGAAATGGAAAAGAAATTTTCTTGATCAGTGAGGGAAGGAAAACTTTGATTGGTATAGAGAAATGCTCCAGGTGGTGGGTCCATTAACGAGGATACCTGGCTGCTGATGAGATTAGATCAAAGTAATTTTGTTTTTCAAATAATTGGAACAAAAATATCTCCAAACTGAGAAACTGGTTGGTGGAAATGTTTCAGACATATTCAGTGAAGGAAAGAAATATGAACCAGTGGGTAGACAAGAACTCTTAGGGTGTGCAGCCACAAGACATCAGGACAGAACCATAAATTGACTGCAAGTAAGTGGGGAAGGATTTAAAACACAGCAGAGGAATAATTGAGAATCTGTTAGGGAATTGTTCTTCTTAACAGGCATTAGGGCAGAACTCACTGACATTAAAGAGACAATAGAGCATCTATTTAATGCATCCCAGAATGAGATGTCTTGGGAGGGGTTGGAATAGAATGACCGGGATACGTAAACATGCAGGGATGCTATTCTTCAGTTGAAACTCTGAGCAACTCTATTAGTGTTTACTGAGTGTGTCAAACTACAAAGAGGAGGAATGGACACTTGTGGCTGAGAAATTCTATATGCCTGAGGTATTTTTTGTTAGCTATATGAGATTTAAAAAATTTTATTCTTAGCTGATACAAAAGAATACAAAAAGTACACCTATTCTTGGAATGCCAGGTTATGTTTTGATACATGTGTACATTGCATAATGTTTAAATCATATTAAACATATCTACTCAGACATTTATCATTTCATTATGGTGAAAGCTTCCAAAATCCTTTTTTATAAGTGTTTGAAATGCAAAGTACATCATTGTCACCTACAGCTCACCTATTGTGCAATAGCACATCAGAATTTTTCATCTTCTCTAACCATAACCCAGTATCCATTGGTCAACCTGTTCCCATGCCTCTCTGACCCTCAGCCTCTGATAACTGCTGTTCTATTTTCAACTTCTATGAGATAAACATAAAAGAATTTTAATTCCTAAAACTGTGCTTGTTTTACTCAACATCATTGCCTTTTGATGTCTCTATTCATTCTTGTCTCTCTGAATGCTGTTAGTACAAAGCAATCTAAAATTTTTTTTGGCCCCTCCCCCAGAGGACAAATTCATGACAAAGCATATATAACATAAAAATAAACATTTTAACAACTTTTGGTGCATAGTTGAGTGGCACTATGTGCAGTCCTATTGTTTTACAAGCTTCCCTACCATACCCCAATTTGGTTTTACAAGTTGCCATTTCCCTAATAAGTGAAAACACTTGAGTGTTGTACCAATTTGTTTTTACTTTAAGCTCTTCTATCACTTAAACAATTACATTTCTTTTTCAAAGTGGTTGGCTATTATGAATAAAGCTGTCATAATATTTGGGTACAAGCTTTTGTGTGGAAAAAAAATTAAATTCCATTTCTCTTGGGTCCAAACCCAGCAGTGAAGTTACTGGCTTGTATGTTGTGTGTATTTTGCTTTTTTTTTTATACAAGGGATTAAACCCAGGGGCACTTAACCATTAAGCCAGATCCCCAGCCCTTTTTATTTATTTATTTTTTAATTTTGAGATCGGTCCTCACTAAGTTGCTGAGGCTGGTCTCAAACTTGTGATCCTCCTGCCTGAGTCTCCAGAGTCACTGGAATTACAGGCATGCACCACTGTACCCTGGCATGTGTATTTCGCTTTTGAAGAACTGTCAGAATAGTTTACAAAGTGGTTGTACCATTCATATTTTTACCAATAGTGTGCATAAATTTCAGTTGCTTTTGCCACATTTTGATAATGTTAATCTTATGAATTTTAGCCATTCCTGAGGATGTATAGTATGGTATCTCATTGTATTTTAATTTAATTTCTCTGAGAAACAATTAAGTTTAAGCATCTTTCATGTGGTTATTGACTTGTTATAAATTTGAAATCTAATGTTTTAATGTAATTTTTAAAATATATATATGACAGCGGAATGCATTACAATCCTTATTACATATATAGAGCACAGTTTTTCATATCTCTGGTTGTATGCATAGTATATTCACACCAATTCGTGTCTTCATACATGTACTTTGGATAGTAATGATCATCACATTTCACCATCATTAATTACCCCATATCCCCTCCCTTCCCCTCCAACCCCTCTGCCCTATCTAGAGTTTGTCTGTTACTCCTGTGATCCCTCTCCCTATCCCACTATGAATCAGCCTCCTTATATCAGAGAAAACATTTGGCATTTGTTTTTTGGGGATTGGCTAACTTCACTTAGCATAATCTTCTCTAACTCCATCCATTTTCCTGCAAATGCCATGATTTTATTCTCTTATTGCTGAGTAATATTTCATTGTGAATATATGCCACATTTTTTAATCCATTCATCTACTGAAGGGCATCTAGGTTGGCTCCACAGTTTAGCTATTGTGAATTGTGCTGCTATAAACATTGATGTGGCTGTGTCCCTGTAGTATGCTGCTTTTAAGTCCTTTGGGTATAGACTGAGGAGGGGGACAGCTGGGTCAAATGGTGGTTCTATTCCCAATTTTCCAAGAAATATCCATACTGCTTTCCATATTGGCTGCACCAATTTGCAGTCCCACCAGCAGTGTATGAATGTACCTTTTCCCACACATCCTCACCAATACTTATGGTTGTTTGTATGGTAATAGTTGCCATTCTGACTGGAGTGAGATGAAATCTTAGAGTGGTTTTGATTTGCCTTTCTCTAATTGCTAGTGTTGATGAATGTTTTTTCATATGTTTGTTGATTGATTGTACATCATCTTCTAAGAAGTGTCTGTTCAGGTCCTTGGCCCATTTATTGATTGGGTTATTTGTTTTTTTGGTGTTTAGCTTTTTGAGTTCTTTATATACCCTAGTGATTAGTGCTCTATTTTATGTGTGAGAGGTAAAGATTTGCTCCCAAGATGCAGGCTCTATATTCACCTGACAGATTGTTTGTTTGCTGAGAAGAAGCTTTTTAGTCCATCCCATTTATTGATTCTTGATTTTAATTCTTGTGCCACAGGAGTCTTATTAAGGAACTTGGGGCCTAATCCCACATGATGGAGATTAGGGCATACTTTTTCTTCTGTTAGATGCAGGGTCTCTGGTTGTATTCCTAAGTCCTTTATCCATTTTGAGTTGAGTATTGTGCATGGTGAGAGATAGGGGTTTCATTTCATTTTGTTGCATATGTATTTCCAGTATTCCCAGCACCATTTGTTGAAGAGGCTATCCTTTCTCCAGTGCATGTTCTTGGCACCTTTGTTTAATATAAGATAATTGTAGTTTTGTGGGTTAGTCTCTGTGTCCTCTATTCTGTACCATTAGTCTACCAGTCTGCTTTGGAACCAATACCATGCTGTTTTTGTTACTATTACTCTGTAGTATAGTTTAATGTCTGGTATAGTGATGCCATCTGCGTCACTCTTCCTGCTAAGGATTGCTTTAGTTATTCTAGGTCTCTTATTTTTCCAGATGAATTTCATGATTGCTTTTTCTATTTCTATGAAGAATGTCTTTGGAATTTTGATTGGAATTGCATTAAATCTGTATAGTGCTTTTGGAAGTATGGTCTTTTTGATAATATTAATTCTGACTAGCCAAGAGAAAGATTGATCTTTCTAACTTCTAAGATCTTCTTTGATTTCTTTCTTAAGGGTTCTGTAATTTTCATTATATAGATCTTTCACCTCTTTAGTTAAGTTGATTCCAAAGTATTTTACTTTTTTTGAGGCTATTGAGAATGGGATAGTTTTCCTCATTTCCCTTTCTGAGGATTTGTCACTGATATACAGAAATGCCTTTGATTTATGGGGGTTGATTCTATATCCTGCTACTTTGCTGAATTCATTTACTAGTTCTAGGAGTTTTCTGGTGGAACTTTTAGGGTCTTTCAGGTATAGAATCATATCATCAGAAAATAGTGCCAATTTGAGTTCTTCTTTTCCTAAGTGTATCCCTTTGATTCCTTTTGTCTAATTGCTCTAGTCAGTGTTTCAAGAACTATGTTAAATAGAAGTGGTAAAAGAGGGCATTCCTGTCTTGTTCTAGTTTTTAGAGGGAATGCCTTCAATTTTTCTCCATTTAGAATGATGTTGGCCTTGAAGTCTGATTTTTTTAATGTATTTTAAATACAAGTTGTACATCAGGTATCTACATTGCAAATGTGTTCTTGTACTCTGACTTGCTTTTTCATTTTCCTACTGATGTCTTTCAAAGGGCAGAATATTTTAATTTTGATGAGGTCAAATTTGTCAAATTTTAATTTATGGTTTCATGACTTTGTTTCATCTAAGATATCTTTAACTTCTAAAATTTACAAAGGTTTTCTCCTAAGCTTCTTTCAGAAGTTTTATAGTTTTATGTCTTTTGTTTAGTCCTGTGAGCCACTTTGAGTTAGTCTTTTGTTGTTAATAGTACAGCTTTGAGGTTGAAGTTCTTTCTTTTGCCCCAATAAATGTCCAGGTGTTACTGCATTTTCAGTGAAAAAACTACTCATTTCTCATTGGAAATCAACTGACCATATATGTGTGGGTCTTTTTTTGAAGTTTGTTCTGTTTCATTGATATACAACAAACCTACTTTGTCTTCCTGCTATAGCTTTGTAATGTTTTGAAATCGGGAAGTAGCACTTCAGCACTTACAAAATGTTTCATGGAGAATTGATCTTTTTTTTTATTTTATTGGTTCTTTTTAGTTATATGTGACAGTATAATTTCATTTTGATATAATTTTTAAAGCATGGGATATATCTTGTTCTAATTAGGACTCATAGTTATGGATGTTCACGATGGTGGGATTCACTGTGCTGTGTTCATATAAGTACAAAGGAAAATTATTTCAGATTCATCCTCCTGTCTTTCTTAGTAATATCTTAATGATATTCAGGCTTCCAATTCATAAAGATGGTATTTATATCTCCCTATTTATTTAGATCTTCATTAACTTCTTTCAACACTTTTATCGTTTTCATTTTGTAGAGGTCTTGCACATATTGTTATATTTTGAATCAACAATTTTTAAAGCTTATTGATGTTATTATACAAAGTATTTAAAAATTATTCCTAACATTCATTGCTGTCATATAGAAAGATGATATATTTCTGATTAACTTACTTTGAATTATATATCCTTACTAACCTCTTATTTTACCTCTACTTACTATTGTTTGCATAGTTTTTTTAGGACTCTCTATGCAAGATCCTGTATGATCCTGTCATCTGAAAAACAGAATTGTTTTCTGCCTTTTTGTTTCCTTCCCTCCCTCCCTTTCTTTTGCTTCATTACATTGGTTATATCTCCTGTACAATGTTGCATTAAATTAAAAATAGTGAGAATAGACATTCTTCTTTCAATCTTTGAAGAAAGCTTGTGGCCATTAAGTATGAGATGTAAAACTCATAATGTTAAGCTGTAGGACTATTTTTGTAGGTGCTTTTTTTTTTTTTTTTAAAGAAAAGTTTGCTTTTCCTGATCTTTATTAAATTTTTTCTCCAGTGGCCATGGTTAATTACATTAATTTTTTTTTAAATGTTAAACTAATGCACCTTTATGACATGAATCCTATTTATTATCATATTTAATATATTGCTTGATTGTATTTACCAGTTTGTTGAATTTTGTATCTACATATCTGAGATATTACTATGCAATTTTTTTCTTGATAATATTGACTTGTATTAAATTAGAATAATATTGGCCTGCTACATATTCCTCTTGGAAATATTATATGGAGATGTTCCTTATATATTTTGTAATAATTTATGATTGGTAGAATTTATCAATGAAGTCATCTGGCCTGGTGTTAGACTCTTTTGGGGTGACAGGGGAAGGGTTTTAAATTATGAATTCAATTTATTCAGCTATAAGTGAATTCAAATTTTCTGTATTTCAATAAATTTATTCTATTTTATCTAACTTATTATATTTATTTACATGAAGATTTCAATGATATTCTCTCAATATCTTTTCAATTCCTGAATTATCTGTAGTGATGTCTTCTCTTTAATTCCTGATATTGGCAATTTGTTCTCATATTCCCCAAGTCTTAAATAAAAATTTGACATTTTGATCAATCCTTTTTAAAACCTACATTTTTGTTTAATTAATGTACATTTATTTTCTGCTTAGTATTTTTTGTTCTTTAGTGTTCCAGTCATTTTACTTAGCGTGGTTCATTTTGCTCTTGCTTAATTTTCTTAGTTTGGATAAATTTTCCTTTTTAATATAAGTATCTAAAGGCATAGATTTCATTTGAAACACTGATCTAGCTGCATTTCAAAATTTTTAATATGTTTTATACTTTCATTCAGTTCAGACTATTTTCTTTTTTGGTACCGGGGATTGAACTCAGGGGCACTTGACCACTGTGCCACATCTCCAGCCCTATTTTGTATTTTATTTAGAGCCAGTGTCTCACTGAGTTGCTTAGGGCCTCAATAAGTGCTGAGGCTGACTTTGAACTCGAGATCCTCCTGTCTCAGCCTCCTAAACTGCTGGGGTTACAGATGTGTACTACCATGCCCAGGTGTTTTGTGACTCCAATTTTATTTTTTAACTCATGGGTTATTTTGAATGATATTATTTAATTTCTAATATTTTATGAATTTCCTAGATATCTTTTTAAAAGACTTTAAAATCAACCCCAATGTAAATAGATCTGAAGAACAATTTCAGTTTCTTTAAATGTCTTGAGATTTGTTTCATGTACCAACATGTTCTCTGTTCTGTTGTATGTTTCATTTACATTCCATTCTTACTGCATGGAATGTTCTATAATTGTCATTTAGATCACCTTGTTTTATAATCTTAATGTTTTATTTTTCTGTACTGACTTTCTGTCCACTTTTTCTTTAGATTACTAAGAATAGTTATATCTATAATTATTATTGTGGTTTGTGTATTTATCCTTTAGTTCTGCCAGTGTTTGATCATGCATTTTGAAGTTCTATTAGTGAGTTACCCCATATTCATGATTATTGTCTTTTTTGATGAATTGACCCCTTTGTTATTATAAAATGTCCCATTTTATCCTTAATATTTCTTGAATTGAAGTCTACTTTGTAGCTGCTCTAGCTTCTTAGAATTAATTTTTAAATGAAACGTAATTTTCTATTTTGCTTTTAAATGTTTTGTGTCATATTTGAAGTGGGTTTCTTATAGTTAGCTGATAATTAGGTCATGCTTTTTCATGTATTCATACAATCTCTGCCTTTCAAGTGAATTGTTCATAATGTTTATATTTCATGTATACTCATTTTAGAGAAATTTTTTTGGTAATTACTATTATTTTACTTAACGTTTAATAACATGGTAATTTGATATACCTAGAGAAATGACTACAGCTAAACCAAATAACATGGTCATCATCTCATATTACCTTTTCTTTGTCTAGTAAGTGTACCTCAAATTTACAGACTTTCCAGTAGGCAGAAATATTATCAACCATAGTCTTCATAGGCATGTTCATCCTAGGTAACTGCAACTTATGTCCTTTGACTTGCATTTCCCCTTTTTCCTCCCCACCCTCCCCCACTGATCACCATTGTATTATTTCTGTGTTTTTTACTTTTTAAGATTCCATTTATGTGAGGTATGCAGTATTTTTCTTTGTGTATGGTTGGGTTTATATCTACTAAATAATTTGTTTTTAGTTTAGGAAATTTGTTTTTTGTCTTCCTTTTTCTCTTTTCCTATCTTTTATATTAACTGAGTATTTTATAGTATTCTAATTTACCTTTTATTGAATTATTAATCATATCTCATTGGACATTTTTAGTCATTGCCAAAGATTTAGAATATTCATCTTTAATTTTCATAGTCCACCCTCAGGTTATCATTATTATTTCTATCACCTCATGTATAAGTAACTAGTACGAGTATATTTAATTGACCTCTCTCATCTTTTGTTCTACTGTCATAACTATTCCTTCTGCACGTTATAAATGCCAGAAGATATTGCTTTGAATAGATAATTCTCTTTTAAAGAAAGTTAAAAGGAGGTAATGTGGTTCATACATAGTTACATATTAATTATTTCTGGTTCTGTTCTTTCTTTTTGTAGGTCTATGTGTCCATTTTATATAATTTTATTTTCCTGGGGAAATTTCTTTAATATTTCTTGTCCCACATGTATAGTAGTGGAAGGTTGTCTCAGATTGTATCTAGAAAAAGTTTTATTTGGCCTTCATGTTTAAAGAATATTCTTGCTGGCTACAGAAATATGAGTGTATGGTTGTGTATTTTTCTTTTAGCATGTTAGCAATGTTTCCTTGTTTTTTTTGCTTCACTAGCTTTTGTTTTAAAATGTATGGTGTTTCTTATTTTTTAATTTTTAAAATTTTTTTTAAAGATAGAGACAGAGAGAGAGAATTTTTTAATATTATTTTTCAGTTTACGGTGGATACAACATCTGTATTTTATTTTTATGTGGGGCTGAGGATCGAACCCAGCACCCCACGCATGCCAGGCAAGTGCCTTACTGCTTGAGCCACATCCCCAGCCCTGTTTCTTATTTTTTATCAGCATTCTCCATTCATCTACTTGTGTGATTTTTCTCTTTATTTTTGCTTTTCAACAATTCGATTGTGATATGCTTTGGTGTTTTTTTCTTTGTGCTTATTCAGATTAAGTTTCATTGATCTTAGATATACAGGTTTGCATATTTCATCAAATTTTGTGAAAATGAATATTAATATTTTTGTTTTTCCTTTTCTTTCTGGAGCTCCAATTGCATACAAACCAGATGGCTTGATTGGTCCCACCAGTCACCAAGGCTGTTATTTTTCAGTCTTCTCTCTGTCCCTACTCTTAGATAATTTCTATTGCTCAAATTTTGTTGAAACTGATTCTGTTGTCTTCAGTTTGCTGAAATTACTAAATTTTTAATTTAGTAAAATTTTCATTTCAACTACTATAATTTTCATCTCTGAAAGTTCACTTTGATTTTTTGGTACATCTTCCATTTCTATTCTCGCTATTTGTTTTCCTTTAAATCCTTGATTGTTTTTCTCTCCCATGTCCCCATGGTACTTTGTACTTATCTTTCTGTGATATCCAGAGCAACTTTTGTTTTGATTAAAAAAATAATGTTCATTTGTTATAGCATCATTAAGATGGTGACCAAGCCTCTCTGGTTCACCAAAACACACTTAGAATTTCTCAGTCTATAATACAGAGTAAAGCAAGTGTATATGCAATATTAAAGACTTTAAAGAAATCTTTTCTCCCCCCCCCCCCTTATTTTCTGTTTCTAAACCCCTAGCCCCACTCATGGGGATTTTTAACTATAGCATAAAGCTGCCATGCAGGCCAAGGATGGATAAATGATTCATCCTGATGATTAAATACAGTGAAAAACATTTCCTTACCTGGGACAGAAGATTGATACTGTTGGGGCACAGGTTAGCAGGGCTGCAAAGAAAAGGCAAATTTTGTTATGTAAGGAAGAAACTGGTATCTTGGGCTGTGGGGAGGGCAGAGGGAAATGAGGAAGGAGAAAAGACAACTGAACAACACTGCTGTGTCTAGGCTTAAAACACACACATACACAAAAGGCCAAGAGACTTTTTAAATCATAAATTTTATTGTGTATATTTGAGTTTTACAACATGATCTTATGGAGTACATATATATAGCAAAATAGTTATTATAGTGAAACAGATTAACATATAGTTTTTTTTTTTGGTGACTAGAACAGCTAAAATCTACTAATTTAATTGGAAAAAACTACACAAAGTGATTTCATTAACATTAGTCTTCATGTTATATATTAGATCTCTACACTTGTTTGTCCTACTGGGAAGGATAGTGAATGTTTTAACAACTGCTATTTGGTATGGGAGTGGAACCAATGAAAGATTGGTGCTGAGTAGCACTGAAAACCCAGAAGAGGATGGAGATCATAAGTTGACTTAGAGCGAATCAGTTTGTTAATGAAGTTTTCTCCAGTGGGGCTGTACAGGCGAGAAACAGAGCACAGTATGAGGACCATGGGAATGCTCCAAAGCTGGGGGATTAGCAGAGCAGCTGCTGTGGAAGAACCCAAGCCAACAGAATTAGTAATTCCAAGATTCATAGTCATCATTACTTTTATTAATAACAACAATTGATATTCTTTGGTGTTTTACTTTCCAATAATTTTTAAAAGTATAATCTCATTTGATATACTTTTGCAAAGCCGGTTATTAATCCTACTTTACTTTGTGAGGAAATGGAGACTCATGAAATTCACACAATCTCTTCAACCACTTATTATTATTTTCTCTCATTTTTTAAACTTAACATGCATTTGTATGCCTGATTCTACTCTAGGTGGTGAGGAGAAAGTAGGGAGATAAGGCTGGAAATATAGGTATGAGCTAGACCATAGTCATGTGGAGGAGTCTGGATTTTATTCTAAAGAATACTGGATACTGCTGAAGCAGTTTAGGGGGAAGAGAGATGTGATCATACTTTGTAAAATGTGAACAATGAAATGTGTGAAAGAAGATTTGGCAGCATTTTTATGCTTGAGATAGAGAAATGAATTAGAAGATCATATTACTCTTGGAAGAAGTGAGGAGTGTGGTTTAAGAGGAGGGGAGGACTTTGAGAACCATTTAAAAAGAACTGACTAAATTTGTTAATTGGGTGAGGGTAGCAAGAGAGGGAGTTGATATGACCAGCATTATGAGGCAAATTGAAACACCAACTACAATTCCAGTAACAGGAGTAATTTGGGAACTTAAAATTGGTGGCAAGTTCTTTCCTTGATACCAAACAAAATGATACGTCAAAGGCATCAGAAATGGAGAGAAGAATCAACTCTATTAAAGCCTCATGTAAATGACACATTAATGTCAGTAACCCATCTTATCATGCAGGATTTTCTGTCCCTGAAAAGTCCCCTTGGGACTTCTGGGAATTCCTTCTAAAATAGCCTGCCCTCCATAATCTCATAGAGACCCTCAGTCTTCTTCTACAGTGCTCCAAATTTAAAAACAACTCCAAATAAAGAGGCTTCAAATATATTACCTCATGCAAAGATATTTCAAAGGGGTTTCTAGATCTCCAGCAGTGGAACAAAAATGCAAGTCCCATTTAGCTTTCCTGAGACATAGTGGTACATTTCATTTTCCTGTTTCAACTCCAACACCACCTCTTCCACAAGTCTACCAACCCATCCACATCTTCCACTTATGACTTCTCCTTTAGAACATACTTTCATATTGACAGCAGATACTCCCTGTGGGGGCATGCCTTCTCCACTGCAGATTCCCAGGGAAGAAAGGACTGCTGTGTCTCTTGTAGAAGTATCTTCTACAACCTCTGAGAATTATTCTCTTAAAAATGCTGTGGCTATTTTTTGACTCTTGAGCAGCTGGTGGGAAGCTGTTGCAGTTCACTTGCAGCCCATAGAGTATTGGTGTTGTGAGAAATTCCGGAGAGCACCCTAGTCTACCACGCCCCTCTTTACTCCCTCTATTTATAGACAAGAACTTCAAAGGAGGAAATGAAACAAACTTGAGACCAGAACCAGAACTAGCATCAACCCCCTTAACCCCCATACCAGTGCTGTCCCACTGCATAAGAATCCGATGAAGCAAATCAAGTTGGATCCTCACAGTAGCCTTGTGGACAAGGCTCCATTCACAAGGGAGAAAAGTTGAGACTGAGATATTGCTTCTCCAAGTTCATATGGTGGGTTAGTGATGGAGCCACTCTAAGTCCATGCTCTTCACGATGGTTCTCTCTGACATTATGAAGACTGGAAAAGCTGATTTTAAATTAAATTCATAAGCTGAAGTCCACATATCCAAACAGATATAAGTACATTTTTTGGTCCAACATATTTCCTGAAATCTGGAGTGTTCTTATGAATTTGCTGAAAGAGAAACAACCTGTTAATTTATATTTAAGCCTTAAAAATGTCAGTGAAGAAAAACCTTAATAAAAATCCATCAGCTTGGCAGGAGGAGGTTTTATTATTGTGAGCTCACCTGTCTGTGCTAGATGAACTTGCAGGCTAGAGACGGATATTTAAAGTTTATTATTTGCATTTTTTTTTCACCAGAACTGGAATGTTTTTTTTTTTTTTTTCTGATTTGTTCTGGCTAGATTGTCTGTGACAGGCTGATTGACATACCTACTTATAAGAAAGAATTTTTGTATTTTTTCATTTTTGAGGAAAATTAGATCTGTTCCTCATAATATAGGAATGTTCAGACATTTCTATCAAACCTTCTGTGTAGTTAGGAATCTAACCAATAAAGTATCCTGCAAGTTTAGTCTCCTGTGGTGGGATGAAGCACACTTTGACTTTATGTAAATATCAAGTTATAACAGAACTGACTTTTCCCTTTACCAGTGCAGCTGATGAGGTACTTTACCTTGGGAAAATCTGAGGCTTCTTGGGCCTCATTTTGTGTTCTCAGAAAGTAGATAAAGTCTGAGCTCCCTTCTAGCTCAGGAAGGAGGAAGAGGAAGTAGAACTGAAAGTCCCCCAACCTTTCCTTTGAATTTACCAGAGAAGTCACAGGTCCGTCTTGGCCAGTTAGAAACTACATAGTAGCTATAAAGAATAAATGAGGTAATGGATGTGAAACTGGTTGAAAAGCATGAAGCAAATGATATACATTATGGTCAAGTAGTCACATTATTTTCCTTTTTTTTTCTAAAAGGAACTAGCTGCTTAAGTAACACTTTTTCCAAGAAGACTTGATATAAAAAATGATTTTCTCTGCTTTTGGGAGACAAAGGATTAACAAAGGGTGGACTCTTGTGCAAAGTCTATAAAACCTTCAGTTGTTATTTTACAAAACCTTAGAATGGATGGAAATGAATCCCACCTCCTGCCCATGAGGCTGCTGTGCCCTGTGTGGAGGACTGGGTTCTGGAGGCTTAGATGCATGCAACTAAGCACATTCTATGCTCCTGAAGGGATTTAGAAACAGCTGTGCAGGGACAGTGTATGTGTGAAATGAAGACAAGGGTTCATAAAAGTTTCAGCAGAGGAACCCTACCAACCATCCGGTAAGGTTCATAGTCAAACACCTCTGGGAACAAATGGATCACGCCAGTGAGTAAGGTGAGCCAGGGAAGGGCTGTGTGCTGATGGGCTGGCTCTATCCCTTTGGACTGATTGACGCTATGCTGAGGACATGGGACCAGTGTTGCTGGTATTTGGGGGTGACATTGACTGATTTCTAAATGTTAGAAGATGTACTACTCAAGTGATGGCAAGATCTAGTCTATGGACTACTGATTGAAGACTTCTGATATAGACCATTGCTTTCACTTAAAATAATGTTTTATTCCTTACTATGTATTTGAAACTTTCCCTATATCTAGGTATATGATAAGTAGTGAAGTCCAGTTCTATGAGAGTTGGTCATGTAAATAAGTAAGGGTAATCATATAATATGGATGGCTCTACTATTAGAGGTGTGTCCCAGGTAGAGTGGGAGAACATACTTGCATATAATCTATTGCACTCTCAACCCAGTTTGGGTTAATATAAGTGTATCATTGCTGAAGCATTGTGTCAATGCTTCAGTGAGCTATATGCTCATTGTTATATGGTAAGTATAATCAGAGACAGCATCCCTGTTTCATCAGGCATGAATGTTGTTAAATATAACAGTATTTTGGATAGTGCCTCAGGGTACTTGACATACGGATGCTAATCTTAAAGCTGCAGTTACTCTAAGACAGCTGCCATAACTTCTCTCCTGCCCTCCCACAGTGGGTGTTTTCTGCCCAATAAGCTTCCTGACAGTACTTCAGAATTCCACTGTTGACAATTATTCTCTCTTGAGAATGCCAGTGTGTCTTAGGCTGCTGTCTCCTCCTCTTTCGTCACTACTGCTCAGGTTTTAAAATACTATCTTCCAAGAAGAAACAGGGACAGGATCCCTGTTTCATCAACATGATGATTGTTAAGTAAAAATTAACTTCCATCTTCCTTGAGAAAAAATACTTTTATCTATGGAAAAATAAAAGAAGAACCCAGAACACCAAGCCTCTCAAACCTTGGTAAAGAATTGTAGCAAATTCTTATGGTTTTATGTTTCCTGGCATTCACTTTGAATATAAGCTTAACTTTCCGTTCTAGAAGCAGGGCTTAGTTACCATTGACAATTTCCAGTTCTCTGCTCCTCTAGTTCCCTATTATGGTTTGCTTTATGCAAATACCTCCTGGTGACCACTTCTCTAAGGGACATCTAGATATAACCTAGTGGACTCTCCCCACTGAGCCTACTTGCTGAATGGACCTGCAGGTAAAACTCCAGATCACCTCAGTCACAATGTGACTCCATGGAACCCACCAATTAGAAGTCCCTGTGAGAAACCTAACTGGGCCCCAGTAAAGACTTTGTCCAACAGGTCTCTCTCTCTCTCTCTCTCTCTTGCTCTCCACCTGCTGGCTGAGTGTGTATGTCTCAGATGGCTACCCACTTCCTGTTGACACTAGGAGGCATCCTGTTCTTTGATTTTGAGGGTCTGTACGTAATAAACTGCTTCTTTTATTTCATATGTCTTGTTGAGTTGCCTCCTCTGTCTCATCTCACCAACATACTTGAACCTAACTTCTTTCCTAGTCAGGGCTCTCCTAAATAATGAATATCTTGGTAGGTCAGAAGAGAGCCACAGGATGCCTCCCAGTATAAATAAGTATCAAGAGAAGAAGACCTGATTGCAGTTGGATTAGGTTGTCTGCTGCATAAGGAAATATTCTGTGAAAAGCTCCCAGCAATCATCTACGACCAAATCCCTGGAGCCCCATCAGGAAAGGGTGAGAGTTTATTGAAGGTACTTTAATGAGAGAGACCATATGACCAAATTAGGAACACACACACACACACACACACACACACACACACACATACACAGACAGACACAGACACACACAATCAAATCACAATAGTTGATATTTATAAAATGCTTTGTGAAGTTTGTAAAGTACTGTCTTATTCTTTATTTTTTTTAAAAATAACAGTAGTGAAAACTAATTTGTAGTTGGCCACATTTTTGAAACATTTGGAAACACTGGTAGCATGGCTGGCAGGTGGTACCAAGAGAGCTCCATGGGGTGACTGTATCTTATCTAATTCCAAGGAATATAAAGGAGATTTCTTTTTCTTTTGACAAAATTAGAGTATATTACGTTTCTCAGCTTCTGAAAAGCATGGGAATAGAGGGACCAATATGATCAACCCCATCAGCTTTTTATTTCTTATTTCACTGAAAAAATATTCTAAACAAATTCAGAGTAAATCAAGCCATTTTCTTTTTCTTTTTTCTCTAGTATATGGATACAACCCAGGGCCTTGGATTTGCTAGGTGTATGCTCTACTGCTGAGCTACATCCCCAGCATTCAAACCATTTTCTTGAAAGAACATTGGCTGTTGAGACTCAGGCAGGTTGTGTAGCCCACCAAGAAACAAAACATGGCATGAAGTAAAATAGGAAACATTTTCCTGGTTTCTTCTAGACAGACCATACCTTGAAACCTGAGGAGTAGTGATGAAGGAGACATGGAGGAGACAGCAGCCTTGACACACATTGGCATTCTCTGGAGATGATGACTGTTAACAGTGGAACTCTGAGTTATTGTCAGGAAGCTTAGTGGGCAGAGGACATCCACTGTGGAGGGCAGGAGAGAAGTTATGGCAGCTGTCTTAGACTAACTGCAGCTGTTAGATTAGCATATGTATGTTAAACACCCTGAGGCACTTTCCAAAATACTGTGTATCAGCAAGGGGAGATTTTTGGAATGCAAATATTCTTCATAAACGGATGAAAGCAAGGTAGAAAGTTTCACTTGTACCTGTGAATATCACTTGATTTGTACTAATAAATGAAGTATAGCCTAGAGACATCTAGATCATGTTAAATTTCTAGAGTATATTCCAGTTTTGCTCCCAGCATTGCTGTCAGCACAGCACACATAAGGTTCATATATTTACAATGAAATATTACATAATTTCCACATCTTCTACTCTTTTCTAGATGCATAGAGCAGAAATCACCCACGATAAATGATTGTGAAAGACTGCCTTGACTCAACATATGAAGAATTAGGCTGCCTGAATCATTCAGCTTCATTAGGGCGCTACATTTCTTAGTTGAGGTTTTAATAAATGTTTTAGAATCTCTTGGGAAAAGGTTGGTGGACTGTGAACATTTGATAGCACCAAGTTAGCACAGTCTTTGTATCAAGAGGTGCTGTGGGGTCACTCCAGGCTTTTGCAGTTATAGCTCACATTGGAAACGTTAACAGGTGGTTGCTTGACAGAGATTTATGAAAGCTATTAAATACTGGAACATTTACCTGGAAGAAGAGAAATTATTTGAGATGGTGTGAGTTTATTTTCTCTTGGAAATATGGTGAGGTTAACAAAATGTAGGTGCCCAGTCAGTCCTCAAGTGAGTTCTTCCCTTGGAGGCAGTGCATTTAACCCTTTCCTTTGTCTGAATGCAGTGCCTTGCTTCTATCTCCGATGTTTCTTATTTACATATTTACTTCTTCCTTTTCTCCCCCCTCCCCAGATGCCCATGGGATCCTAAATGTCTTAGGAGTAGACCTGGACCTTCCCTGTCTTGGTTATAATTGTATTCTCATCAGGCGATGCCTGGCAATGATGTCCAAAAATATGCATCCCAAAATACTTGTTAGAAAACTAATAATTTTGACCCACTTGGCAATATTTTAATAGGAAACTTGGTAAACAAAAGTGTTAGTTGCATTTCCCTCTGATTTAAAGAAGTTTCTATTTTGAACTAATTTTAGAGCTTAGTAAAGTTGAAAATATTGTATTAGTCTCTGTAAACCTTCACCTATTGTCCTATTTCAATTTCTTACATAAATTTAGGTGTAATACTGTTAACTAACCCATAGACCTTATTTAAAATTTTTTAGTTTTCTTACTAAAGTCCTGGGTTGGTTCAGGCACTAATTCTAAACTTATATGTAGTTATCAGGCCTGAGTTCTAAAAATCCTTGGATAGGTCCTTAGTCTTTTGTTGTTGTTGTTGTTGTTGTTTTGTTTTGTATTTCATGATTGTGATCCATTAGAAGAGTACTGGTCAACTATTTTGGATATAGTCAAAAAAACAATTTGGGGGACAGTCTTTTTATAATTAGATTTAAGTTATACATTTTTGGCAAAAATGCCATGAAAGTGACCTCCTTATGCTTATTTTTTGGGGGACATGATGTTGACCAGCTTTTTAACCGTGATGTCACTTGGTTAAGGAGGTGACTGCCAACCTGGTTGTGGCTTAGTGTCTTGTGAAGAGATTGAGATTCTATGAATTTACTGTTTTTCATCACCTTTTTACATCCATTGATTGTTTTTACCTGCCTAGAAGAAACGAGGAAATGTTTTATCCTGGTGGTATTTGCCTAATGGTGGTGGTTTTCTTTCTTTCTTTTTTTTTTTTGGTACCAGGGATAGAACTCAAGAAGACTCGACCACTGAGCCACATCCCCAGTCCTTTTCTATATTTTATAGAGAGACAGGGTCTCACTGAGCTGCTTAGCACCTTGCTTTTGTTGAGGCTGGCTTTGAACTCACGATCCTTCTCCCTCAGCCTCCCGAGCTGCTGGTATTACAGACGTGCACCACTGTGCCTGGTTTGTGTTTTTATTTATTTTTTCATTCTTTCTATTTATATATGATAGCGGAATCCATTTTGATATAATTACATAAGCATGGAATATATCTTATTCTAGTTAGAGTCCCATTCTTATGGATGTACATGGTGGTGAGATTCATTGTGTGTGTGTGTGTGTGTGTGTGTGTGTTTTGTAAAAGTACATGGGAAAACTGTCAGATCCATTCCACTGTCTTTCTTTTGCTCATCTCCATTACCTTCCCTCTATTCCCCATTGTCTAGCTTACTACATGTCTATTTTCCTCCCCCTACACTTATTGTGGGTTAGCTTCCACCTGTCAGAGAAAACATTTGAATTTTGCTTTTTGAGACTGGCTTATTTTATTGAGCATGATAGTCTCTAGAGCCATCCATTTTCTGGAAAATTTCATATTACTTTGTGGGTGATTATTACTCCATTGTGTATCCATTTATCCATTTATCTGTTGAAGGGCACCCAGTTTGGTTCCATAGTTTAGCTATTGTGAATTGATGTGCTATAAACATTGATGTGGCTGCATCACTGTTTTATGATGATTTAAACCCTTTTGGATATATATTATAGAGTCAGGTAACTGGGCCAAATGGTGGTTCCATTCCAAGTTTTCTGAGGAATCTCCATACTGCTTTCCAGAGTGGTTGTACCAATTTGTGGTTGCACCAATTTGCAGTCCCACCAGCAATGTATGAGTGTACATGTTCCCCCACATCCTTGCCAACATTTATTGTTACTTGTACTCTTGATAATTGCCATTCTGACTGGAGTGAGATGGAATCTCAGTATAGTTTTAATTTGCATTTCTTGCTGAAAATTAAACATTTTTTACTTGTTGATCATATTTCTTCTTCTGTGAAGTGTCTGTTCAGTACCTTAGCCCATTTATTGATTGGGTTATTTGGTTTTCTTTTGGTGTTAGGTTTTGAAAAAAAATTTGGTACTGGGCATTGAACCCAGAACCTTGTGTATGCAACAAGGCAAGTACTCACTACTGAGCTAGCTCTTTTGAATTCTTTAAGTATCCTGGAATTAATGCTCTATCTGAGGTACATGTGGCAAAGATTTCTCTCTAATTCTGTAGGCTCTCTGTTCATATTCTTGATTGTTTCCTTTGCTAAGAAAAGCTTTTTAGTTTGATGCTCACTTATTGATTATTGATTTTACATCTTACACTTTAGGGGTCTTATTAAGGAAGTCAGTTCCTGTGCCAAAATGTTGGAGTGTTGGGCCTACCTTTTCTTCTGGTATGTGCAGGATTCTGGTCCAATACCTAGGTCCTTGACCCACTTTGAGCTGATTTTTGTGCAGGCTGAGAGATATGGACTTCCAGTTTTCACAGCACCATTTGTTGAAGAAGATATCTTTTCTCCAATGGATGCTTTTGGTGCCTTTGTCTAGTATGAGATAATTGAATTTTTATGGATTTGTCTCTGTGTCTTCTATTCTTTTCCACTGGTATTCTTGGTTGTTTTGGTGCCAATACCATGCTGGTTTTGTTACTATAGCTCTATAGTATAATTTTAGGTCTGACTGGTATTGTGATGCCTCCTGCTTCAGTTTTTTTTTCCCACTAAGGATTGCTTTGGCTATTCTGGGCCTCTTGTTTTTCCAGAAGAATGGTATGACTACTTTTTCTATTTCTATGAAGAATATAATTGGAATTTTGATGGGAATTACATTGAATCTCTATAGTGCTTTTGGTAGTATGGCCATTTTGATAATATAAATTTTGTCTATCTTAGAACATGGGAGGTCTTTCCTAATGGTGATTTTCTATTTCTATTATTTCTCCTAAGTGGAATCCTTCTGTAAGGAATCATTGTACATTCTCCCCCATTTGTTTTCTTGTTCAATTATTTACTTATATTTTCTCAGTGGAATCATGCATATTTGTTCTATGGGCTATGATCCAAAGTTGTTATTTATTGCTCAAATTGTCCCAAATGTTAGCATTAGGACCTTTGTGGGTTGGCTCTTGTTACCTATCAAAATGGACCATTGATTTTTGAGTGCTTCCTTACTTTGCAGTACCACCGGATATTGCAAGCTTATTTTCTCAGCCTTAGTTATAGTTTCAACTATTTCCCCCAAGAACTTCTGGTTGTGTTTATAAACTGATATTTATAAACCCATGATATGGGTTTGCTCATTGCTCTTGAGGTTTCACTGTTTTTAAGCCCTTTCAGTAGATAGAGCTGGCATACATCTGTACTTATTTGTCTATTCATAAAAAGACGGTGTTTCTTTCATTGGGGTGGTATTACATTTTTAAATTAGCTTTGGAAGATATTGTATCTTTAAAATGCTGCAATCATTTCTAGTAACAGTTTTATTTTCTTCTATTTGTTTAATCCATTTTTGTGTATTTAATTGGTATTTAACAATTATCCTCATAGATTTTGTGTTTATTAAGTATGCACATTTAGTAAGCCTGCAGTTATTGTCCCTGTTGCAAATGGGATTTTCTCTACCATTAAGTCTGTTGTTCATTATGTGTGAAAGGGAAGGTTAAGATGCCCTTACTCTGGAGCTGGTTTTAGATAACTTACAGATCATCTTGCTAGCTTTCCTCCTGCATTCCTGGAAGTTTTTTTCTTCCTCCAAACTGTTCTTTCTGACCACAAAGTTTCAAAGGAAAGCAAGAGAGTGGCAGGAACATTAGGATTTGTGCACTAAATTTGGTGATATTTCTCTTTTATGTTAGTTGGAGATATTGGCATTCTGTCTTTAAGTAATGCTGACTGTGGTTTTTGGGTAGATTTGTTTTTCCCTTCTTGTGCTTCTATATTGTTTTCTGTAAGAAATATTGAGAAACAAGTAGTTAGGTGGCTGTCATTTTCTTTAGCTACCCTGAAGTCATAGACTGAATTTACAACTTAAAAATTATTTTGATTGACAAATCATAATTGTTTATGCTATGGGACATGATTTGACTTTTGATACATGTCTACAACATAGAACAATTAAATCAAGCCTATTAACACATCCATCACCTTACTTGTCTATATGGTGATACATTTTAAGTTTACTTTTAGTATTTTGAAAAGTACAATACATTATTATGGTCTCTAGTTACATTGCTGTACAATAGATGTCAAAGCCTATTCTTCCTGTTTATCCAGAACTCTGCAACCTTCCATGAGCAAATTCCCATTCCCACCTATCCCAGCCTCTAGTAACCATTATTCTACTCTTTTAATTTTGAGTTCAACTTGCATAATGTTCTCTGGACCCCCTTTTTAAAGTTAAATAGTGTTCCAGTGTGTACATATACCACAACTTCTTTGTGAATCCAGTGATGAATACTTGGGTTAATTCTGTATCCCGATGATTGTTGATAGTCCTGCAATGAACATGGTCCTGGAGACATGCCTGTGACATACTGATTTCATCTCCATTGGATGTAGACCTAGTAATGGAACCACTGGATCATATGGAAGTTCTTTTGATTTTATTTGGCGGCGGGGGCGGGGGGAGAGTGTGATGCCATCTTCCATAATGGCTGTATGAATTTATGTTCTCACCAACAACGTATGAGAGTTCCCTTTTTTCATATTTACATTTCATCCTTTTATAAAATCATTTCTAACAGAGGTGAGGTGATAACTCATTGTGAGGTTTTAAAAACCAAGACAATATTTGTATATCTTTATGGGGTGCATGATGATAATTTGATATGGGCATGAAAGGTATAATAATAAAATCAGAAAAATAAGCAACTCCAACTCTTTAAACATTAATAATTTTTGTTATCATTTTAATTTTTTGTCATTTTGAAATATATATATATATAATATATATAGTTTAATCAATAGTTATCTTACCATGATACAGAAACACCAGTGGTCATTTCTCCTGTCTGTTCTTTGATGTCCCCATTGAACGTCTTTCCATTACTTCTCCCCATGCTCTTCCTAATTCTAGTGACTATTCCATTCCATTCTTCTAAAATATTGACTCACAAATGAGTGAGGACATGTGGTATTTGTTTTTCTGTGTGTATCTTATTTGACATAATGATTTCCAGTATGTTCTGTATTGCTACAAAGGACAGGATTTCAGTCCCTTTTATGGCTGAATAACATTCCATTGTATATGTGCCATATTTTCTTTATACACCCATCCACTGATGGGCATCTAAATTGATTCTGTATTTTAGCTATTATGAATAGTACTGCAATAAGAATGGGAGTGCAAGCATCTTTTTGGTATAAAGACTTCATCTCCTTTAGATGTATACCCATAGGTGGAATTTCTGGATCATATGGAAGTTCTATTTACAGTATTTTGAGTAATACTTCCATACTGTTTTCCATAATGGCTGTATTGATTTACATTTTCCACAATAATGTTTAAGAGTTCCCCTTTTTTCACATCTTCACTAGCATTTTTTGCCTTCCTTTTTTTTCTTTTTTTAAAAATTTTTTATTGTTGGTTGTTCAAAACATTACATAGTTCTTGATATATCATATTTCACACTTTGATTCAAGTGGGTTATGAACTCCCATTTTTACCCCATATACAGATTGCAGAATCACATCAGTTACACATCCATTGATTTACATATTGCCATACTAGTGTCTGTTGTGTTCTGCTGCCTTTCCTATCCTCTACTATCCCCCTCCCCTCCCCTCCCCTCCCCTCTTCTCTCTCTACCCCCTCTACTGTCATTCATTTCTCCCCCTTGTATTATTTTTCCCTTTCCCCACACTTCCTCTTGTATGTACTTTTGTATAACCCTGAGGGTCTCCTTCCATTTCCATGCAATTTCCCTTCTCTCCCCCTTTCCCTCCCACCTCTCAACCCTGTTTAATGTTAATCTTCTTCTCATGCTCTTCGTCCCTACTCTGTTCTTAGTTGCTCTCCTTATATCAAAGAAGACATTTGGCATTTGTTTTTTAGGGATTGGCTAGCTTCACTTAGCATAATCTGCTCTAATGCCATCCATTTCCCTGCAAATTCTATGATTTTGTCATTTTTTAATGCAGAGTAATACTCCATTGTGTATAAATGCCACATTTTTTTTATCCATTCGTCTATTGAAGGGCATCTAGGTTGGTTCCACAGTCTTGCTATTGTGAATTGTGCTGCTATGAACATCGATGTAGCAGTGTCCCTGTAGCATGCTCTTTTTAGGTCTTTAGGGAATAGACCAAGAAGGGGAATAGCTGGGTCAAATGGTGGCTCCATTCCCAGCTTTCCAAGAAATCTCCATACTGCTTTCCAAATTGGCTGCACCAATTTGCAGTCCCACCAGCAATGTACAAGTGTACCCTTTTCCCCACATCCTCACCAGCACTTGTTGTTGTTTGACTTCATAATGGCTGCCAATCTTACTGGAGTGAGATGGTATCTTAGGGTGGTTTTGATTTGCATTTCTCTGACTGCTAGAGATGGTGAGCATTTTTTCATGTACTTGTTGATTGATTGTATGTCCTCCCCTGAGAAGTGTCTGTTCAGGTCCTTGGCCCATTTGTTGATTGGGTTGTTTGTTCTCTTATTGTCTAATTTTTTGAGTTCTTTGTATACTCTGGATATTAGGGCTCTATCTGAAGTGTGAGGAGTAAAGATTTGTTCCCAGGATGTAGGCTCCCTATTTACCTCTCTTATTGTTTCTTTTGCTGAGAAAAAACTTTTTAGTTTGAGTAAGTCCCATTTGTTGATTCTAGTTATTAACTTTTGTGCTATGGGTGTCCTATTGAGGAATTTGGAGCCCGACCCCACAGTATGTAGATCGTAGCCAACTTTTTCTTCTATCAGACGCCGTGTCTCTGACTTGATATCAAGCTCCTTGATCCATTTTGAATTAACTTTTGTGCATGGCGAGAGAAAGGGATTCAGTTTCATTTTGTTGCATATGGATTTCCAGTTTTCCCAGCACCATTTGTTGAAGATGCTATCCTTCCTCCATTGCATACTTTTAGCCCCTTTATCAAATATAAGATAGTTGTAGTTTTGTGGATTGGTTTCTGTGTCCTCTATTCTGTACCATTGGTCCACCCGCCTGTTTTGGTACCAGTACCATGCTGTTTTTGTTACTATTGCTCTGTAGTATAGTTTGAAGTCTGGTATCGCTATACCGCCTGATTCACACTTCCTGCTTAGCATTGTTTTTGCTATTCTGGGTCTTTTATTTTTCCATATGAATTTCATGATTGCTTTCTCTATTTCTACAAGAAATGCTGTTGGGATTTTGATTGGCATTGCATTAAACCTATAGAGAACTTTTGGTAATATCGCCATTTTGATGATGTTAGTTCTGCCTATCCATGAACAGGGTATATTTTTCCATCTTCTAAGATCTTCTTCTATTTCTCTCTTTAGGGTTCTGTAGTTTTCATTGTATAAGTCTTTCACCTCTTTTGTTAGGTTGATTCCCAAGTATTTTATTTTTTTTTTGAAGATATTGTGAATGGAGTGGTTGTCCTCATTTCCATTTCAGAGGATTTGTCGCTGATATACAGGAATGCCTTTGAATTATGCGTGTTGATTTTATATCCTGCCACTTTGCTGAATTCATTTATTAGCTCTGATAGTTTCTTTGTAGACCCTTTTGGGTCTGCTAAGTATAGAATCATGTCACCTGCAAATAGTGATAATTTAAGTTCTTCTTTTCCTATTTTGATGCCTTTAATTTCTTTCTTCTGTCTAATTGCTCTGGCCAGTGTTTCGAGAACTATGTTGAACAGAAGTGGTGAGAGAGGGCATCCCTGTCTTGTTCCAGATTTTAGAGGGAATGCCTTCAATTTTTCTCCATTCAGAATGATGCTAGCCTGAGGCTTAGCATAGATTGCTTTTACAATATTGAGGTATGTTCCTGTTATCCCTAGTTTTTCTAGAGTTTTGAACATAAAGGGATGCTGTACTTTGTCGAATGCTTTTTCTGCATCTGTCGAGATGATCATATGGTTCTTGTTTTTAAGTCTATTGATGTGGTGAATAACATTTATTGTTTTCCATATATTGAACCAGCCTTGCATCCCAGGGATGAATCCTACTTGATCATGGTGCACAATTTTTTTGACATGTTTTTGTATCCGATTCACCAGAATTTTATTGAGGATTTTTGCATCTAGGTTCATTAGAGATATTGGTCTGTAGTTTTCTTTCTTTGAAGTGTCTTTGTCTGGTTTAGGTATCAGGGTGATGTTGGCCTCATAGAATGAATTTGGAAGTTCTCCCTCTTTTTCTATTTCCTGAAGTAGCTTGAAAAGTATTGGTATTAGTTCCTCTTTAAAGGTTTTGTAAAACTCTGCTGTATACCCATCCGGTCTGGGCTTTTCTTAGTTGGTAGTCTTTTGATGGTTTCTTCTATTTCCTCAATTGATATTGGTCTGTTTAGGTTGTCTATATCCTCCTGACTCAATCTGGGCAGATCATATGACTTAAGAAATTTATCGATGCCTTCACTATCTTCTAATTTATTGGAGTATAAGGATTCAAAATAATTTTTGATTATCTTCTGTATTTCTGAAGTGTCTGTTGTGATATTGCCTTTTTCATCCCGTATGCTAGTAATTTGAGTTCTCTCTCTTCTTCTCTTCGCTAGCATGGCTAAGGGTCTGTCGATTTTGTTTATTTTTTCAAAGAACCAACTTTTAGTTTTGTCAATTTTTTCAATTGTTTCTTTTGTTTCGATTTCATTAATTTCAGCTCTGATTTTAATTATTTCTTGCCTTCTACTTCTTTTGCTGTTGTTTTGCTCTTCTTTTTCTAGGATTTTGAGATGAAGTATGAGATCATTTATTTGTTGGTTTTTTCTTTTTTTAAGGAATGAACTCCAAGCAATGAATTTTCCTCTTAGAACTGCTTTCAATGTGTCCCGTAGATTCCGATACGTTGTGTCTTTGTTTTCATTTATCTCTAAGAATTTTTTAATTTCCGCCTTGATGTCTTCTATAACCCATTGATCATTCAGTAACCTATTGTTCATTCTCCAAGTGATGTATGCTTTTTCCTTCCGTCTTTTATCGTTGATTTTCAGTTTCATTCCATTATGGTCAGATAAGATGCATGGTATTATCTCTACTCCTTTATATTGTCTAAGAGTTGCCCTGTGACATAATATATGATCTATTTTTGAGAAGGATCCATGTGCTGCTGAGAAGAAAGTGTAACTGCTTGATGTTGGGTGATATATTCTATATATGTCAATTAAGTCTAGGTTATTAATTGTGTTATTGAGTTCTATAGTTTCCTTATTCAACTTTTGTTTGGAAGATCTGTCCAGTGGTGAGAGAGGTGTGTTGAAGTCTCCCATGATTATTGTATGGTGGTCTATTAGACTCTTGAACTTGAGAAGAGTTTGTTTGATGAACATAGCTGCACCATTGTTTGGGGCATATATATTTATGATTGTTATGTCTTGTTGGTGTATGGTTCCCTTAAGCAGTATGTAGTGTCCCTCTTTATCCCTTTTGATTAACTTTGGCTTGAAATCTATTTTATTTGATATGAGTATGGACACTCCTGCTTGTTTCCGAAGTCCATATGAGTGGTATGATTTTTCCCAACCTTTCACCTTCAGCCTATGTATGTCTTTTCCTATCAAATGTGTCTCCTGTAGGCAGCATATTGTTGGGTCTTGTTTTGTGATCCATTCTACTAGCCTGTGTCTCTTAATTGGTGAGTTTAAGCCACTAACATTTAGGGTTATTATTGAGATATGGGTTGTTCTTCCAGCCATATTTGTTTATTTCTGTTACTAAACATGGTTTGTTTTCCTCTTTGATTATTTTTCCCCCCTTTACTGTCCTACCTCCCACTGTTGGTTTTCATTGTTATTTTCCATTTCCTCTTCCTGTAATGTTTTGCCGAGGATGTTTTGAAGAGATGGTTTTCTAGCTGCAAATTCTTTTAACTTTTGTTTATCGTGGAAGGTTTTAATTTCATCTTCCATCCTGAAGCTTAATTTCGCTGGATACACAATTCTTGGTTGGAACCCATTTTCTTTCAGTGTTTGAAATATGTTATTCCAGGATCTTCTAGCTTTCAGAGTCTGTATTGAAAGATCAGCTGTTTTCCTGATTGGCTTACCCCTAAATGTAATCTGCTTCCTTTCTCTTGTAGCTTTTAAAATTCTCTCCTTATTGTGTATGTTGGGCATCTTCATTATAATGTGTCTAGGTGTGGATCTCTTATTATTTTGCACATTCGGCGTCCTGTAGGCTTCTAGGATTTGGGATTCTATCTCATTCTTCAAGTCTGGGAAGTTTTCTCTTATTATTTCATTGAATAGATTGCTCATTCATTTGGTTTTGACCTCTATACCTTCCTGTATCCCAATGACTCTTAAGTTTGGTCTCTTTATGTTATCCCATATTTATTGGATGTTCTACTCATGGTTTCTTAACAGTTTTGCTGAGCTGTCTATGTTGTTTTCAAGTTGAAATACTTTGTCTTCATTGTCTGATGTTCTATCTTGTAAGTGTTCTACTCTGCTGGTAGTATTCTCAATTGAGTTTTTAAGTTGGTTTATTGCTTCCTGCATTTCTAGGATTTCTGTTTGTTTGTTTTTTATAACCTCTATCTCCCTGTATAGTTGATCCTTTGCTTCTTGGATTTGTTTGTGTAATTCATTGTTGAAGTGATCTTTCATTGTCTGATTTTGCTGTCTAATGTCTTCCTTGATACTCCAGATCATCTGAAGCATGTATATCCTGAATTCTTTATCTGACATTCCATCTGCTGCACCTGTTACCTCTTCTAACGTTGAGTTGACCTGCATTGCTTGTGGTCCTTTCTTTCCTTGTCTTTTCATACTGCTTGTGTTTCTTTCTGCTTGGTGAAACTGTTGTGTTTTTGAAAAATTTTTCCCCCTATATATTTATATTGCTCTTGTATAGTTGAAAAGTCTCCCTTGCAGGGTAGGGCGGCGGTCTGCCTACCTTGCAGGCGTGGGCGGCGGCTCTGCTCTGCCCCTCCTCCAATTGGTGTGAGGTGTCTACCACGCCCGTGGACCCCTGGGCTTGTTCTGGCGGTCGGTCGCAGGTCTGCCTACCTTGCAGGCGCAGGCGGCGGCTCTGCTCTGCCCTTACTCCAATTGGGGTGACGTGTCTACCACGCCGGCGGTTCGCTGGGCTTATTCCGGGCGCGGGAGGCGGCTCTGCTCTGTCCTTACTCCAATTGGGGTGTCGTGACTACCATGCCGGCAGGTCACTGGGCCTGTTCTGGGCGCGGGCAGCAGCTCTGATCTGCCCCTACTCCAATTGGGGTGACGTGTGTATCACGCCGGCAGGCCACTGGGCCTGATCCGCCGGTCGGTCGCAGGTCTGCCTACCCTGCAGGCGCAGACGGCGGCTCTGCTCTGCCCCCCCTCCAATTGATGTGACTTGTCTACCACACCCGCAGACCGCTGGGCCTGTTCCGGGCGCGGGCGAAGGCTCTGCTCTGCTCTGCTCTGCTCCTACTCCAAATGGGGTGACGTGTCTGTCGCACTGGCAGGCCAGTGGGCCTGTCCCGCTGGTCGGTCGCAGGTCTGCCCACCTTTCGGGCATGGGTGGCGGCTCTGCTCTGCCCGTACTCCAATTGGGCTGTCGTGACTACCACGCCGGCAGGTTGCTGGGCCTGATCCGCCGGTCTGTTGCAGGTCTGCCTACCTTGCAGGTGCGGGCAGCGGCTCTGCCCTGCCCCTCCTACCACGCCCACGGTCCGCTGGGCCTGATCTGCAGGTTGGTCCCAGGTCTGCCCACCCTGCGGGCACGGGTGGCGGTTCCGTTCCACCCCCACTCCAATTGGGGTCACGTGACCACCACACAGGAGGGCTGCTGGGTCTGATCCGGGCGTGGGCGAAGGCTCTGCTCTGCCCCAACTCCAGTTGGGGTGACGTGTGTACCACGCTGGCAGCCCGCTGGGCCTGATCTGCAGGTTGGTCGCAGCTCTTCCCACCTTGCGGGCGCGGGTGGCGGCTCCGCTCCGCCCCCTCTCCAATTGGGGTCATGCGACCACCACGCCGGCGAGCCGCTGGGCCTGCTCCGGGCGTAGGCGGCGGCCCCGCTCCTCCCCTCTGGCTCGACGACAAAGCAAGAGAGACTCGGGTTTCTATGACTCACCCTCCCTACGAGGAGACCAACTGTTTCTGTTACCGCTGGTATTGATGAAGTTCTCTCCTCCGCTGCTTTCTGATGACATCAGATCTCTGCCATGTTGGTATCCTATGTGAATGGCAGCATTTCGTTCCCTTTGCCGGGTGACAAAAGCAATGGGTGAGTCCTGACTGGCCCTCACAGGCCCCGTCTCAGTCCTGTTGCCACTGCCCACAAAGGCTCGGTTGGTATTTACCTCCACAGTACTCAGCAGGACCCGGACCGAGAAGCAGTTTCCGCAGGCTCCTTAGCCCTGGGCCAGAGCAGTACCGGGAGCTGGAACTCGGCCGCTCCGTGCTCGGTGTATGCTCTGATAAGAGCAGGCTCCAAGAAGCAGTTTCCGCGGGTTATTTAGCACTGAGCCTGAGTAATTTGTCTGCAAGCCGCAGGCGAATGGCAGCCTGAAATTACCTGTTCTATGGCTGAATGAGCTGCGTTCAGTCGAAAACAGGGATGGTGATGTCAGCTCTCCAAGATGGTGGCCGCTGGCCTCCTCTGTGGTCTGACCGGTGTGGAGAACTGAATTGGACCGCTTCCTTCCCCCGTCTCAAACCCAGAATTCAGCACTTAGTACGGTAATTGCACAGCTGGCAGAAGCCCGCAGAAACTGCAGCGCTGTGTCCTTGCGTCGTTATCTCCTCGTTTCCCAGTGTGCGCCGCAGACTCTAGCCGCCGGGCGATTTGCTGAATAAGCAGTGTGACCCTCCGTGCGGACAAATCTCTCGTGATTGAGCCCCCGTAGCCGATCCTCGTGAGATGGAAATCCTTCCTCCAGGTTCCGGAGCACCCCACTATTGTTGGAAATTCCTAACAAGATCGCCTTTAGCCGTCCTGACTCGTCATTCTCCCACACTGTGATGCGGCACACAGGGGCAATGCACTCCCCTCGCCGCCATCTTCCCTAGCTTCTTTTTTGCCTTCTTGATGATATTTATTCTAAGTGGGATAAGATGATATTGTGGTTTTTGATTTGTGTTTTCCTGATGATTAGTAAGGTTGAACAATTTTTTTCATTTACTTGCTGAACATTTATAAGTCTCCATTTGAGAAGTGTTTATTTAGTTCTTTACTCCATTTTAAAATTAGATTATCCGTTCTTCTGGTGTTCTTCTTTTCAAGTTTCTTATGTGTTCTGGATATTACTCCCTTGTCAGATGAATAGCTTGCAAATATTTTCCCCATTCTGTATTCTATCTCTTAATTTCATTGATTATCTCTTCTGCTGTGCAGAAACATCTTGATTTGGCGTGTCCTCATTTGTCTATTTTTCCTTTTGTTGCTTGGGTTCTTGGGGTCCTATCTAAAAAGTTATTGCCTACACCAAAGTTTTGAAGTGTCTCCCATATGTTTACCTGTGGTGATTTCATATTTTCAGGTTTTTACATTAAGTCCTTGATCCATTTTGAGATGTATTTTTGTATACAGTGAGAGGAAGGTATAGAGATTGATTCTTCTGCATGTGGATATCCAATTTTGCCAGTTATTGAAGAGGCTGTATTTTATTCACTGTATGTTCTTGATTTTTTTTTTTTTTGTCAAATGTAAGTTGGTTGTATAAATGTGAATTAATTCACGATTTCTCTATTTTGTTCCCTTGGCCTAGGTGTCTGTATTTTTTAAATGCTAGTACTCATACTACTTTTGTTACTATAGCTTTGTAGTATATTTCAATGTGGTTTTAATTTGCAGTTTCCTAATGATTAGTCATGCTGAGAATTTTTCTAATACCCATTGGCCATTTGTATGTCTTCTATTAAGAAATGTCTACTAAGGTCTTTTGCCCACTTAAAAAAAATTAAAATATTTTAAAATGTCCTCTTGCAATTGAGTTGTTTGAATTTCTCATATAACTTGGATATTAACCCTTATCAGATACATGGTTTGCAAATATTTTCTCTCGCTCTGTGGGTTTTCTCTGTAGTTTGTTAATTGTTTCCTCTGTTTGCCAAAGCTTTTTTTGTTTTATTCATCCCATTTGTCTACTACTGCTTTTTTGCTTGTGTTTTGAGGATCATATCCAAGAAATTGCTGGCCAAATTCAGGTCATAACATTTTCTCCGTTTTCTTTTTTTTCCTGCTAGTTTTACAATTTCAGATCCTATAAGACTTTAATCCATTTTGAGTTGGTTTTTGAATCTCATGTAAGAGTCTAATTTCTTTCTTTGACATGTGGATTCCAGTTTTCCCAACACTATTATCAGAGGGATTGTCTTCCATTATGTGCTGTTGGTGCCTTTGTGGTTGAACGTTTGTCTCATCTGCAGAAACTAAAGCAAAACATGGGAAGAAAGTGGGGGGATTGGATATCATAAAGGGAAGATTAGTGGAGTAGAAGGAGATAGAGTGGGAGGAGAAACAGGATAGGGGATTTGTAAATTTGACAAAATTACACTATGTGCATGTATAAATGTACAATAGTGAATTTCACCTTTATGTATATAAAGGTGTATATTTATAAAGTACCATATTAAAAAAATGAGTGAAAGGAACACCAGTAGTGTAGATGAAGAACAGGTGGAGGGAGAAGGGAAGAGAAAGTAGTTGGAGGGGGGTATAAAAAGGGCACCAGAGACTGAAATGGAGTAAATCAAATTCAGTGAATGTATGATTTTTGTCAAAATGAACTCAACTATTATGTTAAACTAAAATGTACTCAAAAAAGAAAAAAAAATCAGTTAACCATAAGTGCATGGGTTAATTTCTAGGTTTTCTATTTGTTGATTAATGTGTCTGTTTTTATGCCAGTACCAGAATGCTTTGGTTATAATAGTTTTACAATATGTTTTGAAATCAGGGAGTATGATGTCTTCAGGTTTCTTATTTGCTAAATTTTTATTTTATTTTATTTTACTATTCAAGGTCTTTCATGGCCCTATAGAATTTAAGGATTTTTTTTTTTCTATTTCTGTGCAATAGAGTTTTGGTACAGATTACACTGAATCTTGGATTGCTCTGGGCAGTATGAAAATTTTCACATCATTAGTTATTCCAATCCATGAACCCAGAATATCTCTCCGTTTTTTTTGTGTGTTTTCTTTAATTTCTTCTCACTGTATTTTGGAATTTTCAGCATACAGTTATTGTATCTCCTAGTTTGAATTTATAACTAAGTATTTGACTTTTTATTGACATTGCAAATGACATTTTTTTCTTAAGTTCTTTTTCAGATAGTTCATTATTAGTATATAGAAATGCTACTGACTTTTGTGTGTTGATTTTTGTAGTCTGAAATCTACTGAATTTATTATTTGTGACAGTTATTCAGTGGAGTCTTGAGGGTTCTCTCTGTATAAGACTGTGACATCAGTAGAAAGAGACAGTTTAACCTCTTCCTTTCTATTGTGGGCACCTTTTATTTCTTTCTCTTGCCTAATTGCTCTGGCTGGGACTTAAATTGAAAAGAAGTGAGAATGGGGTCCTTGCCCTTGGCTGAATAGAATTCAACTTTTCACCATGGAGAGTGATGTTAGCTATGGGTTTGCCAGGAGTGGCTTATTATGTTAAGGTATTTTTCCTTCATACCCAACCTGTTGAGAGTTTTTATCATGAAAGGGTGGTAAGTTTTATCAATGCATTTTCTGCATCTGTTGAGACGATCATGATTTCACTCTACAGTTTGTTAATTTATATCTACCTTTATAGATTTGTATATGTTGAACAGTGTTATACCCCAGGGATTGATCCTTCCTGGTTATGCTGAATGGTTCTTGTACTGTATTGTTTAATTCAGTTTTCTAGTATTTTGTTGACTATTTTCATTCACATCTATCTTCATCCCCTGATGTTGACCTGTATTATTCTATTCTTACAGTGTTCTCTGGCTTTGGTTTCATGACCATACTGGCCTTATAAAATGATTTTGGAAATGTTCCCTGCATCTCAGTTTTTTGGAAAAGCTTGACAAGAATTGGTATTAGTTCTTTAAGTGGTTGATATAATTCAGCAGTGAAGCTGTTCCATCCTGGGCTTTTCTTTGATGGGAGACTTTTTATTACTGATTCAATTTTCTTACTCATTATTGGTCTGGTCAGATTTTTCAATTTGATTTTTTTCTGAGTCAGTCTAATGCTGTATGTGTCTAGGAATTTGTTCATTTCTTTAAGGTTATCCAATTTGTTGGTATATAATTGTTTACCATATATGACTCTTTACATCTCCATTATAAGTTGTAAGGTACCCTCTTTCATTTCTGACCATATTGACCTGACAGTCCTCAGTTTAATATTTAACTTTTAAAATTAAAATTAAAAGGCTTGGCAAGATTATGGTTTATTGTAACCTGTAATGTTTCTGTGTCTCCTTTCTTGCATTCTTTTCCTTTCATATGTGGGTAGAGTAAAATATAAATAGAATTCAGTTTGGGACCTAAAGCTTAAAAATCAAAACATTTGACAGGGTCAGAGAATAAGAAAACAGCGACAGAGTCGTAGGAAGAGCTATTTAGACAAAATTGAGAATAGTCTGAAAATAGAATTTCAGAGCAGGAGGAAAAGGCTTGTGTAAGGTTGTTGGGGAAAGGGAGGAAAGCACGGAGGGAGATGGGCAGCTGATGTGCTGTGCCCCTACTTGTCCCCTTTGGGTGTTGACACTCAGGGCTGTGTCCCCATCTGGCCTGGCATTGTCTTCTTCCCTGACCACCAGTGACAGGCTCTTGACTGTCACCCAGAGGAAGTCCTGCTGGATATTTGGCATTTATCCATCTCCATGGAAGAATTGCTTTTCCCCTAACACATGCTTCAATAATCCCAGGTCTATGTCTGTCTCCATCTTTCCCCATGCTTTGTGGTACTTCTAGCATAGGAATCCCAGGCATCCTACTTTGTATGAGTGCTGTCTTCCCTTTTACTGAGTGTCTGTCTGCAGCTGTGTGTGCAATTCCCTTATTACCTGCCAGCACTTTGACTACCCCTTCTTATGTGGACCACCCCCCAGCATTATGTACCTTGTATTAATTTGTTAATAATTGATGAGTTCTCACAAGTAAGCCAATTAAATGTCAGGCTCTCTGCTAGTAGTATGATGAACATGGAAAAGAATTATGCCTAGTTTATACTTTCAGATATATTATGAGACATAAAGCATAACCATTAAGAATATAGTACAAAGAAAAATGTACAAAAAAGCCTTAATAGTCTCCCATCTTTTAACTTTTCCTTATGTCAAATTTTGGAAAGGGGAAAATGGAGATTCAGGATAGTTTTGGGAAGGAGGTGTCAACTTTCCCATCTCTCCACCCCCCAACCCCAGTTAATCTTGAACTAGAAGTTTCTTTCCTTTGCCTATTTGACTAACTTCTCTAATTAACTGGCCGGGTCTTGAAATAATTCAGGCATAAGTGACCTGGCCCACCAGCATCATTTGGGCCCCTTAAACTATTTTTATTAATGCTAGGGGAGGGGCAGAATCCTCAGCCCTCAAGCTGGGTATTAAATGGATGTCTAACAAAATGTTGGTTTCTCTGAGTTTGAAGTAATGGGTTAGAGACTGAAAGAATCTCATGAAATCAAAGAACATTACCCATTTGACACTTAAAAAATACAGTGTTTCAGATAGATTAGAAGATGTGACTTAGGTTTGAGGTTTTCTATAATTCTTTTCACCTTTAAATTTAGATTGGTGGGGTGGCAGGGGCCGTGCTAGGGGAAGCCCATGTGTGTAGAGCAGGCTCCAAGCATTTACTCCTAGCCACGTGAATTTACAGTCTGCTCCACTATGCAAGCATGAAAGTAGATGGGCCATTGGTTTTTCAATGCAGTAGCTTCCTACTTAGATAGTGGACTCCAAAACACATTTCTGTCTCATTGGTCTGCATTGTCTCTCCAGTGCTGCCATTAGTTGGACAGTTGGATATGGAAGGGAAGACACACATGGAAATATGGCTTCTTCTAGCCTAATGGAGCCCATGAAGCTCTTCTTCCCTACTTGTGCACATACTGCTTCCCTGTATCTCTATCAGACAAAAACATGACTGAAGCCATACCTGTTAACTTTTCTTTTTGGGCCAATATACAACTTTATTTTTATTTTTCTTAATTCAGATATGAACTCTTTCAGTGCCTTACCTAGCAATAAATTATAGACTTGAATATAGCTAGCTTAATTATGAGACTGGCAGCAATGTGTAATATTGTTTTTCACAAAGAGTGATTTGGAATGTTTATGTATTTCAGAGGGGAATGAGTAGGTACCATATCTACTTTCACAACAGCATCATTCCTAGATGTGCCTGTGGAACTTGATAACAATTGTATAGCTAGGATGTGCAGAATCTCATCTCCCAGGACTTGATATTCTTTTTGTACCCCACTCTTTGGTATTGGGGTTTGAGCCTAGGGTTCCTTAACCACTGAGCCACATCTCCAGCCCTTTTTATTTTTTTTATCTTGTGACAGGGTCTCACTAAGTTGCTTCAGCTCAGTTGCTGAAGCTGGCTTTGAACTTGCAATTCTCCTGCCTCAGCCTTCTGAGTTGTCGGGTTTATAGAAATGTACCACCATCCCCAGTTTATGCCTTGATATTCTGTGGAGTGAGAAATCAGGGAAAGCAGTTACAGTTTCTAATGGTTGTAGTCATTTCTGGACTGAAGTTCTCTTTGCTACAGAGACCCCAAGCGTGTCCTGTGTGGATGCTTGCTTCTTTCCAACTCTGTCTAATCCTTTGTATCTTAATTTATTTTTATGTTCCTTCTTTGTCATCTTTTGCAATTTCTGATGACCTCAGCCCCCACTTCTTGACTTGATTTCCGTGTTTCTTTATGTGAACTTCTCTTCTCCATAGTCAAGGATGCAATCTAGTCCTCTCTCCATCTAATGCCTTTGTAATCAGGTGTTAAAGAGAGCTTTACTGTTTCCAGGCTTCTGCTAGTTTCCAAGTGGGAGGTGTGGTATTGTACTATAAATAATAAAGAAAATGGGCTTTGAGTTTAGCTCATTCTTCCAATGTTGTAATTCCTACATTGCTTTGCTCATAAATTAGTAAGTTCTCTGAACCTAAAGAGACATTCACCTCTTCACCTGCTGTGGATTTCCCACTTTAACTGAAAGTGCCAGATTTCCCACTTTACATATAGGTTTAAGCTTTATAAGACAATTGGCATAATCCCTAAATAGATATTAGTTTATTCCCTATATTTCTTTGTTTGAAGATGTGTGGTGTGTGTGTGAGTCTGTGTGTGTGAATGTGTAAGTCATGTGAGTGTGTAAGCTATCAATTCCAAGAATATATTGAAAGTACAAGGTTTTAGTTACAAAGGAAAAAAGATTCTTTATCTCTTAAAACTATAGTTTTGGTGGGGTCTTTCACACACACACACGCACACACATATATTTACATATACTTGTGTATATATATTTATACATATACATATAACTTTTTTCATCATCTTCAAGAACCCAGTAAATGCCACTTAACGGTGATAATCATGATTCAAAAGAATTGAATTACACATGTGAAATAAAATCACTACTAAAGATTCAATATAAAGTATCTAGGAAAATAGTTTTACTGGAACTGAGACTTTTATCTTTAGATTGCTTTCCTAGAAAACTATTTTAATCTATTGTTGAAAGTTATTCTTGCATTATGGAATCCTTTTACAAGGGATGTAAATTAATATATTGGATCCCTAGCCTATAGAAAGAAAATTTCTTGCTCATTTGGGAGCAGTTTGAGTGATGGTTGAAACATTTAAAGGGCTTTCAGTGCACGATTAATTCGATCCCTCTATGTAGATAGAGATAATAGAAATGGATCATTTGATAAACGTGAGGCGAGTGAAACTTATTCTTACTCCTCATTTACAAGCAAAGCAGTGTTGCATCAATACTAATTCAGATTGATGAGTACTAATTCTTGGTGCAAGAATCTTTCATATTTTTACACCAAATACAGTTTTATAATGTGTTGTAAAAGTCAGAATAACAGAATGTCCTTTTGCCATCCAGAGTTTGAAAGACTGACAGTTCCAGCTCATTATTCAAAATTGAAAAAAAATGGAATATGTTTTTCCAACAGAATTTTACAATAAGGTTGTAAATAAAACAATAGTGTTCATGAAACAGTGTGATATCTGTGATGAAATTCTTTTTTTTCTGACCATGTATTTCAATATTTAAAAATTTTAACTTACCTCAGTATATTTTATTTGACCATTTATAAATTATGTACGTTAGCTCAGTTGTACCCAAAATAGAAGTGAAAATAATGACATAAAATCATCAGATAAAGAATTTCTAGTATTTTTCTTTTCAATTCCCTGGTAGCTTATCTTCTTCATTTTCTAGGATGAGTAAAGTTTGTGTTTTGGACATATATTCCATATGTCACGTCCCAAAATTTCATATTATATTGGATTTTCAGTAAACTTTCCCTAAATGTTATGAAATTTTTATGGGTAGAAGGTAAAAATGTTAAGAACATTTAAAAATTTTCATTTTAAGGATTATTCTTACATATTTTCTTTCTCTTTAAATTTATTTAGCATACATTTGTTGTACAAAGTTGTGGGTTTCACTGTGACATTTTCATACGTGCACATATCATGCTTTGATCATGGTCATGTCTACCCTCTCTTCTATCCTTTTTTGCCCTCTTCTTTCCTCTCTTTTCCTCTTCTCCCAGTCCCCTTCCCTTTCTGTAATAGTTTCTCTAGTTCCTCTTCTACTTTATTGTGTTTTTTTTTTTTTTAGTTTTCACATATGAGAGGAAACACATGATACTTGTCTTTCTGTGTTTGTCTTATTGTGCTTAATGATATCTTTTGTTCCTATCAATTTTGCTGTAAATGACATAATTTCATTCTTCATTATGGCTGAGTAATATTCCATTGTGTTCATGCACTACATTTTCTTTATCTATTCAATTGTTGACAGGCACCTAAGCTTATCTGGGCTATTGTGGGTAGTGCCATAGGAAGCACAGGCATGTGGATGGATGTCTTTGTATGCTGACTTCATTTCTTTTTTTTTTTTTTTTTATGTCTGTGCACTTTATTTAGTATCACTGACTTCATTCCTTTCAGATAAATATCCAGAAACTCTATAGCTAGATCAGATCGTAGTTCTATTTTTAGTTTTTTAGGAACCTTCATGCTGCTTCCAATAGTAGTTGCACTAATCTACATTTCCACCAACAGTGAAAATAGGCTTCTTTTTCTTCCACAGCCTTGCCAGCACTTGTTGATATTTGTTTTCTTGAAAATAGTCATTCTGACCCTGGTGAAATGGAATTTCAATGTAGTTTTGATTTATATTACCCTAATGGCTAAAGGTATGGAGAATTTTTTCATTTATTGAAATATTTGTACTTCTGAGAAATGTCTGTTCAGACTATTTGCCAATTTTTAAAATTGAGTTACTTGTTGGTTTGTTAATTGGAGTTCTATAAAGAATGGTCTAGGTTAATCCTTCTTGGATAAATAGTGGCAAATATTTTTTCCCGTTCTGTGGATTGTCTCTTCAAACTGTTGATTAATTTGCTGTTTAGAAACTTTTTAATTCAATATAATCCCATTTATCAATACTTTTGTTTCCTGAGTTATTTGGAGTCCTTTTCAGGAAATTGTTACTTGTGCCAAATCTTAAAGTATTTCCTTTATATTTTCTCTAGTAGTTTCAAATTTTCAGGTCTTAATTGTGTTTATTTTCACAGAGTGAGAGCAATCATCTTCTACATGTGGTTATCCACTTTCCCCAGCACAAGTTGTTAGGCTTTTTTTTTTTTCCAATGTATGTTTTTGACAACTTTTTTTTTCCAAAAATCTTATGACAGTAGCTCTGTGGGTTTGTTCTCTGGGTCCTCTATTCTATTCCATTGGACTTATATGTCTGTTCTTACGCCAGCACCAAGCTATTTTTGTTGCCGTGACTCTGTAATATACCTTCAAATCAGGTATCATGTTTTCAGGGTTGCTTTTTTGCCTGGAATTGTTTTGGCTATTTGGGGTACTTTGTGCATCCATTTGAATGTAAGGATTTTTTCCCACCTAGTTCTGTGAAGAATGTCATTAGGATTTTGATGGAATTACATTGAATTACATTTTGGGTAGTATGGTCATTTTAACAACATTCTCCCAGGGGCAGTCTTTCCATATTCTAAAATCTTCAATTTCTTTCTTTAATGTTCTAAAATTTCCATTGTAGAGATCTTTCATCTTCTTAGTTAGGTTAATCCTAACTAAGTATTTGAGATATATTATTCCTGCTTTCTTGGCCTTTGGAGTCTCTGCTGTGAATTCTAACATTCTAATGGGCTTGCTTTAAATATGACTTTGCAGTTCTCTCTTGAAGCTTTTAATATTTTTTCTTTGTTCTAACTTTTGCTATTTTGTTTTGTTTTGTTTTTCTTTTAGGCAGTGGAATTATTTTCCAGATTTCTTTCTCTGAAAGTTCATTATTGTCATATAGAAAAGCTGTTGGTTTTTGTAGGTTGATTTTTATCTCCTACTATTGTGCAGCACTTATCATTGCAAGAGTCTTTTGGTGAAATCTTTAGCTTTTCAATGTACATGATCATAATCTGCAAATAGGAGTGATTTGACTTTCTCCTTTTCCTTTTATTTCTTTCTCTTGTCTACATGCTCCGGCTTAAATTTCAAGTACTACATTGAATCTTAGTAGTGAGGGTGGATGTCCTTTTCTTGTTCCTGATTTTAGAGGATATGCTTTTAGTTTTCTCTGTTCATTATGATGCTGGCTCAGATTTTGTTATACACAGCCTTTGTTATGTTGAGGTATGATCCTTCTATATCTAATTTATTAAGGGCTTTAATCATGAAGGATGCTGACTTTTATCAAAGGTATTTTTCAGCATCCATTGTGATGATCTTGTTTTTTTGTCCTCAATTTGATTTAGGTGCTGTATTATACTTATTGATTTGAGTATGTTGAGCCATCATTCCATGCCAAGAATGAAATCAACCTAATCGTGGCATATAATCTTTTTAAGGTATTGTTGAATTCGATTTAGAAGAATTTTATTAAGGATTTTTCATCTATATTCATCAAGGATATTGGTCCATAGTTTTTTCTCTGTTTCCTTAACAAATTTAGGATCAGGGTAATATGGACTTTGTAGAATGAGTTTGGAAGGGTTCCTTTCTATTTTATGAAAATTTGAGGAACATTAATGCTCTCTATGTTGTTGGGTATTTTTCTAAAAAAAATCCATCTAGGTAGTCTGCATCTTTTAATTAGAGAATTAAGACCATTCATACTCATGGTTATGATCAAAAGGTGTGTGTTCTTTCATGTTATTTCATTGTTTTTCTTCTGATTGTTTTGAATATTCTTTGTTTCTTTCTCTCTTCGTCTTAAAAGTTCTGTACTAATAATGTTTGATTTTTTTTTTCTTAATTTTCATTCATTCACCCATTCTTCTAGGTGGATTTGTTCTCATTCTTACAGCTCTCATGTAGGGTTCCCTTAAGTATCTTCTTTAATGTGTATTTAGCAGTCATGAATTTCCTTTGCTAATGTTTACCATCTTTATTTCACCTTCTATTTTGAATTATAACTTTTCTGGGTATAGTATCTCGGTTCAATGTTGTTTTTGTTCAGTATTTGAGATATTTCATTCCTGCTTTCTCAGTCTTCGGAATATCTACTGAGATTCTAACATTCTGATGGGTTTGCCTTTAAATATGACTTTGCAGTTCTCTCTTGAAGCTTTTAATACTCTTTCTTTGTTCTAACTTTGGCTGTTTAATTATAATGTATGTGGATAAGTTCTTTTCTAATCATGTCTATTTTGGGTTCTATATGCATCAGAGGTTTTCATTTCCAAGATTTGTTTGGGTCTTTGTCAAAAGTCTCTCTATTGAATTGCTCATTCATATCTTGCATTGTCTTAATTACTTCAGCTATTTATTTATATACTCTTGGAACTCATTGAGCTTTTTAAAAATCATCCTCTTGAGTTCTTTGGCATTTCATCCACCTTGATATTTTTGGAATCAGTTATTGGAGTTATGAATTTTAGGAGCTGTCATGTTGCCTTGATTATTCACATTTTTTCATGTTCCTATGTTGATATCTGTTCATCTGTTGGATGGACACCTCTTCCACTTTAATGTGAGGGCCCTCTTTACTCTTACTTTAATGTAAACAGCCCTCTCTTGATAATATGCTCTAGGATATTAGGATATTTTGTAGTATTGACTTAAATTCCACCTGGACTTCATAGTGGAGTTTCCCTGTGGCTTCTTAGACTGTGACCAGTGGGTTTTGGCACATGTCATTCAGTGTTGAAGCCTGAAGGACCTATATTCTTTTGGTCTCAGAAGAGTGGTAGTTTAGGCAGGAGTGGTGGAGACAGTGATTGTGTATATGGGTGTACCCTTTGTGGTTACTTCCATGGTGGGAATGGAAGCTTCTATCAGGTTTTTCCTCTGTTGGTCTTGTCTCTGTTACTTGAAAGCAGTTGTACAACTGGCTATTCCAATGGTGTTGACAGGCCTGGAGATTTTATCCTGTCTTTGGACAACTGATGATGCTCCATTTGGTTCATGGAGAGGGGCAGGGACTAGGCACACAGCTCCCCCTCTGTGTCAGTAATGTGTTATCTGACAGGACATGTGAGTAACTCATACTGAGGTCCCTGATAGGTGTGATACACACTGCAGTTGTGTTGTGTTATTTCTCTCTGTTGTTGCTATAGAATGAATGTTCGTGGGAACAACTTCAGACTCCCCCCACTTACTGTAACTACTTGGGGAGGGGTCATTGGCTGGGAGATTTCTACCCCTATTCTTTAAGTTGATGTATCCACCAAGGTTTGAGTGGGACTAGTAATGGTTAGAATAAGGTACAATTCCTGACAGCTGGGCTGGGAGTATAGTTCAGCAGCAGAGCACCAAACATGGTCAGTGTGCCAAACTCAATTCCCAGAACCACAAAGAAAGAAAAGAAGAAAAAAATAATAAGGTAAAAAACAACTAAAAGCAGCAACAGCAGTAAACCCATTAACAACCAAAAAGAAATGGAAAAATATAAAAGTTAAAAAATAATAAAGGAGAAAAAAATAGTAAGAGAAAAGTGAAAAGGCCAGAAAAAACAAAAAAGAGAAAAAATACTAAAAAGGAGAAAATAGAAAATGTGAAACAGCAACAACAAAAATGTATTAATAAAAAATAATTTTCTCTCTATTGAAGTGCTTGAGTGATCTGGCAAGAGTGGGAACGCCGCCTATGCTTATCTCAGCTTCTTTACCTGTCATCTTAGGCTATGCCTCTGTTGGACTGAGTAAAGGCTAGGGGATATCCACCTCCTTCTTTCCTTTGTGGTGATAGTTTGATGATTAGTGGGAGTGATTTGTGACTGGAGTCAATTGGAATACCTCTCAGCTGCTTTGCACACTGGAAAGAATTGCAGTATGATATAGATCTCTCTAGAAACAAACTATGTCTGGAACTTTTTGTGTTGTGCACTTTGAGAGCAGAGTAGGCTCAATGCCTTGCTATGACAGACTGTGCAGCTCCCCAAAGCTATGCACTTACAGGGCTCTCATACAGGTTCTGTGGTATGACTTCCTCCCACAAAACCCCTGAGGACAGAGAGAGGCTATGGAGTCTCACAGATATGGGTTGGGGTAATGGCAAAAGGTTACATGTGGTCTACTGCTGATGTTTACTGGTGTTCCAATTTCTGCCTCTCTTGCACCATCATATGTGACTGCTCACTTCTCCAAACTCTGATAGCTGTCCTGGAAAACTGCAGATTCCAAAGGAAACACATTTTGTTTTCTCACAGGCTGATTTCTGAACCAGTAAACTAAGATAGTAAAGACCTTCTCAAGAAGGCTCCCAGTTATTGTACCATGAGCATATGCTGGGAATTACAGAGAACTTTTTCAGAGCCAGTTCACCATGCAAATCTTGGACTGTGGTTTGTTTAGACTGTATTTATCCAAGATGCTGAATCCTGTGCTGGTGATGTTCACTAGGACACCCCTTTTTCCTCTACCCCTATCAAAGGAACACTCCCACTTTTCTACACTTTGGTGTTGGTATGTTTTACTCTCTATTCCACTCTTTATTCTACTATTGTCTCTGGATTTTTCCAAGTCTCTGTCCATTATAAAATCCCATAATTCTCTCCATGATCACCCACCCCAATGAGCAGCTACATTCCAGCTGTTTTAATTCTATCTTGTGGAAATTCAGAGGACTGCTGGGTGTTCTAATCCTCCATCTTGGGAAGCTCACCTTTTTTCTCTTTAAGAGATTAAAAATATGATAATAGTGGTATATTTATAATCCTAATTGAATTAAATGTTTGCAGCTCTATGCTTAGGTCAAAGTTGTTTTCTTTTAAACCTCATTCTGTTTCAATAAATTTAAAATAAATTATAAATCCCTAGATTATAGGTTGTCTACAGGCTTTCCTTTAACCTCTAGCTTTCTATGATCATGAAACACAATGAAAGCAATTACTAAAATTAATATGCCTGAAATTCAAGCATAAATTTTAGCAATAATTTCCAAATGTCAGTATAGAGATAGCAGAGGCAATGACAGTAGTTGGGTATCTGACACTCTTCACACAGGCTACCCCCACTCCTAGCCCAATTACTCTAATCTGAAAGAAGATAAAGTTAAATATATTGAATTTAGCATATGTACTTACAGATTATTATCTGAACAACAGCTGTGTTTTTTCCTTATCCTGCTTTACTTGATTATTGATCAGTTTCCAGTGGTTGTTAGAAAAGCAAGAATAAACCAGGTCAACATTTCATCTTGTATTTGCATAGCTGCCATCTGATGCAAAAGGGTAATTTCAAATTTTATGTCTTCAACTAGATTTTTTGGGGGGAGGAGTGCATTGCTGGGGATGGAACCCAGGGTCTCACACACAATGGGCAAAATGCTCTACTAAGCTACATTCTTTGCCCTAAATATTATACTTTTAAGTGGTAGAAAGAAGATTAATATTTGTATTACTTTGGGCCAATATTTTAATTGTAACTTGTTTTTCTTTTCTCTCTCAAATTAGTCTTTAGGAAAATTGAATAATTTAATTATCTTTCCAGAAATATGTCTTCTGTAATTCCTTTAGTAATTTATTATTAAACTCATTTAACTTTTGTCTGGTGTCTTAATTTTGCTACTCTTCATTATCAGTTAGGCGGTAATAGAATTTGTAGTTGACAATACTTATTTGGTTAACATCCTAAAGATATCCTTTTGTTGTTTGTTTTCCAGCATGGTTATAACTTTCATGGTCCCACCAGAACTTAATGAGAGTTCCATTTTTCTCCACAACTTTGCCAACACTTAGTATTTTTATTTTAGCCACTCTTTTTGGTATATAACTCATGGTGATCTTAATTTGTCTTTCTATAAAAAGGATATGGAACACATTTGCATGTGCTTGTTTTTTTAAATTTCATTTTAGTTATATATAACATTAGGATACATTTTGACATAATTACAAAAGCATGGAATATAATTTACTTTAATTTAGTCCCTAGCACTGCCCCCTTCCCCTCCCCACTCCCTACACTCCTCCCTCTGCTCTACTAATCTTTCTGCAATTTATACTATTTTTAAATTAGTGTCTTGTGGAGATACTTGATGTTGGGATTCATTTTGAATGAATGAACACACTGTCTGCTGTCCTCTTATATTTTATTTCTGTCAGCCTAATTATACATACTCTATAGGTCAACCATTTTAGTTTTAAGAAAATAAAGAGGAAGACAGATTTCCCATATGCCTCTTTGCCCTCATACATGCATAGCCTCCTCTATTATCAGTAGCCCCCAAACCAAAGTAGTACATTTATTAGAATTGATTAGCTTACATTGATACATCATATTCATGCAAAGTCCATAATTTATATTAGGGTTCACTGTTGGTGTTGAATATTCTATGGATTTGTACAAATGTATAATGATATCTGCTATTATAATATCACAGAGAGTATTATTACTGCCCTAAAAATCCTCTGTGCTCTGATTGTTCAGCCCTCATACCCCCTACCCATGGCAACCAGTTATCTTTTTACTGTTTCCATAGTTTTGCCTTTTACAGAACATCATATAATTGGAATCATGGAGTATGAGCCTTTTCAGACTGATTTCTTTTGCTTAGTAATTTACATTTATGGTTCATCTAAGTTTTTTCATGGCTTGATAGCTCATTTCTTTCTAGTGCTGAATAGTATTTCATGATATGTACCACAGTTTTATTCATCCACTTACTGAAGGACACCTTGGTTGCTTCTAAGTTTTGGCAATTGTGAGTGAAGCTATAAATATGTTTGTAGGCTTTTTTTGTGGACATAAGTTTTCAGCTCCATTGGGGAGTTATTGACATGATTCCTGGATTGTATGGTAAGAGCACATACATTTTATAAGAAATCATTAAACTGTCTTATGAAATGAGTGTTGTATCATTTTACATTCCTCCAGCAACAAATCCGAGTTCCTGTTGCTGCACATCTTGCCATCACTCAGTGGTGTCAGTGTTCTGGATTTTGACCAATCCTTGGGTGTGTAATGGGAGTTCATTGATGTGGATCATCTTTTCATAGGCTTTCTTTGTGTCTCTTTTTTTTTTAATTTTATTTTTTAGTTTTAGGTGGACACAATATCTTTATTTTATTTTTATGTGGTGCTGAGGATTGAACCCAGTGCCCCGCGCATGCCAGGCAAGTGCGCTACCACTTGAGCCACATCTCCAGCCCTCTTTGTGTCTCTTTTTTGATGAGTGTTTGTCTGCAATATTAGCCCATTTTTAATTAGATTTTAAAAAATTGATCAGCTGTCTTTACCTCCACCTGCTTTAATGGTATTCTCTTTGTACTTGGTGTTGTACATTTTCATTGTGATTTAGACAGGTGTAGGTTTTTAGATATTCACTTTGCTTAAGATTTGTGATTCATATTAGATTATTCATGTTTTACTAATTCTGGAAAATACCCAAAGCAATATCTCTTCAAATATCTCCTAATTATCATTTTCTTCTTTTCAGAAACTTGGATTAGTGGTATGGTATTTCTCTTTCTGCTCACTGTTGTCCTTTATATTTCTTTTTATAGTTTCTATGTCTAGCTCTCTGAATTACATTCTGGGCAATTTATTCAGTTACGTGTAAACCAGATAATCAAAGCATTGTGAGTGGAACAGTGCTGGCTCCTGCGTTATTTGTCCATGAGATAAATACAGAAAACACAAGTAAGCATTTAGAAACCTTTATAATCCTTTAACAAGGCTGTGAGATTTTCATCATCACTTTTTTTAAAAAATAAAATATCAGCCTGCAATGGATTGAATATTAAAGTTTGGTTCTTCATTACATTTTGAGGTGCACAGCTCGTGTGTGTGTGTGTGTGTGTGTGTGTGTGTGTGTGTTGAACAGTGATTACAATTTTCTTCAGGGATGAAAATAGATATTTAATCTCCTTTTTTAAAAAATTTATTTTTTAGTTGTAGTTGGACACAATACCTTTGTTATATTTTTTATGTGGTGTTGAGGATCGAACTCAGGGCCTCGCACATGCTAGGTGAGCACTCTACCACTGAGCCACAACCCCAGCCCAATGTCCATAATTTTATCTGTTAGCATTTTAATGCTTTTTTCTTTGTTATTTCGGTTTTTCCTCAATTTTCTTGCCCTGATTTTAGTGGTGTTTACCCTGCCTGTGCTTTTTCCCTAATGTGGTCTTCATCTGTATAATCGTTTTAGTTTTCCCCCTTAGCTGCTTTCTGTACTTGGCATGTGCAGATTCTCCTGCTGTGTTTTTACCATATGTTTCCATAGCAGTTATACATCTGTATTGCGCTATTTTAAGGAGGCACTAGTTTCAGTATTTTTAACTCACTTGCCAACTTTGATAATTTTCATTTTCTCTATGGCAGTGCTCTTATGATAATTTTTTTTCTATGGTTCATTTTTCTTATTCTGTCCTCTTAACATTAAAAAAAGTTGTAACCTGCTTGTTCAGCTCTGGAGTGGTTCCTTTTATTATTCATCTTTGAGCCTGATGAATTCTGCCTGGCCTACTTATTTGTAGGAGAGGTTCATGCTGGGATAGAACTAAGATTGTATTTTAGGCTGGCCACCAGAGGCCTTATAGTTTACAAGAAGTTCCCATAATACACCACGTGAGGGAAGTTTTGGGGTCTGGCAGACATAGCAAGGATTATCTCTCCTTCAGTTTTAGTCAGAGTTTCCTCTCTTTAGCATCTACCCTGGTCTAGTGACAGTTCTGCCAATGACCTCTGGATTCTTTGGCTATTGCTAACCTCCAGGTGTTAGTGGCACCACCTATAGGAGGTCTCGGACTTGCCAGCTTTGAGGTGGCAGTTTCAGGGGTTCTCTGGGCATCTTTGCGTATACTTATTTGACATGAGGATCTTGGGAAGCTCTTTCATATATTTGTCTGAGACTGACTTTTAATCTAGTTTCATCAAAGATGATTTCCATTTGCTTCTTGTAATACTTGTTTCAGGATGATTTGTGAAACAGTCTCTTACTTTGTAACTAGAAATCTCATATTTTCTTTTAAATGTGACTTTTATGATGCCTCAAGTAAATCATTAGTAAAAACAAAAGGAGGATTCAATTTGTAAAACTTTGGGTAGACTACAAATATTAACACCTCTGTTGCCTAGTACAACACAACTATTTATTTTTATTTTATTTCTTTGGATAGCTACTTCCAGGTGGAAAACATCTTTATTGCCTTTTCAGGAACACTTTATTTCCTAGTCATCTAGAAAAGTGTGTCATTTATATTAACATGTGAATCATACTTGCCAGGGAATTTGTTGATAACGAAGAGGCATACAATTTGATTGGCTTGAATATATCACCACTATTGTTAACTCAAAGTTCTGTCAGCTTCCCTTGAATACTTTCATGTATTTCCTATATGCATCAAAATCCTGCTTGTCCTCCTAGCATTCTGCTAACTAAGCCATGTGGAAATTACTAAGGAATGAAGAGTCTAGTTGTTACTTAGTTTGACAATGGGTGTAATCATGATAGAGACCTGTGAGGCTTGTGAGATGTGGACAGGATGAAGAGTGGAGAGAATCTCTAAGAGGTTTGGCAAATTTCGGTGATGCCAATTTTTGATAGGAAAGTTGGGTGACTGGGCACTTGAACCACAGATGAAAACGGGGGGCTTAACAAAGACTGGTTTCAGATTCACAAACAGTGGTTGGATGTTTATTATATACTTGAAGTTTTCATAAAATCATATTTAATCTATATAGCAATCTTTAGGCTCAATGATGTTATTCCTACTCTACAGATAAAAAAAAAATAGTGAGATTCAGAGAAGTCATGATCTGTGTAGAGTCACATGGGTTGGTTCTTGGCAGGGCTGGGATTCGATCCAGTTTTGAGACTTCCAGGCCTTTGCTATTTCTAACTCTCATTCCTTGCCTGGGCAGCTTCCTGGTTCCCTGCTACAAGATTTTCACACCAAATGTACCCCTTTAACCTAGTTTAGTTTCCATTAATTTTACATCAAGCTTTGACTTTCTGACTCTGGGCTTTTGTCTGACCCCCAGCAATGATAGAGACCTAAACACCATGCTGAAGTTAAGTGATTGAACCTCTTCCAAAGAGGCTATATGGGGTCAGGAAATGACACTTTCCCTGTTCAATCTTGATGTGCCTGGGGCTGCCTCGATTATGATTCTTTTCTTGGGTCCCTTAATGTCTTAGAAATTGTGTGCATGAACAAAGATGCCTTTGAGGCACCATGGACATTTTTAGAAATAAAAGAAATGTGAAGCTATCACATTTTGAACAGGTAGCGAGCAGGACCAAAAGAAAGATAACTTGATACAGGGGCAGATGGAATGATTGTATGATTCTCTGTAATAAAGTCCAGGAAAGAAAACCCTGTTTAAGATTAAAACAAAAAAACAAAAAACAAAAAAATCAATAACCAACTGCAAGTGATAGAGCTTTAGCTTTGATGCCATCTAGTTCTAGAAGCTCAGATGTGGCTTGTTTTGATTGTGTTTTTAAGTAAGGTAGTTCTCATTTATTACTTTTCTCTGGTTATTAGTATGTGTGACTTGATATAAAAGGTTTGAAAGACAATGTTAAATGAATAATGATAAGACCCAGTTTTCCTCTTCCAAATCCCTTCAGAGGGATCACTGCCTGGCCACAAGTCACCAGTTTTTGGGGAGTACCGATGGGTACGTTTGTGTGTGTCGGCTGTGGAAAAGCAGGGAGGAAAAGCACATTACTCTGGTGATATTATTGCACTATACCCTATTCATTCCAAAAGGTTCTATTTCAGTTCGAAAAGCCAAATTCTTCTGCTGCTTCTTGGTAATCTAAGAGTTTAATGGTCTCTCCTGATTTTTATTGTTGTTGAGCTCTGAGTCACCAATAAGGGGACATATTTATAAACATGAGGATATGACCTTTGTATAACCTTCTGGTGTGAAAAAAGGAAGTCACTGGAGGAATTTGGGGAGTTCTGAAGCTGATTTGACTTGCAACAAAGTTTTCTGGGCATCATGGGTGATATCTTTTTGGTTCCAAACCTTGTATTTAGCCAGGCACCCTGCCTGTTCTTTCTTTACCATAAGCCCTTGGATTTTTAAGACTGCTAAACTCTTTTTAGGGCATACTTTCTAGGGCACTAGGGTCATCTGTCTTTTTAAAATTTTTATTGAGGCAGGGGGAAGATTACACTTTGAGACATTTATTCATCTTCCCACATTACTAGCCCTGCATTATTATGAGTGAAGTGTCATGATTATGAATGCTACATCTTCTATCTCCTCAGCAAAACACTATTGAGTGACTGTCTCATAGAGAACTTTTTTGGTCACAGTATTAAGGCATCCTTGTTTTGCAGCTCTACAAATTCTCTTTAAAATAAACTTCATTTATCATTTTAAATCAAAGTTTATAGAAACCTATTTGAAAATAAATCCAGATTCTCAGGCCATGCAGGTCAAGAGTTGGTAAGATGGAGTGTTAATTTCCTGGCAAAGTGTTAACTTCCTGGAACTGTTAAGTTCTTCAGGCTGCTGGAATAGCTTTTTCCTGAAATATCTGAGTAGCCTGAGCTCTTTATGCCATGTGGTATAGGAAATACAGCTTCTTCACCAAGGTCCCCGACGAACTTCAGTGGCTTGTGTGCTTGCTGATCACTTCCTGTTCTTTGGTCTTTTTCATCAAAACAACTATTTTAAAAATATATTCATCATGTACAACATGTTTTGAAATATGTATATATTTTGGAATGGCTAAATTGATAAAGTATATGCTCCATCTAATATTTTTTTGTGGTAAGAACACTTACTAAAATTTTATGGAATGGATTGTGATCACTGGTCAATGCACAATAGACAACAAGTTAAAATTGAGTACTAAAAATTGCCCTAAACCTTCATGTGTCACTCTTCCATCAGAGAAAGATTCCTGTTTGGTTGTAGGTCCTCGGTGCTGCCATTATCTTCTGTATCTTTCTCTTTCTCCCTTGAGATTTTTTTTTTCCTCTTGGCACTAGCTGCCAGTCCCATTCTCTCAAATTATTGTTATTTCCTTGTTTAGAGCAATTTAGGTCTCTATTCCTTCCAAACTATGTCCCTGATTTCCTTTGGTATACTCCCAAATTACTTCAGCTGCTTTGTTTAACAAATAAAACTTTCTACTCTTACTAATGCAAAACTTTGATATTAAAATTTTTTCTTTACCGTATTTCAGAGAGAGTTCTTGGAGCTTGACTACTCTTAGCCAAGCAGTAAAGAGCTTGGGGATTTGTGGGTGTAACTGTGACTATCAATCATTAACTAACTTGGCATTTTATATGACATTTCATTTAAATATTTTTTTGTAAAAAAAAAATCTACAAGGTGCACAAAATATAAATGCACAGTTGAATAAGTATCATAAAGCAAATACGTATGTAATCACTGTTCAGGTCAACAAATGAAACAGTGTTGGCTCTCCCTCAAGACCTGCCAGGCAACCATTTCTGATCATTGTCTCTTCCTTCCTCCATTATCTTGACCAGGATGTTCCACCCTAAATCCTGCACATGAATTTTGACTGTTTTTGAAGTTCCTATCAATGGAATCATATAGTATACTTTTTTTACATATTTTTTTTTTGCTCAACATTTTTGTGAGATTCATCTATGTGGTTTGTTACATATAGCTACATCTTTTTTATTTTCTTGAGTCTAGAGCAGTCTAATGTGTGAACATACTGCAGCTTATCCATTCTATTGATAATGTAAATCATATTAATGGAACTAAGGTAATTATTAACATGATTCCAGTAACACATGTGCATGGAATCTTTATGATATATACTTATGTGTAGAATTGCTGTATATCCAGTTATCCCTGTGGAGTGGTAGGAAATATTGACGTGGGCACTGATTAGATAGGAGGTGGAATATAAATCTGAAATGTTGGGTTTATTTTTTTTTATTCTCAGTTACTAATCCTTCAATAATTGTTTATGAGAACAATGTACTAGTAACTGAAAATTAAATTATTGAGAACAAAAATAGACACTCTTTGTTCTCCTGACTTTTACAAACCAGTGAGTAAAGCTGGGTGTGATGGCATATGCCTGTAATCCCAATAGCTCAAGAGGCTGAGATGGAAGACTGCAAGTTTAAGACCAGCCTCAGCAACAAAGTAAGATGCTGTCTCAAGGTAAAAATTCAAAAGGACTGGGGACGTAGCTTAGTAGTAAAGCACCCCTAGGTTCAACCCTTAATACCAAACAAAAACAAAAATGAAAAATAGTAAGATATATATTAAAGAATCACATAAGTAAATGTACAATAATGTATACAAGTAAATATGCAATTAAGACTATAATAAAGTCAATAAAAGAACAAAATAATAAAAGAATAAAATAAAATAAAAATAACAAAAGAATAAAAGTCTGCGGACTGGTACCCAAGGGAGGTGTTGAATTAGCCATGAGGTCATAGAAAGCTTTCATGAAAACGTGACAGAATTAAGATCTGAGGAGAAGGTCTGAGTTACTGAACAAGGGGAGCAGAGAAAGTTTCTTTGAAGTGGGAGAAGTGGTACAAAGGCCTTTTGGAAGGAGGAAGCCTGTGTGGTTGAGCTGAAGGCTGGAGTAGCAAGCATGAGGGGCGTGGTGGGAGGAGAGCCTGCAGGGGTAGGGGTAGGCCTTAGGGTCTATCCCAGTGACAACCAGGAGATGATGAAGACTTGTAGTCTGGCAGAGGCAGGGGGCTAGGTGGTGGTGATTTCAAGTATAATCTGTATTTAGAAGACAGTGCCTGTTATGCATACACATTAGAATTTTACACTATGGAAGTAGATTAGATTTTGTCCACAGTGTTTGTAGGGGTATCATCAGTTAGGTGGTTAGTGAAGCCCTATAGAAAACTTACAAAGATAAGTGATAAAATAGACCCCAAAGGAAAGTTTCATTCATTTTTACTAGATCAATATAATATAGATTAGGTTGCATGACTATGAGTAATGAGACAAAATTAGAAGGGTTGTGTGTGTGTGTGTGTGTGTGTGTGTTTATGTGTGTGGTTCTGGGAATTAAACGCAGGGGTTCTCTACCACTGAGCTACATTCCCAGTCCTTTTAATTTTTTCATTTGAAACAGGATCTCACTAAGTTGCTGAGGCTGGCCTTGAACTTGTGATCTTCCTGCAAAACCTCCTGAGTTATAACAATTATAGGCATGTGCCACCATGCCCAGAAAATCCAAAATAATTTTTAAGAGCACATCCAAAGATTATATGTTTTAAAATTACATTTTATAAAATAAGCTTAGGTGCAAGAGAAAATTGAGTAGTACTTAGAACTAATAGTATATATAATAATATTTACTATATGATAGTATTGTTAAGCACTCAACCAATAAATTAGAAGAAAAAACAGAACTAAAAGGCATAGGAAAGATGGAAATACAAAAAAACCTGGCTGAAAACTGTGAATTAGAGAATAACAATAATAAAAAGCTGATTCTTTGAAAGCAATTAGTATTACAGACATCTACCAAAATTGAACAAGGAGAAAACCTATAAAAATGCAAATAAACAATTACAAAGGGAAAATTGATAAAAATATCTAAAATAGAGTTGTAATGATTTTTTAAAGATTACATGAAATTGACACTCTAGAGAAACAATTTATCATGTATGCAAGAGAAAATATGGAACTTGAAATGAGCTATAAATTTAAAGAAAGTAATAACTGAAACTTCTCTCTGCTTCTAAACACCCAGCCAGCATGGTTTTCTAGATGACTTCTACCAGGATTACATGGACCAGTCAATTCTTAGTTTATTACAGTTGTTGTAGATTACAGAGAAGAGAAAAAGGCAACAATCCTATTCAAAATTATTTGGAGAAATGATGCTCCACACATAGCTATTTCTATGTTGGACTATTTTAGAAGCCTCATGTAAGAAGAATCAAGTAGTCTTTGTCTTGTGACTGGCTTACTTAATTTATCTAACATTAGCTATTAAAAAGAGACATTTAACATTAAAAAGTATGACCTGATTTTTTAAAAAGTGTGGTCCTTTGAGTTCTTGCCTAGTCTATTAGTACCCAATGGCATATTGGGAAGAGAAATCCAATGTAACAATTAAATTAAAACCAAAGCTCTTGTTTTTAGATGACTAAATTTTAGAATCCTTAAATACTTGACTACTTCTCTTATAAATCAGGAAGGAAGATTCTGTGTTCCATGTTTTCTTTCCCTGAAGACTTCAGCTAAAGTACTTCCATCAAGCAGAACATTATTACTTTGTGAATAATGCATTATGCCTTTTCAGAGACAGAAAAGATGCAAAGGACCAAAAAGCAATCTTTTTCCCTCCTCAAAATAGTAGTTAGGTAAATAGGACTAGGAGCTCAATTAATCTTATTTTCTTCCTGTGGTATGTTTAGGGGGGACTTTGTCTCAACTAGCCCTTTTATGTTAATTCCTTAGCAACTGGATAAGTAGAAAAATGTCAATACCCACGTCATTCCCCCATTTTTTTTTCCTGTCAACAGTCTGCACATTAAACCACTAGATTATTCTTGGTTTCCACCTAAAATGGTTTTACCTGTATTGTGGGTTGATATGTGTTCCCCTAAACTCCTATGTTGAAGTCCTAATCCTTAGTACTTGAAAGTGTCACTGTCACCTTTTTTGGAGATAGGATCTTTACAGAGATAACAAATTAAAATGCTGTCATTAGGATGAGTTCTAATCCAGGATGGCTTGTTTCTAATGAAAGGGAAAGATGGATATATACACACAGAGAATACTCTGTGAGGTAAGTGTGATGCCACTACAAGCCAAGGAGTGCCAGCAAATCACCAAAGCTAGGGGAGAGGCATGGGACAGATTCTTCCTCACAGTCCTAGGAAGGACCCAAACCTACTGACACCTTAACAGTGGGCTTCCACCCTCTGTAGATTAGAGACAATAACTTTCTGTGGTTTAAGCTCCACCCATTTTATGGTATTTTGTTACAGCAGCCACAAGAAACTAATACAGCCTTTGTGCAGTCATCTGAGAAGTGGCATCTCAGCAGAAGCTCCAGACTTGTTTTCATGTCCCAGCTCTGCTGTGTCCTAAGCTAGGGGATCTCAAGCAACTAAGCAACTTTGGAAATCCATTTCCTTACATCTTTAGTGGCCTACACGGCAGCCATTCTTCATACTCCTTTGTTTTTCTTTGCTAGCAGTAACTCTGCTTCTATGTATGAGAATCTGGGTACTCGTTTTTCCAGCCTCCTGTATTGTCTGAAGAACATAATGAAAGGTTTTCCTCTTCCTTAATATGAAAAGCACAAAGAGGAACAGTCCCCTTTTAAAAATTACATTTTGGTTAAATGTTATTTCTGCATTTAACCTGCCTGGAACTCTGGCTGCCATCTTGTCATGTGAGACTGACAGCCCATGTGCTGAGGTTGTGGGGAGAGCAGTACAGGAAGCTCTTAGTCCTCACTTGGTGTCATAGAAGTAGCAAACCCTTCCTGGGCTCGCCTCACTCCAGACTAGTGCGTGTTTGCCTTTCTTCTTTATCCTCACAGTAATTCTAGGATGAAATTACTGTTATTTTCCCATTTTATAAACAAGGAAGCCAGTGCATACAGCATTCTAAGTAAAGTGCCCAAGTCACATGCACTAAACAGGAAAGCAAGGTTTTGAAAATAGGCATTCAGTATAAAGATAGTTTGTGCTCCTAACCACTACACAAAAATTCTTTAAATCTCTGTCTATTGGAGATTTTATGCTGTGTTGAAAAGATCCTAATGAATAGCCCCCTCTAACATAAGAGCAAAACCCTACTCAGATTTGTTTGTGAGGATTTAATGAGAGAGCTTGCTAAATGCTTGTCAAAATACCTAGCATGCAGTAAGTACTCAGTGAATGTCTAACCGGTTTACCTTCCATCCTGGGAGCAAGAGAAGCTGTAGAGACTGGTGGAACTTCTGCTGCTCCCCTCTCCCAGGGTATAGAGCTCTTCAGTGAGGTGGGACTTCTGCTTTTGCATGAAGTGCTTGACATTAACAGCTTCTCCTTTCAGATGTGGTCTTTGGGAGCCTCCTATTACTCCATGCCCAGGGAGTGACTAGGAGAATTGGCCTTTGAGTCTTTATTACTGTTGCAAGAGTTCTAGAGCAATCTGGAAATAAAATGGCCTGGAATAGTTTGAAAACTTTCTGAAAAGAAGCTATTAAAAGGAGCCTGGAAAGGCCAAAGCATCCTGTCCTTATATCCCCAAATGCATTCCTTTTATTTTTTCCCAATTTACAGGGCTCACATGTTGTTGAATTCCACACACAGGGTGAAAAGGAACACACAGACCCCCCTGGATATGAGGATGGAGTCAGGTCTTAGGAAAACTGAAAGGGACATTACCTCCAGGGATTTCCTCTTCTCTGTGGTAGAAAATCTATCTGGCACCACAGGACTTATTCTGAAAACATAATGTAGCCCTTAGATGTCGACATCTATAGAATGTGATTTGAACCAGTTATTGATGAACATCTTTTATAAGTGTGTTAATTTCAGATTGAGTACTTGGGAATAATTCCCTGTTCCTTGTGTTCTAATTGAAACTCTAGCCCCTTCCCAATTCAGATGGGAGAAGTCATGATCTTGCCATTATTTCTACAAATCCCAGCCCCTGTATCTTTCAGTTTTAGAACCTCAAGCCTTTACCAGTTTCCAGAAGGAATTCAACTAGGCAAACTGCTGTATAAAGTCTAGCAATTTCATTCCTTTATTCATTAAACAGACCCTACATTAGAGAATTTATATTCAGATTCCTTGTCCTTGAAAATCTCTATTATTTTAGGGAAAAAAGATAAATCAATTCTAATATAAGCAATGGGTTATCATATTAGAGGAATATACATAGTATTCTTCTGATAATGGATAAGTTAAGAAAGTATTTGTAAATTAAATTCCAAATGAGTGATCTATGGAGTTGAGCAGGAGTTTTCAGGGCACTGAGGGGGTAGAATAGAATCAGATAAATACTTTCATATTTGGCAAAGATGGAAGTTTTTTGTTTTTGCTTTAAATTTTCTCTATAATATTTAGAAACCACTTTTAATTGCAAAGGTAATGCACAACTACTATGCCACTGTAAAAATTTCAACAGGAATAGACAAGATGAACATCCCCTCTTTATAAACCCTTCCTCCCAGTTCCCTAATCTGTTATTTACTCAGAATGAACCACTGTTATTAGTGCCATCAGTATCTTTTCTGCATTCATTTTAAAATATAGAAAAATAGTTATTTTGCAATATGTGTGGTTCTGCAATTTGCCTTTTTTACTCCACTTTATGTCCTACGTCTAATTTCTTTTTAATTCTGCATAGTATGAGTACATAGGATGTGTGTATGATGATTTATTTAACCATTATGTATCTTTATTCAGCTATTACAGATATGAGGTGAATGTCTCTTTGTAAATAGGTGAAAGTATATAGATACCATCAAGTGGAATTTCTGGGTCAAATTGAGTATAACAAGTATACATTAAAATGCTAAGAGATGCTGACAAATTTCTTTCTTAAGTGTTCTCCATTATACTCCCTGAGCAAATAATGAAAATACTTATTTCTCTACATCTTACTAAATGCTAGTGATATTAAACATAGTTACACATGGTTTTTTTATTTTTTATTTTTGGTCATTTGGATTATTCTGTGAATTTCCTATTCTCATTTTTGTGCCCATTTTAGTATTTAGTCCTTTTCTATTTTTTAATTGTGGAATTGTACAGAGACATTTATTCCTAATAGAAACAGATTATTATGTTGCAAGCATTGTTTTCTAATCTACCTTATCTCCCTTGATTTTTTTTTTTTTTTTTTTTACAGTAGACTTTGAAATTTTCAACTTCAGTGTAGTAAAATATCTTCCACTCTGGTTTTTGTGTTCTGGGATATTTAAGAAACTTTTCTCTACCCCATGGCCATATTCTTCCTTTCAGTTGTGAAGTGAAAACTGATATGGATAGTTCAACCTATTTTCCAAAGCTGTAGAATTCCCATTAGCATATACAAAAATAAAATCGAATGTAAGGGAAGAGGATGTGGGAGAGTTAACAATGATATATTATCCATCTGTTTCTAAGAACTAATTAAACAGTTTTAGTTAGTTGAATTGATGAATCTCAATGATGATTTGACCTACTTTTAAAACAATTCTCAAGTAAAAAAGAATTCCAGGGACAAATACAGGCATTTTATATCATTGTCAATATTGCTGACTGTGTGCTAACATAAATCTCACAGATTTGGCTTACAACTTTAGGTCCCACATTGGATTGGCTCTTGGCTCACATGTAAAGGTGCCTATTCACGGGAAATAAAATAAGTTTCATTTTCCACCTCTTCCTCTCATTGTGAATGGGAACAAAACTGAACTAGACTCTAGCTAAACATTTAAAAACTGAATGAAAAGACTAAATCATCCAGGAAAATTTTCTTATTTCTAAATATATAATGCTGCCTTAAAATCCTCAAAAACTTCAATCATTTAGTAGTGGACTTGGAATTGAGGCATTTGACCTCTCAGTGAGGTCCAGGAGCAGGAAGGAGCAATAGCATGCTAGTATGTGGTGAAGATGAAAATATCTGGCCTTGTTGGCCAGAACAATCCAGTGGATAGATCATCTTATCTCCCTTGATTTATATTCCTGCAAGCACTTTTCAAAATGTAGGATGACTTATTTTGCTGTACTAATTCCTCTTTAATTTGAAATGCCTGCCTGAGCCTTAAGTTACTCAGCTGTGTCTCTCTCTCCTCTCTCCCTCCTTCTCCCCCTCCCCAGCCTGAGGGTGTCAGTCAGCAGATTTCTTCCTTCTCTTCCTCTGACCCCAGCCATGGCTCTTCTCAACTTCCCAAGGATAAACTGTCTTGTCTGCAGCAAAAGTCCTCTAAGTTTAAGGAGTGAGAGAGGAAAGGACAAGCTATGAGGAAGTCTAGGTGGAGGCAGAAGGTGGTGAGAACTATGTGCCAAGAGATCAGAGTGTGGGAAGGGAAAAGGAAAAGAGCAAACCCCTCAAAGAAGCTCTCCTCATTTCTTAAACTCCTTAAATTCTTCTTAAATTGTTATGGCAAGATTACAATAAAAAACTGAGTCCATCTTAAAGCAGGAGATGGAAACTTAATTTCACCAGCTGGCCAGCCAAGGGGTAGGCTGAAAGTTTACACCCTTCAACCACCTCCTGGGGTTTGAGTACACCTTTTATAGTCCAAAACCACATTAATCATAAGTGGCTGTTGCTATGATTCATAAACCATAAACAAACATCATGAGGTCTAAAATCATAAGCAGAAAAGAGAGTGGGCCAAAATGTCCCTATCTGAGTACAAGTTAAAGAATGGTTACTAAAGTCTAGACAATCAATCTCTGACAGGGTACATTGTCCAAGAAAAATGGAAACCAAAGAACAATTTTACGTTGCATAAAAATTGCCATTTTTTTAAATTGACAAACATGCTATGCTAAGCAACTGTTGATGTGTACAGAGGTGGGGCTTTGCCATGGGAGAAGCAGTTTTTACATGATGTGGAGTGTCAGGGTAAGATGGAGTCTGTTTGGTCATTGCCCATATAGCCTGGCCCCAAACACTATTCCCATGTCTTATAATTTAGAATTGAGCAGAATGAAGGAAGAGAGAATTGTATCCTTTATCATGGTAGACTTTCTTTTACTTTTTGTCTTTTACAAAACACTAAGAGTGGTTTCTCATCACCCTTCAGCCTGTTTGGGGCTTCTGGGGAGGAAGGTGGTAGGGGCCATAATCTTTAATTTATGTAACATCTCTAGTCAATTTATATTACATGAGTCAATGCAATTTTCACATGTACTAGGCTTTAATATGTTTTATATTTGGTGTAAAGAAAACTATTAAAGAGTTTGAGAACTTATTTGAATTCATATGATGAATAAAAGTGATCCAAGATTAGGGTTCAGAACAACAGACTCCATCCAATTCTACAGAATTTACAAACCCTGAGCTCTTTGTTAATGAAAATATCCCTGGATTTGGAATCAGAGAGAATGCAGGACCAACAGCAAATTAGGAGGACTTCCAGTATATTTTCTGACATTTTTATGACTCTAGAAATATATTATAAATGACATTCCTGGAGTGCTCTGGTGAAGTACTTTGTCTATGGAATTAAACTGAATATTTAAAATTAATTTAAAAATCTAAAATAAAAGGTCACACATTACATTACATTAGCTATAATTTAATCTTTGACTTCAACATCTATTTAGGTCTAGCTGCACCTCATCATGAAGGTTCTTTTCGAAACTTCATTTTGCTAGAAGGTAAATTAAAGGACTTATGGGAAAAATAGGGCAGTGATCAAGCCATGAGTTTTAATTTGTGAAAACCCTTCTCAGTATGGAACTATGTGTTAACTAAATTAAAACAACTAATATAACAAACAAAATAAAAATAAATAATATTGTTTCACACATCTTAGATTAGTGATAATGGGTTAAGCACAATTAAATTCCTCCTACTCTTCCTTGCTTGGCAGAATATTATTTTTTTCTTTTAATATCATGTTTATATAAATTCATTTAGTATGGCTTCAAACAATTTGCAGATTTTTTTTTCAAAATTCTTTTGTTTAATTATTCAAAAATTTGTTTTGTGGCAGAGTTGTTGATCTGTTCCCTAGTCCTATACTGACCACAGAAATGAAAGCATTTTTGATGTTTGAGATGGGAAAAGCTTTGGACATGTTGATCTACTTGTTAGGGAGGAATGATTCTCGAATTATTTTTTCCAAATAAAAAACCTAAAATGCATTTATGCTACTCACTCTGTGCTACATACTATTCTAATCATTCGTCTTGAACATATTAACAGATTTAATCCTTATAACAGCATTTTGAGCTAATTGTACTTATCCCATTTTACAGATGAGAAAACAGGAACAGAGAGGTTATGTGGCTCATACAGGGCCACAGGTCAGCAAGGAGACAGGTCCAGGATCCCACCCTCTTTGCACTGTGCTCTAGCTGTAGTCCACATAGCCTCCCTTAAGTTGCTGAGTCCAGGCATCTTTCTCCTCTCCTAGCAATGCTGGGGGGTCCTTTAGGATGAACTTGACTGTCTTTTGGCTTTCTGTGCTTCTCTTAAAGTCTTACAGTTAAAATTCTCCCTTGGTTCTCTTTTGTAGTCCTAATTCCTGGTTTGTCTTTTTCTAGCAATATCTTATAGAAAGGACTCCTAGATCCTCTACACTATTATGGAATAATACTTCATGTAAAGTTTTAGAGGTAAAACCTCTATAATAAACAATATGAGATAAGAAATATCTAAAATCAAAGGGGGTAACTGATTTGGTATTTTCTCGTGTATATTCTAAAAGTGCTCTTAGGTTCAAACTACTTTAATTTTTAAATAAATAAAAATGGATTTCTTTTTCTTCTGGGCTTGGTGGCACACACCTGTAATCCCAGCTACTTGGGTAGCTGGATCAACCTGGGCAATTTAGTGAGACCCTGTCTCAAAATAAAAATTGAAAAGGGGATGGGGAGAGCTGGGGCTACAGTTTCGTGGGAGAGCACTTAAGTGCAAAGTCTTGGGTTTAAATCCCAGTATTGCAAAACAAAACAAAACAACAACAATAACAAAAAGCCCCACAAAAACAAAACCCCAAACACCTTGTTCTAATTGTAAAAATAACACACAATTGTATTAAAGAAATTCAGGCCATTCATAAAAGTACAAAGAGGATTGTTAAAAACTTATCCCACATTCCTACCCCCCCAGTACACCCACTTTTAGCATCTGTTGGTGGAGTCACAGGAAGTACTAACAGTGACCGATTGGGCAGCTTCCCTTAATGTGTGCTTCCAGTGAAAGGGAAGCCGTCAGAGTTGCCCACATTCTATCAGAACAGCTTTCGTTGCTAGAATTCTCTATGGAAGATAAATAGAAATATCTGACACTCGTGCATTCATTCTTCCTCTCCACACCTTGGCAAACATCATTAATAGCTCATAATGCTTTATCACTGATCCTTTAGGTAACCACTACCAAGAGTTGGAGTTTGTACATAGGATGAAACTTTTTTGCCACCCTTGCTCCTTGCTGACACTGAGACATTAGTCTTTTTTGGGGAGTTTTATTCAACTTTTGCCAACATTTCTGTGTTCCGAGTTATCACCCCTAGATATATTTATGTGCTTGGTGTCTTTTTGTAGGAATAGAGTGGTGACTTAAAGGATTTTTTAATAACAAGAAAGTATTTAGATTTTTATCTTTAAGTGACCTTTTAGGACTTGAAAAGCAACAAATAATGTGACACTTGTGTATGATAAAGGGCTGGTTCACGCTCAGCGGTGACTTAGTTCTCTCAGGATGTAGACCTTTCTAAATGTGCTTCATGTCTGTACATGGGGGAAAAGCTGGGCCTCTCTCAAAGCTGACAGGAAAGCCTGGACAAAATTGAGTTCTGCATAGAAGAAAGTGCCAGTTGCAAAAAAATTCAGTCCTCTCCTCAGATAGACTGCTGGTGAGTTTATTCCTTAGCTTCAATGCCAAGTTTATTTGGAAAATAATGAGTTTTTCTGTCTTGTTCACAAAGGAGAAGTTAAGAACCTTTGAGTGGCCTGCCTCAGGGCAAGTCACTCCAGGGGTATTTGAGGACCCTATAAGGGGGCATTGGAGACTTGGCCTCATCTTTTTTGGGGGGTGGGGAAGATGCACCAGGGATTGAACTCAGGGGCACTTGATCACTGAGCCACATCCCCAGCCCTATTTTATTTTTTTAATTTTTATTTAGAGACAGGGTCTCATTGAGTTGCTTAGTGCCTCACTTTTGCTGAGGCTGGCTTTGAACTCACCATCCTCCTGCCTCAGCCATCTGAGCCACTGGGATTTACAGGCGTGTGTCACCAGGCCCGGCTCATCTTTTGTAAGGGTCAGGCGAAGCGTTGGAGAAAGAGACCACCAAGTGACCACTCATGCAATTGGCAGAAGGGGATTTATTGAACCAGCATGCTGGGGCTCCGTGCCCACTCAAGAAGGGAAAGCAGCCCAGAGCCCCGAGCAGGGGCTGAGCACTGCTTAAGTACACTTTTTTTTTGAGAGGGCGGGGGTTTTACATACATCACAGTCTCCTTTAACAAATCATTATACACCGCAGGAAAATCAAACAACTCCTAAACATGATTAGTTCATTCATTGGCGGGAACAGGTCAGGCTGGAGTGATAGGTCATTTCTAAACGGGGTACACATTCAAACTGATTGGTTTTAGGGCCTAGAGGACTACGTGACCAGTTACACAGAGTCCCTAGTTATTGGACAACCAGGGAATCAGTGGGAATATTTACTGGGCAATTCCAGTATTGTCCTAACAGCTACAGGGATTTCAGGTTTTGCAGGTAACATAGAAACCTAACAATACCTAATCCTTTACATTTTAACTCAGACCTTGCAGCTTAGAAACTTTACAACACCAGGTCTTTTACCCTTTAACTTTTACGCTTTAACTTCAATTTCTTTTACCCTTACACTTTGATATCTCTTTCTCTCGTACTCCACAGCAAGTCCAATTAAATCTACCTCAGATCTGAGCACTTTTCACTTAAGCCTTCCCATGTTCATTTCTTAGCTCCTCTTCTCACTAGCTTTGCAACCTGGGGAAAGTTCCTCAACCTTTCACCGCCTCCCTCATCTGCAAAATGGGAGTAATAAAGTACCAACCTCTTAGGATTGTATTAAGATTAAATGAGTTAATACAAATAAAGTAATTAAAAAGAGGGCCAGTATCTCCAAGTATAATTATGGGCACAATTTTTCATGGCTTCACCAAGCCTACATGTCAAGTATGGAATGCAGAGTATAAACATGGAAGGGACTGCAAGGAGGAGGTAGCTTAATATTCCTTATACTTCTATAAGTAATCTGAAGTAGAGAGACAGAAGAGAAATGTCTTTGGATTCACATCATAACTTGGGTAAGTTTAGAGTAGGATGGAGATTTGGGGCATGTATTGAAAAGGGCACTAGCTCAGAATTATGGGTTCTTTATCTCTAAGGTTTCCTGGCTTGTCTAACAAACTTCTTGACCTTCAGTATTGGTAAGGAATTTTGAACACTTTCCTACTCCTTAAGACCCTGCCCCATGCCTTTACCCATAGGATGCCTCTGGGCCTGCTGGTGCATATTTTCTGTTAAACCCCTGATCTGATGGTCTCAATCCCAGCTGGCACCCACTCTGCATACTGCTTTGATGTCAGACCATACTTCCAGTTCCATATTTTTCTGCTTCCTGATTAGGAGGAGCCCTTGGACCCCTTCCTCCACTGCCTTCAGACGTTGAGGACCCTATTCTTCAATGAGTCTCAGATTTGCATGTGATACCCAGGCAACCTCCTAGGTGTGCCTGGCATGAGCTAGAGGCTGGCAGAAACAAAAGGACCAGGAAACTCTAATGCTGAGGACCATTGCTAAGTAAGAATAACGCATGGCATGACCCAGGTCATTTGCAGTGTCATTGCATGTAAGGTGACCTTGCTCAAGGACCAGGGCGGATCGGGGTTTAGGGCGTTCCCAGTTTAGGACAATCCGGGTTTAGGGCGGTTCCAGGTTTAAGGTGTACCCTGCTGGGAATAGGGCGTATCCTGCTGCCTCAGGTGCGCCTGCTCCTTGAGTTCCCGTTGAGTTCTCGTGGGATTCAGAGAGTATTTGGGATTTTGCCCAGAACGTGATTAGGGCCCAGAACGTGAATTCCCCCAGAACGTGTGTAGAGTGCTGGGGACAGTTCGAGAATAAAGAGTTGCTGTTTGAATCTACAAGGTGTGTGGTGGCTCGTGATTTTGTGCCCAGCCAGACTGCGGCACTCTAACACTACCTTCGAGTGGTTTCCTCACAGCAAAGTTCTAGCTTCTTACTATGATTTTCAGGGTTCTTTTTCATGAAATGAACAAGTCATAGTTTGGGCTGAACAAATGGTATTCCCTCCAATTTTAATTTTATGCTATAGTTTATAGTCTAGACCTTCTTTCCATATTTATGACTCCTTCAGCAGGAATAAATTTTGTTCCCCTTAATGATTTTTGAAAATTAACTTTGGGCTTTCAATGAATTTTATACATGCGCCAAAGTTGTAGAGATAATACAGAGTTTCTCTACACCTCTCACCCAGTCTCCCTTCTTGTTATCATCTTATATAGGTAGCTACTGTATATTTGTCAGAAGCAAAAAATCAACATCAGTACTAAGACATTCTTATGTACCAGTTTTTCCACTGAAGCTCTTTTTCTATTCCATGATCTGAACCAGGACTCTACATGGCTTTTAGTCCTCAGTATTTTTAAAGATGCTATCCAAACAGTGTTGGTGCCATAGCTGAAAGGGAAGTCCTGAGTCCATTTCCAGTGTCCTTTTACATATGAAAAATCAAACCTTGTAGCCTTTATGAATAGAACTGAATTTTGATATCAGTTTGAAGCACAAGATATTTAGAGGTGTCAAAACACAGTGCAAGGAAAACACAATGTGAAACAGGTAATTTCTTTCTCATGCATAATGAAACTTTAAGATCCCAATATTATTTCCATCACAAGAACATGAGCAATGTGAATGGTGCCTTTATTATCCCGGAGCATTTTGTTGGGCACATTTTTATTGAGTCAATTCGTGTTTTTAAATTCTAGACACGGAGAAAATCAACTTGGCTACAGCAGCCAAGGAGAACTCGGCTTCCTGCAAATTGTACTTTTTCTTTTCCCTAAATCAGCTAAGCATAGTACTAGAAATATTTGTACACTTTAAAACCTGATATGGTTTTTTCTTCAGTTTTGGAGATGGGAACATTTAGCTACAAAATATTTTTGAAAGTTTCTCAAAATTAAATAGCATGCCAGCCCCAGGAGAGGAGATGTTTACTCTGATTTCCCTGATTCCAAAACTGGACCCTTCCCATGTTGCCCAGCCACCTCAACCCTAGATAAACAAGAGTATTGTGTGTGTATGTGAAAGCACTTGTAATCTTCAAAGTGGCAGAAAATAGGATGATAATCATTGCAGATGTTAATAGTTCTTAATTTGTCCTAAAAATGTTTTTAATCCTGCATGTTTGGACTTCATGTAGGTAAACCCTACTTAGAAAACCATAATTTGAAGAGGTTTTGAGCAGATAACGTTGTCCTAAAACATAAACCTCATTGTCTTATGCATTAGCATAACAGAGGAGCCTCTATTTTTACTTGTTGTGAGTTTCTACAAACTTATATAACACCCGAAAACTGAACAACAGAGTTAATATTATAAGAGGATTTCTTTTCACAGAATGCTAAAAATGTAAGATGCCCACTTGTGTTTTGACTTTCAGACATCATGTAAGAGGATTAATTATAATAATTTTTTAAAAAAATCTGTAGGTTCTTTTTCTTACCAGTGAGTGCACAATTAACTGCTTAAATCTGATGAGTCTCCAGTCGAAAATAAATACACTCAGCTTCCAGCACATCTAGTGGTTTATATCCTTCTTTGATTTATATGCCAACCCATTACCTTAAGGAAGATGTTTAACCTCTCTGGTCTCAATTTACTCATCTGTAAAATGAGATGCCACAATACCTACTGATAGAGTTACTGTGATGATTTAGTAGGGTATTACCAGTAAAGCTCATTGACTAGTGCTTGGCACATAGTAAGCTACATAAATTGTTTGTTAAATCAGTATGACTTGAGCTTCATTATAACAACAACAAAGGTAATAAACCTTCATTGATTTCTTATTACATGACATGCTTTATTAGGGACCAGCAAAGGGAAACCACTTGTCTGAGTTGTACTAAGAGGTAGTGGTAAGAGAATTCACACCAGACACCCTGAATCTGAAACCTAATATCCTTCACTCTTAACCTCCCATTTTCCTAATAAAATGAAGCAAATTTCTGGCTTCTCCAACTTCCCTCCTTGTAATGGCTAATCTGAATGCACTGCTCAATTTGATTGGATTAAGAGATGCCTAAGATTAAGATGATTCTGGGTATCTCAGGGTATTTCTAGGAGTGACTGGCATGTGGGACAGTAAACTGAAGTGGAGATCTACCCTAAGTGTGGGCAGCACTGTCCAATAGGTTGGAGGCTTGGATGGAACAAAAGTTGGAAGAACAAGGAAGCAATAGCACATACAAATTCCATTTTTTTGAACAGGTTCTTGATTGCCACCAGGATCGCCGGAAGACACCAGACTCCAGCTCCTTCACTCTTCTAAAGCAGACTCTGTCCAGTAATTCTTAAGGGGGTTTCTAGGCCTTCAGTCCTAGACTGGGGCTGCATCATTGATCCCTCTTGTTTGCAAATATCTTGTTTGTCTCTGAGGCTCCATCTTCTTAGATTGAGTAGCTACTGGTTCCTCCAGACTGCAGACAGTCACTGTGGGGCTATCTAGCTTCTGGTTGTGTAAGGCAATCTAATAAATCCTGTTTTAATTTCATATATATGTGAATGTATATATAAATATGTATATATAAATGTTGGTTCTGTTCCTCTAGAAAACTCTAGCACACGAGTTAGAAGACTCAAGTTCTAATTCTAAGTTTGCTCCTATGTTCATTTTGACAAGCCACTTTTTTGAGTTCAGTTTTTTGAGTTCAGCTTACTTAAAAATGCTGTAAGGGACTGGTAGGTCCTATTTCTCTGCTGGAATTCTGGAACAAGAGTCCCTCTCCCCGTATTCCCTGAAGGCTTGGGGTTGGGGGTACCTAGACTTGCGCTGATGTATATCTACGGACCCTGGCCTTGCTACCTTTTTGAGTCTCTCATGACTGTCAGTTTCACCTTCTCACCAAGCTTTTCAAATCTTAGCAAAAGGCAACTGTACTTTTCCAATTCATTGGTTATGTAGAGCAGTTTAACTTATTGTCTAAACCTTTTACATCTGAACGATGCCTAGAGGCAGTGGCTTCACCATTCATGACCAAACAGTTGTCTTCCTGTGACTGCTCAGATCCGGCAGGTTTTCTCCTCCTGAGATGATTCCACTGGCCTCCCTTTCAGCTGGTTCAGTCTGCAGCCATCCTTTCTCCAGCATCTTTTTTTTCTCCCTACATCTTTTGGAGATGCAAACTATCATGGTTTGGTGCTTCAAAATGCACGTCAGAATACTGTTAGATTTTAGAAGACCGACAATAAGGAAGTATGTTCTACTACCATTTTCTGAATATATTTGCCCACTGGATTTTTTTTTTTTTTTTTGCATTAAGCTAATTAATGTATTACGATTCACCAGAGAAACAGAAAAAAATAGGGGGCAGGGGAAGATGCAGAGAGAAAGAAAAATGGATTGATTGATTTTGATTGATTTAAGGAATTTACTTACACAATTGCTGGTAAATCCAAAATCTGCAGAGTGGGCTAGCATCCTCAAGAACTGGGGAAAAGCTGTTGTTACAGTTCAAGTCCAAGTGCAGTTTGCTGGCAGAATTGCTCCTTGCTTGGGGAAGTCAGTCTTTCTCTCTCTCCTTTCTTTCTTTCTTTCATCTATCTATCTTAAAACTTTCATTAAGGTCTCTAACTGATTGGAGGGGGCCCACCCACAGTATGAAGAATCTCCTGCTTTACTCTAATCTGTTGATTTAAATGTTAATCTTATCCATCCAAATGATACTTTCACAGAAATATCTTGTTTGACCAAATGCCCGGTCAAACCTATTATTTGGTCAAAACTTTGCCCTAACCAAATTGATGCATAACATTAACCATCACACTAATTAATGTAAAAATAATATTTTTATTCCCTTAATGCTGGGCTAAGGGAACTTGAACTTTATTTTATAGGTAAAGAAGAATTCTAAGTTTTGAGCAAAGGTGACTCGTGTACTTTGGGAAGATTGTTTTGAAGGTAGATATATGTAAGATGGATGGAGAAAGGGGAGGCTAAGCTGGTAGAAAAAGCAGGAACCTATTTTAAAAGTCTAGGCTAGATGTATTACAGGGTAAGTAGAGGGAGTGTTCATGGAAGTGAAGAAGGCAAAGTCAATTTCAAAAATATTGAATGTAATTATGAGAATGTGTCAAATGACTTGGGGCCTAAAGGAGGGAATACTCAGTAAAGACGCATATATGCTCATGCCTCAGTGATGAAAGGATAGCAGTGACACTGGGAGTTAAGAACACTGGCAGACCAGAAGATTCTGTAGGTGCTGGTTGGTTCTCATACCTGGAGAAGTATGCATTTTGTGTCTTCCTAGTTTGATATTCAACAGTTTGTAAAGAAATTGAGACCTGGAATTAATAACTTCACAGGAGCTCCATGAGGATAGGACAGCTGGGCATATCACTTCATCATTGTGTTAGACTGCTCTGGCTTTTTGTTTTAGAGTAGAAATGGGCAAGAAAGCCGAGTGTCCCACAGTCACTAGCTCTTTGTTTAGCAGTGGTGAATGCTGACAAATGGACATTCCTAAAGCTAGCCCCGTCTCTTAGTTGTCAGTTAGGGCTGCTGGATTCATCACAGTAAACATTTCTGAGGCTGTGAGGATCAGGATCCAGAGGCTTATCAGGGTTTGATACAGAAAGCCAGTGGTCCATAGTCATAGTACTTCTATTTTTCTTTTCAATTTGTTTCACCTGTATTGGTGTTCACTCTAGCTGCAATGAACAATTCCCTAAGCCTGTTTTAACCCTCTAGCTCTAACAGAGAATATTTTCATTTTCTACACTGTTCTATGTTGTTTTCAGTATATATATATAATTTGCTTTTGAAAAGGTAACTTCCATCTGTGATAAATCCTATTAGCAAATTTACTCAAAAGAAACTCTATCAACTCTAGAGTTTCAAGATGAGGATTATTTGCAATAGTGATCATGGGTTCAAAAAAGTCACAAAAGCCATCAATTAAGGGTCCTTGGGGTCCTCATGGCCATCCATCTTTTGCTATGCAAGAGGGGGCAGAGGGCAGGGAAAGGTAACAGACTGTGGATAAGGCAGAGCCAGGGCTGGGAAGAGGAAGTGTGTTGTATGACTACGAGTCCGGGGATGTTTCACTGTCCTGCAATGACATGTGCCCCAAGCATTATGGGGAGGATATGAGACAAGATCTTTGCCCTCTGAGAATTATATATTTGAACCAAAAGAAAAACAAATCTCTAACATCATAGAAGGCACTGGCCCTTGTCATTCTTTATGAGTTAGAAAAGCTATAGATTTATTTTTGCCAGATCATCTCACTCTGAATTTTTTCACAAGATGTACACAACATCATGACCATTTTACAATCCTTTTCTTTATCAAAACCCTAGATTAGGTCCAGAGTTAGTGATTACTGTTATTTAGTTTACAAAAGCAAAACAAAAACACGAATTGCTTCATCATTTTGTTCTTTTCTTAATTTGTCACATAAATACTAGCAAAATCGTTTTACTTCTGTGCTGTTCAGGATGTGTCATCAGTAATTACATCTGTCAGGCACTCATCACTGACATTCCTACATGCAAGTTGCTTCTGCACCATGGCATACTTTTGGTTCTAGGGGATGTTTGCAATTACTGACATCTGTTGACACCTACTGTTTAGCTGGAGGCTTTTTTTTTTTCAAAAAAATTTTTTTATTACTAAAAACAACTATTGAAATGGGTTTATGGGCTGCAGAGTCATTGTGACCAATAATGTATAAATGATCTAGAAATAGGTTGGGATTTGCTTTGCCTATTTATATGGAAAGAGTGCATCAAAAACATTTCATTACCTGTGGTTGGGACTTAAAATGTGAGCTATTTTCATGTGAAAACATGTTGAAGGACAAAAAAATGAGAGAGGAACAGGTTAGCTTAAAAGCCTAATGTTTACATTTATTCATGAAAAGAATGTATAAAATATGAACATGGAGGGATACTGAATTCTTGGGCAAGTGTAGCATTTGGTGGTTTGGGTATCTGGGAAGCTAAGGAGGGAGAGGTGTGGTTTGATGTTGCCTGAATAGATCGCAAAAGGAGGGCTCAGGAGCCAAGGAGAACCTCTGAGATGTCCAAGTACAGACTGGATCAGCTGTGAAGGCGCTGCATTTAGGGTTAGTAAGACCAAGAGAGCAGGTATAGGTCAGTGGACCAGCATAAAGCAGAGCTGGAAGGCGCCTTTCATACAATACCTGTAACCATCCATGGGAGGCATGGAGGTGTGGGGCATGACGGTAGGTATACCACGCTTATTGAAACAATGAGAATCAGGTTTGGGGTTTAAATTCTGTGACATGGAATTATAATTTAAAAATTCATACAAAAGTCATGCCTTCTCTGAGTCTTGCTCTCCTTATTTGTGATATGAGTATAATGAAGTTATTCTGAGTTAAAAGAATTAAATGATCATGTGAAAGCCCTTCGTGGCTTGTAACAGACTATAATATGAAAGGCATTTTTGATTTATTATAAATTAAATATGAAATATGGCTTTCATTTATATATGACCATTCAGTTCCAATAAAACTGTCAAAATAATTGTAAACTTTAAGTATGCTCATTGCAAGGTGGGGAAATGACCATGAGAGGCTGGTTTTTGTTCAAGGGCTTCCCTGATCAGAGAATAGTTCCTAAATTTTGAATAGCAGTGCTTGTCTTAGATTCCTTTCAGTCCTTAAAACAAGAGGGCATAAGTATATAATGATAATATAAGAAGCAGAATCTATGTATTTCTTTTGTACAGAAATCATCATTATTACCCCACAGCATCAGTAGAATCTATCATCTCTGCAACTTTTATAGACTCATTTGGGAAATGTCACGGTTTATCGGACACACATAAATCAGTGTTTGCTGGATTTAAACCAATCTTCAAATGTCACCTGGAGATGAGGGATAATGTTGAGTCGACTCTTGTGTATGTGAGTCTAAATAAAAAAGCAAGTGGAGAAATCGACTAAAATTTGAGAGAAAAATTACCTGAGCTAGGAATAGATAGCACTGGATGTAAGGAATTAAAATTTTCTTAAAATGTCAGTTTACACACAGCGGGCACTTATTCTTTTATGTTTTAAGGAATATCAGTTTTGAACTATTGCTCTTCCTAAATGTTCCTAGAGTTCTAGAATTCTCTCTATTCATCTGCACACTCTTCCGTGTTACGTATTCAAATTCTGCTGTATCAGCCAAGACAGGCTGAATTTTATGCCACCGTGGTGACACACCCTGCCTCTCAGAAACGTACATTGACACAGGTTTATTTCTCTAGTCATGTCACAGGCCCATCTTGGCCTCACCATTGTTTCCATTCAGGGAGGAGGAAGTCCCCTTGGCCTATGGTGAGCTTGTCAAGGCCAATTGTGACAGAAGAAAATGTTGGCAAATGTGGCCAGTGAATACTGCCTTCTAGTGAGGGCAATAAAAAATGAATAAAAAAATAATTGCAATCTATAGCCTTGAGAGATTATCTTTTCCTGGGTTGATGGCCTTGGCAGGGCCTTAAAAAGGAGTCAGGCTGATCGAGCAGCTCCTGTTCAGTCATTAGTTCCATTCAGTGGCAAAAGCAAACCATGCAGAAATTTCTCCATTTAAGAGGGCAGGGATATTGGAAATTAAGTGTGAACCCTTTGATCTGTCCTTCAAGTATTATCTAGAGTGGCACCATATCCATGAAGTGGTCCCTCGTCCTCCAGTGACAAGTTGGGACACACGTATTTTCTCCTCTTTTTCATGGCATGGTCTTCCTCTTATTCTCTGGCGGTTTGTGACTACTAGGCTCTGAATAGTTATAACTCATAAATGATGATATTGAGAGGGGATTAGGTCATAAGGACAGTGCCCTCATGAAAGAGACCTCAGAGACATCTCTCATCCTTTTGCCAGATGAGGATACAAGGAAAAGTCAGCAACTTCAACCTGGAAGAGGGTCCTTACCAGAACCTGAACAGGCTTGACACCCTGATCTTGGACATCGAGTCCGTGAGAAATAGATTTGTTTTTTCTTATAAGCTATCCAACCTATGATATTTTGTTTTAGCAGTGTGAGTGAATCAGTGAATGTCATATTTCTCCTGATCAGTGGGAGATGAATTTTGTGGAGGTATAGATCATATCTTATTCGTTGACCTATGTTTAATAATAAGCATTTTGCTTGAATGCAATAGCATTTAATACTTTTAATGAGTTAATGGGTCTGAATTTAGAAGAATTAACACTTTTAATAAATTCTGGGTGGAAAAAGGCTTTTGTGTCTCTACACATGTATAATAGAAGGCATCTTATATCAGTTATGCCCAGGTATTCTGAATTACATGAAAAGACAGTGGGCCTAATAGGAGTGTAGAGTAATCTCCCCATTACTCCATATTCTTGCCTTCAAATATTAAGTGGGGAACTAAGGAGTGGGTAAGAATATTGCAAATGCTGAGTCACCTTGGAGGAGATAAGAGGTGCTATATTTTATCATTTCTTATTTGGCTTTAGATTGTGCAAGATGCCTTCAGGGCTCTGTATTATAGCCAGATGGGTGCTGCTAATGACCACAGATAGCAGAGAATCTTGTATCATCTCAGGTCTGAGCAAATGAGGTTCTCTTTATCTGCCAGTATATTCAATTCTTGCTACTTTAAATTCTATTATTATTATTATTTGTTGCTGTTGTTCGAGAGCAATGTTAGTTTTATAGCAAAATTAACTGGAAAATATAGAGTTCCATATAACCCTCCTCTCTGTTCCTATTAATTTTTAACTTATTTCTCCATATTATTCAGTGAACAGGTTGATTTATAGGCAGCAGGTTGGGTTAGTCCTTCACTAGGCTTGCTAAGGTTTGGTAGGAGAAAAACAAGATTTTAAAAAATTGGCTGCTTTTGAGATAATGAAAATGAGGAGACAAATGGCTATGTGGGGGTAGGGTGGGGAAATTTGTTCACCCCAGTGAGTGGACTGGGTGATGGGTTTAGGGAGGTGGGAATGTGGGTTGAGTGTGGGCTGGAGAAAAGGTTTAAGTGACTGCAAGAAGACTAAAAGTTTTAAACACAATCCCATAACCTTCTTTCCCCCAGTTACCTCTCTTTATCTTTGCTATTTACCTTTTCTCCTTTCTTGCTTTTTTTTTCTTGGAAGCCAAAATCTCTCTCCACTGCATAGATACAAAGGCTGTGTTTGTCAGTGTGAGATTTTTCTTCTACTTTTAGGCAGCATTTCCCTGGACTGACACCCCGTCAGCAATGGTTAATACTACTTCAAGTGCCAAATCCTCCTTGGTTCTGGAAGTTGTGCTTAAATACACATTTCATTTGAGTCAATGTAATTACACATGTAAAGGCTCAGAGTGTTGCATTAAGCTTGGAACGTGTATCAAAGGATAACTTATATGTATCCTATCTGTAAACCTTAAATCATCCTATCAATAATGTGCCCAGGTAGTATAGGACCATGTCTTGAAGTAGCACTTCTGTAATTTACTTTTTAAAATTTTTGAGATGGGGTCTTACTAAATTGCCCCAGACTGGCCTTCAACCAGTGATCCTGCATCTTCAGCCTTGTGAGTACCTGGGATTGCAGGCACACATCACCACACCTGGCTGTATTTTAAAGGGTAATACACAGTGGTTCTTAACTTACATTCCAGATCCTTAGGAATCTACATTCCATCAGCTTAACACAGAGATTTCATATAGGCTGAGAATAATTGATATATAAGTAAAACAAGCACAGATTTGACAATATATATATTAAAAAATATTGGGTTTGGGAACAGAAAACAATAGATGCACAAAGATTTATACCTTTGAATATAAATATCTAAAATGCCTGTTGAAATTACATGTTTTAATGGGTAGGAGATTTCCAAGGACCAGTCTGGAAGAATACACAGAATTTGCATTTATCTGACATGGGAGGCCAATTCAGCATGTGCCGACTGACAAGATAGTCTTAGCATGCTGTTACTGAGTTTTTAATAGGCTTATTTCCATGGCTATTTTCCCTTTTCTTTCTTTCTTTTTCTTTTTTTCTGGGCATCAGAATGAAGACAAAAACTTCTCACTGAATAGACTGTAGAGCTTTAAATTTTGAGAAGGGGCTTTCTGTTTGCCTGTTTCTCTTCCAGTAAGTCATTAGGTCTGAGACAACAGACAATCCAGATCCAGCCTAATTACTTTTAAGGCAGAATTTTCCTCATTTTTATAAAAGATAACCTGGTGTTATCATTTAACATGATTATCATCAGATTCCAATTTGTAAGTGTCCTAATTTCAATGGAGAATGATACCTGAGGACAGATAGATAAAAAGCATTGAAACTGCCTTTAAGTGCCTCGAGGCAGAGGTGAAGAAAAGAGAGTGAAGAAAAGAGTGAAGAAAAAGAGTAGATCACTCTAAAAGGGAAAGGGAAGATGCTTAGTGAGTCTGGGTTCAGGGCATGGTCAGATGCTTTGCAGATCATATCTTGTTTGCTTCTTTTTAAAAAAATTCATCTTATTTTTATTGGTTTGTAATAGTTATACATAGTATTAGGATTTATTTTGAGATAATTATAAATGCATGGGGTATAGTTTGCTTCAATTAAGTCTTCTGTACTTACCCTTGCTTTCCCTCTGTTCCCTTTTCTCTACTGATCTATTTACATTCTTTTAAAAAATTAGTGTCTTGTGGATATACATAATGACGAGATTCACTGTATCTTGTGCAGCATTATGTCACTGACAGTGACCAAAGAAGAAGATGAGGTTGAGCAAGATTAGGGAACATCAAGAGCATTATGCAGCCATACAGATCTAAGGTTCATAGGTCTATCTGCTATAATTCCAGAGCTCATTCTCTTTTACCATATGTTGCTGCCTGTGGTGACAAGCCTTTGAGAGCCCCCACCCCCCAAAAAAGAAAGAAATAATAAAAAGTTGAGCCAGGATTTTAAAGTTGGGGAAAGAGATTCTTGAGCAGGAGGTTCAGATCCTTGGCTTTGGTTTTATTCACTCCGACATTGCTCTTCTTGGGCCAGTCTGTGAACCGCTGAAGCTATTTGAGAATCCATTTCATACCCAGTATTTTGCTAGGATCTTAGGGACACATCATAATGAGACAGTGCTTAGCATTAGATCTCTAGAAACTTTTCTTTGGAGTCAGAGAATTAGAATTAGAAGGTGGCTAAACGGAGTGGCATGAATTTGTGCTTCCTCTCTTGTGGGTTGTGGATGGATGGTAGAGGAAAGAGTACAATTTCTGTGCCTATAGGTTTTACTTCTTATGGAATGCTGAAAGTATAACTATTTCCATGTAGGGTGAGATCATGATTTTTAAAATAATTTTATTTTGAGACGGGGTCTTCCTAAGTTGCCCAGGTTGGCCTTGAACTTGTGATCCTCCTGCCTCAGCTTCTTAAGTAGGCAGGACTACAGGTGTGTACACTGGGCCAGGCACAGATCATGATTATTTTCATGTTAAAGGGAGCTATTGGAAAACTTTAGTACAGAAAACAACACTTTTTTTTTTTTTTTCAAGAAAAAAAATTAGTAGAAGATCAGAAAGGAATGAGGTCAAGTTACACTGAAGTGATGGAGGAAGTTTCACACAGAAGGCATTTGAATTGGGTCTGAAAGGTTGAGTAGGATTAGAAAGAGAAAAAGGAATGAGAAGTTATAGGTGGGGACTTCTATAGGTTAGATAGACATAACCCTAGTTATTATTCAGAATTTCTATCTTATCCAATTCCAGAAGAAATAGAGGGACATTTTAAAATGTACCTATTATTGCCACTTAATATAGTGTTAAATAATAGTGATAAATTGGTCTTATATTAGCTTTTGACAAAGAAATAGGAGAGTTCAGTAAGTGGAAGAATTCTAACTCTTCAGGTGATACATGATTTTTTCTTCACCCAAATTACAAGATATGAAAGACACACTGGGAAGTGTAATGAACCATGTATTTAGTAGTAATTTTAGGAGAAAAACAAAACTCAGCTTGTGGTTCTGTTTCCCTTTTGAAAAATTAATTGAATTTTGAATTGACAAATAATAGTTGTATATATTTGTGGGGTATATTGTGATGTTATAGTCTAAGTGTACATCATGGGATGATTAAATCGAGCTAATTAACATATCCGTCGCCTCGGGTACTTGTCATTTCTTCAAGTCATTTAAATCTACTTTTGAAAGTGACTTTTTAAAATATTTTTAAACTGATCCTTGAATTCCTTTTAATTCAGTTAGTGAGTTAAGGGAATGATCATTTACAGAAGATTTTATGAGCCATACTGAATTTGATTCACAAATGAACATAGTTCATTGTTAAGCATTTGGTCCTGTGGCTAAAGATAACGTACAGGGAGTTTTGGAAATGCAGTCTGGTGGTGAGCCTTGGAAGATATGGGAATGGGTTGGTGAATTGGATAGAAATTAAGAGGTAGTCAGCATAAGAAAATCCTTTTGGTGTAGACATTTTGTGCCAGTGTTTGAGGCTAGGTCCAGATACTTTTAATGTCAGATGTTTGTGTGAAAATGCTCTTCCTTTGCCACAGAGAGCCATTCCACTCTGATTAAGCTGGGTGGAGGTGAGGAGGTGGGTGTCTTTGTTAAGAACCAGCTTTTCTCTCCCTCAAATTTGTCTTTGTGCTTCTCTTCATTTCCTTTGTTTTCCACAACCATCATTTGATAATAAGAATGGTGGCAGTGATAGGGGGTTCCAGAGAGTCTAGATTCATCCTGAATTTCCAGCATGCTGTCTCTTAACACCCTAACTTCCTCCCTGATTTGCAGGGGGCCCCAGACAAACTTGCTCTGGTGCCCCTGGACACTAGGCCAGCTTGCAGATACAGAGCTGGGGGTCTCAGATTCAGCACCTTCCCCCCACCTCTTCCAACATCTTGGCCAACCTACATCTAGTTTCTTATTTTCCTCTTGGCAGTGAATCCTGAATCTCTAATTTCTAGCATCAGTTTTTTTCCACAGAGACTGAAATCACTTAACATTATTATTTCAACTCTTTGTTTTTCTTTCTTTGCTATTTTTGTGTTTTATATTTTATTCTTTTTGAGAGACTCAGCGAAGAATTTAAAGTTTAGTTGATATAATAAGCCTATTATCTAGGGGCTGAAACAATTTACAAAGTACAAAAATAGGCATGAATGAATATAATGGTAGAATTTGATTTAACAATTTATGGGAATCTTATGAATGATTTTCTGTGGGGAATGCAGTATTTTGGACAAGACTGTTCTGGAAAGAGTTTTATGAGATTTTGGGAGGTGGGTAATACCAGTTGTCATGACAATTTTCCTCTGACTGGGAAAGAAAGCATACTGGTGATACTTCAAGTGGTGTTTATATTTGGAGATAGAGCCCCTTCCATGTTGGATTGGCAGTAGCCCAGGGAGTGATTAGAAACGAGTGTGATATAAAAATTGCCAAGAGCTTTTAGTATGTGACAACTGTAAAAATTCTTCTTGTTATAAAGCAGCTGGACTCTTGGTAGTCTGTGAATTTTCCCTTCCTCAAGTCTAGATTAGTGGTGCCTCCAGGATTTCTATGGGAGAAGACTTTTGGTCATCAAAAATGGTGGCACTGTCAGGGTGGGGTTCCAGGAAGGTTTGGGGGCTTGTTCAAATTTGTGTTTGTTGCTGAAGCAGATTCCTTTTAGAATGTTATTGATCAATAAAAATACTAGTTTGCTTAGTAGAGAAATGAGGAGACCTTAGTTATCTATATCTAATAATGTTATCAGGGTATGTTGGGGACACTGCTATAAGGAGATGAGAGGGGGCTGACCTCATCCTCATTGCTGCTGATGTGGGCTGAGACATGTTGCTAACATTAAAAATGTTGTTTTTGAGGATTTTTAAAAATTTTCTTGTTCTAAAATATTGGTTTGTCCCACTCTTTTTGTTTTCTTCCCTCCACATTAAGAGACAAATAGGAAAGAATGGCAAGGGATCTTGGAAATCTCCTGGTCCAACCTCTTCATCCTATAATAACTAATGTGAAAAGTGATCGAGTGTGACTCTGATGACCTCTTTACTGCTCCTATTATGGATTCTCTAAATTTTATCTGTTGTCAGAACTCACTGGGAAATACCCTATTACCTCTTGCCATTGATAAATGCCTCAGAGAGTGTGTTCATGTGATTAACTTCTAACTAAGAAGGCAAAGTGGTGTATAGTACTTCTGAGGTGCTTTCAAGAGGGGTCTGCCCTTCATCCTCATTTCCTGTTCTGCTGCTAGAATATCATAGAACCTTAAAGTAATGGCTGGAGCAACTGGCTTACATTTTAAACGATGAAGATAAGAGCCACATCCTAGGGTTGGTGCATTGCAGCTGAGGGCTTGGAGGAGGTTGAGTCCTGATGACAATGACTGGAGAACTGCTTGCCGTATTGGCAATGGAGTCCCTAACGCTGGACTTTTGTCATAAAAGAGAAAAAACACTTCTAACTTGCTTGAGCCACAGTTATTTGTTTTTTTTCCCTCACACAAGTCATTCTATACCTACTAGATTTTATTGCCATGAATTCAATATTTTCTTATCTCTTATTTGATGTCAGGCTCTATGCTATGTGCCAGCAGAGCAGAGACCGATAAGACATAATACACACCTCAGCAAGCTCCCAGACCAATAGGGGAGACCAATGTGTGAACAGACAACTGGAAGGTGGTCACAGCAGCACAGGCAGGTACAAGTGCTGTGGAGAGTGAAAAGGGAGCTGAACTGATTGGAGGGTTCACAGGGTGGGGTCCCTGGGCTGGCTCTTGGATGATGGGAATTCTCTAGGTAAGAATGGGGCAGATGGGGTAGGAGAAGTAAATTTCCTCTACGGAAAACTTGGATAAAGACCTGAAGAGGTACCACACATTAGCGGAGCACTGAGGACTATAGGATTAGTAGAAATTAGAGTTGCTGGGGAGTGACAGGAGATCATGTGATGAAGAGCCAAGATTATTATTTCTGGTAGACATATTTGTCATGTCCAGGGTGGAAAAGAGAACCTGTTGGAATCTGTGTATAAATTATGGGTTTGTTTGAGCCATCATAAGGTAGCGAGGCTACTTTTCTGGGGATTCCTTGGTGAAATTCCTTGAGAAAGCCCTGATCCTGCTGGCTCCCTGCCCTAGCTCACAGCCCTAGGTTCACACACAGCCACCTGGAGGTAGGCATAACCTGTCAAGCCCCCAACAACTTGTTTTCCCCATTCTTATCCTGTTTTCCTCAAGAAGCCTGCCATGCTGAAACTTTTGATGTATTTCCCCTTAAATAAAGGATTTGGGCCTTTCTCCTTTGTTCAGTTCCTGTTCCTCTCAGGGTTGGAAAACCCACCAGGGCCCCCCACTTTTAAAACTATCTTCTGTCTATTGTCTTCTGTTCCTTATTGATTATTTTCAGACTTTTTATTTTCCTAGCCAGTTCACACCTCCAAACAGGAATCTGCTCTACCAGGGTGCTGGTAACCCTGGCAGGTACCACCTGTGTCTTGAGCATTAGCACTTCCATAAAGATTTTGCATTTTGGAACACTTGATGCTTTTAATGAAAGGGTTAACATTTACTCAGCTCTCATTATGTGCCAGAATTGTGTATTTAATATGCATTATCTCATTAAATACAGCACCTTTCAGAAATGAGTACCATTGTCACAACCACTTTACAGATGGAAATACAAAGGCTAAGAAACAAAGACTAATTTGTCCAACATTATGTATTTAGCAAGTAATTAAGCTGGGATTCCAATTAACATTTCTCCACTTTCAGAGGCCAACTTCTTATCTGCTAAGATTTAATCTATTTTTGTGTCTTTCTATTGATCTGCTTATCATCTCCCTATCAGTGATTGCTCCATTTCAACAAAAGAATATAATTTATTTGAACATCTGACACTTTCATTATGATTAATCCTGCTGAAGTTGTTATTTCAAGGAATTCAGTACTTGAGAAGTAGACCCCGTCATTCAAACACTGATCATTAATATGGCAACTCGAAATTACTATTAGACAAACTTGAAAATTTGTAAAAGAATATCTACATTTATGAGTATCTCTGTTTATTTGTATGCCTCTATATCTGCCATCTTATCACAGGAATGTCAACCTAGAAGAAACTTATTTAGTAACTCTCTAAAGCTATAGGAAAAAAATTCAATATTCTAAGACTAAGATGAATTTTTAAATCTTGGGCTTTTTTGGTAAATGGCTTGCTGTTAATAAATACCTAAGGAGAATGTATGAAGCACAGGCATAATTTATTGATTTGCTGATGCAGGTAACTCAGACACTTGGAAGAGGAGGAAGCATTTACAAAAGCATAAATAATGCAGTTTAGTGGAGATGGTGACAGGATGAGGAGGCTGGATCTGTGGGATCCAGGGAGTTACTACCCATCAAACAGTGTTTTGGTTCCTTCAGGAGGAGGCAGACTCCTAAATAAGATTGGAAATGTCCAAGCAGGCAGGCTGATTCTGGAAGATGTTAGAATCCTCTTATGACAGAGGTTGGTCTATGATAAAGAAGCAAACAACGGAAACTCTGGGTCTGTTATGGAATCCTAGATCTGTGCCTCTACTCTTGCATCAGTATCGTGACAAAATATTTAATACTTCATTACATTCTGTCCTCTATTATTTTGTGATTATGTTCTTGCAAAGCTTAAACTCCAAAAAGATTGGAACTCCCTTGAGGGTACTGACTGCATATTTGCTTTGTTCTATCTTGTTGGCTTTGGTTTTTATATTTTCATGGTTTCTAGAACAAAACTCAGTCATAGCCATTTCTGTTTTTTTAGTTTAACTCCCCCAAATTTGAGACAATTAGCCTGTACACCACATGAAAAATAATTTACAAAAAGAAATTTAAAAAAAATATTGTTTTAATACCCTTATTATTCAAGTTTTCATTTATTCTTTCCACAAATACATATAGAATCTGGTATATGAAGGACACATTTGCCTGCCTTGAAGTAGAAACAGACAGCCTCTCCGAGGGAGCAAGAAGTCTTGGTGGAAATGAGTGCATAGAGAACTGGTATCGGGTAGAAAGGAAAGTGCTATATGATTCCTTGTTAGGGTGTTTGGGTTGGGGCTTTCATAATAGTGAGTGAACTAGTTTCTGCCTCTCTTTCTTCTTGAAAACCATCCAAAGCAACAGGCAGAATAGACGACAGAAGTAAAAATATCATTATAATGAACATGAACTGCTATTTATAATCTTGTATTATATTACATCATGGCAGAAGTGAGGAAAGCCAAATGTAAATTCCCCTTTGGTTGGGGTGATGATTAGTTTTTAGTCAGCTTTGATGGGGCAAGGGAGGCCTAGCTAACTGGCAAAACATTATTTTTGGGTGGGACTGTCCAGGTTTTTCTGGAGAGATGAGTATTTGAATTGGTAAACGGAGCCCTTTACTGTAAGCTGAGACACCTATCTTTTCTTCCTTTGAACACTGGTGCTTCTGAATCTTAGCTCTCTGGACTTAGACTAAGACTTACACTATTGCACCTTTCTCCCCTCTTTCTCAGGGGCCTTAAACTTGAGCTGAATTACTTCACTCACTTTCCTGGGCTCCAGTCTGCAAACAGTTCACCAGTCTCCATAATGGTGACACATTTTCCATGATAAATTTGTCTGTCTCCTCTTTCTGTATATATACACACAGACACTTACCCCCCACCCATATTCTGATTTGTGTGTATATGCATAGACAGATTGATCCTATTATTTGTTTCTCTGAAGAACTGTAATACAGTTGGGTGTCACTTAACATTCTGACCAGAAATAAGACAGGCGATAGCCCCTGGAGATGCTTTGAAAATCTGCATAAAAAGTGATTATAATCCCATGCTTCAACATATGCAGTTATCCATCCCTCTTCCCACTACCACAGAAGACTGGGGATTGAAAGGAGAGTCACAAAATGATTCCAATATTGGGAATATTAGAATAATATTCTAATATTATTAATAATGAATAAATGGAGGAGGAAGGGATTAGATGTCATTTTGAAAATGGGGGAACTAGGGATTAGGTCTGTCTGCTGAATGGAAAGCCCTGGGTCCATTTTTTTCAACCCATCTCCAGAATTCTAGCATCCATGTTATTTATGCCCTCCTCCTCCATTTATTCAGCAGAGGTTCACTGGTATGTTTCTGCTTCTTGCACCTCTGCTGCCATAACCCATTTCTAATCCCTAGCAACTAAAATAAAGTGGTAATAGCCAACCAACATAGCAGTTGACTGCTCCTGACTATCCTAATAATGGCCATCTTCCTTGGTGGTTTCCGGGGCTGTGCCAGTTAAGTGTTTTGAATATTTTGCCCTCTGCTTTCACCATATCTCCCAGTGAATGGAGGGATTTTTTCCCCTGGAGAGTCTTTTCCACAGAAAGACTTGTAGATACTGACATTTGTATTTGCAGATAGAGTCCCAATAAGGATGCCAGGTGGTCACACCATCACCGTGTGATCCAGACTAGTTTAAAAGCTCTACCAATCACAATGTAGAAAATTCAATCAATTCTTTAGTCCACAGAAAAACAATGACACTCAAAAAATATCTGATATGAAAAGAAGAAATCAAATATTAGAAAAAAAGACACCGAAGGGAAAAGAAGAGGCAGAGCACAAAATATTTTAAAATCATAAAATCAATATTCACTGAGAATAGAATGTATTTCTTCCTTGAAACATGAACACTATTCTGAATGAAAATAGAGAACAAGCAAATGCTTGGAAATGAAAAATATAAGTTCTACTATGTAAAAATTCATCACACCTATTAGAAGAAAATACTTAGAATGCCTACTAGCTTGGTGAACTAAAAGAAAGGCATGAGAGATTAAAGAAAATATGAAAACTTCTAATAGGAAGAGTTTCAGAAAAGAAGATTAAAGGAAATACTGGGAAGAAAGTTATCAAAGAAATTTGTTTCCTACAGCAAAAGGACATGAGTTCTCAGAACGCAGAAGTCTAGTATCCTAGCTTAGTGACTGCCCATGTTTGTGAAATTTGAAACACCCACAATAAAGAGAAGAATTTTAAAAGATTCTTGAGAAAGGAAACCAGGAAATTCGTAAGTACCAATGACATCCCATTTATTAATACCAACACTGGAAGCAACATCTTCTAAATCCTGAATAAAATTACCCTTCAACCTCTAATTCTAAATCCAGTTTCTTGACAAGTCACTTTGAATCATTCAAATAATCTATAATTCTTAAGCGCCTTTTTCAAGAAGTTACTGGAAAAAAATGTCTCAGTGTCTGAGTTCAGGTTCCAATTTTACCACTCATAGCAGTGGGAAATAGAACAATTTGCTTACTCACCTAGCACTCCAGTTTCTTCATCTATGATATAGGGATGATATTAGTTTCTGTATCATTGAGTTGATGTCAGAATTAAATGATAAGTAAATGTCCAAAATAGTGTTTATCATATAGTTAAGCATTCAACATGTATTAGTTGTTACTTGTCATTATAAATGCTCTTATAATGAAACAGTTTTTATTAGATACGAAATTGTACCATGAGGTATACTTAAAAAGCTGTTAATAGGTCTGAGAGGGTCTGAACAAAACTGACTGAAAAATGACAGAGAATTATTGATAGGAAAAGCTCTACAAAAATAGAAATGTTAGTACACAGGGCTGCGGATATAACTCAGTGGTAAAGCACTTACCCAGCATGTGTGAGGTCTGTTTTCAATCCTTAACACTGAAAAAACACACAAAAAAGAAATGTTAGTTTACCAGTTGGCTCAGTAGGATGCAATACTACCACATTCATTATGAATAGTAAATAAAAATAGTAAATGATTATGTTGGGAAGATGAGAATATGGGTTTAGATGAGAAAAAATTCTTATGTACCATAAGAAATCAACAAAAAAATTGCAAAAGTGAGTATAGAAAGAGCACTATAATAGTTTTATTGAAAACTATATAAAGATGTATATGTGTGTGTTGAAGATGAGGTCTGACTATATTACCCAGACTGGCTTTGAATCCCCCATCTTAAGTGAGCCTTCCTCTTCAGCCTCTGAAATAGCTGGGCTATAGGCTCATCCCACTATATCCGCCTTATATTGCTTATTTTTAAGAAGCTACAAGTGAGGACTTTTTAAAAAAGAAAAGTGGTAATTTTGTTATTATTAACTACTAATTCTAAATCCAGTTTCTTGACAAGTCACTTTGAAATATGCAAATAATCTATAATTCTTAAGTGCCTTTTTCAAGAAGTTACTGGAAAAAATTCCATAAAATTCATACATCTTCACTTCTACTTCCAATATTTGCTTTTTAAAAAAATCTTTTTAGTTGTACATAAAAGTAGAATCTATTTTGATATATTTATACAAGTATGGAATATATCTTATTCTAATTAGGAGCTCAGTCTTGTGGTTGTACACGATGTGGATATTCACTGTAGTGTATTCATATATGTACATAGGAAAGTTAGATCAGTTCATTCCACTGTCTTCCCTATTCCTGTCCCCCTCCCTTCCCTTTATTCCTCTTTGTCTAATGCATTGAACTTTGATTCTTCTCCTCTCCCCTTGTGGGTTAGCATCCACATATCAGAAAGCACATTCAGTCTTTGGTTTTATGGGATTGGATTATTTCACTTAGTATGATAATCTCCAGATCCATCCATTTACTGGCAAATGTCATAAAGTCATTCTTCTTTATGACAGAGTAATATTCCATTGTGTATCTATATATCATAATTTCTTTATGATTTATCTGTTGAAGGGTATTTAGGTTGGTTCCATAGCTTACCTATTGTAAATTGTGCTGCTATAAACATTGATGTGGCTGTGTCACTGTAGTATACTGATTGTAAGTCCTTTGGGTATAAATCGAGAAGTGGGATAACTGGGTCAAATTGTTGTTGCATTTCAAGTTTACTCAGGAATCCCCATACTCCTTTCCAGAATGGTTGCACCAATTTGTGGACCTACCAGTAATATATGAGTGTACCCTTTTCTACACTTTCTCACCAACATTTATTGTTACTTGTATTCTTGATAATTGCCATTCTGACTGGAGTGAGATGGAATCTCAGTGTAGTTTTAATTTGCATTTCTCTAATTGCTAGTGATAGTGAACATTTTTTTTTTCATATAATTTTTGACTGTATTTTTTTCTTCTATGAAGTGCCTATTCAGATCTTGGCTCATTTATTGACTGAGTTACTTGTGGGTTTTTTTCTTTTTTTTTTTTTTTTTTTGGTGTTAACATATTAATTTCCAGAATACACAAGAACTCAAAATGTTATCTGAGGTGCAGGTGGCAAAGATTTTCTCCCATTCTGTAGGTTCTCTCTTCATGCTCTTTGTTGTTTCCTTTGCTGTTTGATATCATCCCATTTATTGATTTTTGATTTTACTATTTGTACTTTAGGAATCTTATTGAGGAAGTAGGTTCCTAAGCTTACATGGTGGAGTGTTGGACCTACATTTTCTTCTGGTAGGTGCAAGAGTTCTGGTCTAATATGTAGGTCTTTGATCCACTTTGAGTTGAGCTTTGTGTAGGGTGAGAGATGGGGGTTAAATTTCATTCTACTACATATTGATTTCCAGTTTTCCCAGCACCATTTGTGGAAGAGGCTATCTTTCTTCCAATGTATGTTTATGACACCTTTGTCTAATATGAGATAACTGTATATTTATGTGGGTTTGTCTCTGTGTTTTCTATTCTGTACCATTGGTCTCCATGTCTGTTTTGGTGCCAATACCATGCTGTTTTTGTTAGTATAGCTTTGTAGTATAATTTAAGGTTTAGTATTGTGATGCCTCCTGCTTCACTTTTCTTGCTGAGGATTGCTCTGACTATTCTGGATCTTTTCTCCAAAGTATGTTTTTGGTGCCTTTTTGTAGTATGAGGTAACTGTATTTATGTTAGTTTGTGTCTGTGTCTTCTATTCCATTGATCTTCATGTCTGCTTTGGTGCCAATACTATATTCTTATTATTATAGCTCTATAGTATAATTTAAGTTCTAGTATTGTGATGCCTCCTGATTCACCTTCATTGCTGAGGATTTCTTTGTCTCTTATTTTTCCAAATGAATTTCATGACTGCCTTTTTTATTTCTATGAAGAATGTCATTGGAATTTTGATGGGAATTGCATTGACTATGTATGGTGCTTTTGGTAGTATGGCTATTTTGACAATATTAATTCTTCCTGTCCAAGAGCATTGAAGATATTTCCAACTTCCAAGGTCTTCTACCATTTCTTTTTGTAGTGTTCTATAGTTTACATTGTAGCAATCTTTCACCTTTATTTGTTATATTGATTTTCAAACATTTTATTTTTATTTGAGACTATTGTGAATGGGATAGTTTTCCTAATTTATCTTTCAGCTGATTCATCATTGTTTTATGATCTATTTGATTCTTGATATTTAGAAGGGTTTATTTGATGTATGTAGGTGTTCCATTGTTTGGAGCATAAATATTCATGACTGTTATTTCTTGTTGTTGTAGAATTCTTTTAAGCAGTATGAAATGACCTGACCTTCTTTGTCTCTTCTGATTAACTTTGGCTTGAAGTATACTTTGTCTGATATGAAAATAGAAACACCTGCTTGTTATGAGATACATGTGAATGATGATTTTTCCCCATCCTTTCACCTTCAGTCTGTGAATGTCTTTATTTATGAGGTGAGTTTCTTGGAGATAGCATATTGTTGGGTCTTGTTTTTTTAATCCAATTTGATAACCTATGTCTTTTGATTGATGAGTTTTGTTCATTTACATTCAATGTTATTATTGAGTGATGATTTTTATTCCCTGTCATTTTGATTAATTTTAGTTTTAATTGACTTAGTTTCTCATTTGATTGACTATTCTGTATACTTCCTCACTCTACTGATTTTCATTTTTATTTTTTATTTGTTCTTTGTGAAATATTTTATTATGTTTTATAGAGCAGGCTTTCTGTTGTGAATTATTTTAAGTTTTGTTTATGGTGGAAGGTTTTTATTTTGTTTTCAATTCTGAAACTTAATTTTTCTGGGTATAGTTCTCTTGGTTGGAAACCATTATCTGTCACAGCTTGGTAAATATTATTCCAAGACCACCTAACTTTTAGGGTCTGGGATAAGAAATCAGCAGAAATCCAGATTGGTTTACCTCTCAATGTGATCTGTCATTTTCTCCAGCAGTTTTAAAAATTCCATTCTTATTCTTTGTGTTTGGCATTTTCATAATAATGTGCATTGGTATGAATCTGTTGTAATTTTGTATATTTAGAGTCCTGTAAGCCTCCTGTATTTGATTTTCCATTTAATTCTTAAAGCTTGAGAATTTTTCTGATATTATTTCATTGAAAATATTGTGTATTTCTTTAGTTTGTATTCCATAGCTTTCATCTATCCTGATAAATCTTTTTTAAAAAATATTTTTTTAGTTGTATATGGACACAATGTCTTTATTTTTATTTTTTATGTGGTGCTGAGGATTGAACCCAGTGCCTCACACATGCGAGGCAAACACTTTGCCGCTGAGCTACAGCTCCAGCCCCTATCCTGATAAATCTTAAATTTGGCCTTTTCACATTGTCCCATATTTCTTGAAAATATTGTTCATGATCTGTTAACATCTTTACTCCATGGTCATCTTTATTTTTAAGATTTTATATATTTTCTCTATTGCCTGAAACTCTATCTTTCAAGTAGTCTAGTCTATTGGTGATTCTTTCCTTTGAAATTTTAATTTGTTTTATTGATTTCCTTACTTTGAGGATGTTTGCTTCATTTTTTCCCTCTTTATTGAAGTGATCTTTCATGTCCTGTATTTCCTCTCTGATTTCAATGCTTACATTGCCTTTTATCTTGCACATCTATTTAACTATGAACTTTCTAAATTCCTTCTGATATTCCTCCATTGTGATGTCAGTAGATCTCTGTTATTGAGGCATTTGGGTTTATTTTGAGATAATTTGTTTCCTTGCTTTTTCATGTTATTTGTATATGTACCTATTTATCAATATGAATATGAGGCAGCAAGAATTTCTACCCCATGAACTTATAATGTATCTGAAGATTTCTAGTATCTCACAGTTTAGTAGGAGACAAATAATAGCAACAACCAATGCAAACAATATACAGCATTAAACTAAATAATTAATCTATATTATGACATCTACCATATCAATTGGCACAATAAACAGAAATGGTATGATAAGCAATTGCCAACAGTGAAAACAGTAAGTTTGCAAAAAGGGTTTGCAATTTCAAAAGGTGAACAGAGAGAATGCAGAGAGATGTATAATATGATGATTTTGAAGTAGGAGAAGAGACAAATAAAACTGAAAATTAAAGGAAGAGTGAAAGAACAATATAACTTGGCCCTTAGCAAAAGAAGAGGGAGAATTGGAATCAAGAGAAATAGAGAAGATAAAAAACAATACAAAACAAAACAAAATATACTAATAAAAAAACCTATCCCACAAAAGACAGAGTCATGAGAACTATCTACCTTCAAAAAATGCTAGAAATGAGAAAAAAGAGAGACAAATATTTAGATGTATGAATGTCCATGAAGCACTGAGCACACAAACAATAACCAAAAAATAAATAAATAAAAGAAACATAAAAAAGAAAAGGAAAATAAAAAAGAAGATAGAAAAAGAAAAGATTTCTTTATGGGGAAAAAAAAAAGAAATTGTTTCTATTGCAGTGATTAAAATTGTCCATGAGGATAAATGTTTGTTGTCGCCAAATGTCTTTTTTCCCATTTTTTTCCCTTGAGGTATGTACTGTGCATAAGAGTACCAGCTACAGGCTGTCAAATTCTTCCTCTTTTTGTGATCAAGTTGTCAGTAGGAGTTCCAAGGTTCTGACTTCCCTTCTTGGCATATGAGGTGGCCAGGTTGGTGAGTGCTGTCTGCTCCACTCTAGGGTGGGGTCACTGCAGAGTTCTGTGAGAGGAGCACCACCTGTATGTGGAGCTCCTGAAGGCAGGGTTTAGGTCTAGGTGGGCTGTTGAGTGGCCATTGGTTTGAGGATTTTAAATAGGTGCACTTCCAGGTGTGCATCTATGCTGGGAGACTGTACCCCTGGAGTCTCCCCTGGTTTCCATTCTTATGGCAGAGGAGACAATCCTCTGTCTCTTCTGCCACCTGTGGATCCCAGCCTTCCCACCCAACCGGGCTCAGTCCCTGAGCACATAGTCACTCCTGCCCACCAGATTGAATGACCAACCTGCCCTAGCTGGTACTGCAAGCTTCCAGACTCAACAGGAGGGAGGGACCTGGGATCTCTTGGGTCTCAATGATTCATGTTCCCCTGACTGATATTCCTCTCTGCACCTGAATGTCTCCTGGACTCCTAGGCATACTCTGAGTCTTGTGGCGGGTATTTGCCAGATCTGGTTTTTAGACCCAACTCAGATTTCCCAGCAAGCTCATGGACATCAGTTGCCAGCCATCTTAGCGTGGCAGGAAGATAGCTCTGCCATGGCTCACCATGGACAACCAGGAAATGCACAGTGTCTTTCCTGCACAGGGATATAGTATAGCTCTGGATCAGTCTGACAGTGTCCTTGATCTCCGATTTATCTATACCAAAACACGCCAAGGTGCTACATGAAATGTGGGTTCTCTTAGTCCCTCTCCCAGCTTTGCCCACGGTGGATCAGCTCTGGAAGCTGCAAGCGCTGGTAGTAGGTTTTCTTCTTTCATTTTATTGTATTCAACCTCTTGAGTCTCCAAGCTGTTTGGAGATCCAGTGTTGAATCTCAGTAAAAACCTTCTTTCACCTACCTCACGGAGAAGCTATTTATCCCCTTTCTTGTTCTCATGCCATGGAACCCCTTAGAAAGCAACCTCTTCTATTCCACCATCTTCCACCTTTTTTGTTTTTCCTTTCAAAGGAAGGGTTTTAAATGTTTTCACTTAAAGGAAAGGTAATATTTGAGGAGAAAGATATATTTAATGCGATTTTAACATTACACCATAAATACATATATCAAAACATCACATAGTATTCCATGATTTGTATAGTTTTTATCTATCAGCAAAAACATTAGTATAATTTAAAATATGATTTAAATGTCAGGAAAAAAAAAGTTAAATAAGTTAAAGATTACTCTGCTATAGATATGTTTGATTGACTTTACATAAACAAAAAATAAAGTCCTCTCCAAATACAACCAAATTTTAACTTTATTTTTTAAGAGAAAAGGATTTCGATTATCTAAAAACTCTTATGTGTAGATTTAATTATCAAACAAGAAGTTGTTCTGTCCATTAAGCGTCAATTATTTAATATTTATATTGGCTTGGTCTTTCTGCTCATCTTTAAAGAAAGGTGCAGGATGCCCTCTGCCATCCTATGGCATGGGCAAAGAACTTCCTGGAAAGGGAATGTGAGCTCAGTTTCCATGGTTGTTATTTTATCTTGCATGGCCCCTCTGTGTGGTTTAAGAACAAAACTAATAAACAGTTGAAAACTATTGCCTATTCTCCTCAGGTACCAGGCATAAACTGGGTTTAGGGAACAGATTAATGTAAGAAGCAGGATTTTATAATGTGAGGTTACTGTGCTAGCCTAGAGAAGAGAAGAGGTAACTTGAGAGTGCTGTGTGTTTTCTAAAACATGCTGTATAATTTATTGACAAATATTATAGAAATCTGAATTTATTCAGAACATAAAGTTCCCTTTTTTCTTCCTTTGTATTTTGCATCCAAATGCACTCATATCTTATGTATAGCTAAGCGCTAACTCAGACTAAGTTTAATATACTACAATTTGATTTCTAAAAGGGCTTATGGATCATCTTTCTCACCTGAAAGAATGCCTAACACCACTTTAGCACTGTTCGTTTTACAACTGTTCATTTTGATTTTAGAAGATTAGAATTGCAATGAAAGAATACTTATTGTTTTTAACAAATTTCAAAGTACTGATTTATGAAAAAAGGTATGCTCCTCGTGATGTGTCAAAGATTCAATCAGTATCACCACTTGCTGTCATGATTTCTATGATTGCCACCTGCCATTAATAGTGGCATAAGTGAACAGTCTCATTCGCCCAGCAATACCACGTTTCAAGCTTCATGGAATTTCTAAAGCAAAACATTTAAAGTTACTGGCATTTAGCAAATAGTTCTACATTTATCCAAAATATATAATGGATTTTCCTTCTTGACATGTTACAGATAAGTAACATATTCAAGGGGCCCAACCAACTTCCCCCTGGTCACAGAACATGTAAGAATCAATTTAGTGATTTAAATTAACTCTTTCTGCAATAAATGATAGTAGCTCCATTAAGGACCTTGTCACACTGCATAGAAATTTCCCCATAGGTTATCCCAGGATTCCCTACCTCTTATGGGCTAGGCCATGATGTTACCTCTGTATCTATAGTAGACGACTAAGTGTTTGACATCTGAGAAGCACTTGATGCATTTCTGTGGAGAGAGTGGAAGTATGAAGGAATAAATGTAGTTACACACTTAGCCCCAGAGCATGCACTTGACCAATGTTTTCTGTTGGTGGGGTATATACTGTGTGCAGTTCTGTGTATATTCTAGGGCTTCAGAAATGACTACTTCCTTGTCTCTGAATTCTAGATGATCTCAGTTCACAGTAGAGACATTTAAAGAGATAAATGTCTGAAGTGCCTGGTTATCTTCTTAGAAGATACAGCATTCAGGTTGAATCAAGAATATGGAGCTGTGATTTGTCAAGAAGAGAAAGGAAGACAGTTAGGTTAGGCAAAGGGAACAGGGAATGAAAAAAGCAAGTGTAGTTAGGGTGAGGAATTGAGTATCGCTAATTCTTGAGAGGATATTGGAAAAACATTTTAGATGTTTTTGACAGAAAACATTTTATTTAAGACCCCCTTTTTTATAGTTAATATTGGTGACTTTTTTGTCAAATGTAATCAGCACATTTTTTAGACTGGTTATCTGTGCATCCTTGTGTGAAAATAGAACACCTCAAAATTTTTTATTAAAACTATCCCCAAGTTCATGTTGGAAACACTAAAATAAAGTGATAGCAGTATGACAGTATTAAAAAAAACTTTTACAATTTGAATTAGCTCTGAATGCCAACAAGCTTATGCACTCTATTTTGTTCCTTCTAATTTCCATTTTAATTTCTAAGTCGAGTCTTAAAAATAACTGCCTGAAAGAAATCTCTGCTGTGTCAATTAACACCTTAAATTGTGATTAAACATTTAAAAATTAAATTTATCTCCAGGGAGCCTTACATCTGGGGCTCCTATCTTCTACAGACATCTGTTGCTATGTAAACGTGTCCAACATATTCAAATATAAGGCACAGAAGAACAATAACTCAGCCTATGTCACCATACCAATAAGGTAGGGGTTGAACCCTGGCTACCTGGAATAGGACAGAAAAAATGCCCTATTCCCATGGATTTTACAGACAAATGGGTCTTGGGGAAATGCAGAAAACCATAACGAAGTCAAGCATAAAAGTAGTGTTTCAGTTGTGGTAAGCTCCAGGAAGGGGGCACAGTGCGAAGGGTGTCTATGGTTGAAAGACTTGAATTGGCTAAAGCAATATGAGGGCTGGCTGTTTCCCAAGTTTTGGAGAATGCATAGACATCAACTAGATAAAGTTGGGGTGAACAAGTGTTTTAGGCAAAAACCCCACCATCTGCCAATGGTCTGTAGCAGAGAGGCACTTAGACGGTGTGGGAGGACAGGAGGAAAGCTCTTGCAGCTAGGTGAGAGGAAGAGAGGGGAGTTTAAGCCCAAATTGAGGCTGAAAAGAAGGTGGGAGTCCGGCCCCAAAGGGCTCTGAGGCTGTGTTAAAATTTCATATTTCCCTAAGAGTGATGGGCAAATTGTTTTTGAATATGATAAAATGTGTATATATTGAAATATCATATTGTATCAAGATGATACAAAGATGGCAAACACTCACATGAAAAGAGACTCGACAGCAGGTCATTAGGGATCTGCAAATAAAAGCAATGCAATATTACTATGCACATGTGAAATGAGTAGAATACAAAAAAGAATTAATAACATCCAATTTTGGTGAATATATGGAACAGAAACTATGGTAGAAAATCAAGATGGTTCAACTCTTTTGTAAGACACTTTGTTAGTTGCTTTTAAATCTAAACATAGAGCATAATTGTTGAATCATATGGTGAGACTAAGTATTTACCTGAGGTGAAAATTCATGTCCACTGAAAACCTTCACACAATATTTAAGATTTACTTGTAATCACCAAAATCTGGAAATAAGGGTGAATGAATAAACTATGGCATATACATAAAATGAAACATTACTCAGTGGATAAAAAAATGAGCTGTCAACTTGGAAAAAGGAGGAAATACAAATGCATATTGCTAAAAAGTCATCTGACAATGCTGTATAGTGTCAATGCAATGATACATCATTCTGGAACAGGTAAAATTTATTTGATTAATTTTTAAAGAAAAATTTTAAATTTAAAAATAATTTAAAATTTTAAATACATGATGGTAATTCAATACACATATACATTGTACAATTATCAAATGAGGGGTAATAAGCATTTCTGTTCCTTTAACATTCATCATCTTTATGTGGAAATTTCATACTTTTCTAGATATTTTGAAATATAGGTTGTTTTGCCTGGCAGTTCCTCTGCTGTGCTAAAGAAGAATCACTCCTGATTCCTCTGCTCTATTTTTGATGCCCATTATTGAATTTCTTTCTGTCTCTCCTTACCCCTGCCCCTCCCAGGATCTAGTGACCACTACTATACAAGGTTGACTTGCTGGTTTCTGCAAATGAGTACAATCACTCAGTACTTGTCTTCCTGTGTCTGGCCTGTTTAATTTAACATAATGATCTCCAGCTCTATCTACATTGTTGCAAATGATAGAACTTCATTCTTTTTAGGACCAACTAGTGTTCCATTGTGTAAATGTACTACATCTTTCTTTATCTGGGTTGTTCCACAGTTTGGTTATTATGCACAGTGCTGCAATAAGCATGGGAGTGTAAGTATCTTTTGGTATAATGACTACATCTCCTTTACTGGTACACATAGCAGTGGAATTGCAGGATCACCTGGTCATTCTATTTAGTTTTTTTTGAGAAATCTCTATACTGCTTTCCATAATGGCTGTATTGATTTAGATTGCCACCAACAGTGTATGAGAATTCCTTCTCTCCACATCCGCATATGGGCAATATTTTAAATCTAGAGTGACATGATCTGATTGATGTTCCCAATGATGGCTCTAATGGGAAAATAGATTGGAGAAAGGCAAGAGTGGAAGCCAAACACTGGGTGAGAGGGTACTGCAGGAGAACTGAGGCTTGACATTAGCAGCTTGAACCAGAGCGGCAATGTTAAGTGGTAAGCGAGATGAACAGAAGTGTTTGAAAGGTATTTAGGAGGTTAGAAAAACAAAACAAGAGGCTGGGGTTGTAGCTCCGTGGTGGAGCACTTGCCTAGCATGAGTGAGGCACTGGGTTTAATTCTCAGCACCACAATAAGTAAGTAAAATAAAGATACATTGACAACTAAAAAATATTAAACAATACAAAAACAAACCCTTTTCTAATTAGGATGCAGGTAGGAGAAGGAAGCAGATTCAAAGGCCCCAATGTGTATTTATTTCTTTTGTCCTTTTCCTTTCCCATTCTTTCTGGGATTTATTAGAATGTCCTTGAAATCTTGTATTTCTTAAGCTGGGCTCTCGATCCTGTCTATTTCTGTAGAGCTCCTGATTCAGGAGATCTGGCTTGAGGCTCTGGAATTTAGAAATTCAGATTTCTTTTTCTTTTTATTATTAAGTACCTCATTTCAACATTCTTATGCTCAAGCAAGTTTGGGGAAGCTCGGATATAGAAAGTGTTAAATAGTTAGTAGTTCTTAACACCTGCTGCTCTTTACAATCACCTGGGACTTTTTGGAAAATTTTTATGCAAGGGCCCTAACTGAGACAATTAAATGAGAATCCAATTTAATTGGTCCTGGGCATTGGTGTTTTAATAGGTGATTATAATATGCAGCCAGTATAAACCTCTAAATTGCTATTCTAGAGAGTGTGTCAGAAAAAAAAAAAAAAACCATAAAAACCTGGGGTAAAGATAGACATATGTCAGGTATATGCTAAAGATGATTTATAAATCCAAACAAAGACAAATTATTCAAAATAAAATTGGTAAAGTAGTAAAGGAACTGAATTATGCTACATCCACTGGGGTGTTTTCAACCCTTTCCAAACAACTGCATAAAATTATCCTTGCTTCTTCCAGCAGTAATGATTAACTAGTGTATCAAGCACTGTACACCCATGTTTTCTTTAAGACAGACATAAAACAAATATATTAAAATTTAAGAACCTCTTCATAAAAAGAACCAAAGCATTCAAATGAAGGTAAAGCAACTTTGGACAAAATCATTAACATGATCTGAAGTTATTTACACAATGAATTAGGCAGAACCATCACCTCTGTACTTGTAAATTTTATATTTTGACTTCTCAAAATATTAAAGCACATTAAAACCTACAGTTTGTTATTAGATATCTGTGTTCATTGTTGAGAGGTTTTGTATTTAAAGCAAATCATAAATAAGAATGTAACTACAAAATTGAATTCTGTAATAATTATATTTAAAAATAAAAATACCAAAGGCCTAGTAATTTAAAGGGGACAACCTAGTTTTGTAAAGATTCAAAATGCCACGCAAACTTTAAAGATGCAAAGACCTAGGGGATCCTTGGTTTTCCATTCCTGCCTATATTACTCTATTATATTCGATATATAAAAGCTTTATGTATTTAAAATGTGCAGTAAATGTTTACATTTAAAACTTATAGATTAATATTTTGACATATTTGCATACTTATGAAACCCTCACCAAAGATTATAAACATATCCTTCACCTCCTGGTTTCCACATGTCCCTCTATAATTCTTTGCTCCTATATTTCCTTGTTCTCCATCCCTACACTTATAAAATGTACTCATCATCTGGCTTTTAAAGAAATGTTTGAAATTCATTCATGTTTTGCTTATACCAGGAATTCATTTCCTGCTGTTGCTGAGTAGTATTCCATTGTATAGAATCACCATAGTTTTTCTATTTACTCTCTGTGTGTGTGTATGTGTGTTTGTGTGTTTTGAAGATTGAACCCAGAGCTTCATGTTATCTCATGCATGCTAAGCAAGAATTCTACCATAGAGTTACATGCTGAGCTCCCCCACCCCCACTTTTTTAAAATTTTGAGACAGGGTCTCACTAAGTTGCCCATAGTGGCCTTGAAATTCATCCTCCTGCCTCAGTTTCCTGAGTAGTAGCAATTATAGGTGTGCATTACCATGCCCAGCTTCTATTCACTTCTTGATGGACATTCACAATATTTCCAATTTGGGGCAATTGCAAACAATGTTGCTATGACATCATTAATGCACATGTCTTTGTAAAGTGTTTGTATGGATATGCTGCTTTTCTTTTGGAACTTCAGAATAGAATGACTGGATAAAATGGTTAGCATGTGGATAACTTTTAAAGTGACTGCCAAAATAGTTCACAAAGTAGTGGTATCATTTTACCTGTCGCCAATGTTTTCTCCTAAGACTAACCCTCCAAAGTCCTTCTTGGAGGTAAAAATCTGAATGTTTCAGAATGTGGATGGGGAAGGGGATTGGATCCCTAGTACTTTCACTAAATCCTCCCTCTTTCTCTAATGGAACCTCACTTTGACTTTTATTGTTTCTCTCTGATCCAGGTTCTGGGATAATTTGATTTAATTCATCCAGAGAACAAATCAATTATTTCCTGGGAATTGAAGAAAAGGGAAATCACTTGGTTGCACAGGGTCAGGGAAAAAGACATGGAGTCTAACTGCTCTTATACAGATTTCCAGGCAACCTCTCAGTCAATGTCATCCCTTTTCCCCACATCTTCACAGAGACCTGGAATCTCCATTGTCTGAAAATGTCCAGGGTTCTGGAAGCTGGGGCAGTGCGTTGTTCATTGGCATTTTTCTGTAGCATCTACTTAGGCAACTCCTTTCCCCTCTATGTAAAGTTAACTGTTGCTTGCCTTGAAGACATCAGAAGGAAGGAAAGGCAGGATGACATTCAGCCTGTGTGCATTGTTACAACCATCGGAATTAGGATAAGCTACTTTGATATAGGTTGGCTATTAGCAGCTACCCCAAATCTATTACCCCATGGAAACCCCTACACCTTCTGTGAGACTGTAAATATCTGTCATGATTTAGCAGCTGATGAGGTAATGCCTATCGTTATCCCCAGCTCCCAGGACCCTGCTGGAGCATTTCCCCTGTTGTTTAGACAAGGGGCAGTGTTGGCGTGTGTTCTGAGTGATCTTTCCTGATTAGTGACCATCAGATCCAAACTGATCAATGTCTATAACATATATGCTAAATAATTTTGATACCATCCTTGAATGAAGGAAGGAACTCTAACCCCACATATCTGAAAGAAATGAATTATTCTGTTTGAAGTAGAGAAGATTCAGGAAGGATATTTTAATTAGTTTGAAATATAGGAGGGATGATTGACTTGTTTTAGATAGACTACAGGTTTAGATATAGGACAGATTTAATCTCAATACAAACATGAACCTTCTAAAGATTAAACCTTGTAAATTCAAATGAGCACTTTTATTTATTCTCTAACATTGGGAATAATTTTATTTCTGTACCTATATTTTTCTATGATGTTATATATAGCATATAATTTTAAAATATGATTTATTTTGACTATAAAAGCAGGATGATGCATGCTAGAAAAGTCAAGTTGCTATAAACAAATAAGGAGATGGAAAATCCTACTTTGTAATCCAGAGGTAATTGTAACATAGTATTATTTCTGTGTAGTTTTTTTCCTAAGTAAAGGAAATAAATTTGTCCTTGTCATTCTTCCTGTCTTTTAAAGTTGACAGTTGATGGCTTCTTTTAAATATCTACATTATGTTAATTCAGACCAATCCTTGGATCCACTTTTATATCCAAGAAAATTTTGGAAATCCCCCCAATATATGTATATACTAGATAAACTAAGCACTGCAAATCTACTGCTTGGTTATATATCTTGGGTGTCGTTTCAATGCATCGTGTCCTACTTTTGCTTTAAATCTCTGTAATTCTCAGGTCTCCTCATTATCTCCAGTGACTTCTTTAGATTATATTTCCCTTCTATCAATTCACTCACAAGATGAATACAAATCCCTTTTTTAATTTCCCCAGATTATATCTAGGATGAGTTTAAAGTGAGTCATAAAACATTTGTAGATACTTAGAGTATAATTAAAGGATGTATATTGCACTGCTATTAGCACTAGTTTCTCTTAGTGTGTAGACGTGAAGACAATCAGCCTGGTCCTGGTAGGCCACTGCTTGGACAGTTATATCTCAGCCCTGTAGGTGACTAATCTTAGCTGTCTGTGTCTTGGATACCAAGAAGCAAACTATCTGGATGCCAGAGGGAGATGCTGGTCCCCTCTCCTCTGGTCTGACGAGGTCTTGCTCACTTAATGACAGGGCTGATACCCATTCCTTTGTAGAAGCCCACCTCCCACCAACTGTGGTGTGGTTACTTTCCTGGCCCAGGAAACACATTCATGATACTCGCCTTGCATTTGTCCAAAGGTGAACTATTTACTCTTCACATATAATTCCAACAGTTCAAACAGTATGTTTGTGGGGAAAATTGTTTTAAGTTTCCAAAGGGAGGTGATCCTGAAAATAAATATACACAATTTAAATTTATGTTCACATACAGAATAAATAATAATCCAGCCTTCAGTTTCTGCATTGTGGTTTGTTGGGATTTCAAGGGTTTCCTGAATTAAAAAGTATGTTCTTTCTTTATATTTGTGTAACTGAAGCACTATTGGAGAGAAGACACCGGAGAAAATTCCACATAAATGAGGGATGGGATTGGGTTTCAGAGGGGGTGTAGCCAAGGAGTCTGTTTGAAAGGTAAATTAACATTGTTACCCAGGGAAAGATAACTGCTCCTAATGCAAGTGCTTTTATTTTTCTTTTAAAAATAGTTCTAATGAGCTATAATTCTCATACCATTCAATTTATTCATTTAAAATGCACAATTCAGTGGTGTTTAGTATAATCAATCATCACCCCAGTCAATTTTAGTTTTCCTCCCCTTAAAAAGAAACACTATTCTTTAGTTATCCTTTATGCCCCCATCCCTCCCATCTCTAAGTGAACGCTCATATATTTTATCTCTATGGATTTGTCTATTCTGGGCAGATAATATAAATAAAGTCTTACACTATGGGATCTCCAATGACCGCTTTCTTTCTCACTTGACAAAATATTTTCAAGGTTCATTTATTTTGTAGTATGTCAGGGACCGCCATGAGCAGGAGCTGAGCACTTACCCTTAGCCTTGAGTGGTGAAGGTGTGGAACTGGCTTCTGCTCACCGTGCGAAAGCAGGTGGACCTCACCTTTTCCGCAAGGAATTACAGCTCTGGGAGTGGGCATCACCCAGTGGGTCTGGGTTACACCCTCCTGAAACCCAATCCATCCCTCATTTGTGTGGAATTTTCTCCAGTGTCTTCTCCCCACTAAATAGGATGGTTTCAGATATGCGCTGTCTCTTTTGCCTGTATCTCTTACCTCTCTGTGGGAACTGGGGCAGAGGAGCCGTCACTGACTGCCAAGTAAAAGGTACTTTCTGTGTGATTATTTAGTGCCAGCCCAATTCACCTGGAGTGACCCTGTGTCCAGCAGTAGGATATACTTCTACTTCATTCCTCTTGATGGCTGACTAATATTTCACTGTATGGATACCGCATGTTGTTTACCCATCAGAGGAACATGTAATTGTTAATCACACGTTAGCTATTATTAATAATGGTGCTGCAACTGTATATGTGCAAGTTGTTGTGAAGGAATATATTTTTATTTCTCTTGAGAATATACCTAAGTGTATAGTTTCTGGGTTACACATTCTATAGTAACATAAGCCCCCTTTTTAAAAGTAAAGTTATGGTAATTACTCTGGTAAAAATTATAAGTATATATTTTGTGTATAAAGAGAAGATGCCCAAATCTTCATCATGTTGGATTAGGCCTTGACTTCCTTAATAAGACTCCTAAAGCACAAGAAATAAAATCAAGAATCAATAAATGGTATGGATTCAAACTACAAAGTTTCTTCTCTGCAAAAGAAATAATCATTGAAGTGAAGAGAGAGCCTACAGTATGGGAGCAAATTTTTACCACACACACATCAGATAGAGCACTAATCTCTAGGATATATAAAGAACTCAAAAAACACCAAACAGAAACAAAACCAAAAACAAACAACCTAATCAATATGAACTGACACTTTTCAGAAGATATATAATCAATCAACAAATATGTTGATTTCAACAAATATATGAAAAAATGTTCAACATCTTTAGTAATTAGAGAAATGAAAATCAAAACTACCCTAAGATTTTATCTCACCCCAGACAGAATGGCAATTTTCAAGAAATCAAGCAATAATAAATGTTGGAGAAGATGAGAGGGAAAGGGTACACTCATGTTGGTAGGATTGCAAATTGGTGCAACCACTTTGGAAAGCAGTGTGGAAATTCCTCAGAAAACTTGGAATGGAAACCCATATGACCCAGCTATCCGACTCCTCAGTCTATACCCAAAGGACTTAAAATCAGCAAACTATAGTGACACAGCCACACCAATGTTTATAGCAGCTAAAGTTACAACATCTAAACTGTGGAAGCAAGCTAGATACCCTTCAATAGATGAATAGATAAAAAAACTGTGATACACACACACACACATACACACACATATACGTGTGTGTGTGTGTATTGAATATTACTCAGCATTCAAAGAGAATAAAATTATGTCATTTGAAGGTAAATGGATGGAGTTGGAGAATATTATGCTAAGTGAAGTAAGCCAATCCCAAAAAACTAAAAGCCGGATGTTTGATGGTGGTGTGGGGGGGGAGCATGGGAAGACTGGAGGAACTTTGGATTGGGCAAAGGGGGTGTTGATGGGGGTAGGACAGATGGTGGAATGAGATGGACATCATACCCTAGGTACATGTATGATTGCATGAATGATATGTCTCTGCATCGCATACAACCAGAGAAGTGAAATGTGCTCCATTTGTGTACAATATATTGAAATGCATTCTGCTGGCATGTACAACTAAGTTGAACAAATTGAAAAAAAAATAGGAGAAATTTTAAAAAATGAAGTATTAGTTTTACGGGCAGCATATTTAGGAGGATATATATACATATATATACACACACACATATATATATATATATATACGATATATGCTGTTGATGATTAAAGATAATGAAGGATAAAAATAAACACCAATAAGCTTACCACTCAGTGATAAATACTTTTAACCCCTTGGTATGCATGTTCACATATAAATGCATCTGTTTATATCTTAATGTGTACAGTTTTATGAGCTGCTTTTGATTCTTTTTTAAAATATTTTTTTAGTTGTAGTTGGACACAATGCCTTTATTTTATTTATTGTTATGTGGTGCTGAGGATCGAACCCAGCGCCTCACACGTGCTAGGTGAGTGCTCTACCGCTGAGCTGTAACCCCAGCCCCTTCCTTTGATTCTTAACATTGCTTTGAGCATTGAAGGCATTACTCATCACATAAATGTATCCTAACTTATATAACCAATCTCCTATTACTAGACTTTGTGGTCCTTGGTTTTATTAATACCTATTTTATTATATAAAAACAACACATATTTTGATCCTTGGGATAAGTTACTAAGAGTAGAATTAATGGTTCAAAAATTATAAACATATTGCACCCTATTGCCAAATTAAATTCCATGCATTTAAGGTCTTTTAAAAGGTAGTTTTTCTGAGAATTAAATAAATCCATGAAAGATAGCTATCAGAGTTGTCCTCATTTAGTGTTTTTGAGTAATGGTACTTGTGTGTGGGGGGGGGAACTGTGATAGATATTAAACAAAAAAGATATTATGGGACTCAACAAAAGGAACTGGTAAACAACAAGAGACAAACAGATGTTCAGCACTGTTAGACCTGGACCCAAAGGATGGTAGGAAATAAATGATGAAAGGCACGTATGTGGAGTTGGCTGCAGTAATCTTTTTTTAATCTTGGTTTAGAAATATACAAAGGAAACATTTGTGTTCTTTTTAATATAACCCACGTTTATTTGGGTGCATATGGGCATAAAAACTTATAACAACCATTTTTTGAGTACATGACAGTGGTTCTGTGGGATTGTCCACAGAGGAAATGCTTACCCTTTCAGAATATAGGTAAAATGGAGTTGAAATATATCCTTAGGAACCAAGGTAATTGGTTAGGAAGTCAAACAGTGACAAAAACTTTTCCTTTGCAGAGACAGATGAAACAAAACAAAGGAAAACACTCTTGCAAGGGACATTAATTTAAAAACCAGCAAGCATTTGTTTAAGGGCCTCCTAAAGAAGCAAAATGGAAAAACTGGAGAAGCACATCTCTTAGAAGATTGTAATTGTACTTTTATCAAAGATAAAAATAATAATTACTGGCGAGAATGTGGGGAAAAGGTACACTTACACATTGTTGGTGGGACAGCAAATTAGTCCAACTACTACAGAAAGCAGCATGGAGATTCCTCAAAATATTAGGGATGGATCCACCATATGACTCAGCTATCCTACTTTTTGGTATTTACCCAAAAGAAGTAAAATTGGTATACTTCAGTGATACAGCCACATCAATGTTTATAGCAGCACAACTCACAATAGCCAAGCTATGGAACCAGCCCAGGTGCCAATCAACAGATGGATGGATAAATAAAATGTGGTATTTATGCACAATGGAGCTTTAATCGGCCATAAATAAGAATGAAATTATTTTATTTGTTGGTAAATAGATGGAGCTGGAAAGTGTTGTACTAAGTGAAATTGGCTGACTCAGAAAATCAAGGATTGAATATTTCCTCACAATTGCATAAGCTAGAAGGAAATAAGGAATAAAAAAGGGTGGGGCATGAGGAAATCTCATGAAAGAAGGGAGAACAGTGGAGTAGAGAAATTGGGGTTAAAATCAATAAAAGGTGGAAGAATGGGAAAGGGGAGGAATGGAAAAATCAGATTGACCAAATTATGTTATGTACGCATATGAATTTATCAAAATGAATTCCACTTTTATGTATAATGCACTCATTACAAAAAATATCGTAGTATTTCTTAAAGGTCTGAAGAAGCTGATTTAGGAGAAAGAATACAGCAGAGAGAAAAATCATTAAAGTCAGTCAATCTGTTTTGACAATAGATAGCCTTCAGTATTTTTATCTGCACTTCTGTACCTGTCTCACACATGCAAGTGCATGTATTTAGTGCCATTTTCATAACTTTTTCCCTAACCCTTATGTCATTAGAATTTGAATTTGTCAGTCATGGCTTTCACACATTTAGTCCATTTTAGAAATATAATCTCTGTGTTGAAAGAGCTGGTAGTTGAAAGAAGTCTTCCCAGAGGAAGGAAGGATTCAGGTGCACCTGAAGGATGCATTTGTAGTGCCTGCCTGAAAATTGAACAGTACCCGAAACAAAATCCTCTTTTCAAATTTGGAACACAGCACTTCTGGGACTGCTTTGTGGCTGCCTCTGCAAGTATACACAAGCACATATTGGGAAATTCTAGAAGTCGGTGGTCAGAAATGAGAGGGGGGAAGGTGATCTGATGGAGCTGATTACTGGAAAGTGCAGTGCTCTGGAAGACAGGAAAGGGGAAATATTTAACTGTGGGAGGTGACTCGAGGGGTGTTCTGATCTCTCTTCTGTGTGCTTATTGTCTGGGAAGCTTTATGCCATCAGCTGGACAGCCACCATATGTCGGCAAGCAGGCATGGTTGAAGGGCTTTCTGGATGTCTCGGGGCATGTGGTTGTCAAAGGGCTTATGATTTTTCCCCAATTCACGTCTCTTACTTGTCCCCAATCTGTTTTCTCTGACTATACCACTTCCATTGCTTCTTTCCTCAGTGAATGCATTTATAGACTTCCTACAAAAGGGTAGGAATAGGAATCTTTTTTTCTGTTAGATCACTGATGCCCAGGGAACAACATAGACCTGGTTAAGAGGATCATATTGAAAAGGAAGTTACTGGTTATTTTCTTAGCTACACTGCTAACATATTTTGGTGTTTCATCATACAAGCAAAGAATGTAGATCTTTAGCTCATAATTCATGGTCTGATCTCTGAATTGAAGGTATTTGACCAGATGATCTATTGAATTCATGTTAGATCTAAATTCTGATGGGCCTGTGTGACTTATTTTCCTAAAACAAGCATGGGATTGTCCAATTGAGCGTTGGACTCCCATACCAAAAATGTTTAGTGACTTGCAATTGCCCCAGTTTTTAGCTTGTCTTCAGATACCTTTGACTAATGTGTCCCCAGTTTATGGCCTCAGCTTTCTTCCTAGCATTCTTCAATACGAATCCTCTGCTGGCCTCATTAACCTCCCAATTAGACCATAAATGGGACTTGCCTGTTTTCTCCTCTTCCCAGCCCATGTTTTCTCTTTTTATTGTAACTCCTTTTATTTTCTATTATCCAAAGGCTACTTAACACTATTATTTCAAGGCCACTTAGTCTCTATTTTGTAGCTTGGAAAGACTGCTACTCTGGACTGATAGGAAACTGATACTTACTAGCATAGAGACCCTGGACCAGTTAATTTTAGTTTCCTTTGTAAGATGGGGTTCATGAGTGCATGGCTCATAAAGGTTTTGTGAGGTTGCAAAGCACTAACCTGTTATTGGCACGTAGGGAAAAGCTCAGCAGGCGATGCCGAGGAAAGTGAGGAGCATTAGTTATTTTAATTGCATATATAGTCTTGGTCATGGTGGACCTGTCATGTTTTACTGCATTTCAGGTTGAAAGACCTCTTCAGTTAGAACCTACTCTTTAAATTGTCATGTGTGATTTCCTCCTTATATGTACCCTCTCTTTCTGAGGAAATCAAGCCAATTTCTGGGGGAGAGAACAGGCTCCTGGTGTCTGAGAGCCCAGGTGGCTTCACAGCTGGATCTCCTCTGGCCATTTGCCTTCACTGAGCTTTGTTTCTCTGGGAGATTTTTGTCCGTTTTGCCTTCCCCTCCTCCCTAGCTCATGGTAGTAGATGGGAGAACACGTTATTGAAGTAAAAAGGAATAATTATATCATCCTTCTGATCTCCCAGCTTATGAGTTCTGACGCATGTCAGGAGGGATATATTAGAGGGGCAGGTGATTGGCAGTCAACCCACTCTGCCTCATTAGATGGCATTTAAATACACTCAAATCCACAGTAACTAGAGAAGAGACTTCTGGTGAATTATTGAGCATTTACTTCATATCAAAATTTAATGATTAGGTACACAGATAAATTCAGGAATGTTTTAATGAGATCCATGCTACTGAGTGAACATTATAAGCACATAGAACTCATCCTAGTTTCTAAAAATTCCTTCGGTTATTAGTGAACAAAGCAACACATTTGAATGGGAAAATTTTCTTTTCCAGGTTTGGATTGTCTAGTGGCTTATTTTTAGAAATTCCTAGGACACTGAAATGATAGATGATTCATAGGCAGATTCTTTTATGCCTTAGTAATTATGTCCACCCAAATTAGTCCCCCCGCCCTTTAATTTTACCTGGACTTCCAGAATATAGTCCCTGCAGATTTTCCAGTAGAACAGAACAGGCATTTTTCTTTTCTTTTTATTTGTATTTGGCTTAACGTGTGTTGTATTTATTTATATTCACCATATTAACAGTTAACATTCCTTATGGTAATAGTTAAATGTTTAAAAAAATTGAGTTATTTAAAAATAATAATGTAAACATTACATGTTGGATCAATAAAAATTTTATGAAAAAATTTTATTTTCTATACAAAAATACTTGATAAATATTTTTATTGGGTAAATTTAAAGTGTAAAAATGATGTTTTAATGTACATATACATCTTATGCATCTTGAAGTGATTGCTACAGTCATGCAAATTATATTAGTTATGTCCCTTAGCTACCTTTTTATTTGTGGTGAAAGTACCTAGACTCTATTCTTTTAATAAATTTGCCCTATACAATATGATTAATTATAGTCCTCATGCTGTGTATTAGATCTCTGTCCTTAATCATCCTTTATAACTGTTTACCCTTTGACTTACATATATCTCCTCAATTTCCCATGACCCTACCAACAATTCTACTCTTCTGCTTATGTTTTCTAAAAGTAGGAGTGAGTTTATGCACATGTGAGTGAATTTATGCAATATTTTTTTCTGTCTGGTTTATTTCACTTAGCATAATATCTTTTAGTTTCATCCATGCCATTGCCAATGATAGGATCTCTTTTAAAGGCTGAATAATATTCCAATGCATATGTGTACCATTCATCCAACAACAGATACTTAGCTTGTTTCCATATCTTTGCCAAAAGAAGAGAGATTTCTGGGTCAAATGTACTTCTATTTTCTTTTCTTTTTTAAAAAAATTTTTATTGTTGGTTGTTCAAAACATTACATAGTTCTTGACATATCATATTTCACACATTTGATTCAAGTGGGTTATGAACTCCCATTTTTACCCCATATACAGATTGCAGAATCACATCGGTTACACATCCACTGTTTTACAATTGCCATACTAGTGTCTATTGTATTCTGCTGCCTTTCCTATCCTCTGCTATCCCCCTTCCATTCCCCACCCCTCCCATCTTCTCTCTCTACCCCATCTACTATAATTCATTTCTCCCCCTTGTTTTTTTCCCTTTCCTCTCAATTCCTCTTGTATGTAATTTTGTATAACAATGAGGGTCTCCTTCCATTTCCATGCAATTACCCTTCTCTCTCCCTTTCCCTCCCACCTCTCGCCCCCGTTTAATGTTAATCTTCTTCTCATGCTCTTCCTCCCTACTCTGTTCTTAGTTGCTCTCCTTATATCAAATAAGACATTTGGCATTTGTTTTTTAGGGATTGGCTAGCTTCACTTAGCATAATCTGCTCTAATGCCATCCATTTCCCTGCAAATTCCATGATTTTGTCATTTTTTAATGCAGAGTAATATTCTATTGTGTATAAATGACACATTTTTTTTTATCCATTCATCTATTGAAGGGCATCTGGGTTGGTTGCACAGTCTAGCTATTGTGAATTGTGCTGCTATGAACATCAATGTAGCAGTGTTCCTGTAGTATGCTCTTTTTAGGTCTTTAGGGAATAGACCGAGAAGGGGAATACCTGGGTCAAATGGTGGTTCCATTCCCAGCTTTCCAAGGAATCTCCATACTGCTTTCCAAATTGGTCGCACCAATTTTCAGTCCCACCAGCAATGTACAAGTGTACCCTTTTCCCCACATCCTCGCCAGCACTTGTTGTTGTTTGACTTCATAATGGCTGCCAATCTTACTGGAGTGAGATGGTATCTTAGGGTGGTTTTGATTTGCATTTCTCTAACTGCTAGAGATGGTGAGCATTTTTTATGTACTTGTTGATTGATTGTATGTCCTCCTCTGAAAAGTGTCTATTCAGGTCTTTGGCCCATTTGTTGATTGGGTTATTTGTTTTCTTTTTTTTTTAATTGGTTGTTCAAAACATTACAAAGCTCTTCACATATCATATTTCATACATTAGATTCAAGTGGGTTATGACTCCCATTTTTACCCCAAATACAGATTGCATAATCACATTGGTTACACACCCACATTTTTACATAATGCCATATTAGTAACTGTTGTATTCTGCTACCTTTCCTATCCTTTACTATCCATCCTCCCCTCCCCTCCCATCTTCTCTCTCTATCCCATCTGCTCTAATTTAATTCTCTCCCTTGTTTTTTTTTTAATTTCTTTTCCCTTTCCCCTCACAACATCTTATATGTAATTTTGTATAACAATGAGGGTCTCCTTCCATTTCCATGCAATTTCCCTTTTCTCTCCCTTAGCCTCCCACCTCATGTCTCTGTTTAATGTTAATCTTTTCCTCTTGCTCTTCCTCCTGCTCTGTTCTTAGTTGCTCTCTTTACATCAAAGAAGACATTTGGCATTTGTTTTTTAGGGATTGGCTAGCTTCACTTAGCATAATCTGCTCTAATGCCATCCATTTCCCTGCAAATTCCATGATTTTGTCATTTTTTAATGCAGAGTAATACTCCATGGTGTATAAATGCCACATTTTTTTATCCATTCATCTATTGCAGGGCATCTGGGTTGGTTGCACAGTCTAGCTATTGTGAATTGTGCTGCTATGAACATCGATGTGGCAGTATCCCTGTAGTACGCTCTTTTAAGGTCTTCAGGGAATAGCCCAAGAAGGGCAATAGCTGGGTCAAATGGTGGTTCCATTCCCAGCTTTCCCAGGAATCTCCATACTGCTTTCCAAATTGGCCACACCAATTTGCAGTCCCACCAGCAATGTAGAAGAGTACCCTTTTCCCCACATCCTCGCCAGCACTTGTTGTTGTTTGACTTCATAATGGCTGCCAATCTTACTGGAGTGAGATGGTATCTTAGGGTTGTTTTGATTTGCATTTCTCTGACTGCTAGAGATGGTGAGCATTTTTTCATTTACTTGTTGATTGATTGTATGTCCTCCTCTGAGAAGTGTCTGTTCAGGTCCTTGGCCCATTTGTTGATTGGGTTATTTGTTATCTTATTGTTTAATTTTTTGAGTTCTTTGTATACTCTATTAGGGCTCTATCTGAAGTGTGAGGAGTAAAGATTTGTTCCCAGGATGTAGGCTCCCTATTTACCTCTCTTATTGTTTCTCTTGCTGTGAAAAAACTTTTTAGTTTGAGTAAGTCCCATTTGTTGATTCTTGTTTTTAACTCTTGTGCTATGGGTGTCCTATTGAGGAATTTGGAGCCCGACCCCACAGTATGTAGATCGTAGCCAACTTTTTCTTCTATCAGTCGCAGTGTCTCTGATTTTATATCTAGCTCCTTGATCCATTTTGAGTTAACTATTGTGCATGGCAAGAGAAAGGGATTCAGTTTCATTTTGTTGCATATGGATTTCCAGTTTTCCCAGCACCATTTGTTGAAGATGCTATCCTTCCTCCATTGCATGCTTTTAGCCCCTTTATCAAATATAAGATAGTTGTAATTTTGTGGATTGGTCTCTGTGTCCTCTATTCTGTACCATTGGTCCACCCGCCTGTTTTGGTACCAGTACCATGCTGTTTTTGTTACTATTGCTCTGTAGTATAGTTTGAAATCTGGTATCGCTATACCACCTGATTCACACTTCCTGCTTAGAGTTGCTTTTGCTATTCTGGGTCTTATGTTTTTCCATATGAATTTCATGATTGCTTTATCTATTTCTATAAGAAATGCCATTGGGATTTTGATTGGCATTGCATTAAACCTATAGAGAACTTTGGGTAATATCGCCATTTTGATGATGTTAGTTCTTCCTATCCATGAACAGGGTATATTTTTCCATCTTCTAAGGTCTTCTTCTATTTCTCTCTTTAGGGTTCTGTAGTTTTCATTGTATAAATCTTTCACCTCTTTTTTTAGGTTGATTCCCAAGTATTTTATTTATTTTTTTTTTTGAGGATACTGTGAATGGGGTGGTTGTCCTCATTTCCCTTTCAGAAGATTTGTCGCTGATATACAGGAATGCCTTTGAATTATGTGTGTTGATTTTATATCCTGCCACTTTGCTGAATTCATTTATTAGCTCTAGTAGTTTCTTTGTAGACCCTTTTGGGTGTGCTAGGTAAAGAATCATGTCATCTGAAAATAGTGATAATTTAAGTTCTTCTTTTCCTATTTTTATGCATTTAATTTCTTTCATCTGCCTTATTGCTCTGGCCAGTGGTTCGAGAACTATGTTGAACAGAAGTGGTGATAGAGGGCATCCCTCTCTTGTTACAGATTTTAGAGGGAATGCCTTCAATTTTTCTCCATTCGGCATGATGCTAGCCTGAGTCTTGGCATAGATTCCTTTTAAAATATTGAGGTATGTTCCTGTTATCCCTAGTTTTTCTAGAGTTTTGAACATAAAGGGATGCTGTACTTTGTCGAATGCTTTTTCCGCATCTATCGAGATGATCATATGGTTCTTGTTTTTAAGTCTATTGATGTGGTGAATAACATTTATTATTTTCCGTATATTGAACCAGCCTTGCATCCCAGGGATGAATCCTACTTGATCAGGATGGACGATCTTTTTGATATGTTTCTGTATCCGATTTGCCAGAATTTTATTGAGGATTTTTGCATCTATGTTCATTAGAGATATTGGTCTGTAGTTTTCTTTCTTTGAAGTGTCTTTGTCTGGTTTAGGAATCAGGGTGATGTTGGCCTCGTAGAATGAATTTGGAAGTTCTCCCTCTTTTTCTACTTCCTGAAATAGCTTGAAAAGTATTGGTATTAATTCTTCTTTAAAGGTTTTGTAAAACTCTGCTGTATATCCATCCGGTCCTGGGCTTTTCTTAGTTGGTAGTCTTTTGATGGCTTCTTTTATTTCCTCAATTGATATTGGTCTGTTTAGGTTGTGTATATCCTCCTGACTCAATCTGGGCAGATCATGACTTAAGAAATTTATTGATGCCTTCACTATCTTCTATTTTATTGGAATATAAGGATTCAAAATAATTTCTAATTATCTTCTGTATTTCTGAAGTGTCTGTTGTGATATTGCCTTTTTCATCCCGTATGTTAGTAATTTGAGTTCTCTCTCTTCTTCTCTTCATTAGCATGGCTAAGGGTCTGTCGATTTTGTTTATTTTTTCAAAGAACCAACTTTTAGTTTTGTCAATTTTTTCAATTGTTTCTTTTGTTTCGATTTCATTGATTTCAGCTCTGATTTTAATTATTTCTTGCCTTCTACTACTTTTGCTGTCATTTTGCTCTTCTTTTTCTAGGATTTGAGATGAAGTGTGAGATCATTTATTTGTTGGTTTTTACTTTTTTTAAGGAATGAACTGCAAGAAATGAATTTTCCTCTTAGAACTGCTTTCATTGTGTCCCATAGATTCCGATATGTTGTGTCTGTGTTTTCATTTATCTCTAAGAATTTTTTAATTTCCTCCTTGATGTCTTCTATAACCCATTGATCATTCAGTAACCCATTGTTCATTCTCCAAGTGATGCATGATTTTTCTTTCCTTCTTTTATCATTGATTTCTAGTTTCATTCCATTATGATCAGATAGGATGCATGGTATTATCTCTACTCCTTTATAATTTCCAAGAGTTGCCTGTGACATAATATATGATCTATTTTTGAGAAGGGTCCATGTGCTGCTGAGAAAAAAGTGTAATTGCTTGATGTTGGGTGGTATATTCTATATATGTCAATTACGTCTAGGTTATTAATTGTGTTATTGAGTTCTATAGTTTCCTTATTCAACTTTTGTTTGGAAGATCTGTCCAGTGGTGAGAGAGGTGTGTTGAAGTCTCCCATGATTATTGTATGGTGGTCTATTGGACTCTTGAACTTGAGAAGAGTTTGTTTGATGAACATAGCTGCACCATTGTTTGGGGCATATATATTTATGATTGTTATGTCTTGCTGGTGTATGGTTCCCTTGAGCAGTATGTAGTGTCCCTCTTTATCCCTTTTGATTAGCTTTGGCTTGAAATCTATTTTATTTGATATGAGTATGGACACTCCTGCTTGTTTCTGAGGTCCATATGAGTGATATGATTTTTCCCAACCTTTCACCTTCAGTCTATGTATGTCTTTTCCTATCAAATGCCTCTCCTGTAGGCAGCATATTGTTGGATCTTTTTTTTTATCCATTCTACTAGTCTGTCTCTTAATTGGTGAGTTTAAGCCATTAACATTTAGGGTTATTATTGACATATGGGTTGTTCTTCCAGCCATATTTGTTTATTTATGTTACTAAACATGGTTTGTTTTCCTCTTTGATTATTTTCCCCCCTTTACTGTCCTAACTCCCACTGTTGGTTTTCATTATTTTCCATTTCCTCTTCCTGTAATGTTTTGCCGAGGATATTTTGAAGAGATGGTTTTCTAGCTGCAAATTCTTTTAACTTTTGTGTATTGTGGAAGGTTTTAATTTCATCTTGCATCCTGAAGCTTAATTTCACTGGATACACAATTCTTGGTTGGAACCCATTTTCTTTCAGCGTTTGAAATATGTTGTTCCAGGATCTTCTAGCTTTCAGAGTCTGTGTTGAAAGATCACCTGTTATCCTGATTGGTTTACCCCTAAATGTAATCTGCTTCCTTTCTCTTGTAGCTTTTAAAATTCTCTCCTTATTCTGTATGTTGAGCATCTTCATTATAATGTGTCTAGGTGTGGATCTCTTATGATTTTGCAGATTCGGCGTCCTGTAGGCTTCTAGGATTTGGGATTCTGTCTCATTCTTCAAGTCTGGGAAGTTTTCTCATATTATTTCGTTGAACATATTGCTCATTCCTTTGGTTTTGACCTCTATACCTTCCTGTATCCCAATGACTCTCAAGTTTGGTCTCTTTATGTTATCCCATATTTCTTGGATGTTCTGCTCGAGGTTTCTTAACAGTCTCACTGAGCTGTCTATGTTCTTTTCAAGTTGAAATACTTTGTCTTCATTGTCTGATGTTCTATCTTCTAAGTGTTCTACTCTGCTGGTAGTACTCTCATTTGAGTTTTTAATTTGGTTTATTGCTTCCTGCATTTCTAGGATTTCTGTTTGTTTGTTTTTTATAACCTTTATCTCCCTGTATAGTTAATCTTTTGCTTCTTGGATTTGTTTATGTAATTCATTGTCGAAGTTATCTTTCATTGTCTGATTTTGCTGTCTAATGTCTTCCTTGAGACTCCAGATCATCTGAAGCATGTATATCCTGAATTCTTTATCTGACATTCCATCTGCTGCAGATATTACCTCTTCTAAAGTTGAGTTGACCTGCATTGCTTGTGGTCTTTTCTTTCCTTGTCTTTTCATACTGCTCGCGTTTCTTTCTGCTTGGTGAAACTGTTGTGTTTTTGAATTTTCCCCCTATATATTTATGTTGCTCTTGTATAGTTGCAAAGTCTCCCTTTTGTGGAGAAAGACAATGTTAACAGTTCTCAATATCAATAGTACATCATCTAAGCACATGTTTTCCTTATTACTACATTTATAGCTAGACTCTATGTCTACAAAGGTTGGTTTTGATTATAGTTTACAAATATAGTCATTAGTTTCATGAAAGGCATACCGTTTCTGGTAGCTTGAAGGAAACTGAATTTCAGGTATAGGATGTTATGTTTATGGGGAAAGGAGTGAGGGTATGGGGTTAATCTAACTTAGTAACTTTGGAGAGCTCTAACCAATAGATGGGTAATTTATGGAAGAATGTATAGATTCAAACTCCTATCTGTGTTCATAAGATTACCCTACTTATGAATAGTAAAATTTAGGGGGTTGCAAGTGGGATAGAGGGAGTAACAGGGAGGAAAACAAATAACAAGGAAAGGAAGAGAAGAAAGAGGGCGGGAAAAAGAAATTACGAGAAAAAAGTAAAGAAATAAAAAGGGGGAATGGAGGAGGGGCATATGCAATTCCTCTATAATATATTATTCTGGTGATTCAGTTGTTAAAGACCTTTTTCGTACACAATTTTTGGTTTCACATATGTTGAGGTTGCGAAGACCCGAGGGGGAAGGGTAGAGGAGACTGGGTGAATGGCTGAAAAGAGAGAGAGAAGAGAGAAAAAGAAAGAAAAAAAATGTCTCTCAGAACTCTGTTTTCATTTCTTCCAGTTGGTGGCGTTGTCTATTCCTAGCTTGAGTCTCTGGGTTCAGGATGGTGGTGGTAGTCAGTGTGAGAGGACTTGAGCTTCCACCTGTGGCCTCTCTACTCTTATTCTCTGAGATGTAAACCAGGTGCCTGATCCGCTGCAGAACTGCACTGGTAGCCAAGCCAGCCAACTGGTTGGTGGGTTTTAAGGGTTAGTGGGATTTTCCAAGATGAGTTCCATCAGTTTTTCTCATAAGGTGTTTGATGAGGTGGGGGTGTTGGGGAAACCTTATGTTTGTCAAGAGCTCGGTCAGGTGACCGCATGGGTGGGCGGCAGGGCCCCTCCTCCAGTTGGAGTGGTGTGTCTACCGCACCGGCGGGAGGCTGGGCTCCTCCAGCTGGGGAGGTCTGTCTACCGCACAGGCGGGCCGCTGGGTCCCTTCTCTGGGTCGCATGGTCTGCCAACCGTGCAGGCGCAGGTGGCGGCTGGGCCCCTCCTCCAATTGGGGGGATCTGTCTACCGTGCAGGCGCACCGCTGGGCCTGTTCCCTATTTTATTTTCTTTAGAAACCTTCATACAGTTTTCCAGAATAGCTGCACCAATCTTCATTCCCACCAACAATGTGCAAAGCTTCTCTTTTCTCCATACTCTCACCTCCATTCTCTTTTAACTTTTTGATAATAGCTATCCAGCTGGTGTGAGATGATATCTCATTTGTGATTTTGAATTACATTTCTCTGATGATTCATGATGTCACATATCTTTTAATTTACCTGTTGGCCATTGGATATCTTCTTTGGAGAGATGTATATTTAGGTCCTTGCTCATTTGGTGTTCGTTCTTTAATGTTTTGATAGAATTCATTAGTGAATCCATCTGGTCCTGTGTTTTCTTTGATGGAATGTTTTTAGTTACTACTTCAAACTCTTGTTATTGGTCTCTGCAGGCTTTCTACTTCTTGATTCAAGGTTTTTTGTTTGTTTGTTTTGTTCCAGGGATGCTTAACCACTGAGCCATATCCCAGCTCTTTTTATTTTATTCTTCTAGGAATTTATCCATTTCTAGGACATTATTTATTGGTATATGATTGTTTATAACAATCCCTTATAATCCTCTTTTATTTCTAAGGCATCCATTGTAGTGTTTATACTTTATAATTATATTTATTTAAATACTCTATTTCTCAGTCTAGTTAAAGTTTTGTCAATTTTATTATTTAACTCAGTTTATATTTTTATATAGTTTTTAAATTCTCTACTTGATTTATTTCTGCTCATTTTTAAAATAACTTTTTTAAATATTTTTTTAGTTGTAGTTGAACGCAATATCTTTATTTATTTTTGTGTGGTACTGAGAATTGAACCCAGCGTCTTGCATGCTAGGTGAGCGCTCTACTGCTGAGCCACAACCCCAGCCCTGCTCTGGTTTTTATTGTTTCCATTTTTTTTTCCCTTAAGTTGGGTTTAGTTTGTTCTTTTACTCAAAATGTAATGTTAGGTTATTTGAGATGTTTTTTGAAAACAAAATGTGTTGTTTGTCCCTATAAATCTCCCTCTTATAACTGTATTTGCTGCATTTCACAGGTACGCAATGTTTGCCTTTAATGTTTATCTCAAAAATTTTTAAAAGTTTCTCTTTCAGTTTCTTCTTTGATCCATTTTATTCATAAGGAATATTTGCCTAATATACATGTGTTTAGAATTTTACAGTTTTCTTTCTGTTATTGATTACTAGTTTCATACCATTGTGGTTTGAAAAGGTACTTGATGTGATTTGTCTTCTTAAACTTAAGACTTGTTTTATGGTTCTAAATATGATCTATCTTGGAGAATGTTCCTTGTGAGATTGAGAGGAATGTGAATTCTACAACTGCAGATAGAATGTTCTATGGAGGTTTCTTAGGTCCATTGGTCTACAGTGTAATTCAAGCACAGTGTTTCCTTATTGATTTTTCCCAGTAAATGAATTACCCATTGATGAAAGTGGTATATTGAATTCACCTAACATTATTGTACTGCTATCTATTTTCCACTTCACATCTATTAATATTATTTACTTTTTATATTTAGGTATTCCAATATCAGGTGCATGTATATTTATACTTGTTATATTCTCTTGAATTATATTCTCATTAAATAAAGAACTTCTTTGTTTCTTTTGACAGTTTTTTAACTTGGTCTAATTTATCTGACAAGTATAGATACTCCTGATCTCTTTTGGTTTTTGTTTTCATAGGTGTCTTTTTAATTTTTTTTCACTTTTAGTCTATAAATGTTTCTACCAGTGAAATAAGTCTGCTGTAGGCAGCATATAATTGGCTCTTTTTATTTTTCCCCTCTGTTCAGATATCCTATGTATTTTGACTAGTGAATTTAGACTGTTTACATTTAAAGGAATTATTAATAGGTGAAGATATACTTTTGACCTTTGTTGTTTTCTGTTTTGTTGACCCTGTTTTCCTTTCTTCTCTTGCTGTCTTCTTCTGTGAATACATGATCTGCAGAGACATATTTTGATCCTTTCTCTTGTTTGTATATCTACTATTTCTTCTTTTCTTGTTATCATGAGGCATATAAAAAGCATCTTAAAGTTGTACCAGACAATTTTAAGCTTAAAACAACGTCATTTGCTTAGACAGGCATTTTTTAAAAAATGAAATTTACAACTGGGCCCTTAAGTGTTCATGTTTTAGGAATCATTTAGAGTTTACCAGATCTCTAGAGTGCTGAGTATCATTGTGATGAGCTGAAAGGACCCATTCCTGTCTTAGGGTAGCGGTGTCATCACTTACTTGTCATCTCTAACATACTCAGCTATTTCTCCAATCATTCATTCACCAAATATGCATTAAACTGCTGAATGTCAGATGCAAGAGAGGATGATAAGTTTGGGTGTACACGTAGTGAACAATGCCGATATAATATTTGTTTAAAAACTACAAAGGCCTGGTGGTCTGTACGACTTCCAAATATTCCTCAAGTATCCAGCTTGGTAGAAAACCAGGGCAACTTTAGAATATGAAAAGGCTAAATCCATCTTGTGTATTTTAAAACTAGCCTCATCACTAGAACTGTTGCAAAAAAGCACATGAATAATATGGAACTTAGACCTGTCAGAAAACAAGTGATAGAAAAATATATCCTTTCAAATATTTGATGTTCCTATTATAAACTTTCTTTTATTTTCACAAAGGGAACATGATTTTGCATCTTCAACTTTATAACTCTGAAAAATCATCCAGCAAGTTCTGAATTTAACATGCTTTGACTTTCTGAGCCACTTTTTACCTCTCCATTTGTTGCATCTTTACAATAAATATGAAATTCATGAATACATGATGTTTCCAGATACCCATTTGCTTACAGAGTAACTTTTTTTCTCATTGGTAACATATTGAATTAATATATTAAAACACTCACAGAGCTTGGTAAATTTATGAATTTGAATATATCTGACCCCAGGGATATTTTTCACAAATGTCCAATAGGATAGTAAGAAGTATACTGAAAAGAACTGATGCTAGCATAATGTATCTGGTTATAATTTATTAAAAACACTTTGCCCAGATTAATTACTGAGTAAATGAATTTTAAAATGTCACATAATAATGAACCTGTATAATTAAAATGTTTACCAATTCCTTTCTTCATGTTATAAATTATTGACATAGTGATTGAATTAGATCAACTGTGTTAATTCTCTCATGTTTAAAGTCTGCCCACAAGGGTAGGTTTTCTTACAACATTAATGAGTCAAGAGAAGGGTAGTGAAACTTTGCTGCCAGTGTTGATTTGATTTGTAAAATGCTAATATACTTATGTGAATTCAGTATCACACTTATTTTTCTCTTCTATCTCATAATCCTGTAGCTACATTGAAGTGCACACGCTTTTGGCTTTTGGAGGTCGATACCCACACAAAATAGCCCAGCTGGATACCAGACATAGGCTATTAAGTTAGAGTAGGTTTAAATTTGTAGGTGGATAGAACTGTGGTAAGTAGAAATATGTAAATAGAAACAGTCTGGAAGAACTGAAACAGTCATATGGAGTAAATGCAGAGACAGGGTTTCAGCAAGCTATGTTTGCACAGGTCTTGCCACCTGCTAGGGTTAATTGATCTCATGGTTATACTGTCCATGTCAAATTGACTAAATCAAATTATATGTATGCATTTCATTTGCAAGAATTAGATTATATACCATGACCAATATAAATGAACCAACAGAGGAAAAACAATCAAGGAAAAATAAATGTTTAAATCATGCAGGTCAGTCAACCTGTGGTTTCTGTCATGGGCAAGAACAGCCTTTCTTTTAGTGGATCTGAATCTCTCATACCTTTCATTGTGTCAGTACGTCACAAAACTAAGAGGAATGTCAGTATCTAAACACAGTACTGATTTTTTTTAATTGGTTGTTCAAAACATTACAAAGCTCTTGACATATCATATTTCATACATTAGATTCAAGTGGGTTATGAACTCCCATTTTTACCCCAAATACAGATTGAAGAATCACATCGGTTACACATCCACATTTTTACATAATGCCATATTAGTAACTGTTGTATTCTGCTACCTTTCCTATCCTCTACTATCCCCCCTCCACTCCCCTCCCATCTTCTCTGTCTACCCCATCTGCTGTAATTTAATTCTCTCCCTTGTTTTTTTTTTCCCTTTCCCCTTACAACCTCTTATATGTAATTTTGTATAACAGTGAGGGTCTCCTTCCATTTCCATGCAATTTCCCTTTTCTCTCCCTTTCCTCCCACCTCATGTCTCTGTTTAATGTTAATCTTTTCCTCTTGCTCTTCCCCCCTGCTCTGTTCTTAGTTGCTCTCTTTATATCAAAGAAGACATTTGGCATTTGTTTTCTAGGGATTGGCTAGCTTCACTTAGCATAATCTGCTCTAATGCCATCCATTTCCTGCAAATTCCATGATTTTGTCATTTTTTGGTGCTGCGTAATACTCCATTGTGTATAAATGCCACATTTTCTTTTTATCCATTCATCTATTGCAGGGCATCTGGGTTGGTTGCACAGTCTAGCTATTGTGAATTGTGCTGCTATGAACATCGATGTGGCAGTATCCCTGTAGTACGCTCTTTTAAGGTCTTCAGGGAATAGTCCGAGAAGGGCAATAGCTGGGTCAAATGGTGGTTCCATTCCCAGCTTTCCCAGGAATCTCCATACTGCTTTCCAAATTGGCCACACCAATTTGCAGTCCCACCAGCAATGTAGAAGAGTACCCTTTTCCCCACATCCTCGCCAGCACTTGTTGTTGTTTGACTTCATAATGTCTGCCAATCTTACTGGAGTGAGATGGTGTCTTAGGGTGGTTTTGATTTGCATTTCTCTGACTGCTAGAGATGGTGAGCATTTTTTCATTTACAGTATGTAGATTGTAGCCAACATTTTCTTCTATCAGTCGCAGTGTCTCTGATTTTATATCTAGCTCCTTGATCCATTTTGAGTTAACTATTGTGCATGGCAAGAGAAAGGGATTCAGTTTCATTTTGTTGCATATGGATTTCCAGTTTTCCCAGCACCATTTGTTGAAGATGCTATCCTTCCTCCATTGCATGCTTTTAGCCCCTTTATCAAATATAAGAAAGTTGTAATTTTGTGAATTGGTCTCTGTGTCCTCTATTCTGTACCATGGGTCCACCCACCTGTTTTGGTACCAGTACCATGCTGTTTTTGTTACTATTGCTCTGTAGTATAGTTTGAAATCTGGTATCACTATACCACCTGATTCACACTTCCTGCTTAGAATTGCTTTTGCTATTCTGGGTCTTTTGTTTTTTCCATATAAATTTCATGATTGCTTTCTCTATTTCTACAAGAAATGCCTTTGGGATTTTGATTGGCATTGCATTAAACCTATAGAGAACTTTTGGTAATATCGCCATTTTGATGATGTTAGTTCTTCCTATCCATGAACAGGGTATATTTTTCCATCTTCTAAGGTCTTCTTCTATTTCTCTCTTTAGGGTTCTGTAGTTTTCATTGTATAAATCTTTCACCTCTTTTGTTAGGTTGATTCCCAAGTATTTTTTTTTTTTTTTGAGGATATTGTGAATGGGGTGGTTGTCCTCATTCCCATTTCAGAAGATTTGTCACTGATATACAGGAATGCCTTTGATTTATGCATGTTGATTTTATATCCTTCCACTTTGCTGAATTCATTTATTAGCTCTAGTAGTTTCTTTGTAGACCCTTTTGGGTCTGTTAGATATAGTATCATATCATCTGCAAATAGTGATAATTTAAGTTCTTCTTTTCCTATTTTTATGCATTTAATTTCTTTTGTCTCTCTAATTGCTCTGGCTAGTATTTCGAGAACTAAATTGAATAGAAGTGTTGAGAGAGGGCATCCTTGCCTTGTTCCAGATTTTAGAGGGAATGGCTTCAGTTTTTCTCCATTCAGAATGATGCTAGCCTGAGGTTTAGCATAGATAGCTTCTACAATGTTGAGGTAAGTTCCTGTTATCCCTAGTTTTTCTAGTGTTTTGAACATAAAGGGATGCTGGACTTTGTCAAATGCTTTTTCTGCATCTATCGAGATGGTCATGTGGTTCTTATTGTTAAGTCTATTGATGTGGTGAATAACATTTATTGATTTCCGTATATTGAAACAGCCTTACATCCCAGGGATGAATCCTACTTGATCATGGTGCACAATTTTTTTGATATGCTTTTGTATTCGATTTGCCAGGATTTTATTGAGGATTTTTGCATCTAAGTTCATTAGAGATAGTGATCTGTAGTTTTCTTTCTTTGAAGTGTCTTTGTCTGGTTTCGGGATCAGGGTGATGTTGGCCTCATACAATGAATTTGGAAGTTCTCCCTCTTTTTCTATTTCCTGAAATAGCTTGAAAAATATTGGTATTAGTTCTTCTTTGAAGGTTTTGTAAAACTCTGCTGTATATCCATCCAGTCCAGGGCTTTTCTTGGTTGGTAGTATTTTGATGGCTTCTTCGATTCCCTCCTTTGTTATTGGTCTGTTTAAATTGTGTGTATCTTCCTGACTCAATCTGGGCAAATCATATGACTTAAGAAATTTATTGATGCCTTCACTATCTTCTATTTTATTGGAATATAGGGTTTCAAAATAATTTCTAATTATCTTCTGTATTTCAGTAGTGTCCGTTGTGATATTGCCTTTTTGATCCCGTATGTTAGTAATTTGAGTTCTCTCTCTTCTTTTCTTTGTTAGCATGGCTAAGGGTCTGTCGATCTTATTTATTTTTTTGAAGAAGCAACTTTTAGTTTTATCAATTTTTTCAATGGTTTTTTTTGTTTCAATTTCATTGATTTTCACTCTGATTTTAATTATTTCTTGCTTTCTACTACATTTGCTGTTGTTTTGCTCTTCCTTTTCTTGTGTTTTGAGATGAAGTGTGAGTTCATTTATTTGTTGTTTTTTTTTTTTTTAAGGAATGAACTCCAAGCAATGAATTTCCCTCTTAAAACTGCTTTCATTGTGTCCCATAGATTCCGATATGTTGTGTCTGTATTTTCATTTATCTCTAAGAATTTTTTGATTTCCTCCTTTATGTCTTCTGTAACCCATTGATCATTCAGTAACATATTGTTCATTTTCCAGGTGATGCAGGATTTTTCCTTCCTTCTTTTATCATTGATTTCCAATTTCATTCCATTATGATCAGATAAGATGCATGGTATTATCTCCACACCTTTATATTTACTAAGAGTTGCCCTATGGCATAATATATGATCTATCTTTGAGAAGGATCCATGTGCTACTGAGAAGAACGTGTATCCACTTGATGATGGCTGATATAAAATATGTCGGTTAAGTCTAGGTTATTGATTGTGTTATTGAGTTCTATAGTTTCTTTATTCAGGTTTTGTCTGGAGGTTCTGTCCAATGGAGAGAGTGGTGTGTTGAAGTCACCCATAATTATTGTGTTGTGGTCTATTTGACTCTTGAACTTGAGGAGAGTTTGTTTTATGAACGTTGCAGCACCATTATTTGGTGCATAAATATTGATAATTGTTATGTCTTGTTGGTGGATGGTTCCTTTTAACAGTATATAGTGTCCTTCTTTATCCCTTTTGGTTAACTTAGGTTTGAAGTTTATTTTTTTCAATATGAGGATGGCCACTCCTGCCTGCTTCCGAGGACCATGTGAGTGGTATGATCTTTCCCAACCTTTCACCTTCAGCCTGTGTATGTATTTTCCTATCATATGAGTCTCCTGAAGGCAGCATATTGTTGGATTTGTTTTTTTAATCCAGGTTACTAGCCTATGTCTCTTGATTGGTGAATTTAAGCCATTAACGTTTAAGGTTACTATTGACATATGGTTTGTACTTCCAGTCATGCTTATTTATTTATTTATTTTAATATGGCTAGTTTTTCCTTTTTGGTTATTTTTTTTCCTTCCCTTTACTGAGTTACATCCCACTGTTAGTTTTGGGTGCTGTTTTTCAATTCCTCTTCTTGTAGTGTTTTGCTCAAAATGCCTTGCAGTGCTGGTTTTCTGGCTGTGAATTCTTTTAACTTTTGTTTATTGTGAAATATTTTAATTTCATTGTCAAATCTGAAGCTTAATTTTGCTGGATACAGTATTCTTGGTTGGAATCCATTATTTTTCAGCGTTTGAAATACGTCTTTCCAGGATCTTCTCGCTTTCAACGTCTGTGATGAAATTCAGCCGTTAACCTAATTGGTTTACCCCTGAATGTAATCTGCCTCCTTTCTCTCGTAGCTTTTAATATTCTCTCCTTGTTCTGTATGTTGGATATCTTCATAATTATGTGTCTTGTAGTTGGTCTATTATGGTTTTGTATCTTTAGGGTCCTGTAGGCAGGCTTCCAGGATTTGGCAATCCATTCCATCTTTCATATCTGGGAAGTTTTCTAAGATTGTTTCATTCAATACATTGTCCATTCCTTTGGTTTGAACCTCTATACCTTTTTCTATCCCAATGACTCTCAAGTTTGGTTTTTTTATGACATCCCATATCTCTTGGATAGATTGCTCATGATTTCTTAGCATCCTTTCTGTGTTGACTATATTTTTTTCAAGTTGATAAACTTTGTTTTCATTATCTGATGTTCTGACTTCTATTTGATCTAGTCTATTTGTAATATTCTCGTTTGAGTTTTTAATTTGGTTTATGGTTTCCTGCATTTCTAGGATTACTGTTTGATTATTTTTTAAATCTCTATCTCCTGGTAGAGCTCATTCTTTGCCATTTGAATTTGCTTATGTAATTCGTTTTTAAAGTATACTTTAATTGTTTGGACTTGCTGTCTAATGTCTTCTCTAAGATTCCGTTCCATCTGAGTCAGGTATGCCTTGAGTTCTTTCTCTGTCCATTTTTCTGATGCCTCTAGGTTCTCCTGTGAATTTAAGTTGTCCTGCATTGTTTGTAATCCTTTTTTCCCTTGTTTTTTCATGGTGCTCACATTACTTTCCAATTCTGTTTGACTGCTGTGTTTCTGTTTTCTCCTTTAAATTTGTTTTGGTATTTATAGTTCCAATATCTCTCCTTTGTGTTGGGAGACAATGTTTAGAGATGTTGGATTTAATTGTGATTTAAGGTAAATTTATTTGTTTCATTAAAGGCCTACATATTTTGATGGCATATAGAGAATTGAGGTTAAAACTTAGGATTTTATGTTAAGGTCAGCGATTTGATGGTATGGAGGTTAGTATATGTTAGCTTCTTTGGGGGGTTGCTCAAATGCAGGCAGATATTAACAAGAGAATAGACAGGAGTACTTAGGGGTAGTTAAGGGCTTAGGCGGACTATAGACGGATTCGTAGAATTCATCTATTTGCATTTAGGAAGTTGTACGTAATCTGGGTGGTTATGCTTAAGAGGAAAGATGGGGAAAAGGTAAGGATGCAAACCAAGAAAGAGAGAGGGAGAGAAGAAGGAAAGAGAAAAGAATATAAAAGAAAAAGAAATGATAAAAAATAATAAAATACAATAAAATAAAAATTACAATAAAAAATAATTTAAAAATTAAAAAAAGAAAAAAAGAAAAGGCACTGTTAGGCTTCTATTTTCTTTGCTTCCAGTAGGTGGTGTTGTTCCTTCCGGGCCAAGATTTTGCCCTCCGGCTGTAGGAAACAATCCATGTGAGGCCGTTCTCTCCTCCTCCCCTGGTGTCTCTCAAAACCTGTTAGCTTAGGTTTATTCCTGGTCTCTAGTCCCCTGGCTTCTCCTGCCAGACAGGCCTTCCCCAGTATGATACCTCTCTGCAGTTCAAGCTACACTCTGGGCCTGCAGTTTCCTGAATGTGGAGCTCGACTATTGGGAACTGGCTCCTTATTGTTTTGATTCCCTCCCATAGCCACTCCTCCGAGAGCTGGCGAGACAGGTTTCATTTTCGCTGCTGGTGGGAGGGGGGAGTTGGAGGTCAGATGCCTTTACCTTTCCCCACGCCTCTATTCACGCTCACTCTGTTAATCACGCCCCTGGAAAGCCGGGGAGAGATTATGCGATTTCCCCACTGTATGGGAGATGGGCTAAATGACACACACCTGTTCTATCACTGAACTTGCTGCGATCTGTCGTAAACTGGCGATGGTGACGTCAGCTCTCCAAGATGGTGGCCGCTGGCTTCCTAGGTGGGCTGTCTGGTGTGGAGGACAGAACTGGACCGCTTCCTTCCCCCGTCTCAAACCCAGATCTCAGCCCAGAGCACAGTGAGGGCACAGCCGGCAGGACCCCACAGAATCTGCAGCACCGTTCCTCTGCGTTGCTGGCACGCCATTTCTCAGCGCACTGCAGTCTCTAGCAGTGGGGCGGGCTGCCGATCAATCAGCCTGAATCTCCGGGTGCACGGTTTACTCGTGATTGAGCCCCAGTAACCGATCCTCGGGTGATGGAAATCCTTCTCTAGGTTTCGGTGCATCCCAATTTTGCTGGAAATTCCTAACATGATAGCTTTTGGCCGTTCTAACTCATTATTCACCTGCGCAGTGACGCGGTACACGGGGGTGATATACTCTATTCGCCGCCATCTTCTCCTCTGCAGTACTGATTTTGACACTGTATTCCTTTAAGTGAAAACCAAACTATTCATAACAATTGGTTCAAATGCCAAAGGGAAAATACAGGAATGCATTTATTGTGAAAAATTTATATTTTTTCTATTCCTATGGGATTTTCATGAGTAATATCAATGATATGATATTTTTCTCCCTATAGATGGATGTCAGAATTTAACTCAGGTGTAAGCTGTGCTAAAACTAAGAAGCAATAAAACAGTTATCCAAGCCAAGGAGTTTAAGGCAGTGTCCCTCACTGGGTACTGCAGGACAAGGTAGTGCAGTACCAGGTATTTATATTTATATTATTAGGCAGTGGTTGCTTCAAGCCAGCTGATAGCTAGTAGAATGAGAGGCTGGCAAGTTCAGGATGCTAAGCAGGTTCCAGAAATGAACAGCTGGTAACAGAGCAGAGAATCTCATGCTTGAGAACAGTTCCCAGAGAGAGATAGATGAGAGGAAATGGGTAGAAAAGTAACAAGCAAAAAACCACAGTAAATATTATTAAAATCTGATTGTAATATAGAAATCTCTTGATTTTTGATGTATATAGAAATCTCTTGATTTTTGATGTCTTGGATCAATTTGTTATGTGCCAATAAAGTACAGTAAATATCTCTGCAATTTCTTTGCTAAAATATTCAGCTATTCTACTCCCTAAAAGATTCTCCTTGGCCTGGTTCTTTAGCAAGGGAACCAGCTGATATGGACTGAAACCGTGAAACTGTGAACCAAAATAAATCTTTTCTCCTTTAAGTTGTTCATGTCAGGTATTTTGGTCACAGCAACACCAGTTGGTTATTCATATGCCATTTCCACTTTTAAAAACAGGATGAACAAGCAAGCATCTTATTTTAAGAAGAGATTCAATATTAAATATTAACTCAGAATCACATTTATTCTCAGCTTGATAATATTTATATATGTAGAACCTTTTTTTTTTTTTTACATTGATAGATATCAATGTCAGGGCCATTCAGAGTTTGTGTACATTGCTCTGTGTATGTATAATCTAAATGGAAGAATGCCACATAAAGCTCCCAAGAGCATAAATGTACAGAACCTGCCAGAGCATATAAAAAACTTGGTTGATGGATACAATTTCCCAGTGCAAACAATACACTTTATATGTTCTAAACTTTTCAATCATGTTTGTTCCACAGGAGAATTAGAATTGAAAATAGTGTCTGCCAATTCAGGAAAGTTCAATTGTGAGTAGAATTTCTGCTTTCTAAATTCTTACATTTAGAAACAAAAGCTTCAGAAACTCCCTTGCAAAGGTGAGGGCAAAGAATGTTGCTTGGATGGTTCTGTTGAAAGAGTGCAGTCTGATTAAAGGTGACTGAGATAGGGAATGTGGATCTTAAGTTACTTTGATTTAAAGGAAAATACAGTAAAAACTTGATTAAATGAACCCTGGAACCTAAACTAATGCCCTCCCCCAGTTGCCTGAACATTTTTTGGTTTTCCTACATTTGAATTTCTTCACAGGGGTGGTCATGGTGGTGGTGGGAACAATGCATAATAAAGAGATCATGCTTAAGATTTATTTCTCTCAAGAAGTCACCTTCCAGGAATGCACAGGCTCTTTATAGATTTGGTTCAATGTTCACATATCATGTTTACCTTCCCTGTCTGAGGTGATGATGTTTAAAATAATGACTTGAAATTATCACAGGAGAGAAAATGATCAAAGGAGGGTTTGGGAATATTTAAGAGACTTCTTATTTAGAAAGGAAAACTTACTTGTGTATATAAAAAAAAAAAAACACACACATCACTTTGAATAGTAAAGAGAGAGACTGAAGCTTTTCTATATTAACTCAAAGTTAATCAAGTAATTAATTTCCCAAGCATTCTGTTCACTTCTACTCTGCATTTGAATTAATCCCTACTTCACTCACTTGATCACTGACATTTCCTCAAAAGTTTAGGCAGAGTTTTCTTAAAGCCTCAATTCCACGGTTTTAGGGGCATTTCTTCCTCAGGATTCACTCTTTTCCTATTGGTGGGGACTTTTAAATTTATATTGCTACCATATTAAAAATATGACTCCTTTTTAGAGTTTGTATGAAAAAACCTATTAATAAAATCATACCAAATGCATAAAAATTTCTGAGCCTGTGGATAGAGAAGTCCCATCAGATGACAAGAAGTCAATGGAAATCTTGCTGATCCAATCTAACCCCCACACTTTCTCTGGGGCCATCTCTCATCCATAATTTTCTAAGGTTGGCCCTCTGGCCAAGTGATACTGCTTACAAGGTGCCACCCTCTAGTCTAAAAGGGAATGATTCCATTAGGCTAATACATTTTATCTACCATCTGGTCTCTTGCTTTCTTCATCCCATTGGATTCTAATGAATAATATCTATATCAAATTGAACTGTAAATTTAAATTTTTTTGTTTTTGTTTTGGGGTTCTGGGGATTGTACCCTGGGCACTCTAACACTGAGCTATGTCACCAGTCCTTTTTGCTTTTTATTTTGCAATAGGGGCTCTCTTGAGTTGCTGATGCTGGCCTAGAACTTGCAAACCTCCTGCCTCTGTTTCCTGAGTCACTGGAATTACCTGGGTATGCCACCATGGCCAGCTTTAATTTTTATTTTTCATAAAATTAAGTTACCAGTTTGTCTCCCAGTTTTTGAAAAATGAATAGCCATTGATTTTGCACTTCTAACTCTCTTAATTTAGTTTACCTGCTACATTTTACAGATGAGGAAACTAAAATAAGTGAAGGGGGTAATTATAAAAAACAATGGGCCATTTAAGAGCAGAGCTAAAGCCACAATTGTGGTTTTATGGTACTTAGGCCAGTGTCTCTTATTACACCTAACTTTTTGCTTCACTTTAGATTGAGGTGATTGTAATGGTCAGAAGTGACAGGGTTGCTTATGCACCATGTGTACTTGTCTATTAGAACTATAAACCTGAGTGTATGTTTCCTGATATATTTAATCATGTAATAGAAAAATATAAAGTGATTTCTTGTCCTGTAAATTATGAAAAAATACCTCCTGCATCTTCTTTTATTAATGTCTGACATATTCAGAGTATAAAAAATTTGCCTCAGTGTAATTGCCCATAAATTCTGCCTGTTTGTTTCTTCCTGTTAATAGATGCTGACACAAGGCAATAATTGGTTCCTTTGCATTGGAAGAATAACAATTTATAAGAATATCACTTGCCAATAAGTAATTTTAGTGTTATTTTTCTTATACACTAGAAAAAAAATTTGGCTTTTGTGTTTGCACTGATGGCTTATTATTATTATTATTATTATTATTTTTTTGTGTGTGTGTAGGGTTATTTTACTTGTAAGGCAATAGGGAGGCATGAAAGCAGTTAAGAACTACAGGAAACCAAAAGCTAGCAAATAAATATGAAGATAATGCTCATTCTGAATAAATAAGTGCCTTTAATGTTTTCCAACTTTTAATTAAACTTTAAACTCACAGAAAAGATGAAAAATAGTACAATAAAGATATGTGCGTCCTTCACCTGTGGTCATCAATTGTCAACATTTTCTGCCATTTGCTCCTCCCCCTTTGCCCCACCCTCTCTGAGGACACACAAGTTTTGGGGAGAGGAAAAACTTGAAAATGAATTACAGACGTGAAGATAATTCACCCAGGAACACTCAGGTTTTCCTAATGAGCACATTCTCCTGAATAACGACTATGATGAAAAGACATTTGCCACTGGTGATTAACTTTATGTAGTATGTAGTCTAAGTGTAAATATCTCCAACTGTTCCCAAATATTCTTTATTTCAATGAGGGATCACTCATTGCATTTTCTTGATGTATTTCTTCTTTAATCTAGAACATTGCTCACCTCCGCCTTTCTCTCCCATCTTGCCAAAGTTGACCTCTTTGATGTGCCAAGGCAATTGTCTTTTGCAGTGTTACTCAACCATTTGTCTACTTGGACCCTTTGGGTTAGAGTATGGTGAAAATATTTTGGTTATTTACTACACATATTTCCAACTGTGTAAAATCAGAAGGTTTGCTACTTCAGTTATTGGTGTTGAGTCCTGCTTCTTACATGTTGAAGTATAACATTAGAGAAGCACGCTGAGGCAAGCAGGATTTATTTTAAAAGGGGTAGTATAGACTTCTCCTGGGAGGGAGACGTGAGCCATGTCTGATATCCTGGTATCCCAAGAAGTGAGAGTGTTCTGCCTTTTCTATATGTCCTAGGCTTCCTTTGTTCTCCAGCTCTCTTCCCCTTTTCTCTCTCCTTCCTACATATGTGACTAGGCACAAAAGATGCTCTGGTGGGATGGCCAAAAGGTGAGAAGCAGATGGGCTGGAGGAGCCAGGGAGGAGTGATCCGGGCAGGAAGAGGGCCCAGGGTGCATTAATTAATAACTTTTATAACTCCCTCTAAGGAGGGACAGTCCCTGGGTCACCTTCCTAACAGGTTGGAGCAGGGGCAGGTTATCTTGATAAGGATGGAGGAAGGGCTCTGAAGGCATTAGCATTTCAAGCTTTCAGGGGCAGTCTCCAATTTCTCAGACTCAAATTGGCCTCCTTGATCCAATCTGACCTGATTTACCTATCTATACTGACTTCCTCTTTAATTTTAGCTTCAAGTTTATGACAGTTTGTCCCAGCATTGGTGACGCTGTTTGAGCTCTTCATTTTAACTAAGTTTCTGCCTTTGTGATTAATAATAATAATTAAAAAAAGATGGTGTGGTAATTAGAGAGGATATGAACATAATTTTTCTAATCTTTAAACCTATGAGTTTTAAGGTTAATTTCTTTCCTCTATTTCTCATTACATTGGTTGAAAAATGTGATTTTTAAAAATTCAATCATTCTTCTAGCTCAGGGGACAGCAAACGTTTTCAGTAAGGAACCACATATTAAATATTTTAGGCTTCATGAGCCACATAAGGGCTCTGTTGCATATTCTTTTTTTCTTCTTTAAAAATTAAAAAAAAAATATTCTCAGTTCATAGACTACAAAAATAAGCAATGGCAAGATTTGGGCCCTGGGCAGTAATATGCTGACTCCTTAATTATGAACAGAGCTTTTCCTTCACTTGCAGCATTTCAAAGAGAGAAAGGGAGGGAGGCTGAGATCCTATGATAGCTTCCTCCATTTCTTATAGTTAGCCTAAGATTTTAAACAAAATAATTCACTGTGATAAATAGCAGTTTCTTTAGAATATGTCAATTTTACTTAGTTCTATGCCCTCTGGTCTGGTAACCATTAGCTGTAGAAGGATATTAAAATTTGAAATTTGGAGGTCCAAGATGGCAAATTAGCATGAGGCAGCATTTTCTCTTAGCTCAGCTACCCAGAACTTAAGCAGTGGGAATACAATGTTTCCCTGAGGTTTAGAGTGAAAATCCTGAGACTGGAGGGACAGTCTGTTCTAACTGAACTAAAGACTGTTTGACTCATTAATCGGATATTAAAAAAAAGTCTCCGCTGGAGTTTATCAGTCATCTGTGGAGAGCCGATCCAGGAGCCATCTTGAGACTGCAACGTGGAGGAACCAATGGAAAGTGGAAACCCAAATCTGTGAGTTTGCAGCTCGGTCTGCATGGGCCTGTATGAGGCTAGCAAATCTGCAGAAAGTCAGAAACTAAGAGCAGTTCACCTGGGAGGAACACAAGTTAGACAGTCTTGAGAGAGCCAGGACCTTCTCAGCTCAGTGAGTCCTGCGGCTGGCAGGGACTAATAGGGCAGGCTGGAGTGGGTCCAAAGGTTGGAAGAGAGGGTATGAGGACAATTAGTTCTCAGCTCACCCAGCCATCCATTCTGGCACCCACTGGATTCCTGGGGCCCACCCAGCACTGGCTTGGGCCCAATACTAGTCTGGTCTCCACCTCCCTCCCCAGTCTGGCATCTACTGGTCCCTGGGATCCTCCAGGTATGCCATCTATCTGGCACCCAACATGGCCCTCTGGTTCCCAACCTGGGCCATTGCTTCACCAACTAGGCCTGCAGATTTCCTGCTGGTCCTAGCCCTGCATGGCAGGCCACTGCTTCATTGCCATACCCACTCAGTCCAGCCAATGGCTTCATAGCTGACTTGCAGGTCCCAGAACCCAGCTCTAACCCACCTGGTGCAGAGAGCTGGGCCCCTGACATGGCAGGGCCCTGCATGCAGCTTTGCTGCCAGACCCACCTGGTCTAGCACACAGTCTCACTGCTGGTCCCCAGATCCAGAACTAGACCCTGATCTACTTGCCACCTGGACATGGCCAACTACTTTGTTGCCTGCCTGCAACCCAATTTCCCCTGCACTCCCGGTCTGCAGCCTAGCCCACCCACACTAATCTCCCAAGAAGGGAAATTAGGAAGACTTAAACCCCAAACTTCAACTCAGTGAGCAACGCAATAAAAGAAAGGACACACAACCCATGGCTCATACTTCTAAGCTTAGATCATACCTCAAGAAGAAGCAAAATGAGAACCAGGTGGGCATAGACAGTAAACATACACACTCACTATTTTGTCCACCGTAGTGGACATGACTCCTTAATTTCTTAGCATTTCACCATGATTTTTCTTTTATCTTCTTCTTCTTTTTTTGGTGTTGCTTTTCCATTTAGAATGATGCTGGCCTGAGGCTTAGCGTATATAGCTTTTACCATTTTGAGGTAATTTCCTGTTATCCCTAATTTTTCTAGAGTTTTGAACATAAAGGGATGCTGTATTTTGTCGAATGCTTTTTCAGCATCCATTGAGATGATCATATGGTTTTTATCTTTAAGTCTATTGATGTGGTGAATTGCATTTATTGATTTCCCTATATTGAACCAACCTTGCATCCCAGGGATGAATCTCACTTGGTCATGGTGCACGATCTTTTTGATATGTTTCTGTATCCGATTTGCCAGAATTTTATTGAGGATTTTTGCATCTAAATTCATTTGGGATATTGCTCTGTAGTTTTCTTTCTTAGAGGTGTCTTTATCTGGTTTGGGAATCAGGGTGATATTGGCCTCATAGAATGAATTTGGAAGTACTCCCTCTATTTCTATCTCCTGAAATAGATTGTAGAGTATTGGTATTAGTTCTTCTTTAAAGTTCTTGTAAAACTCTGCTGTATATCCATCCGGTCCTGGGCTTTTCTTGGTTGGTAGTCTTTTGATGGCTTCTTCTATTTCCTCACTTGATATTGGTCTGTTTAGGTTGTTTATATCATCCTGACTCAATCTGGGTAGCTCATATGCATTAAGGAATTTATCGATGCCTTCACTATCCTCTATTTTATTAGAGTATAGGGTTTCAAAATAATTTCTAATTATCTTCTATATTTCTGAATTGTCTGTTGTGATGTTGCCTTTTTCATCCCATAAACTAGTAATTTGGGTTCTCTCTCTTCTTCTCTTTGTTAGCGTGGCTAGTGGTCTATCAATCTTATTTATTTTTTCAAAGAACCAACTTTTAGTTTTGTCAATTTTTTCAATTGTTTCTTTTGTTTTGATTTCATTGATTTCAGCTCTGATTTTAATTATTTCTTGCCTTCTACTGTATTTGCTGCTGATTTGTTCTTCTTTTTCTAAGACTTCGAGGTGTAGTGTGAGGTCATTTATTTGTTGACTTTTCCTTCTTTTAAGTAATGAACTCAATGAAATGAATTTTCCTCTTAGTACCTCTTTCATAGTGTCCCAGAGATTTCGATATGTTGTGTATGAGTTTCCATTTACCTCTAAGAATTTTTTAATTTCCTCTTTGATGTCTTTTGTAACCCTTTGTTCATTCAGTAGCATATTGTTTATTCTCCATGTGATGTAGTATTTTTTCTTTCTTATTTTATTATTGATTTACAATTTCATTCCATTATGATCAAATAAAATGCATGGTAGTATCTCTACTCCTTTGTATTTGCTAAGATTTCCCCTGTGACATAATATATGGTCTATTTTTGAGAAGGATCCATGTGCTGCTTGCTGAGAAGTGTATTTGCTTGATGTTGGGTGGTATGTTCTGTATATATCAATTAAGTCTAAGTTATTAATTGTATTATTGAGCTCTATGGTTTCTTTATTCAACTTTTGTTTGGAAGATCTGTCCAGTGGTGAGAGAGGTGTGTTAAAATCTCCCATGATTATTGTGTTGTAGTCTATTTGACTCTTGAACTAGCTGCACCATTTGATGAACGTAGCAGCACCATTGTTTGGGGCATATATATTAATGATTGTTATGTCTTGTTGGTGTATGGTTCCCTTGAGCAGTATGTAGTGTCCTTGTTTATCCCTTTTGATTAACTTTGGCTTGAAGTCTATTTTATTTGATACAAGTATGGACACCCCTGCTTGCTTCCGGGGTCTGTAAGAGTGGTATGATTTTTCCCAACCTTTCACCTTCAGTCTGTGTATGTCTTTTCCTATCAGATGAGTCTCCTGTAGGCAGCATATTGTTGGATCTTTTTTTTAAATCCATTCTACTAGCCTATGTCTTTTGATTGGTGCATTTAAGCCATTAACATTTAGGGTTACTATTGAGATACGGTTTGTACTTCCAGCCATATTTGATTATGTATGTTACTTAACATGATTTGTTTTCCCTCTATGATTAGTTTTTCCTTTACTGTACTACCCCCCACTGTTGGTTTTCATTGTTATTTTTCATTTCCTCTTCCTGTAATGTTTTGCCAAGGATGTTTTGAAGAGCTGGTTTTCTAGCTGCAAATTCTTTTAACTTTTGTTTCTCGTGGAAGATTTTTATTTCATCTTCAATCCTGAAGCTTAATTTCGATGGATACATGATTCTTGGTTGGAACCCCTTTTCTTTCAGCGTTTGAAATATGTTGTTCCAGGATCTTCTAGCTTTCAGAGTCTGTGTTGAAAGATCAGCCGTTATCCTGATTGGTTTACTCCTAAATGTAATCTGCTTCCTCTCTCTTGTGGCTTTTAAGATTCTTTCCTTATTCTGTATGTTGGGCATCTTCATTATTATGTGTCTTGGTGTGGATCTCTTATGATTTTGTACATTTGGTGTCCTATAGGCTTCTAGTATTTGGATTTCTTTTTCATTTTTTAAGTCTGGGAAGTTTTCTAGTATTATTTCATTGAATTGATTGCTCATTCCTTTGGTTTGGACCTCTATACCCTCTTGTATCCCAATAACTTTTAAGTTTGGTCTCTTTATGTTATCCCATATTTCTTGGATGTTCTGCTCATGGTTTCTTAACAGTCTCGCTGAGCTGTCTATGTTCTTTTCAAGTTGAAATACTTTGTCTTCATTGTCTGAAGTTTTATCTTCTAAGTGTTCTACTCTGCTGGTAATACTCTCATTTGAGTTTTTAATTTGGTTTATTGTTTCCTGCATTTCTAGGATTTCTGTTTGTTTTTTTTTTTTTTTATATCCTCTATCTCCCTATAGAGTTGATCTTTTGCTTCTTGGATTTGTTTATGTAATTCATTGTCAAAGTGATCTTTCATTGTCTAAATTTGCTGTATAATGTCTTCCTTGAGACTCCAGATCATCTGAAGCATGTATATCCTGAACTCTTTATCTGACATTCCATCAGCTGCAGATATTACCTCATCTAATGTTGAATTGACCTGTATTTTTTGTGGTCCTTTCTTTCCTTGTCTTTTCATACTGCTCATGTTTCTTTCTAGCTTTGTGAAACTGTTGTGTTAATGGTTTTCCCCTTATATATTTATATTGTTCTTGTATAGCTCCAAAATCCCTCTTTTGCGGAGAAAGACAATGTTAACAGTTCCCAATACCAACAGTACATCATCTAAGCACAAATTTTCATTATTAATACATTTATAGTTAGATTCTAAGTCTGCAGATATTGGTTTTAATTATTATTTAAGAATATAGTCATTAGTTTCATAAAAAGCATACCATATCTGGTGGCATATAGAAAACTTAATTTCAGACAAAGGATGTTATATTTAGAGGGAAAGGAGTGAGGGTATGAGGCTAAACTAACTTAGCAACTTTGGAGAACTCTAACCAACAGACTGGTAATTTATGGAAGAATGTATAGACTCAACCTCCTATCTGTATTTAGATAGTTACCTTATGTATAGATAGCAAAAGTTAGGAGGTTGAAAGTGGGATAGAGGGAATACTAATGAAGAAAAGAAAAAAAAAAACAAGGAAGAAAAGAGAAATAAGAGAGAAGGAAAAAGAAAGTAAGATAGAAATAAAGAAAAAATGGGGGGAAGGTGGGGTATATGCAATTCCTCTGTATTATATTATTTTGGTGATTCGGTTGTTCATGCACAGTTCTTGGTTTCACATATGTTGAGGTTGTGAAAGAGAGAGAAGAAAAGAGAGAAAGAGAAAAAAAAAGTCTCTCAGAACACTGTTTTCCTTGCTTTCAGTAGGTGGCATTGTCTATTCCTAGCTTGAGCCTCTGTGTTCAGGGTGGTAGATATAGCCAGTGTGAAAGGACATGAGCTTCCACCTATATCTTCCCTACTCTAGTCTCTGAGGTGGAAACCAGGTGCCTGTACAGTTGTTGTTTTGCGTTGATAGCTACAACCCCCAGAAGCTTGTGGGAAATATTTTGAGTTATCGCAGCTAAGGGTGGGGGAGTTGGAAACTGGGTACCTGGATCAGCCGCAGAACCGTGCTGGTAGCCACACCCCCTTTGATGGATTTTAAGGGTTGATGGGCTTCCTCCAGACTAGCACACAGGGCGGGGCCGGGCTTCCTCCTCCTGTCTGGCTTGGCGCCGGGCTTCCTTCTCCAGTCTGGTCTGGGCTGGCGCCGGGCTTCCTTCTCCACAAAAATTCTTAATAAAATCCTGGCAAACTGCATGCAAAACATTAAAAAGATAGCGCACAATGATCAAGTGGGGTTCATCCCAGGGATACAAGGTTGGTTCAGTGTACAGAAATCAATAAATGTAATTAATCACATCAACAGACATAAAGACAAGACCACATGATTATCTCAGAAAAAGCATTTGACAAAATTCAGTAGCGATTTGTGTTCAAAACACTAGAAAAACTAGGGATAGTAGGAACATACTCCAACATTGTAAAAGCTATTTATGCTAAGCCCAAGGTCAACATCATTCTAAATGGAGAAAAATTGGAAGCATTCCCTCTAAAAAGTGGAACAAGATAGGAATGCACTCTTTCATCATGTCTATTCAACACAGTCCTTGAAACTCTAGCCAGGCAATTAGATAAAAGAAAGAAAGAAAAGCAATATGAATACGAAAAGAAGCCCTCAAACTATCCCTATTCGCCAAAGACATAATTCTATATTTATAAGACACAAAGTTCACCAAAAAGCTTCTTGAACTCATAAACAAATCCAGCAAAGTTGCAGCATATAAAATTAACACCCATAAATCAATTGCATTCCTATACAACAATGATGAAATTTCGCTGAAAGCGAAATCAGGAAAACTATTCCATTTATAGTAGCCTCAAAAAACAAAACAAAAACAACAACAAAAAAACTTGGGAATCAATCTAACAAAAGAGGTGAATGGCCTCTACCATGAAAACTACCGAACATTAAAGAAAGAAATTGAAAAAGACCTTAAAAAATAGAACGACCTCCCATGTTCTTGAAAAGGCAGAATTAATGTTGTCAAAATGGCCATACTACCAAAAGCACTATACAGATTTAATATGGTTTCCATGAAAAGTCCAATGATGGTCTTCATAGAAATAGAAAAAACAGTCATGAAATTTATTTAGGAAAAAATAAGAGTTCCATAATAGCCAAAGCAATCCTTAGTGAGAAAAGTAATTCAGGAGGCATCACATTACCAGACCTTAAATTATACTGCAGAGTGATAATAACAAAAATGGCATGGCATAATATTGGCACAAAAATAGAAATGAAGACAAATGGAACAGAATAGAAGATACAGATACAAACCCACATAAATATAGTTATCTAATACTAGTCAAAGGTGCCACATACATACAGCAGAGAAAGATAGACTTTTCAACAAATGGTGCTGAAAAAACTGGAAATCCACATGTTGTAGTTTGAAATTAAACCTCTATATCTCACCCTGCACATAATTCAAAGTAGATCAAGGATCTTGGCATCAGATAGACCCTGCACATACTAGAAAAAAAAAGTAGTCCCAACTCTCCATCATATTGGCTCAGGAACAGATTTCTTCAATAAGACTCCTAAAGCACAAGAAGTAAAAAATCAAGACAATAAATGAGATAGTATCAAACTAAAAAGTTTCTTTACATCAAAAGAATCAATTAAGAACATGAACAAAAAGCCTACAGAATGGGAGAAAATCATTACCACCTGCACCTCAGATAGAGCCTTAATCTCCAGGACCTACAAAGAAATCCAAAAACTTAACACCAAAATCCCCAAATAACTCAATCAATAAATAGGCAAAGGAACTGAACAGGCACTTCACAGAAGTAGTATGAATGGTCAAAAAATATATGGAAAAATGTTCCAAATTTCTAGCAATTAGAGAAATGAAAATTAAAACTACACTGAGATTCTATCTCAGAATGGCAATTATCAAGAATACAAGTAACAATATATTTTGATGAGATTGTAGAGAAAAAAGTACACTCATACATTGCTGGTGGGACTGTAAATTAGTGCAACCACTCTGGAAAGCAGTATGGAGATTCTTCAGAAAATTTGGATAAAACCATCATTTGACATAGTTATCCCAGTTCTGATATGTGGATGCTAACCCATAAAAAGGGAGATTATAGAAGGGAAGTGTGGAAGTTCATTAGATTAGACAAAGGGGAATGAAAGGAAGTGAGGGAGGATGGGATTAGGAAAGACAGTAGAAAGAGACATAACTATCCAATACTCATATACAGATACACAACCAGTGTAACACTATCATATTCAACTACAAGAATGGCATCAAAATTGTAATGGGTTTCATCCCAGGTATGTATAGTATGTCAAAATACACCCTACTGTCATTTATTTTTAAAAGCAACAAAGAAAAAAATTTGAATTCATTGCAATGAAATAAAATTAAAAAATTTGTTTCTCAAACTAGTCATTTTAACTGTCCAAGTGTTTAATACTCATATGTGGCTAGTAGCTATTATGCAGTTTTAGGACTATTCTGTCATTGCAGGAGTTCCATTGGACAGCTGTATACTGGGATTTTAAATTTGTTTGTATAGAGTTAACTATACAAAGTAGTCCCTTACAGTTAAAAGTGTAAATTATTATTTGCTTCTTGTCATTGCTTTTATGTTTTTCTATTTTCTTATTATTTATTTTATATACTCCAGGAACCAATAATTCTATAATATCCACTATTTTCCAAGTATTTTAAATAGCACATTCTTTTTCTTATGCCTTTTATTTTAATTTTCTTCCTTACCACGTCTTTTCAGTTGATAATTTAACATTTTTATTCTTTCATTTTTATTCTGTAGGTATTTAGGCTACAGTTTTCCTTGACCAATGCTTATATTTTATCCCTTAGATGTGTGGAGTTTCCATTATCATCAATTCCAGAAGTTCTAAATTTTGTTATCTCCCTATTTAAGAAGTTGTTTTGACTTTGAGGTGGGAGAGGTTTTAAATTTTTATTTCCTATTTCTGTTGCATTGTGATAAGATAAATGTTTGTATTCTATTTTGTACTTGAGACTATTTTTGAATTCAATTTTTATGATGTTTGGTTAAGAGCAAGTTCTGAAGATCTAATCAGTATACTGATTATTAATCTGTTAATTTGATTGTGATAATCACATTATATATGTATGTCAAATCATATTGTACACTTTGAATATATACAATATTTGTCAATTGATTTTTTTAAAAATGTTTTTAATTTGAAGTTTATACACATTTATATATATACATGACACATACCTTGTTGATACCATTTAAATCTTATATATTTATATTGTATCATTTGACTTGTGTCAGGCTGAGTTATGAGTGCATTTCTGTCACATTCTCTTTGCATGTCTGTAGTTTCTGCTTTATAACTTCTCATATTTTTATTGTAAATTGTGGTGTTTGACATTATAAAGCTTTCTAGTTTGTTTCACTGAATCATTGTTGGTGTGAATCACACTTGTGTATCTGATAACAGTATGGCAAATCCTGCTTTTTCAATGTTGCATTTATTTAATATACATCTATTTGTTGCCTGTTTTCTTAGTTTTTCTTGTCATTTTGATTAAGGCATATCTTTTGTATATAGTATAGAGCTTCATTTAGTTTTGAGAGTCATACTGGAAATCTTTTTTGTTTTGAGTTAAGCCCATTTACAGTTATTGTTATGGCTTGTAAGTGTGGTCTAAACTTCTTCATGTTATTTATGTTATGTTTACGGCTTGTATTAATTTTTGCTATCTTTATTTGTAACCTTTATGAAGTATGTTCTTTTTTTCTTTCTGTGTTGAATTGACAGGTTTGAATATCTGTTGTAGTTGTTACTATTACACTGATACATTTTGTGGCATGTTCTGAGCTCTTATTTGAGATTGATATATTTTGGATCTTTGGTTTCTCAGTTTCAAAGGAATATATTGTGGTTTCCATCTTGTATCTTTGGGACAATTATTGTATCTATTTGCTTTTCCTGTTTCTATTTCTCCTTTCTCTTGTTTTAATTGTTACTTCTACATTTTTAAAATGTATGGCACTTACATTTGTTTTCCAGTTGTGTGGCTAGCATTATCTTAGGGTTACATTTCTTTATGAATCTTAATGATTGATAGAATTAATTAAATTAAAAACTCTTCAGCTTGTACTTTCTTTCCTCCAGTTGCTTGAAAATATTACTGCACTGTGGTCTTACTCTCTGTTGCTACTGAGAAATGTGATGGAAAACTGACTTTCCCCCTTTTTATAGTCACCTGGTCTCTTAAAGTTAATGTTTTAGTACAATATGGCTATAGAAAATACTGGGGTTCAGTTTGACACAATCATACATGCATGGAATATTTGTTTTTTTAAATTGGTGTTTTATAGATATACATAAAAATGAAATTCACTGTGGCATATTCATGTATGTACAAAGCAGGATGTAAGTCAGTGGTAGAGCACTTGCCTAGCATGCTCAAGGCCCTGGGTTCAATCCCCAGTACTGAAAATCAGCAAACAAATACATCAGTTTAAGTTCCATCTTAAGTTCTATGTCATCTAGTCTTTTCTGTCTAGAGGATAAAGGATTATCTTTATTAATATCTAAAGGTCCTTTCAATATGTAGATTTGAATTTTCTACTAATCCTATGAAGTTTAATTGGATTATAAAGAGTTCCTTCCTTTTTTTTTTTTTCCTTCAGGGACTCTGATAATTTGTTAGATCTTTGCTTATCTATTTTTGTGTCTCTTTCTCTCCATCATCCCCTCCCCTAACATCCTTATCTTGTTTTGGTTTTCTTAGGTGTTTTCATTCTTCTCATCGCTCCTTACTGAATTTTAAGTTGTATGTATTTTCTTGTACACATTGTAATTAAATTTAGCCTTCATTTCTGAGATGATTTTGTGTTGTTTTTCAATTTCCTTAGAGTTCAATTCACTCATTTCATAGCTTCTCTTTGCAGTCCATTTATATTTTGATATTTAAATATTTAATTCAAAACTTTAAAAAATGTCTTTGTGTAAAGGCATTTAATTTAGGTTAGGATTTTGTGTTGCAGCTTTTCTCTGCTTTGAGTTTTTGTTTTTGTTTTTAATCAGCTAAAATATTTTTAGTCTTCTTTCTGCCATAGTTCTATGGCCATTTGTCACTTATTTTCAGTCTCATGTTTTCCTGGTCTAACAATAGCAGATGGTTCTGTCTTTTGAGGTTTTGATGGTTAACTAAAAGTGCTAGGGATAAAACCTTTCATTTTGGGATATAAAAGTTTTCAGTGATTTTGAGGGGAAAGAGTGAGGAAAGAAGGGGATGGTATGTCTTCTGCCTCCCCCGCTTCCATTTCCACTGCTCACTTCTGTTCCCTGAAAAGCCTTAAGAAATGCCCCTCCCCACGGAGGCTGCCATCAGTTCTACCTAGTTTTTAATCTCTTTCCTTTCAGCTTCCCAGGAGCTCCTCCCCTGGCCCACAGTCTCAGACTTGTTTTTAATGCTTTCTTCCATTCAGTGTGCATCTCCCTCTGGTGTGAGTTTTATCTGGGTTCCTCCAGGTTTAGGCCCTCATCCCCCCCACTACCATGTGGTCCCTACCTCACTATCTACTCCTGAGTGGGATCCCAGGCTGCCCCACTAGTTTCAGATATTTATTGCATCGCCTACATGTACATTGTATCATATTGTCCTGTGTTCTTTGTCTCTGAGTTTAGGCTTTGACATTGTTGATGGGTAGTCTTACTTTGATGGGTAGTTTTACTTGCCCTCTTTGCTTCTCTATGTGGTGATAAGATGGTAGGTAGAGAGATTAGATTTAGGAGGTTGCCATTATTCCATTGGAGACCTGGATTCTTTTATTATGAGTTTTTTCTGCCCTTAAGATATTGTGTACAAAGCTGGCTACCTCCTTGGTGTAGCAATGTCTTGTTGGTGAGGAAGATTGCAGAGTCTGCCTGGGAGGATAGGAAATTACAGTTGTTATTATCTTATAGATGCACAGTGTGAATATTGTGGTGTTTTTTTTTTTATTTAAAAATTTCTGATGCCAAGAGAAACCAAATGACTTCACAGTCCTGAGTTTTACAGTAGCAGTTATTATCAAGGACCATTTATGGGTAACTAGTTTATTAAGCTCTCTGTAGTCAGACAGTCAGGATGATACATACCTAAATATAGCAGACACATTCCACCTTTATAAGGACCATATTAAAATGGTTAGTTAGTTGTAAGTATAGTAAATGCACAGAATTTTCTCATCTTTTTCAGTATCATACAGTACTTTGAAGTATACATTAAAGAGATTCAGTATTAAAAATAGTGGCAGTTAAAAATTAAGTTCAGTGTTAGGAAGAATAATGCTAATGATGGCTTTGACTCAAGTGATGGTCTGTTATGTTCAAAATGAATAATATCACAATTATGAAACTTATTACCCAAGAATATATAATTTCACTATTAAACCCATAATAAATGATTTAGTTTTAACAAAGTATAACATTATACTTTCAAGTAGTGAAGATATTTGGAATTCTGTTGATCTTATATTTTTGGTTTTTGCTAATTCATAATTTTTATGATTTCTAGTTGTGTAAGATCCACATGTAAATAAAAGTAATTTAAGTTGATGCTAGGAGTTCATGAGAATTGTTTTCCTTTAAAGTGTGATTGCACCATTCAAATTTGAGGAACACTAATGTGCAAATAGTGGTGGCATTCACATTCAATAGAGCTGAATTCAATTCACTGCCCTGTCATGGGCTTGGCTAATTGCATAACCTTTCTGAGCTTCTATTTCCTTCCTACATGAAGAGTGGAAAATGATTTCAACATCATAAAGCTATTGTAAGGTTTAAATGAAAAGACATGATGCATGTGAAGTGAGAGTAGGCGCTCACAGAATTGTTGCAGTTATTTTTAAATCTGTGAACAATTTAATTCGGAACGATTTTAATTGAGAATGACTATACTTCCAAATTCCACTGTGATTTTCAGGCAGGCTGTCTCTACTCTTCATTTCAAATCTTTCATAGCATCTCTTCACACATTTCAACAATGAAGATGGAAGCCACCAGAGAAAGAAAAAGCCCTATTTGATGTGTTTTCCCTCAGTTTTTCTCACCTCAGTAAATAGTCATCTACTCAGCTGCACAAACCAGAAACTTGGTAGCAATAGTTTATTTCTACTTTTCTTTGCCTTTTGTAATCAATTGCATAAAAGGTTAGTTTTAAACTCTAATCTTTGTTTCACAGTCATCTCCTCTATTCCCACCACCACCATTTCATCCAAGCTTCCATTACTCTTCCTTTTGACAACTAAAATTGCCTCCTAATGAGTCTTTCCGGATGTGTTCCTTTCTCCTGTGTGTGTTCTCCCATAGAAGTTGAGGTGAAGTTTTCAAAGCACAAGTTAGATTATGTTCTCTGGGGCTGCGTCCCCATCTCTCATTGAGCAGTCCTAACTTTCCTGGGTAAGAGTAAGGACAAGGAGAAGAGGCTTAAGCAATAAGCCTTAAAATAGTTCTGATCCAAGGCCAACTTAAAAAGGCACAAATGCAAAAAGCTTTTTCCACCTGAGGCTTCTTGCTGGAAAAAAAAGTACCATACTCATCTATTTTCTTTCTTTTTTCTTTTCTGTGTGTGTGTGGTAGGGTACTGGGGATTGACCCCAGAGGCACTTTACCATTGGGCCACATCCCCAGCCCTTTTTATATTTTACTTTGACACTATTATGTCTCTCTCTCTTTTTTTAAGTTGTTGATAGACCTTTATTTTATTTATTCATACGTGGTGCTGAGAATCGAACCCACTGCCTCACACATGCCAGGCAAGTGCGCTACCGCTGAGCCCCAGTCCCAGCACATTATTATGTCTCTTTATTGCATACCTTTGACCACACGTTGAGAACCACCAGTAGAGATCATCACACATCTGTTGAGTGGAAGTGCCATATTCTCTTCCTCGTCAAGACTAAGTAGTTTAGGTGAGAACTCAGGTAGTAGGCATAGGTACCAGATAAGAGAACCAGGTCCAGTCCAAGCATCACCCATGCCTATTTTGTTAAACTCCTATGGCCTTAATTTCTTCCTGTGTAACATGAATGTAGTTATACTTCTTGATTATCTCTATGGTGGTGATATGATGTAGCAGTAAAGTGGCTGGAAGATCAGTTAGCAGAATCAGACAAATGCAAGAAAAGGAAGAAATATTTAAAAAGTTGATTGGACTCAAGGAACCAGTGGAGGAAAAAGACAAAATTGTTTAAGAAATAAAAGCTAAATTATAAATGTCCAAAGGAAAGAGGAAAAAAATCAAAGTGAATAACAATGAAATAAGGATTTTAAAAAATGATTAGGGGAAAAAAAGTTGTTAAACTATAAAACAAAGGGGGTCCAATGTACATGTAAGTGGCCTCTCTGAAGAAGAAAAACTAAACAATGGATTAAAGCCAATGTTAAAGCTTGTCCATGGCATACCAGTATAATCCCAGAGACTGGGAAGATCACAAGTTCAAGGTCAGCCTCCACAATTTTGTGAGACCTTATCTCAAAAAATAAAAAGGGTTGGGAATATAGCTCAGTGGCAGAGCAGCCTGGGTTCAATCCCCAGTACTGGGGGAGGGATCCTTCAAAAAGCTATAATCTAAATAAACTTCCTAGAATAAAAATAAACTGAATCTTACATTTGAATGTACTCAGAAAATTGATTTAAAATTATCAACTCCAGAACTCATTATAGTAAAATTGTTAAATATTGAATGTAAAGAAGTGATCAAGGTCTCCAGATGAAGAAACAAATAACACAAAGGTAGGAGAATTAGACTGGCATCAGACTTTCTCAAACTACGTAAAGTGCAAGGCAGCAGTGGAAATACAATTCAAGAAAATAAGGAAACCAAGAATAGTGTATGTGAATATTTGTGTGAACCAATAACTGTAAATTGAATGGGACGATGGCTATAAAGAACAAATACAGGGAGGCACAGGAGCATCCTTGAGTTTCTGCCTAGTGTTCCAATCTCTAAGTCATAACTGATTGAATAGAGAGGAAAGGATTCAAGCCAAGTAGACCACCTAGTAGACTACCTGGTTTTCCCCCTCTGCTCCTATACCTTTAGCCCCATTTTCTAGAATCTTCTTCATGTTCCTACCTCCTCCTGCAGCCTTTTCTGCCCTGCTTTCTACTCATTTAGCTGGCCCTATAGACCTCATTACTGGAGGTGTCTTGCTATCTGGATTCCAGTAGGTTTTGGAGAATGGGGTAGGGGTCATAGAGTGGGTATTTCTTTTCTTAGTCTCTTTACTACATCTTGACAGTGGTCGTCTTATCTTGTTGGAAAATCTTCCCCCAGACTCCTTCAAGATTAGGGGTGCTGAAGGCCTCTTTCTGTTGCTAGATACAGGATCCCTCAACCTTCCTTATTGGTTCCTTTAATTTTTTGCCTCAATTTCTGAAACTACTCCCCTAATTAAATTCTACTGAAAAGTAAGAGACAAGGAAGCCTACTGTTTTCTTGTCCAGTGAGACACAGTAGCATCCTTCCTATAAATTTAGCCCACTTTTTCCCTCAGAATAGTCTAACCTGGCTTTATTTTTAGTCGCCATGAAATGTTTTTGTTTGTTTGTTTGTTTGTGTGTGCTTGGATTTCTGCTTGCTGTTTAAAAATTTACAAGCTGTATTGATATAGTTCTCAATGTTCTTCTATGAGTGTTTTCAGTTAGAATAAAAATTTAAAATAAAGCAAAGTTATTTTTAAAAATAGCCTAGGAGGATATATAACCAACTATTAATAGTATGTTTTCTTCTGGGTATTGGAGTACACCAGGATTTATCTTTTCCCTCAATTTATTATAGATAATAATCATGTTGTTAGTATCAGAAAAATAATATATACTCATTTTAAAATTCAGCTAATTTCTACATGAAAACTATATTTTCAATTTTGTATAGAGATGCTTATTAGAGGAAATAATAGTAGATATAATTTTATTTAATCCACTTAATAGATAAGAACAAACTAACAAATATGAGCAAAAATAATATATTTTGCATTTCAAAATGAATAACATATACGTTAACCTATCATTTTATGTAATCTAGTATATATAAAATGGATATATTCCCTACCCACTTAAAGTGTTACCATGGCTTCAAAATTTAAGGGAATTTCTTATTGCTAATTATGTGTATTTTAAAGCATTTTCTACCTAAATGGTTGGCCTACAGCAGGTCTCATGAATCATAACTTAGTGAGCCAGGGGAGTACATTTCATCTACTGTAATTATAGAAATAGAATTAAGCAAATGTATTTTTAAATTACAGGCACTTACATGGTGTCTTAATGGGTTGTTGTAAATCTACAAATAAGTACCTGTAAAAACTTCGTGGAAGTTCATGTGGTGGAGGGAGACATGCACTCACTGTGCTAGGATTAGGCACTGGCCTCTCTGTGTGTCATCAGCTCATGAGCTTCAGTTTCTCCATCACTGCACAGAGACTCCCTGCCTATTTCATCCAGTAATTTTGAGGCTGGACAGTGAATATATCAACCTGTGTCAACTTCCTTGCAGCCAAGTTGATCTTTGTCATTCTCTTTTACTTGCATGTACAAATCATCAATCAGGAAAGTTTAGTTCTATGCAGGCTATTTATATTTCATATTTATGTCAGACTCTACCATGCATGCTATAATTTTTATCCATGGTATTACTTTTTCTTGCAAGAGCTCTGAGATATAGGTAGAAAAGAATCATTCTTCCTTTTCATATTGTAAAAATGAGGTACAGAGGTTATTACAATAGAAGGACAAAGGAGAAGGTTATACTCTGACAGCAGAGACTGGTGATCATGTCTGAAGAAGGAAGAGGTAGGAAAAGATAATCTCCCATTTGTGTCTATAGATCAGCATATAGATAGCAACCTTCAAAATTCTCATTGTGTACTCTGATAAATAAAATGTTTTGGCTATACCTCTCTATATTTCAGTTTTAAGCACCGGTTATGTATTTTCCCCCTCTATGTCTATAGTATGTTTCCATCTTCTCCTATATCTTTTGGTTACTTATTCTTGCAAAGTAATCAGAAACTGCTGCCTTTTTACATTTTTATGTTTGTTTGTTTTGTTTTTTAACAAGTTATCCCAGGACCCATTGAAACTTTCTGAAATACTCTGAAATAAGATTAGTGTATTCACTTTCCAAATTTTTAAAGTGAGCATATATGACAAAATTTTAAATAGGTAGTGTACCTAGATTGTTTTTTGAGCCAAAAATGATTCTTTGCTAGAAAAATTTCCAAATATAAGTTTCCAAAAATTTCTTCCCCTTTTTTCTAAATGAAGAATTTTTCTCATTCACTATTAAAATATCATCTTTATTTTGAAAGATCCAATTAATTGTGTATATATTTTTTTAAAAATCTGCTTGGGACCCCTTTTAAAAATGAAAGATCAAGAACTATTTGAAAGAATGTGGAACTTATCTATATGTTCTTCAGCTCTTTTAAGTGCTTTGCCATGAGCAAAAATTCTGTATGTATAAAATTTTAATGTTTTCTCTTCATCTTGTTATCAGATATTTAAAAGTTCAACATTTTAAAATTCTAATTTTTACACAATTAGCTATGACACCCTGTAGCCCTTGGCATATTTGGGGTTGTAACCTTTTGCTGCACCTGCTTGACTATGTGGTAAAAGAATATAATATCACCTTGGGACAAATGAATGGATGAATAATAAATGAATGCAAATTAGCTATCCATGTCATTATATGGATAAATGATAAAAGATTAATCATTAAAGATTCTAGTTAAAGTACATCTTCAATGGTTATACTTGCATTTTTATAAATCCTTGAATTTTTTTAAAAATTAAAGAATTTTATTTTTGAAAATGTTCATCATATATACTCTTTTAGTGTTTCATGAACAATAGTTCTTGATGTATTACTGAAACAATCTGGGAAATCTATATGATGAGATGTTAGAAAAATTGTATAACTCATGCAATTCCATTCTCATGCAATTTAGTCTAATGCTTGTTTTTCCAAATTGTAGCAAAGTATCTTTGCATTATCTGGTAAAGAGTATCATTACCTGGAAAAAGAAATGCATTGAATTTAGTGTGCTGATGTAGCCATGTAGCTGTTTTTATTACTTCACATAGAACAAGTGCTTCTGTTAAAGCCAAGGTCTCTCTTTTTTTTTGGCTTGTACTGTGAAATAAGAAATGCCAAAAGAGGTTTTTTTTAAATCTTTTTATTGCATTTCATGAATTTTTGTTCTATCCTGGATTACATGACTTGCTGTAACATTGTGGAGATTTGTGTCTGGATTACGAATGATTACTTCTTCTGTGTTTTTAATCATGATGGCTTCATACATTTGTTAGCTACTATCTCTAGGCACAAGTAAGTACATAGTGTGCAATTAGGGAAAAATTCATTCTTAACAATAGTCAATGTATGTGTAGATCATATTTCAAATAATCTTGATAAAACCAAGGTCTTCAAGCCTACTTCTTGTTGTATGTGATTATATCATCAATTTTTACACTTGAGAGCTGACAAAGAGCTTTCATTCAGGATAGAAAAAGCATCAACTCTGCTTTTGTTGCTTTCTTATTAGTTTTATACACAAACTTTATTTATTATTTTTTTTTGCAGGGGTGGGCAGGGATTCTTTAAAGTCCTTATTCCTTTTTGTATTGTTCAGTTTGGTGAAAAATGGTTGGCATAAGATGAAAATCCATCCAACCAGCCTTATATGTGATAAAATATGTTGCAGTATATTGAAAGTAATTAATGTTAGGATGCTACTATCATTTCCTCTGTGTGGGAGCCTCTCTCCCTCTTGGTGGCATAGGTGAGAAATATGATGTCTGCAAAGAGATGTGGTGAAGATCCATATATTAAATATATTCCTGTATTTATTTTTCATACAAATACATCTTTAAATAGAAGTACAATTCCAATGCTTTCTTAAGCTAAAAGGTGACATCTTGTCCAACACTAGGACATGAGATAGCCTGGTTTCAGACATACCTACTCTAGACACCTTGCTGTGGGAAAGAGCAACAGCAGCATGTACATTGAATTATCAACAATGAGGAGTTTGTTACCCTCCAGGTTCCTGTCACAGTTTGGAGTGGTCAGTTTTGTGATGCACCCACATATTTCTCTCTCTCTCTCTCTCTCTCTCTCTCTCTCTCTCTCTCTCTTTCTCTCTTTGGTTCTGGGAATTGAACCCAGGGATACTCAACCACTGAGCTACATCCCCAGCCCTTTATTATATTTTTATTTAGAGACAGTGTCTCACTGAGTTGCTTAGGGCCTTGCTAAGTTGCTGAAGCTGGCTTTGAACTTGAGATCCTCCGGCTTCAGCCACCTGAGCCACTGGGATTATAGGTGTGCACCACCACACCCAGTTATAGCTACATATTTCTTAAAGCACAGAACCTACAGAAGATATCCTTGTTAACAATTATGAATGTTATCCTAAAAGAGGATGTGTGATTTGTTGAAAATCCCTTGCCCCAAAATTTGCCATTCTAGGTTTAATTTTATACTCTTTCATGTCAGTAGTGACTCTCAGCACAGAGGAATCATCCCCTATGTAAAACTGTCTTATTTTACTGATCCCACTCTACAATAATATTCATAAATGAATATTTTCCATACATAATGTTTCCTATGTTAGACCAGTCAGGCTATAAAAATTAGAACTACATAAAAACCATATTTTTCCTGTTTAGGTTTATCTACTCAGTATCTAAGATTAGTCTTTAAAAGTTCTGGTAGGCTAGAACATCAAACATCATGGCTACCTCTTAATCATCTCTCTTTTTGTTACTTACATATTTCTTGGTTTTATTGATGACTACTTGTCCATGATGCCAATGCCCTTCAAAGCCACTACCTTCAAAGTCTGAGGTTTTGTCTCTGTTGTCTGCCAGCTTATTGCCCAGACCACATTGGTTTCTGAAATGAAGGCACTAAATCTGCCTATTGTCATCGCAGAGGGTACTGTGGCTTTTTCCAACAGTATTATCCTGGAGGCTGCAAAAGATTGATGAAGAGTGTGGGTGCTGCCCCAGGTCAAGCAGCTTTGCAGTTCACTTTGAGGTCTTTCACAGCAGAGTGTCTAGACCAAGGAGATGCTCACAAAATATTTATTGACTAAATAAAGGAATTTTTAAAGAAAATATTGCATTAAAGGTTTTAAGGACCCCATGCTTTGCTTTTAGGATTTGCCAAAATTATAATTCATTGGATTTATAAGTAATAGTTCATTTAATGCTAGCCACCTCTCCCTTAAAACGACTCCTCTTCCAAGTAAGCTGCTTGCGTCTAGAGACCCAAGTCTGTGGGACCAGAAGAGCTGATGCCCCTGACTCTAGATATCTTTAGGCTATTTTACATTTAGCTTGCTCTTCTACCATAGGCCCTCAGAGAGGAGTTAAAGGAGACGGCCATGGATACCTGTTTTGTAGAGACTTTCACTCCTGGAATGTAACTGACAAGACTGCTCTCCCTGAATTCCAAGGCTGTGTTTGCACTGAGGCCGTTCACACCAGTGACTTAGTTGCAAAGGCAAACCAGTTTTAGGGATATGCAGAACTCCCTGATAAATCACTTTGCAAAGGTTTACAGAAGTTTCTGATACTGCACTGCATGGTTTTCTGCAAGGTGTTCACCCAACTTTCTGTCTCTTTTTCACCCTGGATCATCATGATTGGTGTGAAGGCTCTCCTGACCTTCTATGGAAACTTTATATGTCCCTCAACATAGGCATTTCCCTTAATAAAATCATGCATGCTACATTCTATCTTTGTGTTTATTTCTTGGAAGAACCTGCTCAAAAGAGTAGGGTAATTAGAATTTTTCTTCAGTCACTGGTCCACTGCATGTGATGAAATGTGTATGCTTCAGCTTTTGCTTTTTAGAGTAGGATTTTTTTTTCCCCCATGAGGCTGTTGGTTCTTCATGTTCCTAAACCTGTGAAGTGCTTTCTTCCAAATTTTACTCTACTCGCCTAACATCCTATATCCATGGCCTGGGTATGCACCGCGAGTATAAATGTGGAAGCATTGAATTCTGATTACTGATGAGACAGTGAAAAAAGACAGAAGACGATTGATCTTGAACCATTGGGAGCAGAGAGAAGCAGGATGGGAACAGCCCTGTGCTAAATGCTGAGTGACTTATTAGATGTAGGAAATTTGAGAAATCACAATTTCATAAATTATTACTAGTAAAGAGGAAATAGGGTTTTTTTTGTAACACTTTGCATTTTTACATTGCTGAGAGCAGAGAGAGAAGATTTTGTAAGAAGAAAAGGGTAAAACAAATGCACATCGTGAGCAGCAAAATAACAAAACATTAGAGGCCTAGATGAGAATGTATGGGAGAGCCAACGGCACAGTTAACATGATGGAAAAATACAGAGCACCAAGGATTTGTGCTGATAATTTTGCTCTGTTAAATTAGAACTCTGTGGGATAGCTTTCTAATTTATATCAATTACTGGCTTGTATTGGTCTATTACAGTTATCTTCTTATGTCACATAAATTAGATTTGACCAATCAGATCTTACTTAAAAATAAAACTATAGTGTAGTGAATTACAATTGTATTGGGAAGGCAAGGAACTACTTAGTGTAGAAGCCTTATAGAAAAAATCCAGGAGAATTTAGACAAGGTGAAAAAACAGCTTGCAAAACATGTCCATCACTCATTGCTAAAATTACATAGGTAGCCTCACTTAAAGTGAGTGATCTGAGGTCAATGAATTTTCCAGTTAACTCATATTGCACCATATGAAATGAGCAACTTTTAACATTGTTGTTGTTTTGTGTGTGCTTAGGATGTATTTTCAAAACATAGTGAAACATTTAGACTCGATAAGAGAGGGGATGTTAGGAAAATATTCTCTTTGTAATGAGGACCAAAAGTCTGTGCTGTTGAGCAGGCATAAATCTCCTTGAGAATGATCTGAAGGAGCTGACTGACTTATACTCTCTCACAGTACCTCTGTTATCACTTAAATCTAGAAGGGGGTCCTCTGAGTGGAAAATATGATATAGTTTGGGAAACCAAAGCATCATGTCATGACTTACATATTTTAACAACCTGTTAATGAAGTGAAATGTGGGCCCTAATAGGGCATGTGGTGATACCCAAGACTTGAAATCAGAGAAAAATGGACAGGACCAGAAACTAAAACTCACGAGAAGATATAGTAATTGTGTAGCACTGAGCCATTTTTTGCTGCTGTTATTGTTTCCTCTCAGACTATCAGGTGACTCTAGTTCCTTTCAGGTAAAGTTAGGCCTTCATTCTTGGAAAGTCTGAGTGAATGGTGTCAGGCTACCAGGGTGTCAAGACAATGGATTAAGTCAGCAGACATAAGACCTTTATGGAAGATTCTGTTTCTCATGACCATAAAATCTTTGACGAAAGTACCAACTTGCAAGTGAAAGTAACATTTGTTGTGATGTGTTTGATGTATTGCTGTGGTAAATACAGCAACGGCGACTGGACTGATGCTAGATTCAAGAGGACAGTTTCCTTCAGGGTCTGCCAGTGATTCAGAATGGATGGCTGATTTTTTTTTTTTAAGGTAGTAAAAAAGGTACAATGAAAGGAGAAAGGTAAGAATGGAAAGGAGGGAAGAATAAGAGAAAAGGAAGGAAAGAGAGCAAAGAAAGCACTATAATGAAAATAAAGGGAAAATAGAGTGGGGAAAAGACAAAATCACACATTCTCTTTTCCCTTTATTTTCCTAGAAAACTTCCAGATGTTGGAAAATTTTAATTATTTACTTTTTACTTTTCAGGATATTTTTTCGTGTTTCTCATGTTAGGAATCCATTTCATGAAGGGTTTTGTCTTCTAAATACCCATTGTAATTTGAAACACTATTTCTGTTAGGGTTTTGAAATATTGAACATAGCTTGGGGATGATTTCTATTCAGAAACTCTCAATTGAGATCATTGCTTCTAACTTAAAGAAATTAATTCTGTAAACTGTAGAGCCACAGTGTAGCACAATGCCCTGTCAGGAACCCTCTGCATTTGTGACAGCAGGCTTTGGACCTTGGGTACCACCTCAATCTGTTGTTCACATGCAATTGCTGATTTGTCTTCTCCAAGGGTCCTTCTGGTCCCCATATACAAGAAGATCTGAGGCAAGACTCTTTCTCCTTCCCAGCCTTTGAGTAGTGAGAGTCTAATTGTATTCTTTTTGGCTCCTAGATGATCTTCTTTAGCATTTGGTATTATAAATTTAGAAATTAAATTGTTAAAAAGTTTGATAGTTATACTATTGTATTCTATTTTATGTAATTATTTTTGGTAATCCAGCCAAGGAAAATAGATATTTGACTCTTGAAATTACATTCTAAAATTGTATAGTCTTTGAAAAAACAATTTCTAATTTATGTTGTTTATCACTGCATGTCTATAAAATTATTCAGCATATCAATAGAAAGGTTTTGGGTGAAATTAGCCTGCAGGTGTAAATTGGATGCCACTGCATTGTGTCTTGGGTCTCTGAAATTAAAAGGGAATCCAAAATCATTTTTTTTGTGAAGAGCCTAAATACCCTCTACTCACTTACAACTTATTGGATTGTAGGCTAAACATTTCCTTGACTATTTTCCACTGTATGGAATAATTAGTTGTACCTTAAAAATCATTAACACTTATAATTTTGAGTAAGAAAAAGGATGTTTTATTACCTTATGTTGACATTAAATTGTTTTCCATGGTGAAACTGAGCTCATGTAACATTTGCATGAAGATTTTAAAAATTGGATTTCAGATATTTCCAAATATCTTGATGTTTTTAATATTAATGGAAAAAGTGTATGCGATAAAAATTTTTAATCTTTCCTTTTTCTACAATATCTTAAAATACAGAAGAATACAAGTCAAGAGTCTTTTGTTAACTATAATAATGGAGTTGTAAAAAGAACATAATGTTCTGACACCAACCCTCTTTGGAATATTTTGTTTACATTAATTTCCAGCTCAGCAAGCCTTCTTGATGGCAACACCAAATGTTTCATGTTAATTCAATGTGTGATTCATTTCAGTTTCATTAATCTTGTCATGCATAGTTTTAAAATAAAGCCAGATGCTGCAGAATTATTTTATTCAAGGTACAAAACAAACTTTTATAGGTGAAAAGTTTTAGTGGAAATGCAGGGGAATAATAGGTAACGATTGCTTACAATCATAATTCTTTATAATTTTACAAAGAACAAAATAGAAATTCACATCACAAAAGAACACAAAATAAACAAAAATGGAACTATGGGTAGGAAAGAGGAGAAGAAAATACAGTTGCTTGCTATTAGAACAAGTGTATCTGAACTCTAGGTGCTTGTCTGTGGGTCACTCATTCACTTCACAGGTAGGTAGGGGTCAGAGCATAGCCTCCCTCTTGACCACATTATATATTCATCCATGGAGAAACACAATTATATTTGGTATAAAAAGAGAAACAAACCTTCTTAATGTCATTCAAATTCATAATTTAATGAGTCCTCCAGGCTTAGAATAAAAATATTTTAGGACTTCAAGAGATCTTGGAGATGATCTGGTTTGACCATTTTACCTTGGAAGAAGTCAATCTCCAGAGTGTAACTCTTCTGATTATGTTGACTTCAGTCAGGAAGAATTGGGTTCTGACTCTGACAAAAATCCTTTGTTTTACTTACAGATGAACAAGTGTTCCACAGATACCAGAGTAATATCCCCCACTTCATGCGTGTGTGAGGATTATTACTAACACAAAGCACTGAACTATAGTAACAATGAGCATTACTTACTGAGTGTCTTGTATATGCTATCCACTTGACCTAGATTATTTATAATTCCAATGACAACTTTGTGAGCTGGGAGTTATTGCTTCTTATTTTACTGATGGGGAAATTAAAGCTCAGAAAGGCAAATTATCTTCTTGAAATCCATACAAACAGCAAGTAGCTGAGTCAAGATGGGGTCTGATTCTAAAGGTTTCAGGAGAAGAGTTTGGAGGAAGAGGAAATAAGAGTTTGTTCATAAATGTATAAACTATCACTATGGTGGGGATCTTTATAAATAATAGAAAAGTTGGTGGTGATTGGACTTCTGGTGGTGGCAGATAAAGCATCAATGCCAGACACAAAGGCATTAATTTTTAAAAGTCAAGTCTAAATTTAGGACATGAAATTGATTATATATCATTAATGATATGTAAAAATTAAAGCATATATATGGCTTTAGAATTTTATTTAATGGAAATTTAAAGTAATGCATACTATAGCTATAGTCAATTCACATTTTCAGCATTTCATTTGAATCTTTTTTCCATAGGATTTTATCTCTCTGATGAGATTTCCTAGCTGTTCTTGTATATTGCCTGCCTTTTCTACTTACTGTTTAAGATATGAATCATATGAAGTCCTTACCTGATAATTCCAATATCTGGATCAGTTCTTCTGACTGATTTTTTACTTGACATTTCATTTTTTATTCTAGACTTTTCAGTGTCTTGTACTTTTCAGTTAAATGTCAGGCATTATTTAGAAGGATAGTAAAGGATGGGATGAATAATACTTAGGCCTGGGCATCTGCCTACCCTCTTCCAGGTCATTCATGTGGGGGTTGAGTCAATTTAGTCATAGTTTAGCTGGATTTGAGTTTTGTTTGGTATTTAATGCACCACAACCTTCAAATGTTTCTTGCAGTGGGCTGCACCTGCCTGTGCTTAGTTTAGGGTTTGGGCTATTCACAAAGTTTTTCTCAAGTTTCATGTTCCACTTGCATACCTGGACTCATACCTGGGGCTCTCTCTCCACATCCCTGTACCTCCCTCAGCAGTGGCAGCTTTAACCTCTCTTGCTGCTAAGGGTGGTAGGATTTCCTAACTTTCTCCTCATTTTATCTCTTGATATATGGAAAGAATGGTTCAGAGACTGGTGCATTCTCTTAGGGGACCTCTCTTGGATAGCCACTCTCTGGCCTCAATCTCTGGGAAGCCATAGTGGGGGCTTATGGAACAGTGCTTGTGAATTAATGTAGATAAACCTTTGGGTCAGCTCCCTAGAAATTCCACTGTCACAATAATTCCCAGTCAGCTTTTAAGAATTAGTTATTTTGGTGATTTCTTTGTACTCTATTCATGGCAGTTACTCATTTCTCCTACATTTTGTCAGAAGAAAATGAAGCCTTTAAAACATCAGGGAGATAAGAGGAACATTTTAGGCTAGGGAACAGCAAAAATAATGTCCTGAGATGGAATGAGATTCATGTATTTTACAACAGATAACCAAGCGTGGGTGCAACTTAGTTGACAGAGTGAAATGGGATAGTTTGGAAAGGGAGGCAGAAGTCAGATTGTGTAGGATTTGTCAGACGAGGTTAAGATCTTATAACCCAAGACTGTCAAAAAGTGAGTATTCAAGAGATGTCAGTTCCTTTACAATTTGCTCATCTCCATGGATTATGAGTGTATCTGACCTCGACTGCAGAGCAAAGATGGGGTGGTGATACCCCATCTGTAACTGTGCAAATGAAAAAATAAACAAAATACAAAATAAAATTTAGGATTCCTAAAATTTTTGTCCTCCAATTTGGACCTGATACACTCACTACTCATCTCTATATTGGCTGCAATTGGCATTCTAGACAAAATTGGAGAGCAGTCAAGAGTTTGTGTCTTGGTGTCCTAACTCCTTCAATTACTCTTCTGACCTGCCCTACAGATATTAAGTGTCTTTCATATAACTCCATGTAAATGCTCATTCAAACCACCATTATATTAATTTGTAATTGAAATAAAACTGAAGCAAGCCAGGTGTGGTGGCTCACGCCTGTAATCTCAGCAACTCAGGAAGCTGAGGCAGGAGGATTGCAAGTTCGAAGACAGTCTCAACAACCTAGCAAGGCTTTAAGCAATTTAGTGAGATCCTGTCTCAAAATAAAAATAAAACAAGCTGAGGATGTGGTTCAGTGGTTAAGCACCCCTAGTTTCAGTCCCTGGTACCACTCCCTTATAAAAAACAATAAACATAAAAACAAAGTAGTAGAGTTTTATACTGTGAAAACCTACTCTATGCAATACATTCTACACTGATGTCTGTGTTTCAGACTAAAAGATGTTAACCAAAAGGTAGTTATAACTGTTAGAAGATATGATAAAATATATTTTTGAGTAAAGTCATCTTGCATACTCACACTTATTCATTCGTATTCTGATTCTGGAAGCATACGAGGCATTTAGCATATTTAATATGTAGTCCCCTGCCCACTCTTCCTTCATTCCCTTTAAGAAATCTTAGCATTAAAACAGTAACAAAAGTTACTTATTGTTGTAGGTAGAAATTGGCCTAGCACACCACCCACATTTCTTTTCTATTTTAATATTAATCTCATGCATACTGAGAATTGAGAATAAAATCCTAGAACCAAGACTGAAAGGTAATAGAGGTCATCTTGTCCTTCCATCCTCGAAGTCTTCTCCTCTCTGGTCCCTGCTGCAACACCCCAGCAAGACCACCCACTTACACCAGTAGGACACATTCCTCTAGTCACAGACGTCTGGGAATCCAGTGTCTTAAGAAATGACACATTTAATCTTGGATTCTTTAAAGCTCTTTATACACCTTTTATAATTCTCCAACCCTACATTAATAAACATTGCAAATTGGATTCTGATAAACTCTGTGGTCCTAAAATACTGATGTTCATCCTTCCATTTTTTTATCTTCCTCTTTTTTTTTATTATGTCTCCTACTCTCATGAGTAAATGTTATGCATTTATCATTCTACATTTCTGCAAAATTGTCAATGTTGTGATTCCTTTGTTCTTCTTAGTAAAAGAACATATTTTTATATTATCAATTGTACTGTCCCTAGAAAACATAAATTCATTCATTAAGTCCATCCATTTGTTTGTTCATTTATTCATTCAGTGCTCACAGCCAAGCATTCTTCTAAGCCCCAATGGTACCAGAGTGAGCAAAGGGAAGTTTGTGACCCAAGCATTTTGACCCCTGACTATAGGTCCACTGATTTTCTTTTTAAATAGTAGCCCCCAAAGTTTACACCAGTCCTCTGAACTTATATACATATTTAATTCACTTGCAGGTTAAGAATGATAATATTCTGGAGTTCTTTAATTCTTGAGTTTTTAATTATCATTATATTATAAATATCAACAAGATTAATGTATAGAACCTTTCTGTATAGACCTTTTTTTTACTGCTGAGAATTGGGTGCTTCCCCTCACTCTTCCAGGATCTCAGCAGATTCATCTTCAACTCTGAGATACAGAGTCCTAATGCTTAGTCCACCCCATCCCCACCCCATCCTATAATGATGCTGTCTCTTCCCATTTCAGAAAATCAGAACCTTATTCTGGTTTGAACTAGAATTTTCAAAGCAGGATTCTCCATGTGGCATCTTTGCCCTGAACTACCTCTTAAATTTCTTTACTGCTAAGAACATTCTAATCAATATCTATTTGATAAGTGTTGAAGCCCTCTTTATTACTATTATTATTTGGTATAATCCTTTGTGGTTTTTCTTTTAAATCTTGGGGTTCGTTTCAAACACATCACTTTTTTCTGTTTGGAAAAAACATTTCCTCTTTAGTGAAAAGTACTAGTTTTATGGAGCAAGACCTACAATTATTACCATCCTCAGCTTTTTAATGAGGAGCACTGAGCTCCATTACACTGATTTTATCCAGTATTGCTTCCTCTAGTTGCAGATACCTGATGGATCTTCTGGTCAAGTGGATCCTGAATTTCCATAAGGTTATAAAAAATGATCCTGATGGCAGAAGTTGTCCAAAACTAAAATCACACAAAAACAAAAGTTGAGCACAAATATATAAACACTTTGTATTGGCTAGTAAATTCCCTATGAATATCATTTTTTTTCCTGTTTCACTCATTTCCATTTCTTTTCTACCACAAGAGAAAAAAGAATCATTTTTGACTGGTCTACTTGTTTTGCTTCATTGATGCCTTTGCGCTTCTTTTCCATTTTTTTTTTCTATTTTGTAGTTTTGAATTTTATCTTTGCATCTCTTGCCATGCCTCTAACATTCTTCTTTTGATTATGTCTAGAGAAACATGCATGGTCTGAGCCATTTTTGGACTGTCTGCACCTGGACACCTCCATTCAGTATGCATATTGGTGTTTGTCTCAATTTTAATAAACATGTTTTATGAAGTGATCTTGGAACTTCATGTGGATGTCAAGGAGTTACTAGAGCAACCTGTTTCCTTTCTCTTTAGTTTTTTTCACATTCAACCTAGAGAGGTCTGGGGATGCTGGTCACGTACCAACAGCTTTTCAGGCAAAGGTTATTTTGACAGATCTTGAATAGGAAACCATCTGTTAGATCAATAGCTTTTAGACATTTTCTTCATATTTTGCTCCCCTGTCATGTTCTGTGATTTTACCAAAGTTCAGACAATCAGGTACTTTCTGCTTCTTTGTGACACCTAACACTCTATGTGTCACTGAAAGGCTCTGTAAGGACAGCATTTATGAGACCAGCCACTGTCTCCTTCAATCATTGTGACTCTGTTCATTAGGAATGGTCTCTCATCTAATCCACCACTTTAGTTCATTCTACATGTGTGAGTCCTTTAGAGGCTTGCAGTATTTACTCTGCTCCATGAACTGTTGGGCTTTCTCCTTTAGTTTCTTTGTAGATTATTCTTCTTCATCATTATAATTTCCCTTAAGTCATATAAATTTGTTCTTTCTTTATACTATATCTTCCTGTAAAATTTATCATCTTTTGGAGAAAAATAAAAGCCATTGTTACTGCCTGATCAGAAAGGCAATTTTTTTCTGTTTTGTTTTTCCCTCACCTGTGCTTGCTACTTGTGTTTTGAGTCACTTTGCTTTGGAAAGTATGTTGTTTCTTTGAATTGATATAAACATTTGTATCATTTGGACCCTCATTAGGTTCTATACCAGATCCCCCCCTTTAAATCCTTCTAACCTCAAATACAACTTTTTGGGGAGGCATTGCTAGTAAAAACATCTTACCTTCTTAAATCATTTTTCTTTTGTGGGGAGACCAAATCACCTTCTAACTTAGGACATTCTTGATTTTTTTGTTTACTTGTTGAAATCTAGACTGTGTGTTAAAAAGCAACACTGGATCCTGACTTTCTGTGGGTATGGCATGAAGTTCCCCACAGGCCCCAGTGTGTTTGCTGGCTGATAAACAGCAATGCCTACATCTTAGGATAATGTGACATTTTTCATGGGAAAAATCATTCTACGTGAATGTTTCCCCATTTTTAATGATATTAGTTCTTCACAATTTGTTACAAGTGCTCTCTTCTCTTCCTGTTTGTGGTCTAATATCTGTTTCTTAATTTCTTCCCCTATCTTTCTGGAAGTCTTCCTTGTCTGAATCTTGCAGTGTGGTGACAATGGCCCATTCTCACACTTTCAAGATCTTCTTTCTGAATACCCTCTGTCCACCTGCTTTCATTCCTAATTGATCAAATCAGCTTTCTTGGGGCATATAATTTATGTATATCAAAATTCTGTAATTTTAAATGGAGAATTTGATGCATTTTTACAACTATATAGTTATATAGCTACCACACCAATCTTGATAAAAAGAAAAAAAAACCATTTCCATTATACACACAAAGTTCCTTCATATGCTAATTGACTAAACAAGAGTTTATTTAAAGGAAGCTTCCTCTGGCTCTTTTCTCTGAAATCTACCTACCTTTGGTGTCTCTTTACTGAATGACAATCTTTCAGATCCCCTGTTTAATGATCTTTCTTATCCTCTCATTCCCATACCATAAATCCATCCTCAGTGTAATCCCTCCATCTCTTTCTAAAGCCCTCTTTTGAGATTTTCCTGTCTCACAGGAGACTCTCCTGTATTGACTGGGGCAAACTTTACCTGCTTTCTTGGTTCTTTTGCTTCTTTGTTCTGCCTCCTGAACATGTGCATCTTGCTGCCTGTTTTTATTATTTCATGGTCTTTGGCAATCAAACACACAGAACTGTGTAAGATTTCACCCACTCCTTTCTTTACCAACAAGAACAGTGGTGAACTTGTTTTTAAAACAGCTAGGATGTTTTAAATTACTATTTGTTTAAAAATCAAATAGAAATAATAGAAAGCATGCTTTTCTAATCCTTAACTGGTCCTAAGTGAAAACCATCCAGTATTGATTAATCCCTCCTTGTCTTGCCACAGTTTGACTCCATCTTTATATTCCTCAATGGAAACCTGACAACTTTTACTTAAGCCATTATTGTGTGATTAATTGTTTTTTACTAGTCATACAACAAGCTTTTTGTTTCAAAGAGGATAAAAAAATCTTCTTGGGCTTTCTTGCTACAGCTCCCCAAATTACGTGTATGCTTATTGCCAACCCAGTGTTATGTTGAGTGCTTTAACCCATAAGCATATCTGAGGCTGGGGAAAGAACTTGGATATTGGGGACAGAGTGCAACTCCAAAAATAAAAATGTCCTGGGTTGTGATCACGAGGACTTGACATGAGGCTTCTTCAAATCTTGCTTTCTTCTTTTATAAAATGCAAATAATGCCTTTCAGGACACTGAAATTATAAAAATTAGAGTATATGTAAAGGATGATTGTAATATATATATATATCCTAGAGATAATATACATAGAATATCTAATACAACATCTGGCTCATAGAAAGTGACCTAATGATTGGTATTAATTTAGCAAATGAGAACACTGAATGAATTCTGATTTTAAAATAACAATGAGCAGATAATACCTTAAAAAATAGTGTCACAACTGATTTTTTCCTCCTGTAGAAGTTTCTACAGATTTCTTTTTCTTTTTATTAAATAATTTAACCTTTATTTTTTATTTGCTTTTTTATGTGGTGCTGAGAATCCAACCCAGTGCCTTACCTGTGCTAGGAAAGTGCTCTACCCCTGAGCTACAACCCTAGCCCTCTACAGATTTTCTTGATCTTGGTTTCTTGTATCCTTTCTTCATTACAAATTCTAGGATTCTAGAGACTAGAGCAGGCAAACCAGATCTTCACTCTGGGTTTTTTTCCTCCATGCCTGCCTTGGTTTCGATTTTCTTTTTCCTCTTAATTAGGTTTCCAGCTTTGTTTTCTGTCTTTTGTGTTAGTCAGTATCCATTTTCAAGTGACCCTGATCTTGCCTTTCACAATAAGGGTGGAAAAGGTAGGGTAAAGAAAAAAGATAATCTGAAATCTTAGTGGACCAAATTTTCACCAATTTGTTTATTTATTTATTTTTTTAACATGTTGTACTCTGAGATTAAACAGAAAATCCACAAATGTCACACTATAACCTCTGAATCTCCCTGACAGGGAGGGAGATCACTTAGATTTTTTTTCCAGATAAAATTTACTGGTTTTGTAGACACACAACTATGTGCAAGTGTGGCTATTACTGTCCCGTAAGTTAGAAAATTAGGATCCACACAAGTTATTTGCTGCTGACTGATAAAGCTTTCAAGTATATCGAAATCTCATCTGATTTCCATGGCAGGACTTTTCTACCTGGCCAGTAGGTCTCTCTAATTTAGAGTTTCTGAAAAATCTGGCTACTTATAAGAATAACCTGAGGAGGTTTAAACCACACTAACATGCTTGAGCTATACCAGACGTAATTCAGAATCTCTGAGAGAAGAGCCCAGGCATCTGTATTTTTCAAAAGCTCTCCAAGATGTTTCCAATATGTAGCCAGAGTTGAGAAACATTGCAGTAATTAGGTATCTATTCTCCAATCTCACTTGTATTTTTAAATTTAATTTTAATGATCCTAAATCAATGAAATAATTTTCAAAGTAACATTTCTTTTTTCTGTTGTAATATTTTATGTAACAAAATAGGGAACAGTAGAGTTGCTTTGGGTGAGAGTGTGGAGGTCTACTTAACTAGGATCCCTCAGGCTGTCTCAAATCTTAGGGCCACTCACATTCTGCTTGACCATCCTTAGCCAAGCCAGGGTGTGCAGCAGTGTAAGATGTATAGTGAGTGCATTAGTGGGACATCTGGCCATTTAACCTGAAGTCTGTGGGTCAACTGTGCAGGACCAAGAAAACAGATTCTGGCCAATTGCCTCCAGTGGTTTAGTCTGGTATTGTAAAACATTACCACTTTCTACCTGTGCTATGATGGGAAAAATGTTGAAATCACAGTTCTAAGACATTGTGTTTGTGGTTGTTTTGGTTCCAAGGCACCACATACATGATAGGCAAACCCTCTACCACTAAGCTACATCCCCAGTCCTTCAGTTAGTTATAGATTTCACAGCCCAATCCTTCAACAATTAATAGTCTAAGGAACAATTTTTACCATCTTCATGAAAAATTTTCAAGCTTGTCTATTCACTACTTTTGCTTTGTCTTCTTTCCATTGTTTCTTCAATATATTTTAAAAAACAGTGCATAAATAAAAATCAATACATTACTGGTTATAACAGGTGACACTCAACCAAGGAACCATCTTCCATTTTCCATCACAATTGCTCAGGATTTCTCAGTAGATACTATCCTTGTTTATGTTTTCTTTTTTAAACAATAGAAAACTTTCTAACCAGAATTATTTTCTTGCATCTGGCTTGCCACATACTTGCAGAGGATTCCCAGAAGACAAGCACACAGTCTGGGTCATTGATTCTCATCTCATTTCATGCATATAATGAATTGCTGTTGGATATAGTTTTGGGGTATGAGTGAATTTCAGCTGTCATCTCCAGGGCAGCTTACCTCAAATTAGATCCTGCCATTTCAAATGCTATTTGTCTTCATTAATCTTCATTCTTGCTCCATTTGTCCTATACAGTCAACGTGACTTGAATAGTGTAATAGTGCTTGTGTGCTGGCAGGCAGGTTGTATTGACACATTCCAGACACTGATACCTGAAAATCTAAGCAATATTAAATCTATTATTTTCTCATTTTGTTGTTAAATTAGTTCTGTTATTATTTTCTTGGTAAGTTTCTACCAAGATCACTTCTGTTTGGACAAAGGACCAGTTGGACAATTTCCTGCATCTACAAATCAAAACATTTCTTTTTAATTCAACAACTGTCTTTTGGAGAGTTGTTCTTCCAAACTAAAAGTAATTCGAGGTCAAAGAGAATGTCTTCAGCGTTTTGAGTGGAAGCACAGAGATTGATACAGACCCTTGAATAGATAAAAATTTTACAATAAACTAATGAGCTAGAGCACACAAAAGAAGTACATTACAGGCTAATTGTCCTTAAGTACTACAAAAATCTCTTTGCAGAGGAGATAAGTCTATATACTAGAAACTTTATGTACATTGTCTCTTAATCCTCTTAGCATCACTATGAAGTAGATATTTTAAATTATAGGTGGATAAGAAGGTTCAGAGAGGTGAAGAAACTTAGTCATAGTGTCTTAGTGGAAGAACTGATTAATCTGAAATACAGTTCATATGGAAAGGTAAGATCAACATTTAATTTATTCTTTTAGCTTGCAGAATTAATTTGTTGGCTTTAATTAATTAGCTTTCAGACTAAGTTTTATTATTCTGGAGACTTTCCAAGGAGACTAACAACTTTGGCCTCTTCAAAATTCTCATTATGACTTTATGGAGTGAAGTGATATTTAAATCAGTCAGAGACCTTATATGTTTATATTTTGGATAAATGTCCCTCAAAGGTCCAAGTGTTAAAGGCTTGGTCACCAGGGTGGCACTATTAGCAGGTGGTGGAACTTTTAGAAGGCCAGGCCTAGTAGGAGATCCTTAGGTCAGTGTGTGTGCCCTTGAAGGTGATTGTGGGACTCTGGCCTCTTCCTCGTCCCACTCTTTGCTCCCTGGATCATGATATAAGTGGGTTTGCTGTGTTGCATAATCTTGCCATGACATGCTTCCTGGCCATAAACCCAGAACGATGGGGTCAATAGATCATGGTTGGAACTGCCAAGACTATGAGCCAAAATGAACCTTTTCTCTTTACAGTAGTTATCTCAGATATGTTGTTATTGTGGTAGAAAGCTGGCTAGAACATTATTCATTTTAATTTTTAACCTTTCCACTTTTTGCCACTGTTTCTTGAAGATGGATTTTTGAAGTTCTTTTAACAGTAGTGAAGTATTCTTTAATTTTTGTTTCTTACACAAAGATATACACCAGGTTTATTTTATATATTCCTTGTTCAATATCTGAAATTAGCTATTTCTTCAAAGAGCCCTGGTTCTAGTGGACTGATGTTTATAGGTCATAATCTCAGCAGATGTTATGCTCACAGCTTCTGGGTTTTTATTGCTTCTAGGCTATTTCAGTGAGCATGACTAGGAAGCACCTTTTAAAGGAAGAAAGACATAAGTTAATATTGATGTTTACAATTTAGATTTAAGAATGCAAGTTTTAAACTTGATTTAAAAACACTTATCTCCTCTTTAAATGAATATCTTATTTCCTAAGAGTGTTAGCATAATTATATATTTGTCTTATTCCACCATAAAAACTATTCTATATCTTATTTTCACTTACTATGTACTGAATGAAAATCACTATATATTCAGCTACTCCTCATAACTTTTTTCATAATGTAGCTTCAGACATTTCAGACTACATTATAGTCATGATAGCAGTACAAATTGCCTCCCATTCTCCCATAATTCCTCTATGAGGTACTCAACTTGTTCACATTTTGCCAAATATGCTTCATCATCTGCCCTTTTCTTCTCTTTCTCTATAGAGGGTGTGTGTGTGTGTGTGTGTGTGTGTGTGTGTATTTTTATTGGTACTGGGAACTGAACTCAGGGACACCATACCACTGAGCTACATCCCCAGCCCTTTTTATATTTTATTTTGAGACGGGGTCTCACTAAGTTTCTTAGGGCTTTGCTAAATCAGCTGAGCTTGAATTTGTAAACCTCCTGCATCAGGCTCCCAAGCTGCTAGGATTATAGATGTCTGCCACTGCTCCGGGACCCTATAGTATATATTTATATGAATGTATATCTATTTTCATTGTTTTTTTTCTGAACCATTTGAAAGCAAATCGCAATTATTCCTACAAATTATTTGCCTGTTTTGCCTCCCCCCCACAAACTCAGTACAATTATCTCAAACAGGAAATCAACAGTAATACAGTACCACCCTCTAACTCACAGACCCCATTTAATCTCACCAACCATCCTAACAGTGTATCTTATTTCTACCTGATCATTGGTTCAATACAGATCATGCATACATTGTAGTTGTCATGTTTATGTCTCTTTCAAACAGTTTCTTGGGATTTCTCATTATATAGAGGCCCTCTGAATCTGTAAGATGCCCCACCACCTGAGTTCCTCCATTGTTTGTTCATGAATGTATCCAAGTCATGTGTTCTTAGCAAGAATATGATAGACATCATGTCATGCTGAAGTCAGCAGAGACTGTTCACTGTTGGATATTGCCTATTTCCTTCATTCTATTTGCTTAGTTGGACTTCTAATGGAAAGAAGGACTCACCCATCTTCCCCTTCCCCTTTCTTTCTGTTCTTTCTATTAGTCCTTCTTTCTCTTTTACTTTCCATTTTTTTCTTATTTATATAAGATAGACTTATGGATATCTATTTTATTCTATGTATTTTCAGTATTATCTTTACCTATTTTGTGACTTTAGTTGTCTCTCCTTCAGTCCTTGAGAAATCCTTCAAGATCAGCTGCTGCATCCTTAAAGGCCATCTTAAAATCCTTTTATTATTGTCTCTTATCCACTTTTTTTTAATTGGATTTTAAATTCTGTATTCCTCAAGTCATAGCACTTCTTAATGTATTAGGGATATTTCCTTTTTTATCTCTAGTACATGATCCTAATATTTTATTGTTTGGGGAGCCAATTTTAGGTGCTCTTGCCACAAAAAAAGGGTAACTGTGAGCTGATGGAATGTTAATTTGACTGTACTAACAATTTCACTGTGTATTAAAACATGTTGTACACCTTAAATATATGCAATAAAAATATAAAGTAATAAAGGAAAAACTCATTTCTCAAAAGAAATAACATTTACAAGATAGAATAGAATATAATAGACTTTTAAAATGATGTAGGCAGTGTGAATTTATCTAAGCTTACACGAGGGCTTGCTTTTGGAAGCAAATCTTCCTGGGAGTTTTTTTTTTTTTTTTCTCTTTCACTTAGTGCCCAGATGAAAACAGGCTATTTCTCTGCCATCTTTCTTTGTTATAGTTTTTTTTTCCCTGTCTTCCCTACTCTGAAGGGATGTCCCCTTTGGGTTTCTGCATAGATGAAAGTGTCTGTATTCAAATCCTGAATGGACCTCAGGCTTTTTCTTTGTCATGGTCACCATCTGTAGCATGGAGTGCCCTTGATTGATCAGGAGGCAGAGAGAGAGAGGGAAGATCCCACATCAGGTCTTAAATTCCTTGGTCCAGGAACATAATACCTTCACTCATGTGCATCATCCGAAGCAAGTTAAAGAGCATCAATGAACTATCAGAGGCTGGGAAGAGTGGGGCATCTCATGGGTATTCAGAAAGGAGAAGTTCTCTGCCCACGCCCATCCTTCAGATCAACATTTTGCTGCCTCCTTCCTACATGTAGAGCACTAGATACCTCCACAAGTTGATTTTATGCTGCAAAGACAGAATTTTAGTATATAATTTGGCATATTAACATATTAAGGAAAAAACATGATGAACTCATATTTTAAGGGAAAATTTAAGTTAATTATAATCATATTTATAAATTTATACTTATTATAAATGATTTATACTCATTGCCGCAGTCTGGCTGGGCACAAATCACTAGCCACTGAAGCAGGAACAAACTTTATTTTTAAACTGTAGGAAAACACTTCACACAGCTCCCGGGGAATCGTCCTGAACGCCACGAGGCTTGTCCAGGAACCCCCAGCCGGAAAAATCTCTCCCGGAAATCCCTCCTCCTGCACTTCCCCAACCAATGGGAACTCTCGGGGAATCCCCGGAAATCCCCACGAGAACTCCAAAATAGTGCGAGAACTCAAAAGTTGCGGCAGAGGCGGATAGTAATGCCTCGCCTGTCAATCAATACTGTTGGCAAAATGCCAGGGGCCATACAGACTCAGCCGTGGCTCTCAGCATCTCCCCCTTTTTGTTTAATTAGACAACAAGCAATGTGGCTTAGGGACCGTGCCTGTTAGGCAGTCCAATTCAACATATGGTCCTTACCCGTCATCGGATGAACTGACCTCTAGGCGTCAGCCTCCTGTCTTAGGTTGGTACCACTGCAATTGGATCATACCCGTCACTGACTACCGGTCCAGCATACAGCCATACTTGTGGATAGGCCTTTGCACCAGTGGGGGGGTGAGGTTCTTCGCCTCACCTCTGTTGGCCCCCAAATTTTAGACCATCACTAGTAGAAGGGAGGAGGATGCAAAATGCCATGACACTAAGCCAATTGAGGGCTCCTTTGAAAAATTGTACCACCGGTGACACCATCAGCAAAAATACTCCAGCACTAACACAATTCTCTATACCAACAGATAGTTCACAAGGCATACAAGTGATACATAGCCCAGGCAAGTTCTGCAAGCAATTCAAAGCAGAGGAATCTGTCAATATGTCCATTTCCTCCCAAAGTAAATCGACTCCTTAATTGAGCATTACTTGTGGAGTTATTATTCATTGATGCATCAGTTTTTACAGTTTGTTGTGATAACTATCGAAGAAGCTGTAGTTTGGTTTTATCTTTGTCTTCACCGGCACTGGGATGAAGATAGGAATTCTGGCAATGATGCTAAGAAGAAAAATTATGTAACATTCCAACAGGCACTAAGAAAACAATTTTTTGAACAATTTACATTATCCTGAACAGAATTATTAAATATAATGAGAAGGAAAGGTGAAAGTAAACAAACAGATCTGTTAACCTCCTTATTTGTTCACATATTAAAACAATTTTCAACAGCTGTTTACCCAATCTAAATTAAACCATTAAAATCACGTGAATAAAAAAATTCGGATCCATTTATTCATGAGCACTCCTCATATATGATATATGGACATACGCACATACAGACATACAACACAAAACAGAAGTGTGCACACATAACATACAACACTTAAGACAATAGTAAAGGCCTTGAAGCTTTACCTAGGTGAAATCTCCATTGCAATGCTTAAAAACTCCACAGTCAAAAAATAAAACTGATCAGAAAAACATTAACCTAGGTCTGTATGAGCTCAAAAATAAAATAGAACTTTATGATGTGGGAAAAGGCAAATAATAAAATAAATATTGAAAAAAGCATCCTGGTTAATCACTGTCACAGATGTAAGAATAGCCAAACTGGAGTTCTGGATATCAGCTGTTATGGATTTGAGTCAAATCATCTTCCTTTTGGCCTGTAGAAATTGTTTTAGTTAATCTCTCTAGAATCCAAATCGGCTGCTGTTCTCCCTGTGGAAAAACACAAACAGAACCCCGACTCCAGACAATCACTGGGTCAGGACCTTTCCATTGTCCTGTTAGAATATCCTTCCAAAGTACCTTAGGCTTATGTACATTTTTTGGACACATATGCCTTTCCGCAGCACTAAGCCCTGAGGAATCCAAATTTAAAAAGTTTAGAGTAAAAAGGGTTATTTTAAGTTTATCTTTGGGTGACATATACCCCTTTCCAATTCCCCCTTTTTGCTTTAGTAAGTACATTTTAATAGTTTGATGAGCTCTTTCAACTATGCCTTGTCCCTGTGGATTGTATGGAATTCCTGTTATATGAGTAATGCCAAATGATGAGCAAAATTGTTTAAAAGAGGTAGAAGTATAACCAGGACCATTATCTGTTTTTAACTGTTTTGGAACGCCCACAGTGGCAAAATTTTGTAAGCAATGAGCTATAACATCTTTAGTTTTTTCCCCGGAATGAAGGGAGCCCATCAGAAATCCGGAAGAAGTATCAACTGTAACATGCAAATATTTTAATTTTCCAAATTGTGGCAAGTGTGTGACGTCCATCTGCCAAATATGGTTAGGTATCAGTCCTCTAGGATTGACTCCAAGATTAACTTGTGGTAAAAAGGTCACACAATTTTGACATTGTTTTATTATTTGTCTAGCTTGTTCCTTAGTTATTTTAAAACGCTTTTGTAAAGTATTAGCATTGACATGGAACCTTTTATGAAAATGTGTAGCTTCTTCTAGTGTAGAGAAAATATGTATGTCATGTGTAGTTTTATCTGCTAAATCGTTGCCCAAACTAAGGGCTCCAGGCAATCCTGTATGTGCTCTGATATGTCCTATAAAGAATGGATCTTTTCTGTCCCAGATTAGACTTTGTATAGCAGAAAACAAAGAGAAAACAGTAGAGGAAGGGGAAATCCTGCCAGCATCTTCAAGGGATACTATAGCATTAACTACATACTGACTATCAGAGAATAAATTAAATACAGAATCTTTAAACATCACAAAAGCTTGTAAAACTGCATTAAGCTCTACCTTTTGAGCTGATTGTTTGGGTACTAAAAATGTAAAAGTTTGATCAGGGGTAACTACTGCTGCTGTACCATTATTTGACCCATCAGTGAATACATTTGGAGCATTCATGATAGGGGTTTTTCTTGTCATTTTTGGAAAAACTACAGGATGCGAAGACCAAAAAGACAACAAAGGATTAGATGGTAAGTGATTATCAAATGAAACATTAGATTTACACATGATTATTGCCCAAGTATTTAACTCATTAGCTAACTCATCAATTTGATCCATAGTATATGGAGTAATAATTTTATTGGGAGACATTCCAAATACTCCCTTTGCTGCTTTTATTCCTTTGAGTATTAATTGTCCTACAGCCTCAGGATACCTAGTAAGAATAGTGTTAGGAGAATAAGATAAATGTATCCACAATAATGGACCCTCTTGCCAAAATACTCCTGTAGGAATATTTTTTGTTGGTATTACAATAAATAATAAAGGCAAACTTATATCAATTCTATCCAAATGCATATTTTCCATATATGTTTCAATAATTTTTAATGCCTTTCTTGCTTCAGGCGTTAACATGCGGGGTGAATTTGGATCTGATGGACCTTTTAGGATATCAAATAAAGGTCCCAACTCTCCTGTTGGTATGCCTAGATAAGGCCTTATCCAATTTATGTCTCCTAATAACTTTTGAAAGTCGTTAAGTGATTTGAGTTGATCTACTCGTATTTGAATTTTTGGTGGACGGACCATGGTTGAGGATAATAGAACTCCTAAATAATTAATTGGAAAATTTAATTGTACTTTATCTATTGCTATCTCTAGATTATAATTTTTTAATAAATTTGTAAGTGTGGCATAACATTCTAGCAATGTGTTTTTATCTTTGTGTGCTAACAATACATCATCCATATAGTGAAATATTTGTAGTTTAGGATTTTGATTTCTAAGTGGCTGGATTGCTTTGTTAACATAAATTTGACACATAGTTGGGCTGTTAGCCATCCCTTGAGGGAGTACTTTCCATTCATATCTCTGATCAGGACCTTCATGATTCAGTGCAGGGATAGTAAATGCAAAATGTGGACTATCCTCAGGATGAATTGGAATTGAAAAAAAACAATCTTTAATATCTATAGCTAAAACGTACCAGGTTTTTGGCAAAGCAGACAATTGAGGAATCCCCGATTGAGCAGGTCCCATAATAACCATCTCATTATTAATGGCTCTTAAATCTTGCAATAATCTCCATTTATCAGATTTCTTTTTAATGACAAAAATGGGAGTATTGTAAGGAGATACGGAAGGTTGTATATGTCCCTCCGCTAATTGTTGTTTGACCAGGTCATGGGCTGCTTGTATCTTTTCTTTAGTCAGGGGCCACTGAGGAACCCATACTGGTCTTTCTGATTTCCAAGTAATTTTTATTGTCTCAGTGACCCCTTCTGAAAACCCAGTCCATGTCTATTTATTCCCTGATCTATTTGAATTGGTGCTGCTATGCCTTGTTCTCCTAATCTTTTTTCTTTCCTGAAACCTTGTCTAGCCCTAATAGTGGGCGCATTTGAATTGATGTTATTTGTTAATGTTAGTCCTAATTGATCTAGGACATCTCATCCCCATAAATTTATAGGAAGATGATCCAATACATATAGCTGTATAGTTCCTTCACATCCTTCAGGATCCTTCCAATGTAATACCATTGCACTTCTATGGGGATTAGTTACCACTCCTAGGCCTTGAAGCGTTTGAGTGGCTTGTTGTAACGGCCAATGTTGTGGCCATTCTTGACGAGATATGATGCTAAGGTCTGCACCTGTATCCAGTAGCCCATTAAATTCATGTCCTTGAATATTTAGTTTTAGCATGGGGCGAGAATCTAAATTTAAAGACAGCATAGCCCAATCTACACCTGTGGAGCCTAATCCCCTGGAACCTCTTTCTATAGTACTACTGGAAAATTTATCATGTAGGCTGGGTATTATTAATAACTGTGCTATTCTATCTCCTGGTGAAATTACTGATATACCCTTTGGAGAACTAGCTATAATTTTTATTTCACCTTCATAATCGGGATCAATTACCCCTGGACTTATCATAAGTCCTTTTAGCGTAGAAGAACTGCGTCCTAACAATAAGCCTACTGTTCCTTGGGGAAGAGGTCCTTTTACTCCTGTGGGAATGATTTGAACTCCCATCTCTGGAGTTAGTACTGCTCTGGCGGAGGCGCAGATGTCCAACCCTGCGCTCCCTCTGGTTCGTCTGATGAGAGATCTGATGGATAATGTGTCCTGGGCACTACCCTGATGGTGTTGCTGGGTTCCTCCATGGTGTTTCTGGGTTCCTCCAGTGCCCCGTACATTTGTGGTTGTGGGCCCCGGAGCATTGGGCCCCCCTGTCCGTTTTTTGGCAATGGAGCTCGATGCCTTTCTCCACGATATCGTGGGTAAACACTTGGTCCTTGTCTGTTTTTTGATAACGGAATACCCTCTATGGTGGTTTGAGAACGGCATTCATTAGCCCAATGTTTCCCTCTACGGCATCGTGGGCAAATACCCGGTATTCTATTCGTTTGATATCTAGCTTTGTTAAACCCTCCTCCTATGGGGCAACTCCTTTTAAAATGTCCTGTTTGATCACAATTATAGCATGTTTTTGGCCTGGCATCTAAAGCCTGTTGTACTGCTGCTAAGACTTGCCCTTGTTCATTAATGTCTCTACATAATTTAATATATGTGTTTAAATCTTCATGTCTCCATGGTCTAATGACCTCTCTGCAACAACGATTTGCTTGGTCATAAGCCAGTTGTTTTATAAATGGCATTGCCTGTTCTGTATCCCCAAAAATTCTAGAAGCTGCTTGAATAAGCCTATCTACAAATTCAGCGTAAGGTTCATTAGTTCCTTGTATTACCTTAGATAATTGACCTTGTAAACCTCCATGCCCCTGTAAAGTTTTCCATGCCCTAACCGCATCTACAGCAATTTGTGCGTATACGCCAGGATCATATTCAATTTGTTGCCGTTGACCCTCATAAGGTCCTTTTCCTAACAACATATCTAGATTTCTTTGAGGGTAACCGGCTGCTGCATTTCGCCTAGCTGTCTCCCTGCAAAATTCCTCATTGGCAACCTTCCATAACAAATATTGTCCTCCATTTAGCACAGATTTACACATACTAGCCCAATCTGCTGGCGTCATGTCCAAGTTGGTAATGGATTCGACCATGCTTACAGTGAATGGTGCTTGAGGACCATAGGTCGTTACAGCCTCCTTTAACTGCTTCACTGTTTTGAAATCTAAAGCACGGTGAATTCGCTGCCCTCCTGCCTGCTCAAGTACAGGGCATGCTAATCTTTGAGGTCCTGTATCAGGATCCCATCTATCAACTACGGGGTTTGAGGGCCACTCAGCTATCTCCATAGGGGGTGCTGTTGGTTGAATTACGCCCTCTGGTGATAGAACGGTGTTAGTAGCAGCCTCCTGTTGTAGCTTTTTCCCTAATAGCTGTTTCTCCTCTAAGCTTTCTTCCTTTAAATTTTCTTCCTCTGTCTGACTAGCTTGAGAGACCTTCTCTTTTGCTTGATCTAAAATGTCTTTCTCCATGGTCTGAACCTCTAACAATTTACTTAACACTCTTTCAGTTTGTTTTTTACTAATTTCTAATCTGTTATAAAGATAACGCAACCCAATAAGATAACACAAAACAAAACCGAAACAGAATGAAACAAAAACGGAACAAAAAATCGTATCAATTTTCCTATTTTCTTGATATGTGCATTTGTGGTCTACTTCTATCTCTTCCTCAGGGGTGAACAACTTCAAACCTTGAGCCAACCATTTTTCCCAATCTGCCTGAGAAAATTCTAGGGATAGGCAGCTTGAAACAAACACAAAACAAATCAAAACAAGAACACATTGTTTTTTAAAATGGTCACCCATTCTCTCGCCTTCCCTTAGGGGCAAGTAATTTCACTTACCCCGAAGCTTCAGACGTTCCCCGTACGGGCCACCAAATGCCGCAGTCTGGCTGGGCACAAATCACTAGCCACTGAAGCAGGAACAAACTTTATTTTTAAACTGTAGGAAAACACTTCACACAGCTCCCGGGGAATCGTCCTGAACGCCACGAGGCTTGTCCAGGAACCCCCAGCCGGAAAAATCTCTCCCGGAAATCCCTCCTCCTGCACTTCCCCAACCAATGGGAACTCTCGGGGAATCCCCGGAAATCCCCACGAGAACTCCAAAATAGTGCGAGAACTCAAAAGTTGCGGCAGAGGCGGATAGTAATGCCTCGCCTGTCAATCAATACTGTTGGCAAAATGCCAGGGGCCATACAGACTCAGCCGTGGCTCTCAGCAACTCATTATAAATAAGATAGCAATAAGCTCTTGTGTGGAGGTAGAGATATTGAACTTCATAGTAAAAAATAAGCATGCAAGAAAACTATGGTGGAAGATAACATACCCAGACACGAATACATACTAGGAACACTACACAGAGTGGATGGTACACTGTACATGGAATAGACAAATAGACCAATGGAATAAAATAGACAGCCCCAACATGGTGCATATATGAATTTAGTATATAATAAAAGATGCATTCCAAGTCCCCACAGATGGATTTCTTTAGATAAATGAATCTAGGGCAACTGAATGGTATTTAGGAAAAAATAAAATTAGATTCATAGTTTACACCTTACATAAGAACAAACTTTCTTCATTCTCTGGTCACTAAAACTCAATAAAACTGCATAATTAGCAGTATAAAAACTTCAGATGAGACCTTCTACTGAACTTCCCATTCAGATAACGAATTACCTAGGAAGTGTCTTCACCGGGCTATCTCACAAGTATCTGAGATTGAATGCTTCTGAAACTGAGTATTTGATTTGCTTGCCTGTACTCGGTCTCCCTCCGTCTTCCTATTCTGAAGTTTAGTGACACCATCCATTCAGTTACTTGAGATAGCAACTGGGAATTACCCTTTACCCTTCATTTCCTTTCATGTATCTGATCTCTAGGTCAAGTGTATAATTTGACATCTAAATGTATCCACAATACAATTCTGTCCATTGATTCTGGACTGGAATAACCACTTTTTTCCATAGACCATTTTAATAGCCAAGACAGGTTTTCCTTCCCTCTTCTGCTCTAGAGCTCTCTGGTCTGCAATCCACGTGGCACAGAGGCATTCAACAAGAGAAATTCCATCGCTACTCCCCTCTAAGGATTTTTCATCATACTTAAAGTATAATTTCTCTATTGTTTCCTAGAAAGGACTACATTACCAGCTTCCTTTGTGTGTGTGTGTGTATATATAAACTGGATTCTTTCTCCTCCTCACCTCTTCAAACCACACCTTTCACCAATATGTCTTGAGCCCTTTGCTCCCAGCTGTTTCCACTAGAGAAAAATAATTCAAACACTGTGTTAGGAAAGCCATGTATTCTTTGCTGTTCAGCCTAAATGTCCTTTCTATAGAAATTTCTTCTCTTACCACCTTACCTAAATTATATCTGAGTCTAACCCTCTTGCTTTGGTATTATTTTTCATCATATCTTGTTGTTTTCTTTGTAATATTTGTGATATTTTGCACTTATGTGTTGTTTTAGGAGTGTGTGTGTGTGTTTGTTTTTTAAGACATTTAAAACTTTTTTCTTACACTTCACCAGTGTTAGAACTTGAGGGCTGGAACTGTCTAGTTTGCTCTTACATTCCCAGTACCTAGGATTGTACCTTGCTCATAGTAGATGCTCAATAAATATTTGTTAAATAAATTAATGCTATTAATTTTGGCTGGAACATTAATTTCTACAAACATTACTAGACTTCTCTTTGGAAAGACATTGTTTATAAATTTGATTCAGAATTCAAAGATAAATGAGTTTGGTTTCCTTCTCTCAGCACCACATCACTCACACCTCCGATTCCCTGTTCCATGTGTAAACTGATTCTTAGGCACTCCAGGAGTCAGAATCATTCTCCCATTAACCAGTCACCCTTAGGACTTTGTAATTTTGTGCTGAAGAAAAATTGAAGTATCCTGTTTTCCTATGTGACCCCCTACCACCGCCCATGCCATGGGAATGAGAGTGTATTGGTCTAAATATGTCTTGCAGGAAGTTCCATGAAGATACATTTATAAGTGCAATAGTATTTCTCATTTTTCAGTTGGGTCCTTTTTTTATCTCCATGTTAACCCATACGACAATGACTAGGGAAAAATCCTGTTTGTCCTTAGAGAACTTTCTATTTGATATTCCATGATTTATGACTTTATTAAATAGGCCAAACATAAAAAATCACAACTGACTCAGATTTTACCTGTGATAGAGCCTTCTTCTATCCCTTCTGCTGTTCATGGAGGACTAATTGGTTCCAAGAGAGGTTGGGTGGCCAGGGTAATCTCTAGCAATTAACAGGCACTACTAGAAAAACTTTCAGCAAATATATGCCCCTTCAAGTCTATAATGCCTTGAAGACATAAATTTTAAAAATAATCAGGAAATAAGATAGGGTCAAACTCCAAATTTTCCACTGGCTTGCATTCCACTTCTATTTTAACACTTGAATTCATAATTAATATTTGTACATTCTAGTATCAAGCCTTTGACATTTACAATTTTAATATCTTAGTAATGTCTGACCCTAATATATTTTATTCTACTATGAAGTACACATAATGAATTTTTAGTAAAACTGACTTTTAAAAGTTATTTAAAATATAAAGCATGTGTTAATAACTTATATGTTGACACATCAGTTAAATCAGAGGTAAGTCAAATTAATGGCTTAATAAGAATTATAATACAATGCAAGGGAACTCTTCAATCTTAAAGTATTATCATATATGTTTTATAGTTTATTATAGTGAAAAGAAAATATACTATCAAAATAATAATTTACATTTGAATTTATGTTTATAATTTACTGGATAAGTGACCTATCTTGAGACACCTGAGTGAAACATTGATTCTATCTACCAGATTCTTACAGGGTTTCCTAGTTTACTTTTTTCTCAAAATAAGTACTATTTAAAATCAGTATTAACAGCTTTTATAGTCCTATGTCTAGGAGTTAACAAATAGACTTGAATTGTTCCTTTTATTGTTTAAATTACTTAACATATTTGTTATTTTGGAGGACTGACTTTTATTTCCATTTTACCCCATTCTGAACTCCTTGTTTGCTCTGCAAAGCTCTGGTCAATCTCTCAGAAGCCCACTTTTGTACTTGGTATGAATCACACCTTAATATATTGAATACATGACAAATGGGTATTGATTGTCCTAGATTTCCATTCATTTTATAAATTGTCTCTTTAGAGGATGTTATGAATTGGAAGAGGGACAGCAAACTGAACTTTATATTCAAATTATGCATTTTAAATAAAATCAATGATTATTTTTATTTATTGAAGCAACAGAGCACAACACTAAAGACTGAAGTTAGACCAGAGTGTGAATTGTTGCTCTGTTTGCACAGGCTGGCTTTTTTGTTTAGGAGGAAAGACTTGCTCCGGTGTAGGGAGCACACACTAGCACACTAAGAAGTTAAGTTCTTGTCTGAAATCTTCAGGTTTTCCCTGAAAATCTTAGCGAGGAAGTAAATAGTTTTGGCCTGCCCAGTCCATACTTTTAAAAAGTAACAACTTTACCATATTTGATATGTGACCTCAAATGTTACATAGAAGCCCTTTATGTACTAACATGGTGGTGACGTGGCACTGTCACTGTCAGCTCTGAGTCCTAGTAACATTTCTGACCTCTGTGATTCTTGGTCTTCAGAAACATACAACACTGTGAGTACTGGGGGTTTTAGGGCCCCTGTAGTATTTATTTTGTTCTAATATGTTTGTTCAGGAGATTTTACTATAACTGGCACCTCTGGTAGCATCTGAATGGCCATGGGACATTCTTGTAGGGGACTATAACCCACTCAAGCAGTTTGGCAGTGGCAAGGAAATGGAGGATGCTTTTCTAAAGGAGTTTCTGAAGCAACTGGGAATGAGTCTTCCCCTTTATACACTTAACTGGATTTTCCTTTCTCCCCTTCCTGCTACCACTTTATTCGTAAACACTGAATCTGACATCTACAGCCACCTTCTAACTCAGAAATTTCCTGGAAGATACTGTCCTCTGGGATATCCCTTTAGCATTTATATGTCACATGGGGGTACAAAATGGCTTTCTATTGTTTGTAAGATGTTCAGAAACTAACCCAATACTGTATTCTTTTGAATATATAGAATCATTCCAATATGCAATCTATAAATTTATAAGACCATTGTTACTAATAACTGTTTTCCCAGTTTGTTCTCACATGTGACCTTAAGATCCCTGAGGATCCCAGTGCTAATAGTGTCTGAATCTACAGTTTCTTACTATCATTGTAAATGGCCCTGACTCTTATTTCCATTTTACCCCATTCTGAACCCCATGTTTGCGCTGCAGAGCTCTAGTCAATCTCTCAGAAGCCCACTTTTGTACTTGGTGTTAATTATGTCTTAATATATTGAATGCATGACTTGAGACAAGTTGTATAACCTCTCTAAAGTTCAGAGTCTTGTCTGACTAAAGATCATTGAGCTGTTTTTCTCATGCATGTGCCATGAGAACTAATAATATATAGTATCTAAAGGCTTACCATAGTTTCTGATATATGGTAGGTATTCTTTAACAGGAGCTATTATTACTAGAGGAAAAAAGTAGCTCAGTCCTTTAAATCAAGATTCTCTAGGCTCTGGTTTATAGTAGCTTATAAACAAATGAAAGAACCTCACACTAACATTGATGATAGTCATATCTCTAAAAACATTTTTTTCAAATCCAAAATATTTATTTATTTTTTCCAAAATTAACAGTCATTGAGAGTAGTAAATATTTTAAATGGAACCATCCCCAAATAGAACTAGATTTAACTTCCTGGTATACAAACTAATTCCTTTTCATCTTAAAGAAAAGCCAGTGTTGATCAACACCCATTACAGGGAAAACTTGATTTATAGCAGCTACAAGTAGACCTCATTACACAATTTCCCATTGGTTCTCTGAAAGGTCTGCATTTGAGGTAGTCAGAAGGGATTGGACGCAATGCTAGACCATTAGTTGGCTGAATGGTCCTAACAGCAGCGACATGACAGCCCACAGCCTATCATGTATGCTAACGGGGCTTCCTAGATTTCTTCTCTATTTGTGACATGCATAAAGCCACAGTGAGGGCAAAACAGACAGTGACACATTCTATCATGGTTTCTCAATGCCTTGCAAAACACTTGGGTGTAGATACCCAACTCTTTTTAGAAGTTGAGCTATGATTGTCTGGCATGGTACTGTTGAGAATCCAGGGAGAACTAATAGCTCTGCAGACTGAATTAAGCAGCTTTTAAAGGAAGAGTAAATGCAATTTAGGAATACATTTCAGATCCCTGTGTCAATCAGGCAGGCTTAACAGGAGCCTAAGAACTGAGTCAGGCAGGAAAAATACATATTGTTAATACCAAGGGAAACAATATCTTTTGTTGGTTCCACCTTTATGAAAAAGAAGTGTCCACAGAAGTGATCTCATTCAGTTCCTTCAAAGCTGATGAATTCAACAGTAAGGATTGGAACCTGATTCATAGCATGTGGTTTTTGCTGGAGATTCTCTCCCTCTCTCTCCCTCCCTTCCTCCCCCTCCTTCTCTCTCTCTCTCTCTCTCTCTCTCTCTCTCTCTCTCTCTCTCTCTCTCTCTCTCTCTCTGATTTATCCTCCATCTTTGTCTTGTTCTGTGTTGTAGGAGTTTGACCTCTATGGATTCTATACTCCTTTGCCTGTCAGCAGTCAGTTGGAATTAGCCCATGGGAAGAAATATAAGGAAATTGGAGTATGGGAAGGAGAGGTGGGAGTGTTGTGCTTTGTCCCCTCTCATTGGTCACAGGCTGTATATATCCACCCAGTGCCACAGCTCCTATTGGATGGTTTGGTGATTTCTGAAAACTATTACCTCCACTTGCCTCCTGATGATGCTTCTGCCAAGATGCTTTCATTCTTTGTGGTCTCCTTTACTCCTGCCTACATTGTTTTTTTGTAAGTATTCCCTTTAGTAAACTCTCTTTGGAGTGGGCCATCTGTTTCTAAAGAAGTTGACATTGTTTCTAAAGAAGATGAATATGGAAGAGGGATGGCTCAATTTAATCATGGATTTCTATCAGCTCTCAACAAATATCTTTTAGAAATTAGAGCATTTGGTACCTCAGCCTTGTATGTGTCTCTGGGGTCACAGGCTGAGAGGTATTGTACACTACAGTAATTAGCAGTATGGTGCAGTGAGCAAAAGACAGAATTGAGAAAATCATACATGTTTATCAATGACTTAAGGAACAAAAAAGGCATCATGAATGAAATTAGAAAATATTTTCAATTGAATCAAAATGAAAACCTTACATAATTTTAATATTTTTGTAGGATGAAATTTACATTTAACATTTATTTAACAGTTATACTCAATAAAGCAGAAGAAAATTGGCAAAAAAAAAAAATTTAAATTACAATTTACACTGGGCATGGTGGTGGATGCCTATAATCTCAATGACTCCGGAGGTTGAGGCAAGAGGATCATAAGTTCAAGGTCAGCCTCAGCAAGTTAGTGAGTCCCTGTGTCAAAATATAAAGGACTAAGGATGTAGCTCAATGGTAAAGTATCCTGGGTTCAATCCCCAGTACAAAAACAAAAACAACAAACAAAAATTATCATTTACAGGGGCATCAAAAACCAAGATTTACTTCAGGATGCGTTGAACTAAATATGCATTTGAGATAATATTTCTGAGAAAAATTCATAAATTTTTCTACAAAAATTTCATAGATCAGTTACATAAATATTCATAGATCACATAATTCAATATTGTTAATATGTCACTTGTACTAAAATATTCTACTGATTCATCACCACTACAGTTAGAACATGAATTGTCTTTTTTGGCAGTTGCTTTTGGTGAAAATTGAGGAGCCATTTTAAAATATTTTAAAAATATTTTTATTAACATATATTTCATTAAAATTTATTGATACATATTAATGGAATTCAGTGTGATAGTTTCATATGTGTATGCAGCATGTGTTGATCCTATCCAAGTACATCTCCTACACCCTCACTTCTGCCCCCCAGTGGCACCCTTCTAATCCCTATTAACTATTCTCCTTTCAAGTCAACTTTTTTTACTTCCATGGACAAGAAATCACATGGGGTACTTGCCTGTGTCTGGCTTATTTCACTTAACATGATGTCTTCTAGCCCCATCCATTTTTATGCAAATGACAAGATTCCATTCTTTGTGGATGGATGATATTTAACTGTGGATACATATACCACATTTTCTTTATTCATACATCCATTTATTTATATATAAGTTGAATCTATATCTTAGCTCGTTTGAAGAGTATCACAATAAAAATGGGCATGTGGGTATAACTTTTATAGCTTGATTTCATTTCCTTTGGATATATACCTTGGAGTGGGATAACTGGATAATATGCTAGTTCTATTTTTTTTTTTTAAGAACTTCCATATTGTTCTCCATTAGTCATTGTACTAATTTACATTCCTACCATCAGTGTATGAGAGTTTCTTTTTTTCTACCTCACTAGTATTTGTTATTTTCTGGTTTATTGATAATAGCCATTTTAACCAGGTTGAAATGGTATCTTATCATAGTTTTGGTTTGCATATTCCTGATAACTAATAATTCTGAATTTTTTTGTATATTTGTTCATCATTTGTATTTCTTCCTTTGAGAAGTGTCCACTTAGATCATTTATCTATTTTTAAATTGGATTACTTGTTTTTAAAGTTATTTTTTCTTTATACATTCTGGATGCTAATATTTTGAATTAATGAATTGATCTCCTTACCTGTTATTAGTTTATTCAGATTTTTTAAAATATTTACTGGTTTCAGTTTTTTTATGTACAGGGAATTAAACCCAGGGGCGTTTAAACACTGAGCCACATTTCTAATCCTTTTTAAAAATAATTTATTTTGAGACAGGATCTCAGTAAATTGCTTATGGTCTCACTAAGTTATTAAGATTGGCTTTGAACTTGTGATTCTTCTGCCTCAGCTTCCCGGCCACTGGGATTATAGATGTGCACAACCATGGCTGGCTCTATGTGGTTCAATTTTGATAGGTTATTATATGTCTAGAAATCTGTCCATTTCTTCCATGTTTTCCAATTTGTTAGAATATAGTTTTTGAAAATGATCTCTAAAGAGTCTTTGACTTTCTTCATTTATCAATTGCAATGACTTCTTTTTGAATTTTATTTATTTTGACTTTCTTTTTTTGGTTAGTGTAGCTCAAGGTTTTCAATTTTGATCTTTTCAAGAAGTTTTTTGTTTTGTTATTTTAGTCTAAAGATCTTTTGTTTTGCTATTTTAGTGTCAATTTCTGCTCTTATTATTTCTTTCTTTGTACTAATTCCTCATTTGGTTTGTTCTTGCTCTTCTATGATCTTGCATCATTGAGTTCTGTTTGAAGTCTTTCTAGTTTTTTTTTTTAAGGTATTCATTGCCATAAACTTTTCTATTAATACTGATTTTAATGTATAACAAAGATTTGGTAAGTTGTATTTCCATTTTCATTCACTTCAAGAAATATTTGAACTTCTCTTTTGACTTTCTCAGTGACAAACTGTGTATTTCAGAATGTGTTATTCATTCTCAATGTATATGTATGATTTCTAACATTTCTTTGGTTGTTCACTTGTAATTTCATTCCATTGTGATAGAGAGGGGGGGGGATGATTTTTTATTTGTTTAGACTTTTTTATGGCCTAATGGATAGTTTAGAAAAATTTTCATATACTGATAGAAAGTATTTGTATAATATAGCTGTAGAATGGAATGCTCTGTGAATATCTGTCAAATCCACTTCCTCTATGGTATAGTTTAGGTCTGATGTTTAACTATTGACTTCTTTTTGTCTAAATGATCTGTCCATTGATTAAAATAAGGTGTTAAAATCCCTATTATTGTATTGGAGCCTGTCTCTCCCTTTAAGTCCAATAGTATTTATTTTATAAAATTGAATATCTTGACATTAGGTACATATAGATTATAATCATTTATATCTTGTTGAATTGATCTCTTGATCATTATATAGTGACCTTCTTTGTCTCTTTGTACAGTTCTTGTCTTAAAGTCTCATTTGTCATATATAATATAGCTATTCCTGCTTGCTTCATGATTCCATTTGCTTGGAATATCATTTTCCATCCCCTCACTTTCAGTCTGTGTGTCTTCACCGTTAAAGTGAGTTTCTTGTAGGCAACATATTGTTGGACCTTCTTTTTTTGACCATTCAGACAATGTGCATCTTTTAATTGGAGAATTATTTCATTTATATCCAAGGTTATTATTGATTGGTAGGGACTTGTTCCTATAATTTTGTTGGTTTCCTTTTAGTTGCTTTTAATATTCTTTTTCCTTCTTCTCTTGTCATCAGTGTGGTTTGATGTTTTACAACACTGATGACATTTAATTCTTTTCTACTTTTCTTTATCTACTCTTTTCATGGGATTTATATTTTCACATGCTGTCATGATAATAGTTATCTTTCTTTAACTTCTGGATATAGAACTTACCTTATTTTGTAAGGCTGGTGTGGCAATCATAAACTTTCTAAAATTTTGTTTATCATGAAAGGAATATATTTTCCCTTTTTTCTGAAGGATGGCTATACTTGGAGTTGTAATCCTGGTTGGTGGTTATTTTCCTTTAGGACTTGAAATACATCATTTTATTTCTTCAATTTTATCAGTAGGGTTTCTTCTGATAAAAATGCTGTTAGTTTAATGGGGTTGTACTTAAATGTCACTTGGCACTTTTGCTGATTTAAAAATATTTTTCCTTTTCCTATACATTTGACAGTTTGAGTATAAAATGTTATTGTGAAGATTTTTTTTAGTCAAGTTTTTTGGGGTTCTATAGTCTGCTACACATAGATGTCATGTCTTTCTCAAGATTAGGGAGATTTTCTCCTATTATTTTATTGAATAGGTTTTCTGTGCCCTTAATCTTTATTTCTATATCCTCAGATATTCAAATACTGTGATTAATTGACAGTTTAATGGAGCCCCAAAGATCTTAATGCTCTCAACTCTTTCCCTCCCTGCCTTCTATTTCCTTCTTTCCTTCCTTCTCTTTTTTCTGTCTCATTCTCCTCTCTTCCTTTTCCCCCTAACATTAATCTCCTTCTTTATTTTGTCTGAATGGAACATTTCAAAAGCCCTGTCTCTGAGCTCAGATGTCATTTCTTCTGTTTGTTTCAGTCTGATTTTTAGATTTTCAACTGTTTTTTTATTTGCCCTATTGGTTGTCCTTTCCAAGATTTCTCCTTGGTTCTTTCTCTAAATCTTTTTGATAATGTTCTCATTATCTCATTGCCTTCCTAATTTTATTTAAATGTTTTCTATATTATCTTGAGTTTCATTTATTTTTTTAATAATCACTCTTGAATTATTTATGAGGCATTTCATACATTTTTTAATTTTTGGACTCTGTTTCTGTAGAGTTATGATTTTTAGGAGTCTGGAATGTTCCACCACAGGGTCAGAATCAATGGAACCAAATTATCATGGACTAAAAACCTCTGAAACTGTGAGTCAAAATAAATATTTTCTCCTTTATGTTAAATTTTCTTAGGTACTTTTCCACAGCAAAAAGAAGTTGACTAATTTTTTTTTTTGTGTCATATTCTCTTGCATTTTCATGTTTCTTGTGTTCCTATGTTGATCTTGGTACATACAGTGGATCAGAGATCTTGACTACTTTTATGGGATTGCTTTCTTCTGAAGAGGTGTCTTGGGGTTTCAGTGTTGGCTTTATTTTCAGTTAGGCATTATGTGGTTTTCTTATAGCTTCTTTGGGTGTGATTAGTGAGTTTGGATGCAGTGCAAACCTTGTTGGAGTCAGAGAGACCCACTGTCTCAGTAGGCCCTAACATTTTAGGCAGGTGTGGTATAGACAGTGGAGTATGAGGGGTGTATACTGTATAGCTAGAGCTACAGTGGAAGTGATGGCCCCTGTCAGGTGAGTGGAGTTTCCTCAGGCACTGTTGGTGTTGGCTCTGTTACTTGTAAAGCTCTCTTGCACTGGCTGTACCTGTAGCAGTGAGGGATGTGAAACACTTGTCCTTCAACCAGTTGTACAAGCTTAGGAACTTCACTAAGGCATGTAGTGGTAGGGTTTCTGTGGAATTCACACCAAGTCCTAATAGCGGTGCATGGTTAGTCCAGAGTTGGAACTGTGTAGTTGTGGTGGAAACAGGAAATGTGTTATCTTCTGCTATATCTGTAGCAGTGCCTATTTAGGAGCAGGACCTTGGTTTCTTCTCTTCCCCATTCATGTATGCCTGGTGATGGGGAAATCACAGGGTTTTTCTCCCTCTGACTTTTTTAACTGTAATGCCTACCGGGGAACAATGGGGAGTTGGATGCATCCTGAACTGGGCAAAATTCTTCTTGGCATCTCTTTGGTCACGTGTGTCCAGGAATGGGGTGACAGCTGGGTCTTTTCTACCCTGGACAAGAGTCTGTGGGCGTGAATGAGAGTGGGACATGGCTATAATAGGACAAATTTCTCTTCAGACCTCCTTTGACCATGTGCCCTGGGGACATTGGCAAGGATGTGGAACAACTTGTATATGTTGCTTTTAAGAATGTGAAATAATACAACCATCTTGTAAAACACTCTGGAAAATTTTTATATGATTAAATAAATGTACATTTACTATAAACTTCAGCAATTCTACTTTTTCGAATTTATTCAAGAAAGACAAACATGTAACTACACTTAACACTGACCCTTATATTAATAGTAGTATTATTTATATTTTTTATAGCAGACTAACACTGCGGTATAGCAACACCAACGATTTTTGTATATTGATTATTTTTCCCCACAGCTTTGTCAAATTCATTTTCTAAGTATTAATGTTTGTCTTTTTTTTCTGGTGTAGTTTGGATTTTCAGATGATCATCATTTGTAGATCATGTCATTTGTAAACAGTGTTGATTGAACTTCTTGTTTTCCTATTTTGATGGCCTTTATTTCATATTATGCCATATTGCTCTGGCTAGGAGTTCTAGCACTGTTGAATAAAAGTGGTGAAAGTGATCATCATTGTCATGTTTCAGGTCTTAGAGCAAAAAACTTTCAAGTTTCCCCAATTCAGTATAATGTTAGCTGTTGGCTTATTACAAATGGCCTTTATATAGAGAGGTATGTTCCCTCTGTCTTTAATTTGTTCAACATTTTTTTTATCATGAAACAATGCTGAATTTTATCAAATGCATCTTTGCATCTATTGAGATGATAATAATTTTTGTTCTTCATTCTGTTGATGTGGTGTATCATATTTACTGATTTGCATAAATATTGAACCATCTTTGAACCCCGGAATGAGTCTCATTTTATCATGGTGAATAATCTTTGTAATGTGCTGTTGGTTTTTGTTTGCTAGTATTTGAATGAGGAACTTTGCATCTATGTTCATCATATTGACTTCTAGTATTGTGTGTATCCTTCCTTATCTGTTTTTAGTATCAGGGTATTGTTGGCCTTGTAGAATGTGTTTGGAAGCATTCCTTCATTTTCTATTGTAGAAATAACTTAAGGAGAATGAGTATTCTTTAAATGTTTGGTAGAACTCAGCAGTGAAGACATCTGGTTCTGGGCTTTTTTTTTAATGGGATGCTTTTTATTACTGATTCAGTCTTGTTACCATTTGTTTAATTTTCTTTTCATGATTCAGGCTCAGTAAGAGGAATATGTTTAGCAATTGTCCATATCTTCCAGGTAATAAAATCTGTTTGCATATAATTGTTCATAATAATGTCTAATGATTCTTTGTATTTCTGTGATATCAGTTGAAATGTGTCACTTATTATCTCTGATTTAATTTACTTGAGTCTTCTCTCTCTCTCTTAGCATACTTAAGAGGTTGTCTATTTTGTTAGTCTTTTCAAAGAACAAGCTCTTTAAAAAAATCTGTTGGATTAAGTTTTTAGTCTCCATTTATTCCTGCTTTGATCTTTAATAATTCTTTTCTTCTACTAATTCTGGGCTTATTTTTCCCCTCATTTTTCTAGTTACTTGAGAGGCATTAATAGGTATTACTGGGCTATTTGTGATGTTTGCACTTTTGGATGTACACACTGGTTGCTATAAATTTCCCTTTTCAGGCTGCTTTTTCTGTGTTTCCTAGGTTTTGATATGTTTTGTTTCCATTTTCTCTTGTTTTAAGAAAGATTTTAATTTCCTTGTCAATATCTAACTTGATCTGTTCATTGTTCAAAAGTAAGTTACATTTTCACCTATTTTATATGTGGTCAGCAAAGATACTTGATAGGATTTCAGTTTTTAAAAAATTTGTTTGAAGTTTGGCATAAAAATTTTTTTGAAGTTTGACCTTTCCAGGTGAGTGTAGCATGAGCTGATGAGAGGAATGTACTCAATAGCCATCAGATAGAGTGTTCTGTAAATGTTGGTTAGGTCCACTTGACCTGGGGTGCAATTTCACTCTTGTTTCTGTTGATCGTATGTCTGGATGATCTGTTGTTGAAAGTGGGTCTTAAAGCCCCCAAGTATTATTGTACTGGAGTCTCTCTTTCCCTTTATGTTTACGAATATTTGCTTTATATTTAGGTACACCAATTTGGGTGGATATATATTTAGAATTAGTATTTTATCTTGCTGAATTGACCCCTTTATCATTGGATAATGACTTTACATCTTATTGCTTTTGATTTAATGTCTGTTTTATCTGATATAAGCACACCACTCTTGCTTTCTTTTGGAATCCATTAGCAGGAACTCTCTTATTCCCTCCTTTCCCTTTTAGTACTTTTGTATCTTTAGAGGTGAAGTGAGTTTCTTGTAAGCAATACAGAATTGGTTCTTGTTTTCTATATCCAATCTGTCATGACATATTCTTGAATTAGAGAAATGAATTCATTTATATTCAAGGTAATTACTGACAGGTAAGGTCTTACTATAGTCTGGGTCACTTTATTATAGTTCTATTTTTTTTCTCACTCTTTTATAGTCTTACTTTGTGGTTAGGAGATTGCTCTTACAAAGTGTGCTTTGAATCCTGGATTATTTATTTTGGTTTGTATATTATAGATTTTTGTTGTTAACATGACACAAAAATCTTTTGATTATAATAAGCTGTTCTTTAATGAGAGCAATTTAACATGACCATGAAGATATCCCTCCCCTTCTCTAATATACTAATGTAGTCCATTCCTTCCCACATTTTTAATTTTTTTTTTTAATCTTATTTTGGTGTTTTCTTGCTGCTAGGGATTGACCCTAAAAGCTCATGCATGCCAGCTACACAATCTATTGCAAAGTTACTCTCCAAGCCTCTCCATTGTACATCTTTCTATAGTGCTTATCTCTTTTTATATTGATGTAGTTATTTTTATTTGTTTTGCTATTAGCCTTCATACTAAATATATATTTTAGTCAGTTGTTTTTTTTTTTGGCTGTTGTGACTAGAACACTCACCCAGAACAGTTGTAGGGAAGGGAAGGAAAAATTTATTTGGGGCTCATTGTTTTAAGAGGTCTCAGTCCATAGACAGCCAGCTCTATTCCTCAGGGCTTTTGGTAAAGAAAAAAACATCATGGTGGAAGAGTGTGGTGGAGGAAAATAGCTCACATGATGATTAGGAAGCAGAGAGAGAGATCCCACTTGCCAGATAACAAAATATATACTCCAAGGCCACACCCCCCAGGGACCCACCTCCTCCTGCCATGTTCTACCTGCCTTCAGTTATCCCTCAGTTAGTCTCATCAGAAGATTCATTCATTGATTGGATTAAAACTCTCATAACTCGATTATTTCTCCTCAAAACCTTCTTTCATTGTCTCACACATGAGCTTTTTGGAGATATCTCACATCCAAACCATAATAATATATAAACAATTTCTTACCATATTTATAATATTAAAGCATTCTGAGTTTGTATAGTTGTTTTTACCATGAATTTTATAATTTCTCATATTTTCTTCTTACACATTCATATTCCTTTCATTCAGCTTAATGAATGTCATTTTATGCCTGTATGTATGTATGTATTTGATATGAGATCTTGCCATGTTGCCCAGACTGGTCTTAAACTACTGGGTTCATGTAATCCTCCTGTCTTACCCTCCCAAATAGCTTAGACTATAGGCATGTGTCACTGTGTCTGGCTGAGAACTTCCTTAATTTTTTTTTTTTTTTTTTTTTTTTTTTTGTAAGACAGGTCTGATGGAGCTACATTCTCTCAGCTTTCATTTTTCCTGGATATCTTCATGTATCGTTCATTCCTGGATGATACCCTGGGTACAGTAGTTTATTTAAAGTTTATTTTTTCTTCAGCACTGTGAAAAGCTCATGTTACTTTCTCCTAGCCTGTAAGGGCTCTGGTGAGTAGTTTGCTGTCAGGAAAATTGGGACATCTTTAGATGATCTTTCTTCTTGCAGTCTTGAGTGTCTTCTCTTTCCTTTCATCTTCGAGAACTTGATTATCAGATATCTTGGGGTAAACATGAGTTAAATATGACTCGTGGCATTTGAGCCTCCTGTATGTGGATCTCTGTATCCTCCTCTAGGTTGGAAAGTTTTCTGCTATTGTTTCTTTGAATAAGCTTTCTATCCCCTTTGGCCTCCTTAAGTCCTCCTTAAACCCAATAACCAAATATTTACTATCTTAACGCTGTCCCAAAATTCCTGTAAGATTCCTACTTTCTCTGTTGTTGCTTTTTCTGTCCGGCTATGATTTTCAGATAGTCTATTCTTTTGTAAAAATATTTTTTTAGTTGTCAATGGACCTTTATATTATTTATTTAAATGTGGTGCTGAGAGTATAAGGTCTACCAGGCAAGTAGTTTTTGTCTATTTAGTTCACTGGTGTGTCTGCAGAGCCTAGAACCATGGCTAACACATCAAAGATACAATGAATGACTGATATAGGAATAAATGAATGAATACAACTGTGAGTGAAGCCAATACCTGCTATGTAGGATAGCTTTAAGGTTTAAATATAATATTACATCTACTATCATCATATACTGCAAACACTCAAAAAACACAGACTTTCCCTTGAATTTTGAATCACCATGATACACAAATTTCAGCTACAATTCCAAGGATTTTCTTACTGGAAACAATAATAATTATAATAATAAATCAAGAGAAATGAGTGTGCCAATTCAATGGCATGAACATGGTATGCTTTATTTTTTAGTGGAAGGATTATCAAGATCAACCCACCTTGTGCTTTTTTCTTACCAAAGAATCCATCATCATGGAAGGACTAAGTTATTTCAGTTGCTGTGTGAACTGTGAAAAATGTGTGATAGAGCACTATACTAATACTATTTACTGTTATAAATCAGACTTTGTATGAGTAGAAGTGGGAATATTTATGAGGATGATGGGAGATATTTAGTTCTTAGAGTTATCATGTTAAAATTTCATAAGGACAAAAGTGATCTTCCAAGTCAAATCATACACATTGTTTATTTATGCAAATCTTAATTAATATTTTTTCTGTCCAGACTGTCCACTCCTACCTTACTTTACCTTTGTTTGTTATGCAAATGAATTGGTTAGAGAAGTAGATAAAGCTTTGCAAAATTTTAAGTGTATTACATTATCAAAGAAATCCCATTTCTCATTAATATCAATCTTTTTAATTGGGCATTTATCTTTATGTTCTGGGAGCTTTTGTGAAACAGTGTGGTCATTCAAAAAGTAGTGGATTCAATTATTTTTCTGGAAAATTACTGAAATGTAAGTTCTCAAAATAGAAAGCTAAAATTTAGCCTGAAGAGCTTTGAAAGCAAGACAAACATAGAATTTCAGTGCACCAAGTATGTAGTATTAAAAAACTCATAAGGTTGTTTCTTGTGGGAAGGTCAGAGTAATTAGTTTGCTGAATCATAAAAAAAATAGGATAGAATTCTAACACATCAGCTATTTCTCATGAGAAATTAGACCAAGGTTCCTCATTTTGCACATTTACACTATGTTGAGATCATGCCTGTATAGTGATGTACAGTGGAATAGATATAACATTGTTTTTATTTATTTTTATTGGTTCAAATAGTTATATAGAACATTAGGATTCATTTTGACATAATTATAAATGCATGGAATATAATTTGCTCCAATTCATTCCTGCTCCTTTCTCCTTCTTTTCCACTTCCTATACTATACTGATCTATTTATTTATACTTTTTTATATTAGTGTCTCGTAGATATACATAGTGGTGAAATTCACTGTCGTATATTCATATATGTACATTGGAAAGTTAGATCAGATTTATTCCACTGTTTTTTGTTATGCCATCTCTCCTCCCTCCCCATCAATCCCCTTCTACTCCCCTGATCTTTATTTAATTTTGATGGAATTCCCCCTGCTCATTTGTTCTCCCTCTCCCTTTTCCCTCCCTCTATCCTGTATTTCCCTTATTTTAGATTAATTCCTGCATCTCAGAGAAAACCTTGGACTTTCTGGGTCTGGCTTATTTCAGACATTATAGTCTCGAGTTCTATCTATTTTCCAGCAAATGACATCATTTCATTCTTTTTCATGATCGATTGTGTTTATATACCACATTTTCTTCATTTTCTTTATCCATTCGTCTGTTGAAGGGCACTTAGGTTGGTTCCATCACAAGGGTATTGTGACTTGTGTCACTACAAACTTTGATGTAGCTGTATCCCTATAATATGCTGATTTTAGATCTTTTGGAAATATACTGAGGAGTGAGATAACAGGATCATATGGTGGTTCCATTCCTGATTTTTTGAGGGATCCGTATACTGCTTTCCAGGGTAGTTGTACTCACTTGCAGTCCCACAAACAAGGTATGATTGAACCTTTTCCCCACATCATTGCCAACACTTATTATTTGAATTCTTGATTATTGCCATTCTGACTGGAGTGGGATGAAATCTCAAGGGGGGTTTAAATTGCATTTCCTTGATTTCTAGAGATGTTGAACATTTTTTCATATGTTTGTTAGCAATTTGTATTTCTTTTTTTGGGAAGTATCTGGTTAGTTCTTTTGCCCATTTATTAATTAGATTATTTGCTTTTCTGGTTTTCAGTTTTTTGAGTTCTTTATATATTCTGAATATCAATGCCTTATCTGAGGAGCAGGTGGCAAAAATCTTGTCCCATTCTGTAGGCGCTCTCTTCACACTCTTAACTGTTTTCTTTGCTGTGTAGATGCTTTTAGTTTGATGACCACCTGTGATTTTTAGATTTATTTCTTGTGCTTTAGGGGTCTTGTTAAGGAAGTTGGTTCCTGTACCAATATAGCCAATTTTTTTTCTAGTACGTAAAGAATTTCTGGTTTTATTCCTAGGTCTTTATTATATTTCGAGTTGATTTTTATGCAGGGTGAGAGACAGGGGTCAAATTTCATTCTTCTAGATATGGATTCCCAGTGTTCCCAGTACCATTTGTTAAAGAGGCTATCTTTTCTCCAATATATGTTTTAGCACCTTTGTCTGATATCAGATAACTGAATTTATGTGGATTTGTGCCTGTGTCTTCTATTGTGTTCCTTATTCTTCACGTCTGGTTTGGTGCCAGTGCCATGCTATTTTTGATACTATAGCTCCACAGTATAATTTGAAGTCAGGTATTTTGATGCCTCCAGCGTTGTTCTTCCTGTTAAAGACTGTTTTGGCTATTCTGGCCTCTTATTTTTTTCTAAATAAATTTTAGCGTTGCTTTTTCTAGTTCTGTGAAGAATTTGGCTTGACTATCTCCCTTGCTGAAGTATGGTAGAAGTACATCATCAAAGGACCGTGTGAATGGCTGACCCTGGAAGCTGTCCATCAGTCAGGAGAGGCCCCTTCAGGTGGACACTTTCACCCGTAGAGGAGGGCCTTCAGTTTCTCATAACGTTCTACCTCTTCCCCAGACACCATCATTATGAAAGCCATGTGCTCACTGGGTTTGTTCATGAATGAGCCAGACTGAACCATGTGGATGGGTACTCAATCTTGACAGTAGACATGATTTAGATGAGTAGAGAGGGCTGCAGAATAGACGAACACGTAAAAATTACACAAAGGCACGGAGGTGGGCTCAGCGGCATATGAGCTATGGGGAATGGGGAAGGAGTAAGAATAAGTGTATGAAAAGTAAGCTTATGACTGGTGGGGCATATTTCATTCAGAATTTAATTCTAGGTAGTAAATTTTAATAAAGAGTCTAGGTAGTCCCTCAGGATGGACTAGGAAAACTAAAAAGTAGAATATATAGAAAGACCAATATAGTACAATTATCATATTCCAGGCTAGAAACAAACAATGAGAATATGACTTGAGGGAAAAACAAAGAAAAATTTAAAAGTCATTATTTATTATTATTCAGTAATATACCAAGAGTTAGTAGCTCACATATCACCAACTCATAATCAATATGTATTATGCCCCTTATTGTATTGTAAGATCAGAATTTTCCAGTAGGAGAGTTGTCATTGTGATTGAGGAACTAAAATCCAATGTGCTAAATGGTATTCTGTTGGGGAAGTGGCCAGTGTGTGGGGGGTTTATTATTATAATATATATAATGCAGACCACAGAGAGGACAGTTTGTGTGGAACTTTGGAAAAGGAGGGAAGCAAAGCAGACATGTTTTTCTTGCTCTTCCAACTCACTTCTTTGCCCCCCTGGGCCACAGCTGCCCCAGGCCTCCTTAGCTTTCAGACTTCTCATCCTGGTGAGACAGAATCATCCTGAAGGACTGTAGGTCACTCACTTGGAATCAACACTTTACTACATTGGCAGCTGGGAGTTTGAATGGACTAGAGTTGGCAACAAAACCATAGATATAATAAGGAAATAAAATTTCTGAAATGTATGACTCATATTAGTTTTATATAACTGAATGCCAAATATGAGTCTTAGGACATTTCTCAGAGGACATTTGTCAGGTCACTGATAGATTCAATGTTTGGATGAGAAAATGTGCAAATCTCTGGGGTTTCTTTGTCCTGCCCTCTGGGCAACTGCATCTAATGGAAGCTTCTGGTTTGTTATTTGGAAGTTTGTTCATACATTCAAGAAACTCTGAGAGCTATCCCAAGCCCTTCAGGTACAAAATAAAGGTTCAGTGGGAGAAATAGGCAACAGGTACGTGGGTACAGGAGAGGGGTGTCTGTGCACATGTGTGGAGGCAGGGAAGGTAGTAATGTTTCCTACAAAAATATAAACTTAAATGAAATACTTCTGGGCATAAATTAAGGGAAGATCAGTGGTAGATAGTTAGGCAAAGAAAAAGGGATAAAGGCAAAGGAATTCTAGGCTCAGCACAGAGCTTGAAGCCAAATTGTACTTGGAAATTTTAGAGAGATGTCTACAATATCATCAGTACATAGGAAAGGCCCTTTGCTCCCTGAAAGCTTTCTTTATCTCTCACTCAAAAATAAGTGACTTATGGCCCCAAATAAAAGCTGACTATTTTAGACACTATATGAAGGAGAAGGGCTCCTTGAAACACTTCGTGTGACAGGTAATAGGACTGTGCCCTCCCGAACGGTGGATGCATTGATGACTCTGCAGTTTTACTAGGTTCACTGCTAATGAAGGAAGCCTCTTGAAGGAGGAGGAAGGACTTGGCATTCTCTGTGGATTCCTTAAGCCAGCCTGGCTTTCTCTGTTTTAAAGGTGATATTGTTTACTGGGTGAGGAGGTGTGAGGTCCCTCACCAGTGGTTCAGCGAGGAGGCAGGAGCTCTGAAACAGGGTTAGGTGTCCAGTGGGAAATCCATGTGACTCTATTGTCCAAACAAAATGTCACTAAGCATCAGAGTCCAGAAATATCAGTCTTCCATAAGAAGAACATCTATTCCAGGACCTTGCACCCTTTCCCTGACTTAGTGTCAGATTTTTATGTGGTCTTTCTAAATAATAATTACGTATACGAAAAGCCAGAGTCTCACACCAGCATGAGGAATCATTAAAAAAAAAAATCAATAAAGAAAAACCTAATGTTTTCAGTATGAGGAAACAGAAAGTCTGTTTAGTGAATAACTTAACTAATTAGCTGATAGATAATTGCTACCATTCTGCTACAGTTTCATTAGGTTTTCTCTGTTCAGCAGTGAAAGACCCAAGAAATCCTTGATGGCAACTAGAAATATGATATTAAATTAAAAGCCATCTTCAGAGTGTTGTGTGACATTTTCCTTTGAGATGCCATTTGGCGATCCCAAGCTCTGCTCCCTGCAGACTGTCCTTCATTCTGTACCTCGCATGTCAAGCTTCCTATGGTATTTGTGAAGTGTCTCCAAGCACATAATGTTCTTTAAACCATGCAGTTATTTTCACTTTTTCCTGTTTTCTAACTTGCCATTCCATGTTTAACCAAATAATTTCTTCATAAGACAATAAACAGAAACTTATTCAAATCTCTATTTAAAAATTCCATAAATTCCTTAACATAGTTTTCTATAAAAGGGGGGGGGGGGCTAATATTTAATGCATGCTTATTAGGAGCAGGGGGAACTACATGTATATTTCTAATAAATTCTCAGAAAAACTCATGAGGTAGATATACTCAATTTATGAAAGGGGACATTTCATAAATGAAAACTGAAAGAGGTAAAATAATTGTTCAAGGTCATAGAGTTCCTGCTGAGCAAGGATCTGAGCATGGATCTGCACAGTGACACAGTTCTTCCTCGTTCTCTTACACTGCTATTTGTAAATAGGAGGGAATTCCAAAATGGTAGGGTGCCATAGACCCTCTAACTACAGAGCAAGGTATTTTTATATTTGTGTTTTAATAGGCAACTTGGTAACTAGAATTTTAAAGTGACTTAAACAAATAACACCACAAAATAAAGAAGCCACAAAACTCAGCCTAACAGAAGTTTTCATTTTGTCTGACAAAGTATGACATCTGAGATGTTAAGGAGAGATGGTTTTAAAATACCAACCCAAAGCAATGGGGCTTTAATTTCAGAAATAAAAAATAAAATGATTAAAACAAATAAATGATGATATTCACTCCCACACAATACTTAAAGAAGGGGAAATGTTATTTGAATCAATTAGTTTTCTCCATGAGGATTCATATATAATTATTTGCATTTTGAAAACAGTTTTAGTAACACATACCATGTTTAATAATAAGAATTGCAAATGCTAAAAATCCCCAAAGTAATTATAGACATGTAAGAAAACTACATAAGCACTCTTGTGGGATGTGCTTCCTCTATCATGGATGATTAAATATTATACTAACCAGCACTTAAAAATATGTTAAATACCCTGAGTTATTTATTATGCAATGTACACATGGATAAAAATATCATAATGTATCCCATAAATACATACAATTTTTGTATGTCAGAAAAACTTAAAAATCATGCAACATTTTCCCATCACAAAAAGCATTTACTGAGTATTTAAGAGAGATGCATTTCATAGCAAGACTACTGTGAAGTCAGTGAGAGGGAGGAGGTACAGAAAAGCAAAGAAGAGGTCAAAATCAGCAACAGAATCTTAGCTCAGGAGCCAGGAACTCCACATAGGGGAAAAACAAAACAAAAGGAAACAAAACAAGCTGTTGACTTTACCTACAAAGGAATATTTAGTGCAAAATAAGCAAGTTCCCTGGGAAAGCTTGAGGTAAGATAGCATTTAAACTACAAATATCAAGACAGGATCTCTTGAAATCTAAGTGCTATGTTTTATCATGAGTTCTTTTATTCCCAGGAGAGTCCTCTTTGCTCCTCTCCCTCTCCCCTCCTTTTCTTCCTTCTTAAGACATTGAGTGAAGATGGACTCATTGTACACACACAGATCCTCGAGGTCTTTCTTGAAAAGATCTGGAGTTCTTATTTCTAGCTCAAATATGGGCTAACATGTTCATTAGGCCAGAAAACGTCAGATTTTGTGTCCTTTTCTGGTCACTTGTTCATTTTTCTGTGAATTCCTTAGCTTTTGCTATAATCAAGGAGTAAGAGAGAGCACCATTGATTCAGTTAAAGTAAGTTCCTTGACAAAAATCTAGGTGTTTTATGCTTTTCATGTTTTAAAAAAATATAGAAACTATCACTCTTATTATTTCCTATTTGTAGAAGATTCAAAAGTTAGAAAAGCTAGAGAAGGCAAATATCCATGATCCTACCAAAGATAGTCTGTCCCTATTAATACACTGAAATATTTATGTATTTTTTCATTTATTTTATCTATTATTTATATATAGATAGATACATGTAAATGTAAACATTTATTATATCTATTTCCACTGTCAACACTACTTTGTGCTAACTACTATTTTGGAATATAGAGGCTGGGGATGTGGCTCAGTGGTACAGTGCTTTCCTGGCATGCATGAGATCCTGGGTTCCATCCCCAGCACTACAAGAAAGAAAGAAAGGAAGGAAGGAAGGAGAAAAGAATTAGTATACTTTAATATAATAATGAACAAAATAGATATAATCCATGCTCTCAGTTCCTAGTATGTATTTTGGGTGAGGACACATGCAGATAGATATTGACCAAACATTCACACACGTAGCTAACTTGTACTGTGATTTAGTACTGTGAAGAATTTATGACATGAGATATTATAAGAGCGAACTGTATCTTATCAAATCACTAGGAATCAGATAGTTCCTCACTAAAGGGGATTTGTGATGAGATCTTGAATTTGAGTAGAAATAAGGAAATGAAGAGAAAAGTGTGGAGTTAAAAAGAGGAGACAGGAGAGTAAATTCCAGGCAGAGGAAGTGACCGATGCAGACTCTGAATTGGGAAATGAAGAAGATGCATTTGGCAAACAAGCAAGCGTCTGAGATGCAGCAGCCCCCACCATGATGTCAAACAGGTACCAGGTGCCAGACCATAGTTTTTCTTTTAGATTGTATTATTGATTTTGGTTTTCATCATTAAGACAATAGGAAGCCATCGTATTATTTTAAGCAAGGTACTTATGTGATGAGATTGACTTTTTAAAAAGCCACACTTGGATGCAAAATTGCCTAGGAGATTGGAGGGGAGGCCAATGGATTCAGTGGAAAGGTTCTGTGGTTTTGCTAGTACTTGAGAGCTAGAGCAATGGCATAGACCTGGGTGGTAGTGGAGAAATCAAAAGGTGGGCAGGCTTAAGAGATACCTAGAAGCTTAAGTAGTCAATGCTTTCAATTGACTGACTGTGGGAAGTGAGGGAAGCATCCTAAGTGACCCTAAAGTTCTTGGCCTGTTTAACACAACAGAAGGTAATTGCTGCTATAGGAGAGGTTTAAAGTTGTAAGGTTTGAAGAGAAGCTCAAACTGCATTCAGTTTGGGGCATGCTTAATTTAATCCTTCAGACTTTTATGGTTGAAATATAGGTAAGCAATTGAGTGTGGTAAATACATTTTGGCATCCTCGGGGCTAGTGGAATTGAAGCTATAGGTTGAATAAAAGTATACTGCTGGGATCTCTTTGTTTCTCTCTCTTTTGTCAATTCCTCATGAAAGTGATGGTACCTAAAAAAGAATGTCTAATAAGCTTATGATCTGATGCAATTTAATTTTTCCATAGCTGTTTCAAGAGAGATTGCTGTTTCTCAAGTAAGGAAGGCTGCATATAGGAGTAGGGTAATCAAAACTGTTTTAAATATTTTAAAATATTTTTGTCTCATGCTTATATTAAAGTTTGATCACCTTATCTATGGTGTAGAGAAAATAGCACACATCAATTAGGATTAGGTTTTATTCATAAAACAGTGACCTGAACACACAAGGGATTGTCTCTCTTCATGTGGATAGAATCTAACGATTGCCATCTGGGGTCAGTCAGTATGTTGGCTCCACAGTTATCAGGATTCTAGGTTTAAAATATGGTTTAGGATATTAAGGTCATTTCATGATCCACAATGGCTGCTATAGTTTCAGCTGTCACATGTATGTTCCTGGAAGCAAATATAAAATAGAAGAAGGGTACTATCCACCCAAAACTACAAGAGAAGCTGAAACTATCCTTCAAGAAGACACTTTGCCACCAGAAATATCTACTTTCCTTTTCTGTCAGTGAGAAAAAAGAGAGTGTGTATGTGTATGTATGTGTGTGTGTATACATATATGTATGTGAATATGTACACACACACACACACACACGCAACTTAGTTGATCTCTCTGAACATGTGGAGACTAGGTTTAATTTCGGGATATGTTGTTAATAATCTTTGTTACCTTTACAAACCACTCTATGAAGAATAAATGGTATACTATGTGAAAAGGGCGTTTTATAAATATTAGTATAGTGTTACCTATCATCATTTACAGTATAATTGGCACTATAGACACTTGAAAAATAGTTCAATCTTTGTTATAAGAATTGAAAGCCTACCTGGATTTTAAAATTATGATTCTATAAATATAAGTTATTCTCTTAAATGGATGAGCATTGCTTTTCCATAGCTATACTAAAATACAATTTTGTGTCTTCCTTTCTTTGCATTCTAAGCATTGTCTCATATATCTATGTAATATTCATAGCCATCAATTTAATGGCTGCAAAATGCAACAAGATTATTTTGTAAATATGCTATTTTAGTAATTTATCTGAGGGAAGCAGAGGCCCCATTTTCATTTTTCTTTGATTCATGCTTTATTGTGTTATTTTACTATTCCAAAAAAGTATTAATTTTGTATTATTCCTGATTTTAAAGAGAGCTGTTGGTTTATTCCTTATTTTCTTTAAGCTTTTATCTCAAATACTTGTTAAATTTCAATTTGTGGCATCTACTACTATGATTATTTAAATTTTATATGTCAGCATAATACATTTTGTTAATGGATTTTTTTATTAGATTTTTGTATTTCTGGTAAGACTTTATTCTGTTTTGTAGATAATTTTCTTACTGTATTATCAAATACAGTATGAAATAAGTTTATGTACAATTTAAATTTTATTTAAAGTTGATGTTAGTCTGTTGACTTATGGCATGATAATAGTAACATATGTTATTCACCATGTGCTATTTACTTTTTACTTTTTTTCCCTAACTTCAACATTGGGAACAGAATATCCTGAAATTAAACCTGGTCTCTACATGTTCAGAGAGGTCAAGTTGCATATATTCAACATTATGGAACTATAGAATATAGAAATGAACTGTTTCTTAAACACTTGAATGAACTCATCCCACAAAACCAGATTCCTCCAGAACTTTTTGGGGGGAGAAGATTCTTTTAAAATGCTTCAAGGTCACAGATAGTAGTAGCCTCTCCCATTTATTGCTGCTTCCTCATGGTTCTATGTTGAGATGCTGACACTGGCTAAGATGCCCAAGGCTGCTGGCTTTCTTGCAGGACACACTGAGCTTACTTCCCTTGCAAGGAGCCACAGCTGGGGGTCCTGCAGCTGAGCAGTGGAATGTGAGAGGAAATGATAGGCACCATTTCTGTGGCTGCTTTGCACTGATCCCTGTGACTTCCACAGTCATCTCTCTTGTCTGCCTGGCTGCAGATGGATGGATGCCCAAGTCACTGCCCAGAGAAAAGCTGCTCAGGAGTCAACCAGACCACAAGGGGCTTGCTGTACATAAAAATAAACTTTTATTTAAAACTTTCACATTACTTGTTACAGCAGGAAATATTATTTACTCTAATATATTTGGTTAAAAAAATGTTTCCAAGAAAAGTAGACATTTTAGCAAATTTATTAACAGGTTGTAAGTTTCTTAAAATTTGAAGTCTTTGTATTGTTTTAGTTTTCTTTCTGTAAAAAACAAAAACAAAACACAAGACAATGCCTTTCCCATTCCTAACTTATTTTTTGCCAATATTTTTCTTTTCACTGTGCTACAGGGAAGTTAGTTTTGGTATTTTCATTATTACCTTTTAGCATGGCTATAGCACAGCATGTGTGTTTCCTACCCCTTTCTTCTCTCCTCCCTTCTATTTAATGACATTTCCCTTGTGGCAGAATATTTGGTCAATATTTTTAAATTTTCTATATAGTGTTGAGAAATAAGTTCTTTATAATATTTGCCAATTTCAATAGGAGCTTATCAAGTTGTTGCTGTTTTAGTGTATTATTCAAGTGTTATATATTTTTCCATTCTATTTCATTGTGAATATCTTAAAATTTCAATCAGTACTTGCTGGATTTACTAAGTTTATTCTTGTGTCATGGTACCTATATTTAGGGAACATAGGGAGTTTTTGTTTTCACTTAACAAAAATAATTCTTAAAAAAAAAGTTAAAAATATATTTCTGCCAGGCACAGTGGGGCACACCTATAATCCCAGAGGCTCAGGAGGCTGAGGTGGGAGGATCATGAGTTGAAAGCTAGCCTCAGCAACTTATTGAGACCTTAAGCAACTTGTTACATACCTGTCTCAAAGTAGAAGGTAAAAAGGGCTGGTGATGTAGCTTAGCAGTTGAATGTCCTTGGGTTCAATCCCCATTAACCTCCCACCAAGAAAAAAAAAGTGTGTGTGTGTGTGTGTGTGTGTAGATTAGTTTTATGAAGAAAAGGGTTACAAAATGAAGTTGAGCAAAAGGAGAGAGGTTTAACTATTTTTGTTTTTCCAAAAATTTTATTCTTCCTTGAATGCACAAAAAATTCTTTAACTTCTTTAATGACATTTGATTCAAAACTAAGTATAAAAGCAATGTAAGCTAATAACATTGATCACCACTGTGCTAACTCTAAAACCAGAGAACTGAGTGATAGCACAGATCTGATTTTGTTCCCGGACTTTCCTATAGTGCAAAGATGGGGTCCATCAGGGAGGAACAAAGGAATCAATGTGAAGAAACTGTGAACTCTAATATTTTAGTGACATCTGAAATTTTTTCCAAAATAATAAAACCATGGCTAAGAAATCCATTAACTTTTATGTAATTTAAAGTCAGTGAATGTTTGAGAGCAAAATAATTTGGAAATATAACAGAGCATTTTTAGATTAACCTTTTTTTTTTCCAAGAGCATTAATCCTAAAATTAAAATACTGGTAGAGTTTTTCCTTTAGTAGGGCAATCGAGTCTAGTAAACATGTTGTGAGTCAGATAGAAAGGTATGGATGGAAAGAATATTTTGTGTTCTTTCTAAAACATGTTTATGTTCTAAATTTTTTTTTAAAATTTCTTAACCTTCAGTCTCCATTCCCATTGTATACCCCAACCCCTCTCATCCCAAGGTATTGATTTTATATCTGCTATTTTAAAACAGGTAGTTTTGAGTACATGTTTTTGATTCTTTTGATTAAATAATATTATGCTCTGGATTATGTCATTCCATGCTTTTGAAAACCATCAGTGGGTAGCTCCACCCCTGCTGCCAACACCTTCAGGCTGTCTGTTCCTTTAATGCTCCACGGTGAGGTGTGCTTGGTATCCACGTGTCATCTTGGTCCTCCCCAGTGATGGCCGCTGTTTCCGCACCTCTGGAAGCACTGCTCTTCCATTCTCCATTGGGAACTGTGCAAGGACTTTGTTGACATATAAAGCCTGGATCTGCTGAGTTAGTTAACTCCAAAGAAGTGCTACCATCTTGCTTTCCTGAGTGGCTGCGCCACTTGACATACACACAGACATCTTTTGGAGGTGGATTTTTAAAAATAAAATTAAAATATTTAAAAACAATGCTTAAGCATTTGTTTATATTTTGTACGTTTTTCTGCCAATTTTGCCATTTTAATTTTTCCAGGAACTTATTCATGTAATCTATTTTTAGAGTATATTTTATTTGTTCATAATTTCCTCTTTTTTTTTTTTTTTTGCACCAGGAATTGAACCCAGAGGCACTTAAACACTGAGCCACATTATCAGTCCTTTTAAAATTTTTGGGCTGGGGATGTGGCTCAAGCGGTAGCACGCTCTCCTGGCATGCGTGCAGCCCCGGTTCGATCCTCAGCACCACATACAAACAAAGATGTTGTGTCCACCAGAAACCAAAAAATAAATATTTTTTAAAAAAAGACTATATAATTTTTAAAAAAAATTTTTTTTATTTAGAGACAGGGTCTCACTGGGTTACTTAGGGCCTCGCTAAGTCGCTGAGGCCAGCTTTGAACGTGCAGCCTCCTGAGTCCCTGGGCATGTGCTACTGTGCCAGGCCATCATTTCCTTTTAGTATTATATTTATCTTTAGTCCATCATTAGGTCCCCCTTTCTATCTGCATTTCATGTTGTAATGAAATGACTACATCATTATAGCATACTGATATTAGTATATTGGATAAATATTGAGGAGTGGCATTACTGTGCTTCCATCCTAGTCTTTTGAAGACTCTCCATACTGCTTTCTAAAGTGGTTGTACCAATTTGCAGTCCCAGCAATAATGTATAAGGATACCTTCCCCCAGTCTTTGCCAACATTCATTATTATTTGTATTCTCAATAATCACTATTCTGACTGGAGTAAGATATAATCACAATCTAGTTTTGATTTGAATTTCTCTGATAGTTAGGGATGTTGAACATTTTTAAATATATTTGTTGACCATTTGTATTTCTTCTTTTGTAAACCTGTTTATTTATTTTGCCCATTTATTAATTGTTTGTTGGTTGGTTGGTGTTAAGTTTTTTGATTTATTTATATATTCTGGTCACTATATTCCTGTTTGAGAAGCAAGAGGCAAAGATCTTTTCCCATTCTCTAGGCTCTCTTCATGGTCTTTGTGCAGAAGCATCTTAATTTTTTGTTGTCCCACTTATTGATTCTTGGTTCTATTTCTTTTGTTTTAGGAGGTTGGATAAGAAAGTTGACACCTCTACCAATATATTGCAGTGTTCAGTGTTGTTTTCTAGCAGTTGCAAAGTTTCTGGTCTAATTCCTAAATCTTTAATTTGTTTTGATTTGACTTTTGTTTGGAGTAAAAGATAGGAATCAAGTTTTACTATGTATGGATTTGTAGTTTTACCAGCACCATTTGTTGAAGAAACTATCTTTTCTCCAATGTATGTTTTAGTACCTTTGTCTGATATCAGATAACTGTACTTATGTGGGTTTATCTCTGTGTCTTAAATTGAATTACACTAGTCTTCAAGTCTGTTTTGATGCATGGTGTACCATGCTGTTTCTGTTACTATAGCTCTGTAGTATAATTTCAGGTCTGGTATTGTGATGCCAGCATTGCTCTTCTTGCTCAAAATTGTTTTGTCTATTGTAGGTCTCTTAATCTTCTCAATAAATTTAAGGATTGTTTTTTTCTAGTTCTGTGAAAAATGTCATAGGTATTTTGATGGAGATTGCATAGAATCTGTACATTGCTTTTGGTAGTGTGGGCATTTTGAAAGTTTTAATTCTGTCTATCCAAGAACATGGGAAATCTTTCCTTCTTCTAAGGTGTTTTAGTCAGCTTTCATACTGCTGTGACTAAAAGATCTGACCAGAACAACTATAGAGGAGGAAAGGTTTATTTAAGGGCTCGCAGTTTCAGAAGTCTCCATCCATAGACAGGAAGCACCATTCCTCTGGGCGGAAGAGGGTGGCAGAGGGAAGCAGCTCACATCATGCTGATCAGTAGGCAGAGGGAAACTTCACTTTCCAGATACAGATATATACCCAAAGCCATGCCCCAATTCCCACCTCCTCCAGTCATACCCTACCACTTCAATTACCACTCAGTTAATCCCAATCTGGAGTAAATCATTGATTGGGTTAACTCTTAACAACCCAATCATTTTTCCTTCTTGCATTGTCTCACACATAAACTTGGCGGACATCTCCTATCCAAACCATAACATAAGGTCTTTTTCAATTTCTTTCTTTAGTGTTCTGTAGTTTTCATTGTCTATCTTTATTCATTTGACATTAAATCCTCCAGGATCATCTTGTTGTCACAAATGACAGTGTTTTCTTTTTATGTATTCCATTTTATATATATATATATATATATATATATATATATATATATATATATATACACACACACACACACACACACACACACATACATACACACACACACTACATTTTCCCTATCCATACAATGATGGACACTTGCGTTGATTCCATACCTTGACTATTGTGAATATGCCATCTCTTCAACATACTGATTTCATTTCCTTTGGATATATACCCCCTAATGGAATCACTGGGATCATATGGTAATTCTTTTTAAATTTTTGAGGAACCTTGTTCCTGTTTGCCATAGTTACTAGAGTGGTTTACAGTTTTCTCATATCCTTAGAAATAGTTATCTTTTGTCTTTTTAGTAAACAACCATCCTTGCAAGCGTGAGGTATTATTATCTCATTATATTTTTTCCTTTAAATTTATCAGTGTGTATGTTGGCAGGTGGAGAGGCTGGAGATTGAAATAGGCCTCACTCATGCTCTACCACTAAGCTGTATCTCCAACCCTAATTTAAATTTATTTCTGAACTTATATATAAAAACATAAATTGGCTGGGCATGGTGATGAATGCCCTTAATCTCAGTGACTAGGGAGGCTAGGGCAGGAAGATTGTGAGTTCAAGGCCAGCTTTGGCAACTTAGTGAGACCCTGTCTCAAAATTAAAACAAATAAAACACAAAAAGACCTGGGAATGGAGCTGAGTAGTAAAGTGCCCCTGGGTTCAATTTCCAGTATAAAAACAAAAGTACATATTAAACCTTAATGGGCACCATGTAATGTTTTGTACATGATAGACTCTGACAGGATAAACAAGTATCTCCTCTAACATAATTGGTTTTTGACCTCTTCATACACAGTGCTGCCACTGGGGCTGAATCTAAACTGAGTACTGGTGGGGCAGCTGCTGTTCAGGCTTCGGGTATACCCAGGGTGGAGAGAGGGGGCCACTCCTTTATAGAAGCAGCTTGATAACAGTGTCTTCTTATATGAATGAAGGTCATGGGACTCTCTTTCTCTCTGGAGTTTCCTGTCAGGAATGGCTACTGGACGCCTCAGTGGCAAAAGAAGCTCTTCTGTGGGCCAGCCTGCTGTGGGGAACATTTGCTCCTGCTATGTGGAAGGTAGCAATAGCCTCTGCCTTTCTTCTTTGTTCCTAGCTGTCTCCTGGTGTGTCAGGTATACCAGTCAAAGTTTTCCAGGTGGATAATGTAATTTTTTTTCAATTATTTTGCTGTAGATTCTTTAGCTGGTGTTTGAGCCCTCTAAGAGCTGTTTTGGCTTACATGACTGTCTATATTTCATTTTATTTTGGAGAATGTTAAGTCAGCTTTGCATTACTAAAGCAAAATGCCTAATAAAAACAACTTAGAAGAAAGATTTATTTTGGCTTCTGGTTTTAGAGTTTTTAGTCCATGGTTAGCTGGCTCCATTTATTCTGGGTCTGGGCTGAGGTAGAACATGGTAAGAGTGTGTGGTGGAGCAGAGTTGCTTACCTCATGGCAGTTGGGAAGCAGAAACAGAGAGGAGAGAAGGGGAAGAATGGGGCCAGGGACAATATATATCCTTCTAGGGTGTACCTGCAGTGATGTACCTGTTTCAACTAGGCCCCACATCCTATAATTTCTACTACCTCCCAACAAAGTAATCACCCATGAATTAATCTATTGATGCAGTCAGAACTCTCATGATCCTATTGCTTCTTACAGAATCTCACCTCTGGGCATTGCTCCACTGGGGATAAAACTTTCAATGCATGAGACTTTGGGGGACATTCCAGGACCAATCCCTAACAAGGAATGAGAGCTATTAACTCCATGTCCATCATCTTGGTGATGTTGACCTTTCAATCTAGCCATCATTTTAACTTGTGTCTCCCCCATCCAATCTTATTTTTTAAAGTTTAAAAATATGGCTCTTAGTAAAAGAAATAACTTGGCTTTAATCTTGTATGAGTATAGAGAGATTTATCATCTATACATTTATCATCATAATTTTTCACGCTCATAGTCTTCTATGCTTTCTGATTTTATTGTCTCTATATTACTATTCAATTTTCTTTTATTATTTGGACAGTTTGTTGGCTTTTCTTTTTTATTTATTGGAAATATATTCCATTTTTAATTCTATCAGTGATTAATAGTTTCCCACAAACATGCATGTATAATCATTTTCAAATACCCATGCTGTGACACTTATTTCAAACAAAGTCAAGTAATGCAGCACATTTATTTCCTATCTGTTAAAAAAAATCTGATTTCCTTAGATTTTATCAGTTTATTCTGGAGCAGAGAATTCCATCATTTGGAAATATGATTTTTAAGAATCAACTATCTCTCAATCATGTTTCATCATCACTTTTGTTTACCTTATCGGCCTTTCTCCCTTGAGTGGTTATTTCCTTAATTTAGTTGTCCTTTGTGTTCAATTAGCTTAATAGTAAATTGATACCATTATTCAAGTGCTTACCAATCACTATTCTAAATATTCCATGTGCTTTGGCCAGTATCACTCCTCTTATATTGTGTGTATGTGAGAATATGTACCTATGAATCCTATATGTGCAACTATAATGTTCAGATAAAAACATGGAAACAATAAATATTGCATATGCATTTTCTTATTTAAATGTCAGTATTGTTATGAGTGTGACACAATGATAAATTGTACTGATGAGAAAATTGTGGTGCGGGAGAGTTGAGCAACTTGTGTAATTGCATGAAGCTACTAAAGGAATCAAGATTTCAACTCTGGCTAGTGTCAATCTAAAACTTGTGGCCTTAACCTCTACAGTAATGGCTTTGAGCTGTGGTAATTTTGCTCTTACAGGTAACAATTAGCAACGTCAGAAAAGAAGATAGTTTTGCTTGTTATCATTGAAGAACTGATGGTGTGTCTCTGGCATCTATTAGATAAAGTCAGTGATGCTGCTAGTCATCCTGCAATGCACAGGACAGCCTCCACAACCAAGGGTCATCTGCCTGAAAGGTAACATTTTATGTCATTATTTCCTTTTCATTTCTGTCATCATGATAAAGCATGCTATCTCTTACATCCAAAACATAATTTCTTTTAGCTTGGGCTGTTACATTATAGTTCACTGATGCAAGGTCTTCTTGAATCTTGTTAATAACATTGAGGAAGATGGGCTCAAATATTATATTATTTATTGAAGAAAATTTAAATATTTTTGCCAGTTTGAGTGTGAGATATTTCTCATTCTCATTTTTCCCTTAAGAGTAATATTCTCTAAATATATTTTTTACTATTTATGTTCTTCCTCTGAGAATTGCTCATTCATAATTTCCTTTTTATTTTCTGTTGTTGAATATTTATTTTATTAATACACATTAATTGTACATTTTAATGGATTCACTGTGACATTTCCATACATGCATACAGGATATATTCATAGTGTCCCTTCATCTTTGTTTCACCCCCACTCTCCATCCCCTTAGCATAGTTCCCGGTTCCTAATAATCACTGTTTGATTTTTAGGTTGACCTCCTCTCCCCTCCCCAACACATGAAAAGGAACATGCAATTTTTGCCTTTGTATTTGGCTTATTTTACTTAACATGACGTCCTTCAATTCCATCCAAATGCTACAAATGACAGAATGTTATTTTTCTTTGTGACTGAATAATACTTCATTGCTTTTATGTATATCATATTTTCTTTAACTGATTTTTCTGTTGATTGGCACCTAGGTATATTTAGTTATTGTGAAGAGTGCTACAATAAGTAGGGGTATGCAGGTATCCTTTTGTATGCTGACTTCATTTCTTTTGAATCTATGATCCAGGAGAGAGAGAGATGGATTGTATGGTAGCTGGTTTTCTTATTTTTTATTTTTCAGAAACTTCCATAGTTTTCTCCATAGTGGCTGTACTAATTTACATTCCCACCAACAATGTCTAAGAATTGCTTTTTCTCTACATCTTCACCAGCATTTATTATTTTCTGTTTTCTTAGAGTAGTCATTCTAAAGTGAGATAGTATCTTATTGTAGTTTTTAAATGCATTTCTCTGCTAGCCAAGGATATTGAGCATTTTTTTTTCTTATATTTGTTAGACATTTATATTTTTTCTTTTGAGAAGTATCTACCCAGGTCATTTGCCTACTTTTAAATTGGATCAATCCTTTTTTGGTGCTTTTTTTTTTTTTTAGTTCTTATATATTTTAAATATTAACCCTCTGTCAGATGAATATCTGGAAAATATTTTCTTTTTCTTTAGGTTGTCTTTTCACTTTGTTCATTGCTCCCTTTGTTACACAGAAGCTTTTTAGTTTGCTGTAATTCCATTTATCAATTTTTGTTTTTGTTTCCAGAGTCCTACCCAGAAAATCAATATCTATGTCTGTGTCTTGAAGTGTTTCCTTATGACTTCCTTTAGTGGTTTCAGAGATTTTGGTCTCACATTAAGGTCTTTGATCCATTTTGACTTGATTTATCTACAGGATGAGGGATGGGAGTCGTGATTCAAATTTCTACATGTGGATGTCTCGCTTTCCCAGCGCTATTTGTTGGAGAGGCTGTTCATTCTTTTATGTGTGGATTTATTTCTGGGATCTCCTGTTTTTTTTTTTTTTTAAATGCCAATGCCATGCTATGGATCTATATGTACTATATGTCCTATATGTACTATTGATCTATATGTAGTATGTCTTGAAATCAGGTATTGTATTACTTCTAGCTTTGTTCATTTGTCTCAAGATAATCTGGGCTATTTGGGAATCTTTTGTGCTTCCTTGTGAACTTTAGTGTTTTTTTTTTTTTTTGTAGTTTTATGAAGAATGTCATCCATATGTGATGGGAATTGCACTGAATCTGTAGATCTCTTTGTGTAGAATGAATATGTTTGAATAATACTTATATTCTTTTAATCTATGAAAATAGGAGGTCTTTCCATCTTTTAGTGTCTTTTCAACTTTATTCATCAGTGTTTTGTAATTTTTCTGGAAAGACTTTCATTTCCTTAAATTTATTCCTATGCATTTTGTGTGTGTGAGTGTGAGTATGTGTGTCTATTGTGAATGGATTGGTTTCATTCTCAACAAAATCATTATTGGTATATAGAAAAATCTATTGATTTTAATATGTTGATTTTAAATTCTGCCACTTGAATGAATTTGCCTATCAATTCTAATAGTCTTTTGGTGGAATCTTAAAGTTTTTCTCTGTAAGCATATCATCTTCCAACAAGGACAATTTAAGATTTCCTCCTTTATATTTGTATGCCTTTTATTTGTTTCTTTTGCCTCATTTATCTGGTGAAAACTTCTAGTACTATATTGAATAAGAATAGTGGACCACTTTATTTTGTGCATGATCTTACAGAAAATATTTCCATGTTTGCCCTAGTATGATGTTGGGCTGTGGGTTTGTCATATACAGCCTTCATTCTGTTGAAGTGTGGTCTTTCTACACCTAATTTAGCCAGGGTTTTTATCATGAGGGTATGTTGAATTGTATCAAATGCTTTTTCTGCATCTATTGAGATGGTCATTGATTTTAGTACTTTGTTCTATTTATGTGATGTATTACATTTATTGTTTGTGTAGGTTGAGTCATCCTTGCAACCCTGGAATGAAAAGAACTAAATCATGGTGGATAATTTTTTTGATATACTATTGAATTTGATGTACATAATATGGCATTTTATTTTTGAAGTATGTCCATCTTTTGTTCATTATGGTTGTTAATCTCTGGATTTTTAAAAACTGTGTTCTTGTCAGCTTTTGGTATCATGATAATGCTGGTCTCATTGAATGAGTTTGGAATGATTCCTTCCCTTTCAATTCAATGGAGTAGTTTTAAGACTTGCCATTAGATCTTTAAAGATTTGATAGAATTTACCAGTGAAGGCATCTGAGTCCGGGCTTTTCTTTTTGGGGAGACTCTTTATTACTGATTCAGTCTCGTTACTTGCTGTTCTTCTATTCAGGTTTTTTATACCATTTTGGTTCAATTTGGTAGGTGATATGTTTTCAGAAATTCATCCATTTCTTCTAAATTTTCTATTTTTTAGGATATAGTTTTTGAAAATAATGCCTAAAGATCCTTTGAATCTCTGAGGTAACAATTATGATGTCTCATCTTTCTCTCTAACTTTATTTCGGTCTTCTGTTAGTCTGGCTCAAGGCTTGTCAATTTGGGTTATCTTTCCAGAGGTTCAACTCTTTGCTTCATAGATTTTTTTTTTGCATTGCTTTATTAGTCCCTATTTCACTTATTTCTGCTCTAATCTGTATTATTTCCTTGTACTAATTTTGGATTTGGTTTCTTCTTAGTTTTGTAAGGCCTTGAGATATATCATTAGGAGGCTTATTTGACATCTTCTGTATTTTAAAAAAATAGACAGCTACTTCTATAAATGCACTATTGTATTTGTTATGTACTATAGGTTTTTGTATGTTGTGTTTCCATTATTGTCTATTTCGAGAAAATTTTAATTTTCCCTCTGACATCCTCAATGACTCACAGGTTCATTAAAAAGTGTGTTGTTCAGTCTCCATATACTTATATAATTTCTAAAATTTGTTACTGACTTTTGATTTTATTCAGTTATGATCAGAGAAGATATAGAATATGATTTCAGGTTTGGTTTTTATTGATTTGCTAAGACTTAAGCATTTGTCTGGATGATTGATCCATTGACAAAAGTGAGATTGAAATCCTCCACAATTATTGTATTGGAGCCTAGGTCTAATAGTGTTTCATAAAATTGGGCGCTCTAGTCTCAGGTACACATATATGTAAAATCATTATTTTTCTTGTTGCATTAATCCCTCGTTCATCATACACTTTTTTGTTTGTTTTGTCTTAAAGTCCATTTTGTCATATAAAAGGATACCAACTCCTGTTTACTTTAGTTTTCATTTGCTTGGAATATCACTTTCTAATCTTTCACTTTCAGTCTCTGTGTGTCTTTACTGGTGAAGTCAGTTTCTTGTAGGAAGAATGTTGTTGGGTCTTCTTTTTAATCCATTTGGTCAGGATGCTTCTTTTAATTAGAGAACATAATTCATTTACATCCAAGATTATTATTGACTGGTAGGGACTTAGTCCTGTCATTTTTCTGGTTTTCTTCTAGTTGCTCTGAATAATCTTTATTCTTTTTTTTCCTCTCTTTTTTCTTGTTTTGGTTTGATACTTTACTATATAGATAATATTTGACCCTTTTCTAATTTCCTTTTGTATATCTACTCTTTTAGTGGGAATTATGATCATGAAACCATGTAAAAGAATAATTATCTTTCACTTCTAAATGTAAAACTCAAGCAGTTTTTTTTTTTTGAAGACTGATCTCGTAGCATTAATTCCCTGTTTTTGCTTATGTTGGAAGGTCTTCATTTCATGAAGGACAGCTTGTTAGGTATAGTATTTTTGGCTTTTGGTTATTTTCTTGAAGGACTTAAAATATATCATTCTGTGCCTACCAGGCTTGTAGGGTTTCTGCTGAAAATTTTTGTTAGTCTAATGGGGTTACCCTTAAATGTAATTTGGGCTTTTCTCATATTTTTAAGTTCTTTCTTGGTCCTGTATTTTAACATTTTGACTATAATATGCCACAGTGATATTTTTTCTGATAATGTCTATTTGGGGTTCCTACTGGTCTCCTGTATATGTATGTCCTTCGCTTTTCCAAGATTAGGGATGTTTTCTGCTATTATTGAATGGGTTTTCTGTGCTCTTACCCTCTTGTTTCTCCCCTTTGGACATGCCAGTGATGTGGAGTTTGATCATTTAATGGTGTCTCAACTACCTTGAATCCTACCTTCATACTGTTTTTGTTGTTATTAAATGTGATATTTTGAAATATCTTCCTTCAGGTGTCAATATTCTTTGTACTTGATCTTGTTTGTTGCTGAGGGTATCAACTGACTTTTTGTTTTGATTTATAGAGCCCTTTATTTCCAAGTTGTTTGGCTTTTTTTTCAGAAACTTTATGAAATTTCTTATTCATATCTTGCATTATTTTCTAATTTTATTTATCTGCATTATTATGGATCTCATCAAGCTTTTTTGTAATCATTATTTTAAATTATTTTTTAGACATTTTATCCATTTCCATATCTTTGGAAACTGTTACTATGGAGTTATTTATTGCTTTCCCCCACCCCTTCTATCTCTTTTATGGGATGGCCTTCTTGGTGGCTTTCTTCTGAAGATGTGTCTTAAGGGATCAGTTTCTTATGCAATGTTGAATTTATTTCCAGTTCAACACAATGCAACTGTTCTATAGTTTTAGTTTTTGTGAGTTTGGGCATAGTGTATACTGTGTCAGAGAGCCACACTGTCTCTGTAGGTCATGCAAGAACGAGGCTATTCTAGCAGTTCAGGCAGGTGTGGTGTAGATAATAGGGTACACCCTGTGTTGTTACTCCTGCAGTTGGAACCATCACCACTATGAGGTAATAGAGGTTTTCTCAGGCACTGTTGATATTGAATCTGATACTTGTAAGGGTCCCTGGTACTGGAGGTACCTGTAGTGGTGAGGTGTCTAAAACTCTTGTCCTCTGGCTAGATAGCTGTGTGGACACACATGCTTCATGGGGAGTGGTGGGGACAAGAATCACTGCATACCCTTTGTGGTATTTATACCAAGTATTGTCAGCAGTGCAAGATCAGAGAAGTTGTGGCCAGTGGGTGGACCTGTGGCAGTAATTGTTGTTTTCCTGCTTTGACTGTTGGAATGTCCATGTAGGAATGGGGCCTTAGCCCTCCTAAGTCATGCATGCCTAGGAATGGGTTGACAGCTAGGGGTTTTCTCCCCCTCACCCAATTAATTCAGCTGTAGTGCCAGCCAGGGATTGGGTGGGAGCAGAATGTGGCTGTCATGAGAGAAACTTTCTAGACCTTCTTAGGCTGCATGCCTTGGTGGGTAGGTTAGGGGTGGAGCCACAAAGTTCTTTCCCTACCTTGTTAGTGACAGGTACCTGTGCTTACCTCTGTTGGTGGGGGTGAGGGCAAGAAACCATGGGAATCTCATGGATAATTGCCTCTGGTCCTGGCCCTGGTGTGAAATCATATAGTCACCTCGCCACACCCTTGGCCTCAGAAGGCAGGATCCTGGTCCTCTTGTTCTTAAAGGTGGTGTCCTTCCCTTTCCTCCACCTGTTGCAATACTCATCCCCTCTGGTGCCGTGCTCTCAGTGGTTTTATGTCACTCACTCTACCTAGCCAACATAGTTCTTGAGGCACAGTTTAAACACTGAGTACAGTGGGATGTCTGTGGCCTCCAAGATGTGAAAAGGCAGGATTTTCTGACCACAAGACTAACTCAAACTCAGATAATATGTCCTTCTCAAGATGGCTCCTGCCTAAGCATCCTGGGGGGTTGCTGGGATACCAATCCCTTTTCCAAAGCCAGGATACTACACCAATTTCAGGTTACTTAGCTAGTTAGACTGTATACCTGTATGGGTTGTAAAGCCTCTCAGTAGCTGGGATCGCCAGGATTCATACTGATAGAATTTGCTGGAATTCTTTCATCTTCAACCCTGCAGAGGGGAGACGCCCCCTTCCCCTGCTGGTGCTGCAGGTGCCAGATCCTGTGTTTCTCTTCCTATGCTGTTGTCCCAAGCCTTTGGATATCACAAGGTTCCCATTGATATCCAGTGTTCTCCTCTGACCACTCACATCAATATGCAGTTTTGATCCTATTGCTTTGGTTCTTTTTGTGAAGGAGCAGGAGAGGACTAGGTGCCTCTATTCAGCCATGCTTCCCACAGATTTCTATTAGATTTTTAAAATGATTTATATAAATTTGTGCCATCTAGTCTAAATTTTTCTTTCAGTGGAACTGTGCATATGATTTTCACTTGTCTTAGGAAAGTTTTAAATTTTAATTTGGTTAAATCGATTTCTTTGTAACTAAAAATTATTCTTTAATCCTAGATTGTGCAGACAGTTATTCTGAACCATTACATTTCGACTCAATTGTGAGGTATGAAATTCATCTAGATTTCATTTGTGTTATGCATTGAAATCTAGTTTTATATATTTATATATAATGTAGAATGTATACTTTTATTATATATTAATATGTACACTTAACTATTCAACCCCACATGATACCAGTGACTCAATATGAATAGCCGTGTTTCTTAGGAACCTATTTAAATTCATTGTCTGTTTATATATTTCTATGCAAATAGAAAGTCATTTCATCCCTCTCGGTCTCCAATTCTTAAGGGAGACATTTGAATAAAATGATTTGGTTCATGAAGTTTAAGAGCTAAAAGAAAATCTTAGCATCTACATTGATATTTCCTGAGAAAGATGACAATATAGACCTGTATTAACTTGTCAAACTTGAATGCTTTTCCATAAAGGAGACAAAAACATCATGGGCTTTTCATTTTAGCCTTTTTGGGTTGGAATTTTGACAATCAGGTAAAACCAATATAGTTAAATGATCTAAATACACCAACCATGTAGAGATTGGCCTTAGTTTTTTTTGTTTTTTGTTTTTTTTAGATACAAGTTGACAAAGTGTGTGTTAGCTAAAGGTATCATACTGTAATTGTAAAAATTATAGGTAACTCAAAGCCAGGTTAAAAGAAAGCTATACCAGTAATGGGGTATGTTAGACATTAGAACAGCAAAACACTACTAAGAACAAGGAGCAATAATACATAAAAGGGTCAAGTCGCCAAGAAGTTGTCATAATCTTAAATGTGTATACCTAATAACAGCTTCACAATTAATTGTGAATTTATTTCTGTTTTTCTTTTATGTTTGGAGACATCCACAGTTTTTCTCAGTACTAGTAGAAAATCAGAATATTTAAGAACATTCTCTGTCAACCAGCTTCACTTTGCTGTAGAACACTTTACCCAGCAGCAAAGCATACATTTCTTTCTAGTGCACTTGAAACATTTAGACTGAAACCATATAAAGTGAATGCTTTAACCATGATGGAGTCAAACTGGAAATAAAATATATTTAGAAAAGTCTCTAAATATTTAGAAATTTTATCAGATACTTACATATAACCAATCCATCTAAGAAGTTACATGGGAAATTACAAAGCACTTTTAAAAGAATGAAAACTAAATCCAGCATAGCAATTTGTGGAATGTATTTGAGGTAGTGCTTTCAGGAAAATTTGTGACATTATGTCATTTATTTAAAAAGACAAAAGGAATAATCATCTAATGTCTGACTTTAATAAACCAGAAAATTAAACCCAAGTTAGGCAGGTGAAAGAAAATAGGACCATTAGTGTATATCATAAAGACAGGAGGACAAAAACAGTAACATACCAACTGATTTTAAAATGTACTCTGATGCCGAGTGTGTGTGTGTATATATATTTCATAGATTAGGATTTATCTAGCATCAGGAACCATGCCCTAGTTTGAGGTTCTGCAAAACTAACACTAGAAGCCTGTAGCAGAAATATCACTGACCTGGGAGATCCAGGAGTGTGAGAAGCAAAGGGGCCAGCTGTTTCAAAGACTGGGATGATCACAGAAGCAGGTAGTGCCAGGGGAGGGCAGTCTCTTCCCTGTGTGCCCAAGAAGTCTTCCAAATGAAGGGAGAATCAGACATTCATCCAGGGACATTCCCTGCGTCTAATTAGTATGATTATTTTCATTGTTTGTGGCAATCACAGGTGCTATATTGGGCTAAGTAGTATAATAATATCTTTATGTAGTTTAAGCAAATTAAGAGAAAACAAACCTTACTTCAAACTTTTTTTTTTTTTAAAAAAGACCCAATGAAAGATATTAGACTAGGATTGTCATTTATAAATGTGTCATTCTTTGAGATAAATTCAATATATAAATTATAAAAATAAGTGAATTAGAGGTTCTTAAGGATATGTGATTACCTTAAATAATAATTCTTCAGAATTCCTTTGAATAGTAAATGCTCCATTAAGGTTTTAAATACTCTGGCCAAATTTGATTTCTGTGCATATCTTTAAGTACTTGTAATGTGAGGTTTAGATGTGCAGAGCTTTTGCTTTTATCTAGAATGAAGAAACTGCCACATGTGTTAATGGAGCATTGAAGCTGACAGAGCTTACCGACAACCTTAGAGGGATTTTGAAAGTAATACAAGAGGTATTGTCCTGACTACAGCAGAAAAAACTTAGGCCTTTGGAGAAAAACAAATGATAGGATTTCAAAATTACTATCATAAAATATAGGTACTAATGAGTAGACATATACTGTATATTTTGAAAAGAATTGATCCAATTAAATATATACTGCAAAAATCTCAATTAATCAAAGCAGTCCTGAACTGCCATTTATTCAAATGTTTCATGCTTTATAAAATTGATGTGTTCCTAAAGAGTTTGTCATGTGTTCCTAAAGAGTTTGTCATGTCTTGTAAAACAATAAATCATTTTAAGATAAATCTGACTTTTTCAAAACTTTAATTTTAATTTAAATTGTTGCATTTCCTTCACAGGTTTAACAATGTTCTACAAGATATAGGTAAGTACACTAGTACTTCCTTATTTTCAGTGTCATTATCTTATTATGTTCAAGGAAGCAGCTATACATTATATCTGTCGAATGAAAATTAGAACCAAATAATGTGAAGAGTGTTATATAGGTAAAAAGGGCATGGTGTTTTTATTAGTAAGTAATTATTTGCATAGATGAAATAAGAAGGCAAAAGTGTTGCAAATGCTTAGAATACATCCATTTATTAATGCATATGCCAGAGATCGCATCATACTATGCATTTGGAAAAGTCATTAACAAAGCAATTGCCTAAGAGTTTAACACAAATTAGCCAATCTCACTGGTCTGGGTGTTTTCACACCCAGTAGCAGAATGAGTAGTGTCATCTTTCTCAGAACCAATCTCTTCTTTAACATATTAGGCCAGCTTGTTTACAAAACAATCGATGTAATAGGTTCTTGTTTCTGCATGTGTAGGTAGTCCACTAACAGTTATGACCATAAATTACAATTACTATTCTGTAACCAAGGAGTTAGGCACAGATTCCAAAAAGGCAAATCCTAAAACTCCAGAAAATGCAATATTCATAAGCTATTTCATAATAAAAAACCAAACCAATGTTGGGATATCAATGTACTAAGCTGTGTTGTTTTCCTATTGAATATGATGCATTTTGGGCTTATAAATAACAAACTGAAGAAATTGCTTACAATTTTGCATTTTGTCCTTTCACTAAATATATGAATACATAAATTTTGGCTCCAGTGCAATATATAATAATGCTGCATTCAGAATAAATCACTGAGTTTTGTTAAAAAAAAAAAAAAGAAACATTTAACTGATTATAGTCATAACTGTCAGAGGGAAATTACTAACAGAACAGTTATTCCATACCATTTCTAAACCATTAAGCCTATGACTTTCCAAAGAATAATTATGGTAAGGCTGAGACATAATGCTATGTGGCAAATGCATCAACTTACCTTTTTTTACAAATGTGATGTGACCTTGGCAGTTTTAACGAACATAGGTTTGTCAGTATATCAAACGTTAAACTATTTAGCATTGCTTTGTGTAAGTTTGCTTTAATAGCATTTCTTCACAGTGATATTTCAGAAAGGTTGGAAACTGGTCAGCATAAAATATTTCCCACCTTTTCTATTTTAATTTGTATGCAAAAATCATCACAATATATCTGCAACTATAAAATTACAAATACTTTCTAGAAGTCACTGCATTTCTAGTTATGGTAGAAAAGGGTATTTACTCAGATGAATGAGGTAAGGCTAAAACAGAAGTTGAGTAACAAATGATTTCTGATGGTGCCATATAAACTAATGTAACAAAGATAACTAATGGACAAACTTAAAAAAAACTTTTCATGGCTAAGAAATTGGTAATGAGATGAAATAAGCATTTAAAGAGAATCTTGATATTTCACTTTACATCATAATTTTGGCACTTCATGGAACATTGATTTCCCAAAGACCAGAATTGGTATAAAAGTTCAGCAGGTTTTGCACATACCTTGTAGACATTGTACTTGAGTACCGGCAAACAGTGAAACGTAGTGAAATAAACATTCCCATGTATTTGCACATGCATGCAGTAGTCAAACAATGAGAGTATATGGATTCTCAAAAGATATTTCAGTATTTGTTTCAAGCACTCTCTTCAGTAGATCTTGTTTCAGATTTAAGTCTTACAAATTCTTTAGCAACATCGTCGCTGGTCCTCTGAGAGAGTATTCTGAGGATAGTCAAACCAGTTTCATCCATGGACACATTTTTCAAAAGAGGATACCAAGCCCCATAGCTTCCTTTTTCAGCTATGTTCTGTAGTTGAATTACTGTCATTCCAATAATTCGATCTTCTCGGGCAAAGCAGTAATCCTTAACTGACAGGTGAAGTTCATAAGCCCCTGGACGGTTTTCATTACCTAGAACGCTGTGTGAATTAGAAATACAAATTGAGCAGATTTTACTTATAGTTCTAAAATACTAACATTGTGTACCTTGCTTAAAAAGGTTATGGTGGCAAATAGAGAAGCATTGTATTTTCAACTATGACCCTTTAAATGTCACTTAAGATTTTCCATTAAAATTTATGACAATAACCTAACTTACTTTTGCTTTCCCTAGATAGAAAAAAATACGCTTTACTGCCTTAATGTTAAGCATAGTGATCAAAATGAGTAGTAAAATACTGTGTTGTTTAATTATTAAAATCAGGATTTCACATATCCTCATTGATAAAGACTATGGCTAGGATAGAGTTGCTAAGGGTTTGGGGAGCTAGGTTTGAGGGGTACTCTTTGAGGAATCTCTATGCTAATTCAACATCAGCAACTATTTTTTTAAATATTTATTTTTTAGCTTTTGGCAGACACAACACCTTTGTTTGTATGTGGTGCTGAGGATCGAACCCGGGCCACACGCATGCCAGGCAAGCGCTCTACCGCTTGAGCCACATCCCCAGCCCAACATCAGCACCTATTAGCTTTTCCAGGAGCCTTGGGTAAAGAAAAGATATTAGATCTAAGAGCCTTTACTCAGGGGAATAACGATGCTACATCAGATACAAATCTCCAGCGTACATCAGTTCCAGCAGAGTCTGGTGCTTCAATGCCAATTCCTTCCTACAGTTAGGCCTGTCAAGTGTGTAGCTGAGGGTGTCCTCTACTAGCAACAGCCTACGACAACCTGTCAGTGTAGAACTGCATATTTTGAAGAAGGTTGAGTGGTGATATTCTGGGAATAGTCTTCTTCCACCCATTATTTTAATTCACTCACAGATGTTCTTGACTTTTTAATGAATGCACATCTATCTGTCGGCAGTACCAGCTTCCAATATTCTTTTTCCAGGTGATATTTTTCTGATGAAACATTTTTCAGAGTCAAATTTTGTCACCAGGTTACATTGATAACTAAACTGTGCACTTGTTTTAGAGAATCTGAATGCAAAAGAAATTGGTGGCTTGATAGGTAAGAACAGGAGAGCAAAATCTGATAGCAGTCATATCTTTGTGTACATTAAAATTCTGCCTTTCCAAGAACAGTGGTTGTGGTAATTCAGTGTTGATATGTAGACCTTCACACAATCCAAGTGATTTTTGATACTTTAGAAAACTTGTGTAACTTGGAAGAGCAGACAGGTGGAATTCTATGAGCTGGTTTATTACTAGGAATTATTGTGATTAATCTATTAGACTCTTGATACATATTGTAGAATAGTAAGAAAGGGAGATATTCAGAGAACAGAATTCTTAAAGGTGCATGAAAAACCAAGAGAACCAACCAGATCAGTAAGGAACTATTGGGGTATATGGAAATTTCTAAGGTTTTTGTCCTGGATCTCCTTCTCTATCTCTAGGTTAGCTCATTTAGATTTATGAAATTGCATAAGATCTATAGAAAGACAGTTCTAAAATTATACCCAACTGAGGATTTGGCATCTCCAAAACAAAATCCTTGATGTCATGTCCTTTCCCTATTTTCCCATTTCAATAAATCACAATTTCACCAGGTTCTCATGCCAGAAACCTAGGGTGGTTCTTGTTTTCATCAGTGTCAGGTATCTTTGTCCCACCTGGATCCATTCTCCACCCTTCTCTTTTCACTCAGTAGTCCTACAGGTCAGCATTCTATTGCAGTGATAGTGTTCTTTCTTGTTCTGGCTTGAGCAAGAAAAAACTGCTTTTGGACAAAATGAAGCCCCAGAAGGGTTCAGAAACATTGAAGTCAGAGTCTTTACTTGCTTGGTTTCTTGGATCTGAGGCTGCCTTGAGAGCTATTTCTGTCCATGGAAAGTTACTGCTCCCAGCTGACGACTCGTGGAGCTTTTACTTTCCCAGTGTTACTAATGTCCTAATGGCTCCTTGTTTCCTCCCTTCAAGATGTGGAGAGAGCCCCAAATCCCATCGCTGTAGTCTACAGTCCCCTGTACTCACATGTTTGTAAATTCCTTTTTACGTAAGCATATCCTGAATTATCTTAAATTGAATATTCCCGGGACTATGACATGTCTTTCTACCTCCAGTTCATGCAAGAATATAATTCCAACATGTATCTAGAACTTTTCTTTCCATTTTTTTTTTTTTACTACCATGAATTAGTCAATATTATTGCTTGCCGGGATAACATTATAATAATCACAATAACCTTCTTATTTATCTTTACCTGTTTGTTCTTAGTTCCTTGTAATCGTTCCTTTACACAACAGAATAATCATTTAAAGATACAAACTCAATATTCATCCCTTCATCTGAAAACCCTCCAAAGGGTCTTCTCATGGAGAGACAACTGCAAACCCTTCTGTGAAGTGATACCTGCACCCTCAATACCTCTTTAAACTCATCTCACTCTGAGCCACTCTACCCTATTAAATACGCCATGCTTGCTTCTGTTTTAGACTCCTTGCATCAGCTCTTTCCCTTTGCCTGAAACACTCTGGACTCTCTTCCCTATAGGACTGTTATTTCAGGATTCAGTGAAGCTTTCCTGACTAGCAACTAGCCATAGTACTTATTGCGAAGTTCTCTGCATAGTATTTACTACCCTATGACAAAAATCACAAACAAAAATATGGTGTTTTTTTTATCCATAGCTTACGTGTAACAGAAGGTCTTTGTCAGGTAGCCCATAACTACACACTGCCTGATACACAGTCACTAAACAAAGGGACCTAGAATGGGCTTTCTTCATTGCAACCTACAGAATACTTACACCAAGAGGCTTTACTTTAGAATAGCCATTGGCTAGTTGAATAAATAAGTAAGGTTTATGACTTACAACTGAAATGTCTCATTGTACTTTGGTGACCATGTGTTGCTTTTTGTCTTTGTGCCTTGTTTTCTCTTCTTGTCTCCAAGGTTGGGACCCAGTAGGCAAACTTCCACAAAGGGGCGGAACATTGCTGAGGTCTGCCAGTTTAGGTCATTAATAGCAATCACTAAAATCCAAAAAGGAAAAGGGAAGGGATTGTGTTAGCAAATAAATGTGTGGAAACTTAGCTTCCTCCCTGTGGTTATTATGCTGAATTTTTATTCTAAAAAAAGTGGTTTCATTTGATAGTGACCTTGAAGCAAAAACAATTTACTCTCCAAAGTGCACTCCTGACAGGAATTTCTAAGCTGTGTGGCACTGGCATGGTGAAAAATTAGGTACAACTGATATGGCTTCTGTTACTAATGACAAGTCAGCATTCCTTCTTATGTAAGACCATGGTGTTTTTCACATCAAAATTAAGATATGTTCATCATGAAATATGTATAAAATATATAGGAAATATGAAACTCCAATTTGAATTCTCAGAGAAACTGACAATATTTAAGTACAAAAACATTAGCTTTATTTTTAAAAGTGAATCATGAACATTTACTTCATTATTTTTCAAGTGCAAATATATTCCACTGTATGGATATACCAACTATACTTAACCAGTCACTTTAAACACTTAGGTGTTTCCTAATTTCAGGCAAACAATTTCAAATGAACGTTCTTATTTGTAAACTTTTGCTTATGCTTTGATAATATCATTAGGAAAATGTCTTGGAATTGTGAATGCAAAAGACACTTTATATGCATGACCCTTTATCTGTATTCTTACCAGTTATCTATTATATTCTAAAAGAAACATAGCTACAGTCTATAAGATGCATTACGTAAAACAAATTTAAAATATATCAGGATACCATGGTTTCGATCATGAGTATATTGAGTAAAATGCTAACTCAAATTTCACCTTTTAAATTATTCTAGCATTGAGACTGCTTTTACAATGTGAAACTAATAGATTGAGCCATATATTAGTTCAAAAAATTGTTGAAAATCACAGAAAGAAATAAGTTGATAGGTTCTTACTATTCACATAATAGACTTAACATTTAGCTTTGAGAAGTTAGAAATTAGTACTATGGCTGGCTTCCTAATTAAAATCATAATACCAACCATGGAATGTTTGGAAATTTAGATACCTGTGTATTTAAACCATTCAGATGTTTTAAATAATTGTTTTGGTTTTCTGAAGAAATTGAGCATGACCTATATTTTAAAATATCTATTTTTTAAAATATATATATGAGAAAAATTACATTTTCATGTTATTGCTATGGCTGTTTAATAGGTTGTTTAATTTACCTGAACATGAACCATACCTTTTACAGTGACCTTATGCTCTCCAGTTCCTGGGGTTGCAGTGACATCCACGTGAACAGATATCTGACCCACTGCATCTTTGGAGGAGCGACCTGCGAGTAAGCAGAAGTTAACTGGCCTGGAATTTTAGACTACTTAATGAACATCTATGTTCTGTGCATGAGTTACAATATGTTATTGGACGTAAATGGTTCTTTCCATTAGTAGATCATAAAAATTGTTTTCTATACAGGTTTGGGTATAATTATACTTAGCCTATTGAGCTAAAATTTCATAGGGTCTACAAAAGTTATAAGACACATTATTTCTGTTACATGAACTTGCAGTTGACTTACTCTGAACCTTAATAAAGTTGTAGTCACTGCGTATATACAAGGATGCATCATTGCTTTCATTCTTTTAAAAAATTTTCTGATTTGACAGAGTAGTGGAGACCCAAAGATGACTCTGGAGAGCACTTGCTTTCATGAAGCTCACAGTAGTCCAGGAAGACGAAATACAAAAGTGTTATTGGAATAGGGTAAATGTATGATAGATACATTTGCAATGTGTATATATGGCATCAATAAGAATAGTCAACTCTATGCTGGTGAAGATTAATTCGGAGTTAAACATGTTGTATTGGAAAGTACTTGTGATTTAGAGTCAAATAAAACTTGAATTCAAGTCATAGTTATGTCACTGCTGGTTCTGTGATCCTATATAATTTACTACATTCTTCAGTCTTAGTTTTCTCATTAGAAAAATGAGATCACCAGCCTTGAACATACACATTTTTCCCCATGAATCAAGGCACATGCAGTAATTATTAATCTTACCTTTTATCTTTTCACCTAAAACAATTTATGATGGTCATTCTATTCGGAATTAAAGTTGCCATATTCTTTTCTATGACCGAGAATGTCACAGCACTAACTACAAAGTAAATGTTCAATGGATATACATGCTTGAAAATAAATCAAAGAAGTTTGCAAATATTTAATATTAAAACACATGAATATATTACAAGTTAACCATTTTTCATTTGTTTTCAATTTATCATGAATTATTATCTTTCACTTATACAAGATTATTCATAGTATACTAAGAGTGGAATATATTTGTCAAAGTTACAAAATTTTAGTTTGTAGCCCTTTACATTCTTGTTTGCAATGTGTGAGATTAACAAAAATCTTATTTTCATAGAAAATATTCTCACAAAATGGTTAATTCCTAAAGCTGAAAACAAAATATTCTGAAAGTCTTTAAATTTCTAACTTCAGAAAATCATCAGGATTTGGGCCAGAAACCTGTGGAAGAGCCTGTTCACTTCTAGGGCTTCCTTTACCCATCATAGCCATTTGATAATAGATTGAAATTATAAAACGGTCATTCTGGGCATAAGTAAAGGGGCTGGCTATTCTCTGCTGGAAGGTGGGGAAATAAAAGGTGAAATGTTCCCTATTCCTGAAGGGGAGAAAACTGAAATTGCAGGCCAGATAGTCATTTTGTTACAGGACCGGTTGTCTACCTAGATATTTGACTTGAGCAGAGTCAAATGGGTTAAAAACAACAACAAAAAACAAAAAAAAACACCACATTGAGTGTGCCCAGACTACCATCTGAAGTCCTTAATTCCCAAGTATGGGGGATGGCTTGATGTGCTAGATCTGGACATGAGAGAGGGAAAAGGCAATTGTGGGCTCTGTTCTTGTCAGGGATGGCCAGGCTGGGTGGAGCAGAGGCAAGTACCTCAGAGGACTGTGGTGTACTAACATTACAAGAGGCTGAGAAGGAATAAGTAGCCAAGTGTCCAGCCTTGTGAGAGCCCATCAAAACCTACAGGAACTATTTGGAAGTGAGTCTCACACCAGCTGCTTTAGGGACATCTTCTTTCCCAGAGTCAATGACCTAAGACAAATGGATAACAACCTTTGGTCACTAAAGATTGCCATCAAAGTTCAAATACCATTTTCTGTTGTCTTCCTTTTCCTTCCTTCCCAACACCAGGGAGATCACCCGGAGGAGGAGGAAAGGTATATACCAGAGAAGATCACACTTTACTCCTCTTCTCTTAGAGGCACTGTTTTAGCTTGCATTTAGGACAGATGCGGAAAGCTCAGGTGTGAAGGTGGAAGAAACTGATAAAACTCAAATTTTCTAGTATCACCAAAAACAGTAGGAAGCCCAACTATGATATTAGTAAGGAGGGTGTCTACTCTGTAAAAAGCAGGGTTTCCGAGAGAAAATTGATAGTAATCTTTGGAATAGTTCCACATTGCTGGATTGATGACATCCTTAGGAAATGGAGTCTTCCTATTCAAGGACACAATAAGTGTATCTTCCCACTATTCAAGTCTTTTTGCTTGTCTGTTCGTGTACATTGAAAACATTTCTTAATGTACCTATCATGCTTTAAAAAAAATTTAGTCCTAGGTATTTTATCCCATTTTATATGGACTAGTTTTCTTTATAACATATAATAAGAAAGTTAATAATTTTCTACCTTAATTTTTTTTAATCGAGACAACTGAGTAAACTTTTTCACTTAGTCCTTAAGGGTATGTGGGTATAATGAAAAACAATTAGCTGGTCTTGCTTGCTTTGGCTAATTTTATTGGCTTGCACTTATATGGTTATAATGCATGATATTGTTAAAAGTAGGTAGATTTGTTATCCACCTTATCCATCCTGCTCTCTGCCCTCAGACTAATCTGTATGAACAATCAGTGATGCCCTCTAGTCTAGCATCCAGTTTTTTGGCCAGATGTGTAGTCTGTGTCCTGTGGGAGTCCCCTTTTGCGGGCTGAATCCTGCAAACAAATTTTCCTCAAGCAGCTGTTGTTAGGTGACAGTCTCTTTTCTGACCCTGGCAACTTCTTCCGTTCCCCTTTTACTTTTGTCATAGGGAGGTTAGTCTACTTTTCCTTCTGGCTGTCTAATATCCTGCCCATGCTTTTGTACCTGGTTCCTTTATTAAATTCTCTTCCAATTGGGGTGTGCCATTTGATTCCTGTTGGGACAGGATTTAATATCATTTATTTGCTCCTATCAGGACATTAACTCCAAACAGAAATGCTTTTAGCATTTCCTCAATAGTCTTGTGTTTTGAGGATCAACGAGCTAATATTTGGTGGAGTAGGGAGGGCTTAAAATATGAACATTCACTGCTTTGCCACAGTGGGGGACATGCCTAAGGAGGGTTTTGAAGGTTGAATTGGAATTCATCGTGTAGACAAAGGGAGCAGAAGAAATAGCATATACACAAATGTAGATGCATAAAGCAGAAAGGTATGTCCTAGAAACTGCAAAGAATTTAGTATGGATGGAGCTTAGATGCAGGAGTGACAAGTGGAAATGCTAGGAAGTTGAACTCATCCTAGAGCTGATGAAAATTTAGTTTCTAGTCATGAGGTTATAGTCAGGGATTTTAAGAAATCCTCACCTGTATAAAAGATGGATCTTTCTTTTCACCCCATTCTCTTCTGCAGAGCTTCACAGTTGCATCTCACTATACTGAGGATCAAACCTTAAAACCCAACCTTTGACTAGGATGCCTTTTATTCCATCCACACTGCTGGTACCTGCTGCTATCATTGAACTCATTCTTCAAAACCTACTATTTTAATTTTTTTTTAAACTGCAAGTTTGGAACATTTTCCATATTCTATGAAGCCCTGTCCAAATAGCTGTATTATTAAATTCTTTCATTTTTACATTGTAAATCTTTAATTACATTCTTGATTGCCTCATACTATGTAACATGGTACAAAGACTTGTGGCAATGGAACAAGACTGCCCTGAATATGTTTTCTGTTGCTCATTAACAGTTAATTAAAACTCTGTGGACTTTCATTTTCTTATTTTTAAATGGTGAGAAAACCACATATATATAAGCATTATTATAAGGATAAAAGATAATTTTTTTTAAAAATGTGGATTATATGCCCATAATAACTGCCCAATAAATGGGAATGTGTTTAATACTTTAATCCCTTAAAGATTCATGAATAATGCCATATGTGAAAATTATGTAAAACCCCCATGAATATTATAGTTATCTAAACCATAATATTATATCTTTGAAGGGACTAGAGTTTTCCTCAATGACTTTGTAATTCTTTTATCTGTAAAATTTCCTTAGTTGAGTACAATAAAGATGTCAGATTTTCAAGGACCTCCAAATGGGAAAAGCCCCTCCCCGTCACCGTCATAAAACATCAATCCGGTCAAATGTATTTTCTCAATAGTTTTTTAAAATTATTGTTGAAACCAGGGATAGCAAGAAAATTCCTTCAAATAGAAAATGCATACAGCTTGTGACTTATCAAAAAGACAAAAGATAACAAGTACTGATAATGACTTGAAGGGAACCTTTATGCACTTGGTAGAAATATAAATTGGGAGTCATTATGAAAAACAGTATGGAGTTTACTTAAAAAATTAAAAATAGAGCTACAATACAATCTAGCAATCCCATTATTGGCCATACATCCAAAGGAAATGAAATTAATCCATCCAAAAGACATCAGAACAACCCTGTTCCCTGCAGCACTATTCACAATAGCCAGGAAATAGAGACAACCTAAGTGTTCAGCAGCTGAGTGGACAGAAAGTGCACATATGGTGCACATATACACCGTGGAATACCATTCAGCCATAAAAAATGAAATCCTGCAATTTGCAACAACATGGATGGAATTGAGAGATCATTATGTTAGGTGAAATAAGCCAGACACAGAAGACAAGTGCTGCATGACTTCACTCATGTGAAATTTTATAATATTGATCTCTTACAAATTGAGAATGGTGCTTTCCAGGGACTGGGGAGTAGAGGAGAGGAAGACAGAAAGGTAGATCAATGGAGACAGAGATGGGAGCAAGATGTTATATAAAAAATGAAAATCAAGACTACAACGAATAGCCATCCTGACTGGGGTCGGATGGTAATTAAAAAAAAAAAGGCTGAGGAGGAGGAGGAGAAAAAGTAACTCTTATACCCTGTTATTGGGAATGTAAATCAGTGTAGCCATTATGGAGAAAATTATGGAGGATTTTCAAAAAACTAAATACATATCTACCATATGATCCAACTATCCCAGTTCTGGGTAGATATCCAAAGGAAATGAAATCATCATACAAATGGGCCACCTGCATGCCCATACTTATGGCAGCACATTTCACAATAGCTAAGGTGTGGAATCAGCCTAGGTGTGTATCAACAGATGAATGGATAAAGAAAATGTGGTATACATACAAAATGGAGTTTTATCCAGCCATAAGAAAAAGTAAAACCTGTCACTTGCAGCAAAATGGATGGAGGTAAAGGACATTATTTTAAATGAAATAACCAGATACAGAAAGAAAATTACCACATGTTCTCTCATATGGGCAATCCCAAAGGATTCTACCTCAAAACAGAATAGAGGTTGTGAAGGGTATGTGGAGGGAAGGTAGGGTAGTTGAAATTGATAAGTATACTCTGTAAAAATGTATGGAAATATCACCCTGAACCCCTTTTATAGATTTAATCAACATAGTTTAGTTAAAAAAAAAATCACAAAAATGAAACAATGAACAGCTAAATAAATGTGCCTAAAGGCCTGGGGATATATATAGCTCAGTGGTAAAGTTTGCCAGCACACACAAGGCCTTGGGGTCGATCCCCAGAACTGGGGGGAAAAATGTGACAAAACCCTTTTAAAGTGTAGCCTTTAAATACAGAGAATGTTAAGTTTTCCCCAATTTGCTCCTTTGTAGCATTTTGCTTGTAAATTCTATGTATGCTGTATGCTTTTTTCTGAAGAGATACAGAGAGCTGCATGGGGACTGGGATGGTAAATGTCTCACTTAGTACTCAGCAGTACCTGAACACTTCTGAAACTTCCTGGGTGGAAACATTTACTAGACTTCCAAAATACAGTTCTTTTTCCAAAACAAAAATGTGAAATTTACTGCTTAGTTAAAAGAAATATAGTTACGAGAAGTGGCTGCTTCCACTACCTGAAGAGTGGAATTAGGTCTGAGAGTTTTGTGACAGTTATGAGTAAATCAACCAGTTAATGGGTCATCATTCTTAATGTTAAGGATCATGCTGTTTGGAACTGCATTTTTGAACTATGTGTTGGTGCTTTCATGGCCTCTCTCTAGCACCCATCTTATGTCCAGTGTTGTAGTTGATTGTGCACATTTTCCTCCCTAGCCATGTACTCTAGCATCAGGAAACTTCTATTACAAGCTCCAGTGAGTTCCCTTATCCATGGGTTCACTTTGCAGTTTCAGTCATCTGTGGTCTACAGTGATCCAAAAAATATTAGATCAACAATTCCAGAAAAAAACAGTTCATAAGGTTTAAATAATGATTATACCATGCTATAATAACAGCTGTTCTATTTTGAATTATTATTAATACCTTACTGTGCCTAATTTAAAAATTAAGTTTAATCATAGATATGTGTAGGAAGATATGGTATACATAGGATTCAATGCTGTCCAGATTCAGACATTCACCAGAAGGAGCTGAATGTATCCCCCATGAATAAGGGGAGAGAGTACTGTAATAATCCGTATTTCTTCTAAGACAATTAACTCTATATCCTATTAGTATATATTACTTAATATATACTAATAATAGGATATAGAGTTAAGTGGCCAATTAAATATTTGCTAATTTAATATGAAGAAATCTTCATTTTACAAGGTCTCTCTATATGCCTGAACTTCAGCTCTTACATTTTAAAATATCTTCCAACAAAAACTTTAAGTTTCAGTTACCAAAATATATTAATAAGGTACAAACTTCATAGCCTGGTTCTTTGGTCTAAAAACATTATGTAAATCACAGGAGAGCATTTTCAGTGACCAAATCACAGTGATTAGTCACTGTACGTCTATGCAGTTTATACAGACAAGGTGTGTAGTTGTATTGACACCTTATTTCCCAGTTATAAACCCATATATTGGGACTGTGGTCGTGGCTCAGTGGTAATGCACTTGCCTAGCATGCATGAAGCACTGGGTTTGATTCTCAGCATCACATACAAATAAATAAAATAAGGGTCCATCAACAACTAAAAAAAATAAAAATAAAAAATAAACCCATATATTTTACAAACATGGATAATTGCAAGAGGGAAATGACTAGAAAAGATCAAAGTGCCACAAAGAAAGAGTAATAATGTCAGGATGCAATTTGCATAGAATATCAATAGTCAATAGAAGAAATCACTGACCCTGAAAAATTACTCGACTCTGTTATCCTTGCAGAGTGTCTAGATAGCAGCTAAAACTTAGTGGAATTGAGTCCACCAACATAAATGGGGACAAGATGAAGATATTCTAATAGATAGAAAATCCTTACATTAAAAGTCCTTTCAGAACTATCATGCTAAGTGAAATAAGCCAATCCCAAAACACCAAAGGCAGAATGTTCTGATTTGTGGATGCTGACTCAATAGGCTGCAGGGAGGGAGAAGGAGAGGTTCCCTGGATTGGACATGGCAAAGTGGTAAGGGGGGCGGGGATGGGAAAGACTGTAGAACGAATCGGATATAACTTTCCTATGTTCATATATGAATAAATAACTAGTATAACTCCACATCATGTATAACCACAAAAATGGGAAATTATACTCTATGTATATGTATATGATATACATGACAGTAGAATGTATTTTGACATAACTAAAAAGAATTTAAAAATTAAAAAAAAATTAAAAGGCCTCTTGGAGAATGTGTTACAGATGAGGACATAGCTCAGTGGTAGAGCACTTGCTTAGTATGCACCAAGCCCCGAGTTTGATCTCTAGCACCACAAAAACAAAACAAGAAACCTAAAGAGATAACACCAAAAGCAGAAAGGATAGAAAGTTGGTAACTATGCCAAACTTAGGAAGTAATATGACAACCCACCAAGGCACAGAGAAGTTGCTTGTTCCTTATACAATAAGAAAAATAAGTGTCATTCAGAACACTCTTGGTAAAATTAAAACACTTTAATTCCTAATGTTTCTAATGATTTAAGTTATAGTACACTGTGTATTAATTTTACTACATTTCAATTTCCCTGTGTACTTATAACTGACAGAAATTTGGTGTTTGTTTCTGACAAGATGTTTTTAAAGGTCATGATAGAATCATAATTTTTCCTTTTAGTTTATTGATATTGCTGTGCTGTTTCATCTTCAGTTTTTTTTTTATTTTTTACAGTCCTCCATTACTATGCAAACTGACAACTGTACATTTATTTTAGTGGGTTCATGTAATCCTTTTGCAGATGCTAAAACTTTAGAAGTTTAAATCAGTCAGACATGAGCAACGTGTGCTAGACTATGCAATACATTTTACCTCCCATCTGGAGAAGTATGATTATCCAGCGTGTGAGTATGTTGCAATGTGTCAACCATCCTGGGACAAAAATGAAATGGGACAAAGGAAATTTGAAGTATATACACAGTTATTTGCTAGAATAAAAATAATATGTAAGATTAATATCAGATTAATATTTCTCAAATTACTGAATATGAAAATCTATGGTGCTCTTTATTCATGCATTTAACAATTTAATGAATACAGTAAAAACTTGGAAACTATGCTTGTTATAATCTTTTCTATTTAAGCCGATAAATTAGACTAGCTATGTCTGAAATCACCATATGGGTATCTAGAATGTGTCCTTTGTCACAACATTACTGAATCATGAGTATTTCAAGAATGAGCAGTGCTTATGTAAGTCAACATTGGCAAAGGGCAGGAAGCTGAAGGAACCAGTTGTCTGCTTATTTGAAGTCCATTCAGAAGGGCATCTTTTGAAGATAAAAAGGTCCTGATTACTATCAGATTTTGATACGGCATAGAATAAGCTCCTTAAAGTGAATTTTTCACCTACCATAATTTTAGTATACTTTGTTAGGTAATTGATCCAGTAAATATTTTATAATAATTACCCATATAATACATTTGATAATTATCTCCAAGTTCTCAATCAGCATGTTTTAAAATATCATAGTTTCTCAAATGACCTCTATAGGTTAACCACATTGCATAAGCGTCTGAAAAGAGGTTTCAATCTGTTCTCATGGACATTTTCTGGGTACCATAGAAGATGACTATTCTGATATCAGAGTCACTGAAAGCTCTGCCCTACAGCTTCTCCAGATTTAGCTCCAGGACCCTGAGTATGAGTGATTCTGTGTCTAATTCTACAAGTCATTAGTTCTATAAATCAAAGATGGTAGAAGGTGAATAAGCCAGAAAGAGACTTACACTATTTCCTTTTAGTAGGAAAACATAACAAAGGACAATTCTTCCCCGTTCTTTGCTCATTGTCTTCATTTTACCACACTTAAAATATATTTGTAGGAGTTCCTGGGATAACCATGGCTACACTATTTGACCACCTGTATGTAGCAGGCACTGTGCCAACTGCTTTCGATAGAAGGTCTTGCTTTGTTATTAAATGGTATTAAGCACATTTTACAGACAGTGAGACTGCAGTCCAGGTGTTTATTACCTGTTAAAGTTAATAAAGAGCAAAACAGATTTAATCTTGGAGCTATGACTTATATTGTGTATACTATGTTATGAACTTTATTGAATAACTTCATCTTTTTTTTTCCCCACATCAAGGGAGAAAAAAAGCTGCCTGGATTTTTCTTTATTTAATTTAAAATCTTGAATTAATAGACAGAAGTTAATAGACAAGAAATCAAAAATAAACTGCTTTAGACAGTGTCTAGATATCTTACGATATTTTTATGACATTTAGCTGACATTTGCAATTATCACATTTTAAACTTCCCGTTTTATATATTAAACTCCATAGCAATCATCCAAATATTTGAATTAACTTAGCCTCATTGGAATTTATGTTTCATAGCTCTCCAAGCTTTATCCTTAAATACTTTTTCGATGCTTTAATATGAATGGGTCTCCCTGGCTATAGTATGTGGAAGCTTATTGCTGAAAAATTAATCAGTAGTTAATAAGACTTGAGTTAAGTGTCAAATCCTTAAAGTCAGTCACTATGCTTGTTAGGTATTATTTTAGAATTCCTTTGAAAAGTTTATCTTTCCTGACTTGAAATATTTTAGGATTGAAAATACATTATTTTAGAATGTCATTTCCAACCTTGGAAATGACATCTTGATAAAATCTCTCGTTTCAGACATAGGGAAGTTGAGGTTAAGCATGTTAAAAAGTCCCCCATCTAAGCAGAATTCAATGACAGGTCTCATTTTAGTTTAAGGATTTTTTTTTTTTACTGACAGACTTAGCTGCTTCTTAAAAGGTCTTTTGAGATCCATACAGTGGGAGAGGCTGCCAAAAAATAGGATTCAGGAAGTAGGTAGCTTGTGGATTTGGTCAATCATTGGAAACTTGACAGTTACCAAAAAGAAAAAAAATCTGAAAACCAAATTTTCAACCCTGCTAGTATCTGAAGACTATTTCTAATGTATCTAGTATTATCTATTTTGCCTGACTCAGTTTCTCTTCCAAAAACCATTCATATATCATGAGTACTAGTAAAAACCATGATCAGGGAGAAGTGGGATAAGAAGGGTTATGTCCACGTGGCAGTGTGCATTCCCATCAGGCTTTATAGGCAGGAGGAGACTTGGGGACGATGCATCTAGAAGGAAGAGAGCTTCAGGATATATTTTTTCTTCTTGCCAGTCACTGAAGCCAGTGTACAGCAGTGGGAGCAAACTAGTACAGATAGGTGGAGTCAGACTCTGTTAGTAAGAAAGAGTTAAGAAGCAGGCAGGGCAATCCAGGCTGCTTCTGTGCTGAAAAATCTATCAGAATAGATACTCTAATTTGAGGATGAACAAATGTAAAAATAAGAGGCTTCTGGAAAAAATTTAAAACACAAGAAAAAGGTAACAGCATCTCTCTGGAAATGCTGTTCCTGAAGAAGCGAGCATTAAAAAATGGAATCATAATCAAAGCAAATTTCTCGAATTGAAAATCTTCAATTTTTTAAAAAATCAAATTGATTTCAGAAAAATTAATAAAGTACAAACTAAACCAATGTACAAGTAGATGAAATGATTAGGTTTCAAAGAAAAATGGTAAAATGTCCTATCAAAATTTAATAAATACCAAGAAAATGGAGAGGATTCCAGCTGGCCTGCAATTTTCCTTACAAACAAAATTCAGAAGGAAATGGAGTGATGCCTACAGAGTGAAGAAGGAGAATTTTAAATCCAGCCAGTTTTTTCTTATGTGTAAATGCAACAAAGTCATTTTCAAAGATTTAAGATCTCAGAAAATTTTTATACATTTCCAGAGAAAATGGCTCAGACATATTTCAACCAAAAGAACCTAAGACTGAAGATTTTATGTTGCAAAAATGGATGGTGTGGGTATTGGTACCATTTAATGAGAGTATATGCTGTACTGTAACTTCCAGGGGGCTATCAGATAGACACGTCTCACCTAGTGGACCGTATAGAGCTAAGCTGTGGATTGAACAGAAGGGTAGGTGCCAAGGAGGGGTGAATTCTTTAACAGAAAAGTGTCTTTGAAAGGTTTGTTCTTTTGGTTTTAATAATGAATCTCATGAATATTTTCTCTGAGTATTGATCTTTGCCTAGTTTCTATTATACATAGCTATATATTTCTCTCTTGAAATATAATAGCCACAGGAGTATATTATATTTGCAGCAAAAATTTGTGTATTCAAATATATATTTTAAAACAGTCCTTTGAATAAATTCTGAGGGAGTCGAAAATTTGTTTTGAAGCAGTTCAGAGATGCTCATGGAAATCTCTTAATTATGGAAGTTTGTGGTTATGGGTATTAGCTGAGCTCTATTCAATATGGTATCCAAAATAGGATGGGAAGACACTAACAATAATGAGAGAACAACAAAAAGAAATCCTGGAAAGAAAGTTTTTAAATGACAGAGGAGGTATACAAAATTGATCCAAAATCCACCTGAGGTATTGACACTATGTGATGTTTTGTGCGAGGAAATAGGAAAAATATGAAAATTATTAAGTCTGATTAAGATTTAAAAGAAGAAAGCAATATGACAATTAATTAACAATCATCTTTCAGCAAGTCCCTCCAGGGAACTACTTTATTGTTAGAACAGCTGAAGCACCAGAAAATTGGGATGGAGGTTTTACCCCATTTTATTTTTCTTCAAGCACTTCTCTGATGTTACAATATCTATTTGCTTTTAGTTTATCTCTCCCACCAAAACACAAGCTCTGTGGGGAAATGATCTTTGCTGTGATACAAATGTTTAATGAGCAGCTGAAAGAGGAGTGCCCAGTTTATTTTTTGTGCTCAATATTTATTTGCCAAATATACAAAGTTATGAAATTTTAAATAAATCTTAGGAACGATGTTTAAAAGATAAGTCTTAAAGAATAACCAGAAACAATAAACAGTTTATAATTCTGGAATTTTATTGTTGTTTACATCTCTCTTTTGGCAACTATTAAAAGAGGTAAAAGATTATGAATACAATCAAGAACCCAAGAATACTCCTCCCTCGTCTCATTCTGTTATCATGGATTTAGAAATTATATTTGAACTTGTATTTTCAAGCCACACATATTATGTATTCATAAATATCATAATTTTGGATTTTAAAATGTTTACAAATGGTATTATTCTACATCTTGCTATATTTTGCTCAATTGGTTTAGAACTTCATCTGTTTTAAAGACACATTGCTTTAGTTCACTCATTTGAAACTATGTAGGATAATAATATGAATATATGTTAAACACTGATTTCTAACAGTTTCTATAAAGAATTTCTTTTGCTTTTCTATGTAAATAATTTTGTTGCCTGCTGTTTTTTTTTTTTTTTTTTTATCTTTCAATTCTTGGTTCTTGAGTAAAGATAAGAATCTCACTAATTTTGTGTGTTTGTAACCTTGAGATAAAACTGCCATGGAGAACACAAAGAAGCCTAGTAAATAGTTCATGAAACTTCAAATATCCTAAATAAAATGCCAATAAAAATGGAACCCTTTGACCAAGCAGGGATTGTAACAGTAAAAGGTTAAAATACGGCCCTAATAAATATCACCAGAATTTTTCTCACATTTTGATAAGTTCCAATGATAACCCATGATGAAAGTTTATATTATGTAGATTTGGAGGACAGTATCTAAATATGATAAAGGCCATTTAAAATAGCAACCAATATCATGCCCACATGTAAATCATTATAAATTTCCTTTTAAAATAGAGAAAATAAGACTATGCAAAATAATACTCTAGTATGCAAATGTATGTGAAAGTAGTGATTAAAACTTAGAAAATGGAGTATGAATCTTACAAGTAACATTTGGTATCAATTCTTTTGCAGAATTTTGCAACAATATACTTGTATAAAAAACTAGCAAGTGAAAAGTTTAACAAGGTTTCTCATTTTAAGAGAAACATGGTTCAATAATTTTGGGTAACTATACATTATTCTCAAAGATTATATATATGTATGTGTGTGTATATATATATATATATATATATATATATATACACACACACACACACACACACACACATACACATACACACACATTGTTTTAGTTCACTTATTGTTATCCTATATAGTTTAAAATATGAATATATGTTAAACACTGATTTCTAATAGAAAGCAAAAGAAATTCTTTATAGAAACTATGTAAATAATTATGTATATAATCATGTATATATTTCTATGTAAATAATCTATGTAAATAATATTTATTGCTTTGAGAATTTATATATATATATATATTAAAAATGTGATAAAACCATGAAAATTGATTCGTGCAATGTTTATCTCTGAAGTTAAGATGAAAATATCTTTAGGATGTCACTTGTTCACATACTTAGTTATGGGATTACTGCAATTCCATCAGAACCTCCACATTTTGAAAACAGAGCAAGATGGTAACTAAAAGCAAGAGCCTCTAGTGATCATTTCTCCATAGGAAAATAAAGTTGAACAGCTATTAACACAACAGACCACCTTCACGAAAGCTAAATAAATTAGGTGAGAGACTAACATGTTTGCTTTTATATTATAAAACCTACTGGAAAAGACAGGAAAAAAAAATAAAAGGTGCTTCTATGAGGTCTCTCAACTCCAAGCCACCCAGCATGGAGAAAAATGCAATTAAATCCAGGCCCTGAACTTGAAACTCACTACCAAGCCTGTCGTGAAAATTCGTGAGGTCAGTGTCCCACAACCTGTACTGCCAGGTCAATACCCACAGATTGAGCCACTGGAACTGTTAGGCTAGGCAGCTGACAGTTACCACTCCTCATTTCATCTTAGGTGACAGAGAGGGAGCAGGGCATGAAAGCTAGTACATGGCTTTGTTTTAGAGCCCTGTGCCAGACTGTCTGCTGGCAGACCCAGCACCCATAGAAGTATATGCCATATTGTAAACCTAAAGCACACAGGTTTAATGCGCTACAAGAATCTTTAGAGATGAATACAGCTGGAAAAGATCAAGTTCTTTACTTGAAAAATACTTTCTATCACATTTTTAATTTTCCCAAAGTGTATCAATAGCAGGATGCCAAACTGAAACAATAAATAAATAATATTGAAGATGGGCTACTTGAAAATGCACAGATGGGGAAAAAAATTAAAAGAATGAAGAGGAATGAAGAAAGCTTATAGGTGATTTGGTAAAGTATTAAAAGAGTACGTATTTGAGTTATTGAGGTTCTAGGACTGAGAATGTCAAAGGGGTAGAAAAGTCATTCAAAAATAACAGAAAACTTCACAACATAGGATTAAACAGGTATGGCAAAGTCCAAAGTAACCAATTAAATTTAATTCACCAAATCTACCCCAGGACATCTTATAATAAAGCTTCTAAAGATGAAAGAAGATTTTCAAAATTGGTAGAGAAAGGATATAACATATAAGGGTGTCCAAATTTGCCTGATCCTAGACTTTCTCAACAGAAATCAGTGGCATGAGATTTTCTAGTACCAAAAGAAAAGCCAACAAACAAAAAACTATAGCCAGCAAGACTATCCTTTACCACTGAGGGATAAAGACATTACCAGAAAAATGAAAGTTGAGAGACTATATTTCCACAATATTTGTTCTAAAAATACTAAAAGAAAGTTCTTCAAACTGAAAGAAATATTAATAAGAAGAAAACATAGAAAGATAGAGGTATACAATTCATCGTTAGAATATTAGAACATTCTGACTTTGTATTATTCTTAAGTGTGGTGCATAAAACATTCATATCTGTATTCATTTTATTAAAATATATCAATGTTAAAAGAAATCAGAATGATGTAAAAACAGGGTATCAAAAATCAAATTGTGGAAAAAGAATGGAATGCCACTAGAGAGTTTTCTCATAAGTAGATTTTCTCTTGCTCTATTATTTGTATTCTTTATAATTATGTTAAGTTTCTATCTTTCAAAATAGCTTGCTATAATCAAAATATTTTTGTAAGCCTCATGGCAACTCCAAAGCAAAAATCTGTAATAGATAAACCAAAAAGAATAAGGAATCAGAACACAGTATCAGAGGAATTCACAGCCACCAAGGAAGATCGTCAGGGTAGGAGGAGCAAGGAATTAGGATAAAATTATAAAACAAGCTACATAATGGTTATAGTAAAACCTCATCTATCAATAACTATATTAAATAAATTAAATCCAATTATAAAATAGTCCCTGAATGGATTAAAAAAGAGGAACCATCTACATCTTACTGAAAAGAAGCTCACTTTATTTCTAAGGATACACAAAGATAAAGAAGGTATATAGTAAGACAGTTCACACCAATAGAATCTGAATGAAAGCAGGAAAAACCATTCTTATCAGATAAATTCGACTTTAAATCAAAACTAGTAAAAAGAGACAAGGAAGATCATATAATGTTAAAAGGATGATTCAGCAAGAGGAAATGACAATTTACTTGCACACAAACTGGAGTACCCAAGTATATAAAGCAAATATTAATATATTTAAAGGGAAAAATAGACTTTACTACAATAATATGTGGAGAGTTTAACACCCTACTTTCAACAATATATCACTCAACCATAAATCAGCAAAGAAACAATTAAATTGCATCTAAGATTGAATGCATACAACATATCTACAGAACATTTCATCCAACAACTTCTAAGTACCCATTTTCTTATCAGTACATGGGACATGATCCAGAATAAATGACAGGGTCTCCCAATATCTGGTCAAATTTAAATTTCAATAATTCCAACTGTCATTTCTTACAATATTATGAAGCTGGATATCAAGAACAAGAAAAAAAATTTAAATATATACAAATAAAACTAAATACTTTTTAACAACCAATGGATGAAGGAAGAAATCAAGAAGGAAATTTTAAAAATTCTTGAAACAAATGGAGACACAACATACAAAAACCTGCTGGATACAGCAAAAGCAATATTATGAGGGACGTTTATAGCAATTGGTGTCCATATTTTAAAAAAAGTAGAATGACTTCAAATAAACCTATCATTGCATCTAAAGAAACTAGGAAAATAACAAAGAACCAAACCTCAATTTAGAAGAAAGAAATAAGAGAGCAAATCAGAAATAAAAGGAGTCTAAAAAATACAAAATATTAACAAATAAGTTGGGCCTTTGAAAAGATAGACAGCTAGACTAACTATGAAAACGATAGAGACAACTCAAAAATCAGAAATAAAAAGGGACACATTGCAACTGATACCATAGAAATAATTTCTAATTATCTCTTGTCTTATGAACTATGATAAATTTGATTATCTAGAAGAAATGTACAAATTCCTAGACACATATACTTTACCAAGATTATATCACAAAGAAATAGAAAACCTAACTAGATGAATAATGAACAATGAGATTGATGGAAGACTTTTTATTACCGATTCAAAGAAAAGCCCAAGACCAAATGGTTTCACTGCTGAGTTCTGCCAAACATTTGAAGAACTAATACTAATTTTTCTGAAGCTATTCCCCAAAATAAAGAAATTCTTCTATACATTTCTACATGGCAGGCACTACCATGGTAGAAAAAAAAAAAAAAATCGATAAACAACCCCCCCCCCCAAGAAACTGCAGGTCAACAGCCTTAATGAACATTAATGCAAAATTTCTATAAACTGAATCAAACAGCACATTGTAAAAATTACTATGATCAAGTAATATTCATACCAAGGACTCAAGGAGGGGTCAACATAGGCAAATAAATAAACATGGTACACCACATCAACAGAATAAAAGACAAAAACTATATGGTCATCTCTATTGGCGATTGATAAATTCAATACCCCTTTATGATAAGAATTTGAACAAATTAGTTATAGATGTAACATACCTCAAAATAATAAAGATCATTTATAAAAAGTCAACAGCTGGCATTATACTAAACAGGGAAAAGTTGAAAGGTTTTCTCTAAGATCTGGAAAAAAAATTAGTATACACAATTTTTATTAACTTATAATCCTATAAGGCCTAGCTAGAGTAATCAGGCAAGGGAAAAAAATAAAGGCCGTTCAAATTGGAAAAGAAGTCAAATCACTCTTTGCAGGTGACATGATCCTATACATAACCCTGCCCCCATCACACCACCACCAAAAACTATTAGAACTAAAAATTCAGGAAAGTTTCAGAATTCAAAAATTGTTATTGCTATATGACAATGGCAAATTATGTGAAATCAAACAATGAATCAATTCCATTTAAAATAGCTACAAAATATAAATACCTAGTACTTAATTTAATGTGAAAGATTTCTACAAGGAAAATTATAAAACACTGAGGAAAGAACTTGAAGAAGACATACAAAAATGGAAGCATCCTGTGCATGGATTGGTGAAGTCAATATCGTTAAAATATCCATAATGCCCCAAATAATTTACAAATTCAATGCAATTCCCATCAAAAACCAAAGAAATTCTTTGCAGAATAAGGAAAAAAATCCTAAAATGTATATGGAACGACACACAAAATCCCAAACAGCCAAAGCCATATTGAACCCAAAGAACAAAGCAGAAGACATTAAAACTACCTGGCTTCAAAACACAAAACAAAGCTGCAGTTTTCAAAACAACATTGTATTAGCATAAAAATTCACACACAGCATTGGAACAGAACAGAATTCTTACAAGTAAACCTACACATCTACAGCAAGTTGACTTCTGACAAAGTTGCTAACATGTGAGTGAGAAAGGACAATCTATAAATAGTGCTAGGAAATTTTCAGAAGAATGCATGCACTAGGTCCCTATCTGTCACCAGTTATAAACATTAACTAAAATGATTAAAGAATTAAATATAAGACCTGAAATTATGAAAGTACTAGAATAAGGGAAAATGCTTTAGGATATGGGAATAAGCAAGGGTATTTTGGATAAGTCCCCCAAAGCACAGAAATCAAGAGCAAACAGACAAATGGAATCATATCAAGCTATATAGCTTCTGAGCAGCAAACAAAATCAGAGTGAAAGTGAAGAGACAACCAACAGAATGAAAAACAAAACAGTTGTAAACTATACATCTGAGAAGGAGTTGATATCCAGAATATATAAGGAACTCCAAAAACTCAACAACCAAACCCCAAAATAACCCAGCTGAAACACTGGCAATTACTGGTGAGCATGTGCAGAAAAGGAACCCCTGCACATATGTTGGTTGGAATGTTCATTTTGGATATACATAAAACTAAATGGAGGCTCCTCTAAAGATTGAAACAGAACTGCTATACGATCCAGCAGTCCTACTACTGATTATATGTCTAAAGGAAATAACATCCATATGCTGAGGTTCTCCCACATCCACTGCAGCATTATTCATAATAGTCAAGGAATGAAAATAACCTATGTACCCATTGATGGATGGGTGGATAAAGAAAATGTGGTACATATACATGATAGAGTACTATTCAGCCACAAAAAAAATATAAAGTTCTGTCATTTGTGATTACAAAGATGAACTTAAGGTCATATATCAAATAAGGCACAGAAAGGCAAATACCACATGATCTCACTCATGGAATCCAAGAATAGTGATCTTATAGCAGTTGAGAGTAAAATGGTGGCTATCAGACACAAGAAAGTGGGGTTCTGGGAGTGGAAAAATGCAGATCAATGGGTACTAAGTTACAATTAGACAGGAGCAAGCAGTTCTGGTATGCTACTGCACAGTAGGGTGACAATAGAAAATGGTGACTCTACATTTCAAAAAGCTACAAGATGGAATGTTGACAGTGTTCACCATAAAGAACTGACAAATGTTTGAGGAGATAAATATTTAACATAACTTAAACATTGTGCAATGTAAATAAATATCAAACAATTCATGGTATCCCAGTAATATGGGAAATTTTATATATTTAAATAGAATTCCTTTATAATAAAAATCAAAAACCCATTTGGAAATGCATTAACAATAGTACCTAAGAACATTAAAAAGAGATCTTATTAAAAGTTGCTAAAATTATTTTTAAAAAGAAATGAACATGCTGGGCATAGTGGCACATGCCTGTAATCCCAGCAACTTGGAAGGCTTGAGGTAGGAGGTTCATGAGTTCAAAGCCAGCCTTCGCAACTTAGCGAGGCCCTTGACTCAGTGAGACCCTGTCTCTAAATACAAAAAAAAAAAAAAAAGCTGGGGATATGGGTCAGTGGTTAAGTGCCCCCGAGTTTAATCCCTGGAAAAAAAAAAAAGAAATGAACATGTTAATATTAAAACACTTTACTAAACAAATAAATTAAACTTGGAATGTAAATGGTTAAGTAGACTAAACTAGCCAAGATCAGAATTCTAACTGGTTATTATTGTAGAGAAAAAATTTAATTAACATCCTTACCATATATACCAAAAATTAACTTTTAATTTACTGTAATTTAAGTTGAAAAATAAAACTATGGAAACAAATGAATTTTCAGTTGACATATTTATGTGGAAAAAACTAACAGCAAATCATAAATGCATTTTAAACTTGTATGTCAGTAGGCATTCTGTACAAAATTTAAAGTTAATTCATGAACTGGAAAAAGATTAGCAACAGATTATTAAAGATAGAAGGCTACTGCCATTAATGTATGAAAAAGCTTAATACACTTGGAAAATAAACTCTAAGATGCCAGTAAATTATCAAATTATAGATAATTCTCAAAAAGTAAACCAGTTAACAAATGTGGAAATTGTTTAGGTCTAACTTGTTTTGTAATCAAATTTACGTATATTGAAATAAGAGGCCTAGTTTTGCCTATCATGTTATCCAATATTTTAAATAAATTTCATCTAATGCTAGAGTTTAGTGAAAAAATCTAATACTTTAGTCCACTATTGGGAAGGGAAATGGAACAACTAGTTAGGTGATAAACAAGTTGGATATTATATAATTTCTGATCCTCAGAACCTAGTCCCACTTTATGAAATTCTATTAAAAATATAATTTTAGATACAGAAAACGGCTATATAGGGCAATGTATATTATTTAAGTGCTCATTTTAAGTGGTACTTAAGTACTATGTACATAAGAAATCAATAAATTATGAAATATCCATGTGACTGGCGAGAGCAACTGCAAACAATGATTTTTGTCAATAATATGTGAAATCATTATGTCGAAAATGTTACATGTAAGGGTTATGTGATTGTATATAAACCTTCTAAAATATTCAAAATATAAGATGAAATTGCAAGAAAAACAATTTCTGAGCATTCTTTTTCCTTTTTATACTCTTCTGAATTGGCTATTTTCCAATATGCATGTATTACCTCTATAATAAAAATAAAATAAATGCAGTTCAAACATTTTGAAACTTTGTCAAGACCAGAATTTAATGTTGGCTAAAGCACAAAAGATTTTTAATTCAGATATTTGTAACAATATATTCATATACTATTTCAGAATTATTGGATCAAGTGATTACAAGTTCCTCTAGAGACTAATTTAGATCTTTTAAAAACTCAAATAGTCTACACATTAACCTTCTGAATTTAGATATCATTTGTCATATTTCAGTTTTCAACGACTGTCCATATCTATATTTGGTCCTAAGTCTTCTGTTCCTCTCCTGTCATCTTGGAGCATGATTCTACTGGAAATTTTTATCCACAAGCAATCCCTTTTTAAACCAATCTCTCTCCTTCTCCCTCTTGCCCCTTCTTTGAGCTCCTTGGTATTTGCTCTGCACTTGGCCTTGAGGTAGCTGCTCACCTTCCTGTAATCCTTCCCCTGAGCTTTCCTTTACTAGTAACTTCTCCAAGTTTCTCCTTTGTCTTTATTGCCTTCCCTTTCATACTTTAGCTTTTGTTAGATTATGCCTGCCAATTTTACTTCTTAGCTCTCTATTCTTTCTCTACCTTCTTTTCCTTTGTAAACTCTCATTTATTCTCTTATGTAATTATATGATTCTGGCCTTGATCCTAATAATTCAGCTAAACTACATTCTAATTGTCTGATGGTATCTTTGCTTGATGTTTTCCTTTCAGCTTTTACCTCAAGTTCAAAATTAATTTGTGTTCTCCAAACTCCTCCAGTTCTCAATGTCTTCATTTCCAACCTTAATCATAATATTCTTCCTACTCTGCAAGCTCAACTCACTGAAACACCATGAAATTTATTTTCTGCTTTTACTTGCTGATCCTAACCAATAACTAAATGTATCTATTATTTTTTTAATCTAGCTTGTTGAATCTCTCCCTTGCCATTCTATATTCTTAGTTTAAGCCGTCAGCATCTCAAATCTAAAGATTTATGTCACCTTTGAAGACATCACATTGCTTTCGGCAATGCAGCAGCACTAACCTTCCCAAAGACAGATTCTACCCAGCTACCCTTCCTGAAATCAAGGGCTACTGCTGCTTTGAGGGGAAATTACAAATTCCCTAATTCTAGGCTTTAGAAGTTATTTCCCAATCAATCTTTTTCTCTCACTATGCCCACTAATGTCCCTTTCCACAAGTCTTCCATTATTTCAATTACTATCCTATCTCCCAGTTGCGCTCTCTCCAGCTGCCCCAGTCCGTCCACTCTGCATTGTTCATCACCACCCAGAGCCACTGTGTTCTTACCCACACACCCCTTTTGTCAACGTTCTGCTTTGTTGTGTATTCCCATGTTATTTGTACAGACCAAATCTTCTTGTGCCATGAATTTACACTAAGATTAAAATAATTTCAATGTTAAAAAGTACTATATTAAAATTTTAATAATCTCTATTATTCACCAAGTTGGTGGGATAATTAATACAAAAATATTGTTAACTGGAAAACAAATTTTGGAGATACAACATAATCATGAAGCAGTGTGCCTAGAAAGTGAGGGCCCAGTCTCTCCATCATGCTGCCTGGGTCTGAACTCAGGCTCTGCCACAGCCAATAAGCTGGATAACCCTGGGAAAGTTACTTAATATGTTTCAATTTCCTCATCTGTAAAATAGGAATGAAAGTAATTGTCTTGTTCAATTGCTATAAAAATTAAATGAGTTGTTACCTGTGAAGAACTTAAAAATTACATCACATATAGAAAGTCCTCCATAAATGTATTTTTATTATTATGGTGGTTTATTAAATTTTAAACCATTCCTTCCCATTGACAAAGCAATTTCCTTTCTATAAACCTGTATATTGAAAATCTGCACAAATACACACAGGCATATATATGCCTAACGTTTTTACAATGGTTAAAAAAAAATCAGACAACCTATATGTTAATAGGTAGTAAAATAGTGAGTACATCATGATATATCTTATGAAATACTATGAATCCATACTAAAAGACTGAAGTAAATCTAAGATAAAGCAATGTATTAAAAAATAACAAACAGGATGGGGTTGTGGCTCAGTGATAGAGCACTTGCCTAGTATGTGTGAAGCACTGGATTCAATCCTCAGCACCATATAAAAGTAAATAAAGTTATTGTGTCCATCTACAATTAAAAAATAACAGCATGTACATTACCAATTTGGGAAGAAAGAATACCATATCAATTTTATACATGTATGAATGAAGTTTTGGGAAAATAAATATGAATGTGTACAAAGAGTTGACAATGGATCAGCTTTTGCCTCTCACACTTTTGTATTAGCTGAATTGTTTTGACTGACAGCTGTTTGTTAAATAAATGTTTGAATATACCAAGAAAGAAACAGATAATCAGAGCAAGGAAATGGAGATTACAAGTTCAGATCACCAATATTAACCCCTGTGCTTTTCCTATCTAGAAGGGTACCCAGTTCCCCCATGAAACTCACTCCCTTTGACCAGGATATTATCTACCCTGCCAAGCAGATATTGTGTTCAAATTGCTGAATGCAGCATGTGAGCAAGTAATTGAAGAGTGTTGTGAGGAAAATTGGTAATGTGCTTTGATGGGTGGATTGAGCAATGTCCAGAGTGATCTGATAATAGGTACCTAGGTGACGGCAGAAGCCAGAACCAACTTCCCTCCAGTAATCAATCAAAGGTGCTCACCCAGCAGAATGCCCAAGCAATAGCAGGGAAGAAAAAAAATAAATCAGCTTTTTGTGACTGACCACGTTACCAGCAGTGGGTCCCTGGTTCAGAGCATATTGCTGAGATTTTACTTAATACACAGGGTTTTATTGAAGAAAAAAATCCTGAAAAAATAAGAAGTTTATGTTAAAATAGTCAAATGTAACTCTCACTAGCATTTTGAAGCTGCTACTCTGCAGGAGATGGGCATCTACAAATTCATTCCATTATAGACAAGGCAATGGGGCTTGGTAATAAAGTGCTCTGACCTTTTTATCAGGAACTTGTATAATCCAACATAATTCAGCAAGGACAGTGTAACAAGATAAGGGAATTGTAATGGACAGAAAAAATAACATTTATCAGAAGAGAAATGGAGACTATATGGCTCTACTTCTTGCAGACAGAGTGAACATAAAGAACATATTGGGGGCTGGGGATGTGGCTCAAGCGGTAGCGCGCTCGCCTGGCATGCGTGCGGCCCGGGTTCAATCCTCAGCACCACATACAAACAAAGATGTTGTGTCCACCGAGAACTAAAAAATAAACATTAAAATAAAAAAAAAAAATAAAAAAAAGAACATATTGGAAGAAATCCTCCGTTTCCTTTTATTTTTTCCTTTATTAGTCTGTTTTGTCTATTGATCGTTACACAGTACTAAGTGAGACTTTGGAATCTGGGGTATATAAAAATATAGAAGAAAAATAAATATAAGATACATGATTTCTTCCTGTGTTTATTGTTATGTTAAACCTACCACATGAATAGGTATTTTGGGAAATAAAAGGTCCTAAATGAATACATTTCATGCCATTTCTCCAGAGAAACAGAATATATACACACATAACTATACCAGAAGATATTGCTTCATAAGACTTGAGTTTGAACACTGGCTTCACCATTTACTAATTATTGCCTTCGGCAATCACTTTAGCATCTGAGAGAGGTTCTTCCACTGTGAAACTTAGATATCACATTCCCTTTATGAGATGATGAGGGCAAAGTGAAGTAACCCTGGCTAAGCCATTAGGTGGTAATAAATGTTAATTCCTTTTATGTCTTTTTGTTTGGATAAAATAATTATTGGATAAAATAATAAATTAATTAAAAAAAAAACCTGTTCTATATTTACAGGAAACTCAAAAGCCTGTATATATTGTTTTAAGGGAAACTATCCGGAATACATTGATTTCTTGACTTAAGTGTTGGATTTGATTAAACAGAATAATTTAGTCATCTACTCATATGGTAAAACTTATTTTCTCCCTTAAATCTTGAACTTCATCAGATATGTAGAAAAAAATTGGCATTATTTTAAAGAATGCAAGGAGAACACATACCTTTTGAGACCTTAAGTCTTGAAGTAAAAACAAATACAAAAGCAACTGTCTGAAACCATTAGGGAAAAAGCAAAAAAAAAAAAAAAAATTCTCAGAAATAACTTCCAAAGATCCATTCTTTACAACTACTGTCGCTAACAACTTCATAAATTCATATGATGCTGAGGGATGCCCAGACAGGGAATAGCATTAAAAATATTTTCTCTTTCTAAAGAAAATGTTGAACTCAACTCTGAATTCAGCTAACATGCAGAGAAGAAAAGATAAGACAGTATTCTGAAGAAGCAGTTTAAATGTTGGCTTCTAGTTATTTTTATGTCTCAGTACATCAGTACATCGCTGTATCTTATAGCTCAGTTCTAACTTGAGACTTGCCAGCATTCTTCCATTCATTTTCCTCTTTGCTTAAACTTTGAAGAATTAGACCTCTGTCATAGCCCACCAGTGGTTCCATTTATAATGCAGGATTTGCCACTAACTGGGTACTACTCTACTTTAAAATCAGTGAAGCTTAATGTATAATTTTTAAAAATTTAAGCAAACCTGGGAATCAAAGTAGAGGTCAAATTCCATCTTCTCTGATCCCTCCATATAGAAACATAACTGATAGAACTTCAAATAAGTTTACAATGAAGTTGTAAATATTTTCTACTTTTATTTTAGTTATTTCCACAAAATACACTTTATGATTCAATAAATTGTTAACTTCCCCAAAACAGGGTATCTAATAAAGTCATCTGTGTAATCCCTTTGCCTAACCCAGCATCCTGAACTCAAAGTGAGCTCAATGATGGAGCATGGTAGAGAGCTTAAGAAGAGTTTTTAAGGTCAGAAGCCCAGGGTTGGAAGTTTAGCTCCATATCAGCATGTGACTTTGAACTGTTCCTGAATTTTCTTAATTCTTACTTTCTCACATGAGAAATGGGATACAAATAGTATTTACCTCATTATGGCAAGGATTAGACAATGTAAAGCATTTAGTATAAGGCCTGGCACATAGTAAGCACTAAAATAGTAATGGCTAACATTGTCTCTAAAGTACATCCAATCAAAAAAACAGATCCATTCAGAATTCTGAGCTTGAGTAAGGCATTTGCATAGCTGAAATTTACTCCCCCCCCCCCACTTTAATTAAAGCTGACAGCATAACAAGTTTAATCCCCTAGTTTTCCAAAAATGATTTTCTGGGTTCAAATAAAATTTTTTTTTAGTGAAATAAAATCTTTGAAGTAAGCTACTGATCAAATATGTAGCACATGCATTTTCAGGTTGTTTTTTAAATACATCTCTTCAAGTTGGAAATGTGCCTACAGAGTTTGTGAAACTTTACAAAAAACCAAGAAGGTGATTCAATACTATCAGAGATTTCATCTAGAGTCTAGAAAGGCTTCAATGACTTCTAATGACTCTACCAGTAACAATAGAATGTTTGCCTAATAAACGTGCTTCTCTTTTATAATTTAACAAAATACCAAAATATTAGCCAAAGACAGATTTTTGTTTTATTTACAACATTCTTCTCACAAGAATAGTGAAATAGGGGCCTGGTAATGCTGTGCAGTGTTTTTTTTTTTACATACTTGATTTTTGCTTTCCAAAGAAAGTGGAGAGAGTCCTCTGCCCAGGGTATGACAGCCAGCTCTCATTTATTCTCCCTGTCTGCAAAGACCTGCTATCAATTCTTGCAGGCAGCACTGGCCCACTGTCCATGAATAATGCTTCTGCTTAGAGGCAATACTTATGAATTTTGTCTGTTAAGATAGAAAAGGAGCACATTGCTTCCAAAGCATTTAAGCCATGAAGTAATGTAGGTTTGAGTAGTTCCTGCTCCGTCATAGCAACATTCTAGTTGATGAAATCCAGGACTCAGTCGTTCATTTATTCATTAGACATACATCAAACATTTACTAGGCACCTAAATCTCTAGCACTAAAAATCATAGTGGTTGGTGATTCATGACCCTTGCTGTATATTAGAAATGCCCAAAGAACTCTAAAATATGTGTGGATCCCATCCCAGCCAATTATATTAGAATATGTGGGGTGGAGCTCAATCATATGCAATTTTTACAAGTGGTATAAATATACAGCTAAGACTATAATCTATAGGGAGAGCTCCCTGGGTTAAGGGTTTTCAAGCAATACATAAACATTTTTTTCATGAGAGCCTGTATACTCACGAAGGGGCAGAGCTATAGGCAGGAAATTAGATTCAGTAGGAACAGTGCTATGATGGAAAACAGAGGGCTCCATAAGAGGAACACTTCACTTAGTCTGTGTACACGTGTGGGAGGTGAAGGGTGGATCAGAATGCTGGGGTAGGCGTCTCAGGGACTTGGCTCTGAAGCAGGAACTCTAAAACCAATTCCAATGGTCCCACTTTGCACTGTTGAAGACGACATCTCCCCAACACTCACCTTCTTGGATGTTATGCACACTAGGGCCAAGCGCGCTGTCTTGCTAAGAGGGATCAGTTTGGCCCTCCCCTGGTACTATATTCTGCTATATCCTGGTGGGCTTTCCATGGATTCCTTCTCTCCCAACTTAACCAACCAGCAAATGCTGGGTCTCGAGTCTCAGGCAGTGAATCCTAACTGGGGACAAACACCAAGATAAGTTCTCCTGATGATGCACTTTCCTTTGGAGATGAGGAAATTATTCAACAGAAAACAAAGCTGTTTAGGTAGACTTGAGTCCAAATGGCTTATTAAGCTTGTCAGTATGTGTATGCGTGTATTAATCTTAGGGAGAACTCTTTTGCTCATGCAATTATAATGACATTCTTCTTCAATGGCCTCTCAAACAACAACTGAATGGTCTCCAGGACATCGCTGGCACAGTACTGCCCTGTTCTGGCACTAGAAGGAAGTGTTGAGATGGAAATATTATGCTACCAGAAATAACATGGTCTTAGGAGGAATTGCTAACTTCAGATATGAAAAGATTCAAGAAGTTTGCCCTCACAGGGGTAGCCTCTTTCTGGAAACCATATTTGGGACTGGATCTTCTTTTGGGGAATCAGGGAATTCTCCAGGAATGTGAACACCTTGAGGATGGAGATCCGTGATCCCTATTAAAGTGTTTATAAGTAATTCTGCACTTCAACTTAGGTGTTGCAGGTGTGACCTTTTCCTGATTTAATATTTGCATTTCCAAATTTTTATTTTTCTTAATTAAAAGTGACCTATATATGTTAGATGCATAGCTTGATAAGTGTATTTTGGCTTATTTATATGATGGTAAACTATATACTCTAGCTTACATTTTTAAATATTTTTAAGGAACATGTAAGATCCTGTATTATGTAATTGGAAAAGAGTAGGCCACACTATGATATGATAAATACAATGCCAAGGCATGGATGAAAATTGGAGCCATCAGGACCAGGGTATGATTAAGAAAAGGCAGATTCCATAAGGAGATGGGCACTGGTTCAGGTCTCAGAGCCACAAGCTGATGCTTAAAGCATGAGACAGATCAAAGGTCTGGAAATCGAGATATTAGACACACATGTCCAGGAGAGATCAAAAGATCTGTAAATAAGTGAGAGTGAACATTTAGATTTTGATAGTGAAGATACTGGAAAGGTTACATTTAGAAAGTCAGATAGATCTAATTAGAATAAGATATATTCCATGCTTGTATAATTATGTTAAAATGGATTCTACTGTTAGGTATAACTAAAAAGAACCAATAACCCAAAAAACTTAAAAACAGCATACTACAGGGACACAGCCACCTCAATGTTTATAGCAGCACAATTCACAATAGCTAAATTGTGGAACCAACCTAGATGCCCTTCAGTAGATGAATGGATAAAAATCAGTGGCATATATATAACAATGGAATACTCCCAATAAAAGATAATAAAATCATGGCATTTTCAGGTAAATGGATGAAGCTAGAGAAGATAATACTAAGTGAAGTTAGGCAATCCCCAAAAACCAAATGCCAAATGTTTTCTTTGATATAAGGAGACCGATTCATAGTGGGATAGGGAGAGGGAGCAAGTGAGGAATAGACGAACTCTAGATAGAGCAGAGGTGTGGGAGGGGACGGGAGCGGGGATGGGGTAACTAATGATGGTAGAATGTGATGATCATTATTATCCAAAGTACATGTATGAAGACACGAATTTGTGTGAGTATATTATGTATGCAACCAGAGATATGAAAATTGTGCTCTATATATGTAATAAGAATTGTAATGCATTCCACTGTTATATATAAATAAATAAATGATAAAAAGTCAATAACAAAAAAAAATCAATAAAAAAAAGTCAGATAGAAAACAGCTAAGTTCAAGAGTGAGTTTTGACAATGTCTATCCAAATAGAAGTTCTTCATCATCCTGTGAAGTGTCTTAAGGTGATGGTGGTCATAAACCTGTACTGAAAGTATTAGCCATATTCAGAAAATCTTGTTGCTAAGAATTAATGTAGGACTACAACTCATTCCTGGCAGCAATTTTTCACTCTTAGATGATAGCCAGTTTAAGCATCTCTAACTATACAGAATAAACATGATTTCTAAAAGTGGCCAGTAAAATGATTTTCTGAGTATAAAATGTTTTTCTCATTGAAAATTTAAGAATCTCAGCCGGGGTTGTGGCTTGGTATTACAGCGCTTGTCTAGCATGTGTGAGGCACTGGGTTTGATCCTCAGCACCACATAAAAAATAATCAATAAATAAAATAAAGTTAAAAAGAAAATTTATGAATCTATTCCTTTAAAATGCATACAATATGATAGAGGAGAGTCACATTTAATAGAATTTTGGGAAGATGGCCCAGATGTGGCAGCCTAATTTTTGTTCTTTCCAAATCAATATGAAGACATAACTACAACTAAAAATTGAGGAAAACCTTTGCCATTAAACAGGTGTTGAGGCAGCTGATTATGTTCAAATATGAAGGAGATACCACAAACAGCCCTGAGGTCTGTATAACTGGTGTCCATGTGGAAGAGAAGCAAGAGGGACAGAGAAAGGACTGAGGGTCAGGGACTGGCTGATCCCTATGAAGTCTCCAAACTAATTACTCCCATTTTCTCACCTAAGGGTTGCGTCTCTGGACCCAACAGTCATTTTTCAGGAACACAGAAGGATATGTTGAATCACACACTTTCTACATTTAACATGTCATGTAGAGAAGAGCCATGCTCAATCACAAAAATCCAGGATACTGGAGACTATAATCCAGCAACCCATGTTCTTGAAAATGTAGGTTGTAAAGAAAAAGGGATGAGGAAGGAGCTTGTATGTTGAAAGGCTATAGACACCAAATTAAAAAGTGAACAGGAAGAAACTACAGTGTCGTGTCTAAGGATCCACTCCTGGCTATTAAACTATGAAGAAATGCAAGAAAGATGAGCATGAAGTCAGGACAGTGGTTGGAGGGCACATGGGGGTTATGGCTGAGATTGGGCATGTGGAGGAACTTCTGGAATGGCTGGCAAAGTTCCCTTTGTTAAGCTTTGGTGATCCTTACTTTTGTTTTATGTGGCTCTGTGTTCTATGCTGTATTTTACAATGAAGTTAAAATGACAATAGGATGTCAAAGATGTCAAAATACTCTAAAATATGCTTGTGCTTTATTTTATAAAATAAAGTTAAATACTTAAGAATAATACTTATTGACAGTATACTCTCAAGATAAAAATATTATTCTACCTACTTGATGTGACACTGTGGTGGCCTCTTAACATATATGACTGTCTCATTTCCATGGAAGGATGGTGGGGGTTGAGGACTCTTCCTACTCCTAATTTTCTCTAACACCATTTCACTTTCAGTTCAGTGAAATGAATCTATTGTTCTCATGGAAAACAAAAACAATTGTGTTTATTACCATGAGTAGTGTGTTAATGAGCTATTATGGTAATTAAAGTGTTTTAGAAATAAAGTTATCCCCTCTACCTCAGGGCTGGGAAACTCCATGGAAACCACCTACAGGGGTTTGCTTCCTTTGGATGCCTTCTTGGTCCTTGGAGGCCACTGAAGGGCTAATCTCTTCTCAACAGATGCTAAATTGATGGAGAAAGAGTTGCCTATTGAATTTAAGCCAGGATAAACCAGCCAGGAAAAGAGCTAGAAAGGATGGGGGAGCTGGCTATGGAGTCACAAGGTGAAATGAAGCCAAGGAAGATTTTAATCCAATCCTTTCATTCTCCTCAGATGTGGCTGTGAGTGGGGAAAGCAAGAAGTCGATGCAATAGATTGCAGACATCAGGTGATTCTATCCCTATTTCTTTACTTTTGCTCACTTCTGTTTCCCCAATTTGAAATGGAACAGTGTATTAAGTGAATGGTGGTGGCCCTGGGATGGTACCTGGAGGATTTTCCTTCCTTCTGCTTGTTGCTAATTCATTGACAACACACCTTGGTGAGTGTAGATAGAAGTCTGTACCATCAGCCATTCACTAAAGTGAAAGAGCAGACTAGAAAGAAGCAGAAAGATTTTTTCTCTATGATCACCAAAACTTTAATACTTTTTCTAGCTGACAGCCAGCAAAAGTCAATTTTTATTAGCTGCCTATGAAAATCATGAATGTAAACAAGGCAATTGTTACACACTTTGCCCACCTTCTACATCTTTCTTTTCTCTATGTTGATTACCATGCAAGTCTTACCAAAACTTGGTCTCTGCTCCCCTAGTATCTTCTCAATCCATTCCTACCATCAGAGGCACTCTCCTTTCACTAGATATTCTTATCAGTCTGGCTTAAATTTTAAGTAATCTTATTTGTGGCCCATTTTCCCAGGACACTTATCTTCTCCTTGACTAGAGACCATATTTTATTGTCCTCAGGATTCTCTGGTATATAGACCCCCAAAACATGTTTATTGCTTATCTGACTAATTTTACTCATATTCATTACATGATACAGCATGTACTCTTTGGAACCAAAATATTGCAAGGAAGAATGTAGTTCACTCTAATCTAATCTAACCCCTTAGACCATAAATTACCCGAGAGTAGGGGCTTAAGTATTCAATATTGTATCACCAACATCTAGAAGAGTGCTTGATCTATGATCAAACACTCAGCTAACATTGGTCTCATGAATGAATAAGTAATCTATGGAGTTATCTTAAGGTATAAAAGAGGTGGTTTTTCTAAATCAAACCAAAGACTAGCAAACACTGATAAGGTGAGAATGATGTTTTGAAATTTAGAAATGTTATCAGTAAATGCCTGAAAAACAAGGCACCACAAAAGTGAATGATACGTGTTCAGATGTTGCAGTGAGGTGCATCCAGCAACACAGAAGCACCCAAGACAAATCCATCTGGAGGTATCCTCGAATCCTTCAATCTACCTGATCTCATCTTGTTCCCACATTGGAACTTTGTTCCACTGCCTCTGGGATTCTCTCATATTCTGAACACAGCCTGATCATTCCTGCCTCTTGGACTTTGGTGACGCAATCTTATGTTCATTCACAGAAGCTCCCCTCTCCCCAAGTCATATGGCTAATTTAGAATCCCTCCCTAGATTGGCCTTTTCCATACTGTATTCCCTGGGTAATGATTCTATTCTTTTGGAATTTAGGGATATCTCACTGTATTTGCTAAATAGAAAAGTGAATAGTCCAGGGCCTGCCATGTTCTCAACAAATATGTGCTACCTTGAAATTACCCTCTTCCTGGCCCACATTTATTCATTATAGTTGGGTGGATTTAGCATAAACTACTTTGAAGTAGGAATGATGTTTAGTATTCTTTGTTCCAAAGCACCTCATAGAATAAGGATTTAATAAATAATCATATATTTCTGTTAAATTATATCTAGGGAATTTTTCCTAAGAACAAATAAATAAATAAAAATTATCTCCAAAGCAAGAGAAGTTAACTTTTCTAGGCCCTCTAATTTTAACAGAATAGATACTTATGGTACTCTTCAAGTTTACTTGCAACAATGATGGGAGCTGGGGTTGGGGAAGTGTAGGGGTGAGAAGACGACCATATTTTTCTTCATTTTATAAGAAAAGAACCAGATGTACTTTGTGCCCACAAAGGATAGAAACATGATAGCATAAGCTTAACAAGTACTCAGAAAAATTTTATAGATGTAAGGATGAGTTTTCAACTGGATAAGTGACTAAACATGAAAATAGGTTACTTAAAATATATTGTTAAAAACAGTGCAAAAAATATGTATTTTGAGTGGTTTAAGCCTTGGACTATGTAGGAACAATTACTCTCTTGAGGTTCCTGCGATGCCTGGATCCATTATGCTCAAATATCATTGGGGAATCTTATTATTCAAAACTTTAACAATCATATTTAAGTTAGAGAAAAGATTCTTACCTTTTATGCTATTTGCAGATAAAAATAATAATGATTTCAAGCAGATATTGAGAAAACACAGATTAGATTGCAGGTTTTAGAAGATACAAAGTTAAATAAAAATCAAGGAGAAGGCACCAAAGGCAGAGGAAATTGTTCTGGCTTTATCTTTTAATGATTTGTAACCCTGAATCTGGCATAAACACTCAAGTTTAACAGAAAATGTGCTGGATTTAGAATCTTAAAACAGGGATTCACATCCTAGTCACTAGTTTTTTAACTTTGATTAAAAGACCCAAACATTTTCTCTTTATAAACTGATTGTCTCAGGAATTTTGTCATAGAGATGGAAAGCTTACTAATAGGCCAACAAATATCCCTGCCATCATTTTTAAAGAAAAACAATTTCCTGTTTCAAATATATACATATTTGTGTCTTAATATGGTCACCATTTACTGAGTGCCCGGTAAATGACATGCTGCATAAATGATTTTACATTTTAAGCTTTAGGGGTTTAAAGTAGTATCTGACAATGGAACAGCCAGTTGTTCTAGAGCCAGAGGGACAAATTAGGATAGTTAGTAAAAGTTACATAATCAAATCAATAGAAATGGATTCATGATTCAGGCAAGATGGCAGCCAAGTAGGTTCCTCCATTAGTTGTGTCCTCACAAACATATCAATTTGACCAATTACTCAAACAAACTAGCTTCACAAGAGCTAAGTAAATCAATTGAGAAACCAGAGTGCCTGCTTTTAAAATTAAAAAAAAAAATTAAGTGACATACTAAAGAAAGCAGGAAGGAAAGAAGTTTCTTGCCTTAGTTTTCTAACACCAAGCACCTAGCATGCAGAAAGACACACATATCTGGTGAAGGGGAGAGAATCAAATCTACGCCTTAGACTTGAAACATGGTACCAGACCCACTACAGTAAATCCAAGCTCTGGGAAAATCCCCTTAATCTCTAATGCCAGGTCAATACAGTGGTCCTAGCCAGTGGAACTGCCTAAGGCCAGATGGCTGACTGCTTCCCCAACCTCTGTGCTAATCTCTGGTGGCTGAATAGGAAGCAAGACTTGACCTACTAGGGAGCAGGACAAAAAGCTTTCATAGGGCTTTTTCTTAGAGCTCAGACCCAGCCTGCTGCAGTGAACCTCAACATCTGGTAGAAATTGAAGGCCCTCTAAGCAGGCTGGATGGAGCCTTTAGATAGGACCTAACATCAGATGGAGACCTGTGCACTGGTGGGACACACTCAAGTATGGTTTTCTACATTGGATATCATGATTCCAATATATGATATTTTCAGGGGGATACTTCATATTCAAACCATAACATCTGGCAAGGGGTTAATATCCAAGAGTGTATAAGGAACTCCAAACCCTAAGTCACATGAGGAAAAAAATACAAAAGCAAAATCCCTCCCCAGCCAAAGGGGGGGGGGAAAGGGGGGGGGGGGGAACCACCAACCAAACAAACAAAAAACCCAAACAAACAAACAAAAAAACCAAATAAGCAAGCAAAACAAGAAGCCCCAAACAAGCAAATAACCCTATTATAAACTGAGCAATAAACCTAAACAAACATTTTTCAAAAGACATAAAAATGATGAGATAGTACCAAAAAAATGCTCACCATTACTAATCATCAGAGGAATGTAATTAAAAGCCATCATGAGGTATCATCTCATCCCAGTAATAATATCTATTATCAAAAAAGTTAAAGATAATAAGTGCTGATGAGGATGTGGGGAAAAGGGAATGCTTGCCCACTGATGGTGTAAATGTAAACTAGTATGGCCAGTATGAAAAACTAGTATGGAGGTTCCTCAAAACTCTAAAAATAGAACTACTGTGTGATCCAGAAATTTCACCGCTAGATGGTTACAACTCCAAAAGAAATGAAATCTGTCCAAGATACATCCGAAATCCCACTTTCACTGCAGCACTTTTTTCAATAGTCAAAAAATGGAAACAACATAAATGTCCATTAAATGAAGAATGGATAAAGAAAATGTGGTACAAATACTCAATGGAATACTATCCGGTTAGCAACACAAATGAAATTCTATTATTGTGACAACATAGATGAAACTAAAGGTAATTATATGAAATGAAATAAACCAGGCACAGAAAGACAAGTACCACATGATCTCATCCATGAGGGATCCAAAAACGTTGATCTCATAGCAGTTGAGAGTAGAATGGTGGTTACTAGAGACTGGTGAGAGTAGAGTGTGTAGGGGACAAGAGAGTTTCAGCAATGTATACTGAGTTACAATTAGAAAGGAGTAAGAAGCTCTTGTGTCAGGGATGTGGTGGTCAGCTCAGGAGTTCAAAGCCAGAAACAGAGAAGCCCTAAACAACTTAGTGAGGCCCTGTATCAAAATAAAAAATAAAAAGGGCTGGGAATGTGGCTCAGTGGTTAAGTGCTCCCAAGTTCAACCCCTAGCATTGAAAAAAAAAAAAAAAAGAAAGAAAAAGTAGTTCTGGTGTGCTATTACACAATGGGTAACTATAGATAATAACGTACATTTCAAAAACTAGAATGATTTAAGTTTTTGTCATAAAGAAGTGAAAATTTTTGAGTAGATATATTTAATCTGAGTTACACATTGCACATGTGTTTATGTTTCAAAACATTATATGGCACAATTCTGATGTTTTATGTATCAGTTAAATTTAAAAAAATAGACTCAGTTCTATACTTCACACTTTAAAGTATTTGAGCTAAATCAGTATAAATTAAATTCATCACCCTGTGCTTTTTTCCTTCAACTTGAACAGAACTTATATGCACCCACATCATATGTACTGTGCCTGGATGTGCCTCTGTACTCAGGTCCTGGTCAAGTGTTCCATCTAAATTTCTAAGATTCCCACACAAAATCATAGAATCTTGGAATTAAAAAAAAAAATCTTAGCGGTTAAACTCTTCTGCTCATTACTGGAGTCCTTTGTATGGTATGCCTGTAAAATGTTAACCAGCCTTAGCTTGACTACTTTCCATCATGTAGATATTGCTATCCAAAAAGGCATTCCATTCCTTTACTAGATGGGTCCACTGGTTCGTACATTTTCCCCCTAATATTAAGACAAAATCTAATCCCTGAAATACATCGAATGCCTCATTTTTTTTTTTTGTACCAAGGATTGAACTCAGGGCACTCAACCACTGAGCCATATCCTCGGCCCTATTTTGTATTTTATTTAGAGACAGGGTCTCACTGAGTTGCTTAGTTCCTTGCTTTTGCCGAGGCTGGCTTTGAACACGTGATTCTCCCGTCTCAGCCTCCTAAGCCACTGGGCTAATGCCTTTTTTTTTTTTTTTAAAAAGTCATCATTGTGCTTCATGAAAATTATATTCAACTGGAAAATGGTTCTTTTTTTTGGATTCATATATTTTTATAATACAAAATAAAAATTCCATATAATGTATTTGCTTTTCTAACACTGGAAATTTTCATGAATGTGGTCTGTGATCTCTCTCACACCATATGTTCATACATTATTTACTAATGCATTTGCTCAATATTTTTGAGTTTTTAGTTTGTGTCAGGCAATAGGTGTAAGGCAATAGATCAGCAGATCATAGAAAGATCAAAGTCCTATTCTTTATTGTAGTGATTACATGTTAAACAGTGGGGTTTCTGCAGTGCCTTAGGAAATGAGATGATGCTCCAGGCTTGAAGATCTTCCATTCCCTTCCATGTCTTCCCCAGTCACATCTGTGAGATTCATAAGCAGAAGAACCAAATCCCTTGGCTAAGTATGATAACTCCTTTTTGTGTGCAGGAGCTCTGGCCTGAAGTTGTGGAAAAGTGTCTGTCTACCAGAAAACCTTGGGTCCTAAAAAATAGATCTAAAAAGAAGGATTTTTTCAATGAGCTTCTAATAAACCTGTTGTGATTCCTCTGACATACTGGTGCTGCCCTTGGCTCTTGCATGCCTGAGGACTGGGCTTCCCGACCTAGCTGTCCATGAAGCATCTCATGATGTGATCCTGTTCGACCCTGCTGGCTATCGTCATGTGGTCTCTTCAGCTGTTGTCTATGTGTGCACATGCACAGCAGAGGGCAGCTCCTGAGGGCAAGCCTGGGGCCTAAGGTCATTTAGGTTTGCATCGTGGTCATGCTCTTTACTTATATTTCAGTTCATAGATGAAAACCCCCACAAAACTAAACACCAAAATTGGTTGGCTTCTGTAGTCAGCCCGTTCATGGTGGATGAGTTATCTAAAATTCACAGGAAGGCCTGTTTGGCAGATGATACAGGAAACAACTGTAGTACTTCTGGTAGAAAAGATGCCCACAGTTGGAGATCAACACTAATTATATGCCATGAGAAATATGACTTTCTGACAAATATACTCTCTACACTGGAACTTGCACGTTTTTCTGGTTTGAACTTTCGGATTTCACTTTAAACCCTGCCAGTTCAGCTAGACTCAGTCATACTGAGTGTTTGACCAAAATTACCAGTTTGTTCAGTTAAAAAAACAGAAACCAAGCCCTAAGATGATTATAACTGCTACTGAAGTCATATAAATCATTAAAGATTTCTAAGTCATTTTGATGCTTAATATTTTTATGCTTTGAGTAAATATGTTGACTACTTTATTTGAGAGATTGAGTGATTAATAAAATGAATAGAAAATTATTTTTTCAATTTTGGGGGGCAAAATTTTTACATAATATCAAGTGAAAGTTATTGGAAAATTGAATCTGTACAAAGAAGCGAAAGAATGAAAAATGACAGCTGCTTAAGAATTTACTAATGTATTTGCTCAATATTTTGAGTTTTTAGTTTGTGTCAGGCAATAGGTGTCAGGCAACAGATCAGTAGATCATAGAAAGATCAAATTCCTATTCTTTATTGTAGTGATTACATGTCAAACAGTGGGGTTTCTCTTGTACCCTTCTGCAATGCCTTAGGAAATGAGATGATGCTCCAGGCCTGGAGCAGATGTTATTCATTTGTATCATTAACACCACCCTTATAAGTAGTAAGGAATGTATTTCCGTCTAGTTTGAGTGACAAAGTTAGAGGTGAAGACACAATTGCCTCAGATAATTTAAACAAAACAACATTACAAATTCCATAATTAAGAATCCACTTCTACAGTATTTTGTACTAGGCATTATTCTAGGAGCTCTAATAAATATTCACTCATCTAATCTCACTAACCACTCAGGGGTACTAATATCCTCTTTGTACAGGTGAGGGAACTGAGGCACAGAGAAGTTAGTGAAAATTATTACAGCTAAAAAATGGCAAAGAAAGAACCTAAAAAAATATAACTGTATTTGAAAAAAAAAAAAAAAGTTCAATGTATTTGAGAAAGTAAATTTCAAATCAATTAATATTTTCTTGGTATTTGGGCAGAGAATGTTTTGGGCCCTAGGGTCCCAAATGAAGCAAGGTGAAGCAGAGTTCTACATAAACCAAAAACATCACTGTGCCATTGGAGCAGGTGAGGGGGTTGTCTGCAGATCATAGATGTTAATGCCAGGAGTGAGAGAAGGGTGTCCTAGCCTTCTTTACCTCTTTCCTAGGATTTTCTAATCCCCTCTTCAGACTAGATCACACTACAAAACCCATCTTACTACTACTAGATTGATTCATCCATGCTGGATATCTAGGACCAATCTTATTTAGTTCTGAAAATTAGTAAAATAAATAAATAATGAATTATCATCATCTCATTTCTTTAAAAAAAAGTGACTCAATTACTCATTAACGCCTGTTCAAATTGACTGTCAAATATTTTATTATCAAATAGATCAATATCTTGTATGAGGACATCTGCTCTTACCTGACTAAAGTAAAAAGACACTTGCCACTTTAGAGGGGTTGAATAGGATAGAGAACCAGAGGACAGGAAAGGGAACTGGATGGAGAGGCTCTTTATCATATGTTTCCTTACCTCCCCTCCAAGTTTGATTGCTTATGGAGAGGAACTGAGTTATATCTATTTCTAGGGATGAACTCCCACTGGGCCAGAAATGCTTATAAACTGAGTAAATGGCAGAGGGTAGACAGCAGACTCAGGACAAGTCCTGATCTCCTTGTAAGGTTAGGTATGTGATGATACCCATCTGTTGACTCTTACAGGATTGTATAATCTATACTTTGTACTCTTCTATCAGTTATATTGAGTGAATATTACTGTATCAATTAGTGGTGGCTGTTTCTAAGAAAAATAGAATAATTCCTCACAATAGACTCTGAGCACACAGAAAGTTCCAGGTTATATATCATTTCATGAGATTTTTTTCAAACTACACTGATGGAAAAATTCTGCCATATAACAGAACATGTATTTGTTTACAATCAACATGACTTAAAGTCTCACACTGAAATATAAATTTCAATCCCAATCAATAGTTCCATAAAATCTATAGAAATAATAAATTATTGCTGGAAGGAAACAAATTATCTGGGGAGCTTCTAGTCATATTGGTATGTAAAAACAAATCTACAAATGATTAAATGTTCATTGAATGAATAACTGAATTAGTAAGTGGGGTGCTAATAAGTGATTTTTGATTGATGACCTTAATTTGTACAACTCAGTGACATCACTGAAGGCCTAGGTAATTCCATTTCCATAGAATTACCTTTTTAGTTTCTTTCTTCACAAATACTCAGGAACAATTTACTCCCTGGCTGACCAGGAGCTGACTGCTCTAATCCTTGAGCCAATGCCCTTTACCCATCATCATGCTTTATTGACTGTCATTTCTGATAAATGATCCTGTGACAGAATATATACCCCATAATGATAAAGGCTTAGCCCTACTTATTACTCCCATAAAAGGAAATGCCAATTAAAAATAAGCTAATTGTAGTTATTAAGGAGCACACAATAAAAAAGCAACACAGTAAGGCAAGAATATGAATTGTGCTTGTGGGAGGGCAAATGTCTAGATCAAAGTTATCGCTTTATAATAGTCTATTATAACAATAAAATTCCTCATGTAAGTTTCTTATACTTACAAACCATTAAAAATTAATGGCAGCAGATACATACATCAGAAAGGGAAAGGAAATAAGACTTACTGCTACAGAAAAACCACTCAACCACAAAGTAAACAAGTAAAAAATGATCTAAAAAACAACAAGAAAACAATAAAATGGCAGAGGCCCTGAACTCTTAATAACGATCTTGAATGTAAATGGATTAAATTCTCCAATTGAAAGATAGAGTGGCTCACATGCAGGGCAGACAGAGCACTAATCTCCAGGATACATAAAGAACTCAACAAACTTAACACCAATCTAGATGCCCTTCAACAGAGGAATGGATAAAGAAACCATGGTACTATACACAATGGAATATTACTCATCATTAAAAGAAAATAAAATTATGGCATTTGCAAGTAAAGGATGGAGTTGGAGAATATCATGCTAAGCAAAGTAATCCAATTCCCCCCCCAAAAAAAAATATCAAAGGATGAATGTTATATCTGATAAGTGGATGCTGACCCATAATGGAGGAGGGAGGCATGGATAGAATGGAGGAACTTTGATTGGGCAAAGGAGTGAGAGGGCAGGGGAGAAGGTGTGGTGGTAGGAAATGTGGTGGAATGAGGTGACTATCATTGCCCTAGGTACATATATGACTGCACATGTGGTGCAACTCTACTTTGTGTACAGATAAATGAAAAATTGTGCTCCATTTGTGTACAGTGAATAAAAATGCATCCTGCTTTCATGTATAACTAATTAGAACAACAACAAAGAAATAAGCCAATCCCCCAAAATCAAAATCCAAATGTTTTCTCTTATAAGCAGATTCTAATTCCTAATTGTGGGGGGAGGCTAGGGAAAAACAGAGGTACTATGGATTAGGCAAAGGGGAATGAAGGGAGGGGAAAGGGTATGCAGGTAATAAATATAGTACAATAAATTGAACATTATTACCCTATGTACATATATTATTACACAACTGGTGTGATTCTACATCATGTATAACCAGAAGAGCAAGAAGTTATACTCCATTTATGTATGATGTGTCAAAATGCATTCTTCAATCATTTATAACTAATTAGAACAAATTTAAAAAGAAAGAAAAACTAGACAAAGATAACAAGAAGTACAGACCCATATCACTGAAGAACACAGATGCAAAAATCATCAATAAAATCCTAGCCAACCAATTCCAACAGCACATCAAAAAGGTCATCCACCACCATGATCAAATGGAATTTATCTCAGGGAAGGAGCAATGGTTCAATATGCACAAATTAGTAAGTAGGATACATTGCATTAACATAAATAATGACAAAGTCAAATGATCATTTCTTTAGATGTAGAAAATGTATTTTATAAAATCCAACATTTTGTCTTAAGGGAAAAAAAAAATCAGTTGTAGAAGGGATGATCTCTACATTGAAAACTAAAACATTAATGAAAACATCTAAAGTGAAATAAATCAAAGACATCCTATGTTCACAAATTGCAATAATATTATAGAAATATCCGTGCTATATCTTATTTGGTGTAGACACCAAAGTGACCTAGAGATTCAATAAGATTTCTGTCAGAATACCAATAGGATTATTCACAGAAATTGAATAAAATATCCAGGATTTTGTATAGAACCATACACACATACACAAATCTCAAAAAGACAAATCTTAAATAAAATGGACAAAGCCGGAGGAATCACAGTACTTCAAAATATACTATAAAGGTGAATATGGAAAACAGTGACTACCAGAGAGTGGGGACAGTATTGGAGATGGGGAGACAGAGGTGGGTTAAGAAGTAGAATGTTACAATTAGGAATAAGTTTTGATGTTCTGCTGCACAGTATGGAGATGCTAGTTAACACCAATGATTATACAAAATACCTAAAAGGTAGTGTTCTGAATGCTCTCACCACAAAGATATGGTACATTTATTAGTACAGATATCCTAATCACTGATTTTATCATTACATAATGCATACATGTATTGAAACATCATGTAGAACCCCAGATCTGGATATTTTATGTAAATTTATATATACACATACAGACACACACACATATATAATTATGTTGATTAAAAAGAAAATAAAGATGCTTAATTCTTTGTTATAGACTGAATTCTGTCTCTCCTTGTCTCCAAATTCATATAGAAAAGCCCCAATTCCAATGTGACTGTATGTGGAGACAGGGCTTTTAAGGAGGCAGCTGAAGTTAAATGACGTCATAATGGTGGACCCCTGATCTGACAGGACTGGTTTCCTTGTAAGAACAGGAGGAGACACTAATTGCAAAACTATTTCCTTTCATAAAGATATGAGAGGTTTATTCTTTGGACAAAGCCAATCTAACACACCTGGTTACCTCAATTTTTCAGTGAGTTTAGGATGGGCTCTGTGAAGATGGTGCTCAGTCCTCTTAAGGACAAGTTCGTGTCCACCTTTAGAATATGTATGTAACGGGTCATGATTCCTTGGCTATAGGGAAGGGTGAAATTTTTTTTTTATGTGTTTGCAGTCTCTTAGTGGATTTCCTGTGATGCACATTACTTCCTGGTTTAATGCTTATTCAATAATAAAACTTTTTCTCTCCTATCTTTGTGCAGAAGTTTTCTGAGTTGGGAAGAAATTTTGTTTTTAATTATATTTCTCCAACACTTTCCAGTACCAAGTTAAATAAAAGGCAATATACAAACATCTGTTGAATTAATATCTATGGTTTCATATCTGTTATTACTGCAGCTACTCAAAAAATAAGGGTTCTAATAGAGTTTATTAATTTTAATTCTGATGCTCACATTAACTAATGGTAGGCTAAGATAAAGATTAAATATTTCAGAATAAAATGGTTTTACTCAGATGCTTATAGAATCATTTTAAATGTTTGGAGAAATTAGATTTCTTTGGTTAGTGGAAAAAAGTCATATACCCTAAAGACCAGTCTCAGCTGAAAATGTCTCATGATCCTTATTGGGTCACTAGGGGGACCAAGAAGAATGACAGTTGTACCTTGTATTATGGAAATTTGGACCATAATGTTTACCTAGTATTTACTAACCTTGCCATCTAAATAAACTGTAATAGGTACCCACTAATTTCCAAACTGGCTTATCACAAAACAAAGAACTGGAAATTCTTTTCCATTTCCAGTTTAGTTGCCTATAGTCTACTATTGAATTTCTTCATAGTGGCTTTTCTTTTGACACAATTTTGTTTCTTTTTTAAATGATGTAGGACACGGTATTATTTGCTCTGTTTAATTTGGTTTTGCATTGGGGGTTATGGTTGCTAAGGGGGATATGCTATCAAGTTACTCTATGTCTTTTCAGTAAAAGGGAATTCAAGGTGTTTACAAACCAAAAGAATGAAATGACTTCAAGTAGAAAATAAAATGAAATGAGGCATAACTGTATACTACAAGATAGCAATGCAATTTAGAGCTGGAATGGGTCTAGTATGTTCTCAATCTATCATAAACACATTTTACATTATAAACATGTATTGGAAGCAAACAGCCAAGCCTTTTGTTGAGATTTATATGTTTTGGATTTTTGTTTTTAATTTGTTATTGTGGCCTCTCTGCAGCCACAGGCCACAACAATCACTCTCTAGGAGAGCCCTAGCCAGGGGAAAGTTGGGTGTGTTTCTCAGGGGAAGAACCATAAGGTGAAAGCAAAATGCACACAACAGAACAGGCATTACTCACAGGTCCTGGAGAGGTTCTGGTGCCAAAGAAAGCCTAGAGGTGACAAGATGTTCAGCCTGGGAGCGTGCAGGAGAAGATCTGCCCTTTTTAAAGGTCTGATGCTTTAATCCCTTAGGCTGTCTCACATGGGTGCATATTGGCTAGTTTAAAGGGAGCCTCGTGAAGAAGGCGAATGTGTTTATAGGACTCTGGTGTTGACTATTAGGTTTTACTGTGGTCAGCTGCTGCAGATTGTGTTGGGTTTGAATCTGTGGGATAAAGAACAGAGGGGCTGTATCCCAAATGGCCACTTAGGAAGGAAAATTTTAACTAGACCAAAGGTGATAGGTACAACTGGGTTTCAAACAACTTGTATCAGGCCTAAAAATGGATGCCAAGACAGTAAACATATTTAATGCATTTATGACACTTTCCCATAGAACCTGGCTTTTAAATTATTTACATGATACTGCACATGAACAGAAACTAAATTGAAAACAATCCCTTTGTTTTAGACTACTAGGCAAGAATCAAGTTTTTTTAGGTTCTTACATGTATAAAGGCAATGCCGTTGAACTGGGGTACTGGGGACTGAACCCAGGGTGTTCTATCACTAAGCTACATCCCCAGCCCTAGGTCTGCACCGCCACACCCCCTCGCTAAGGTAATGTCATTTTAAGAAAAAGTTATGAGGAGAAATGTGAGGGCAATACATACAGGCCTGAACCTTGACTTTGGCAAGCATGGAAGTCTTTATAGTTTTCTTTCATAAAAGCCCTTTTTTATTCTAGCTTCACCTTTTGTTTTTCCTTGTTTTAGTGCGGTCTTCATGAGGATCTTCTGAGGGTGTAATACACACGCTTTCATTTGGAAAAGAACATTTTTATTGACTATGTTTTGCTGTTATGATTTTGGAGTACTTCTTTTTTCTGGAGGTTTCAGTCTGTACCCACATTGCTAAAAAAAACCAATAGCCTGAGATTATAGTGCTGCAGCCAACGAATTAACCCTGTATTAACCACAGATGGCCCTCACTATAGGAGTTTCTCTGTATAAGACTTAACAATAGGTTTCAAAATATGGCCCCTGGGCCTGCAGCATCAATGGCACCTGGGACTTGTTATAAATGTGAATTTCCAGACCTCGTCCAGCCCTTCTGAGTCAGAAACTAAGACTGGGGCCCAGCCCTCTGTGTTCCCCAAGGTAAGGTGATTCAAATGTGCATTGACATCAGAGAAGCACCAGTTCATTGTTATTGAAACCATAAAGGATGTAGTGCATTACTTAAATACATACAAATGGCCAACATCTATAAGTCTTTAGATGATGCTGAAGGCCATTACCCTGTTTAATACTGGGCCAAGCTAATTGTAGTGATGATCATAATTCACATCTTTGGCTAGTTGGTCCTGTTCATGAGTACAATGATTTACCCACAGGATTCAATTAGACACAGACTTCTCCCTTCTGAAGTGCTCAGATTCAATTAGAGACCTTTGGAGGCATTAGCTCTGAAGGTACTTACATGGAACGAGCACTTATTCTTCCCTGATATTCACTTCTTTCTGGACTACTTTTCTTTAAATAGTGGCTTGCTCTGTGACTTCTCATATCCTACCTTCCTGTGGTACTTTTTCAGAGCTTGCATTGACTCCCTGGCTTCCAATAATCACCTTACCAATGTAGTTTCAGAATCCACTGCTCTGTTAACTACATCTCCCACCTGCCCTACGCAGCTCTGTCCAGTGTACACGGTCACGTAGACGAGGACAGTGAAAAGGAGGCTGTCTACAGGCTAGAAGAGATTCTTCACTTGGCTGGCACTTGAATCTTGGACTTCCCAAACTGAAGAGCTGTGAGAGGTAGATTTCTGTGTTTAGGCCACCCAGTCTGGAGTTTTGTCATGGCAGCTGAAGCTGACTGCGCGGCTGCTCCTGTGACCAGGATTTGAGAGTGCTTCTCTACTCCACTCTGATGAGCCTCCTGGAGACTAGATCTCTGTCTTGCTGATACGCCTCACTTGTCCCTCAGACATCCTTTAAAGCCAATTTTGAGCTATATCCCTTCTCTGAAATTTTTTTTAACCTTTTTATTTTTATTTTTTTAATGTGGTGCCGGGGATCGAACCCAGTGCGAATGTTCTACCACTGAGCCACAATCCTGGCCCCTGAAATCTTTTGACTCCCTTGACCATAACAATTTCTCTTTCTTCTGAAAACCTTTATCATGTTGTCTTTAGACTCATCTGTTATCTAGCACAAATTATTTGGTATGATTCCTTTTCTCGTCACATGGTAGATTCATTTCCACTGTAAGCTCCTTGGAGCACAGAAGTCACTTCTTGTCTTTTGAATAGTGCTTCGCACACAGCAGGGGTTTAATAAGTGTATGGTTATCTAACAACCACGGCATGTTCATTGAGACTTCAAATGTGAGTCATGCCGGTGTCCAGGTTTCTTAATCACTCTGAAAGCCTCTTAGGAATGTACAGCTTACAGTGGAGCAAACAGCTATTGACTTTCTGGCTTAGGGCTGCATCCTGATGGGATCGCTTTTTAAAAATATTTTGTAGTAGAAAGACACATTCTTAAGATAGAGTCCACATAGAGACGATGATAATACAAGAAGAATGAACATTTGTTGAGAGATGTCTGTGTGCAAAGTGCTTTATAAGTATTACCACTTGTAGTTCTCCCAGCAATCCAACAGAGTTAAAAATTATGTCATCCATTTTAAAGATGGAGAAACTTTGGGGTATGGAAGTTGAATGACTTATGCCAAGGCCATCTAGCAAAGCAGAGGGAGGGCAGATTCGTGGGCCATGATGCAAGCCTGCAAGGCCTCATTTCCTTGTTTAAACAACACACCCATTTCTTGCCTCTCCTCTATAAACAAGATACTTTAATGCCAGAGGTTTATACAAGTTTAACTCCCAACTTTTGAAGATGTAGATTTACTATTTATATGCCACTTAACACAGTTCATACTCCCTTTCCTAAGATGAATTAAACACTTAATAGCAAGGCTGAACTTTTAGCGTCAAAGGATAACTGAAGGAAAACATATCCTGTGTCTTCTCTTGGAAGTTAGTTGTAAAGGACATATTCAGGTTGTGAGGCAATAATCTGTAGTTTTCAATTAATGCCCTGACCCCATTACTCTACAAACCCGTTCTGAGTAAATTAAAAAAAAGACATTGTATCTCATTTTGCTTTCAAGACTCAATGATTTGAAGAATGTTTTTCTGACAAGTCAGTATTTCCATGAGATTTCCAAACAACTGACTCAAGTCTCTATTTTACTTTCTAATCAGACCTAAAACAAAGGTAGCAACAGTAACAAAAACATTGACAAGTATCACAGTTATTCTAAAAAAGAATTACATGATTTGAACACACCTACTTTATCTTCAGAATTGCTTCATCTTAATCAGTGCATCATAAAATCACTGGTAATTTTCCTCACTAAATTTCATAAGTTACTAAGTTGAATATGTGTGTGTGTGTATATATATATATATATATATATATATATATATATATATATATATATATATATCATATACATGTGCATAGGTATAATGCATGGCTCCTGTTCAGGAAGACTCTAGTACTAGCAATGCAATTTTGAGATCCTTTGACGTCTAAAGAGAAAATTTAATTGGGCGGTTTATGTAAAGCCACAGATGAAAATACAAAGCCCTGAATGACTTCAAAATCTATTGCTTTGAATTAATAACAGCTTTGTAATCAATTAATCTGATTTACCTTGTATAGCAGTGTTTTTCATATTTATTTTTTAAAGAAGTATGATTCATAAAAACCTGGACATTTGGCGATATTTGAACATTTGGAAAATTATAAGCAGCAGGAAAAAATATCTATCATAATTTACTGCACAGAAGTAATTATTTTATTTTGGAATCCTGTAAAAGAAATTTTATACACCAATCTTAATTAATTTAACAACTTTCACCTATTCTATTGCTGAACTCTATCTCAGGTGTGCCCTTAACTCCACCCCTATTCCTGCCACCCAAGCCCACCACAACTCTCACCTGGGTATTTTTATAGCCTCTAGCTTGTCTGCCTGCTTTTGTCTCATCTCTGATCAGTCTGTTTTCTATACTGCATTCTTCCTCAAATCATGTAATGACATTCAATTGCTCTTGGGTGTGATGACTGTCTCTAAAGGGCATCCAGAAGCAAAGTGGAATACTAGACCAAGAATCTGAAGCTCTCTGACTCTGTAGAGTTGTTTTGGGGCTAAAGTCATAACAAAATTATTTGAAGGCACTTATAAACTGTAATAAACTATAAGTATGGGTGGTTGTTAGATTGTCATTTCAAGTTTTTGTTTTGTTTTGTTTTTAAAATAGGATCTACAGTATTCACTTTCATAATTATGTAGGCCAATCTTAGCTTTTGAAGGCAAGTAACAGAGAAAACCATAAGTCAGAAAACAGGGATTCCAATACCACTAATTCTCACTATAACCTTGGAATGAGATCTGCCTTTCACCCAATAGAGAAATAAAGAAATGTACCCCACTCCACATACAGCTGTTCATTTAATATGGGTAGTGTTATGATAAAAATGAAACTTTCAAATATTCATGCCATAAACAGAATGAAGAAACAATGGAACTACACCTGTTTTGAGTTAGAAATATGGATAGCCAGTTACTAGTTCAGTGAAAATGATGATTTTTCCTGTTGCATGACAAACAACAAGCACCTGCTTATTCCATGCTGCAAAAACTCTTAAATTTTACAGTGTTTTACCAATGACTCCTAGTTGTTTCAATCTGATTTCAAATTTCCAAAAAAGATGAAATGCTGAGCAACATAAATTGCATTATAAGGAATTGAATCTGGGATTTTGATGTCCTGCCCAGAATGTGATGGAAATATTCCTATGAAAAGCTCTTTTTTTTTTTCATTCTGGACAAGTCAGTCATCAAAATTCATTATTTTGTCTCACTCTGAAGAGATAGTCTGATGCTTACTTATTTAAACATGATAATCTTTGGTGATCCAAATGACAAAGAGTTGTAATCAAAAAAAGAAAAGAAAAAAAAAGAAACTAGCAAGGCCCTAGAGATTTGTATCATATCAGTCAGTATTAATAGAAACAGAATTCAAAGTAATGCTAGGGTAGTTTTAAAAAGTGTTTTCAAAGGGTGTGGGGGAAACTACAAGGGATTATGGAGCTACTAACACCTCTCACCCATAAGGGATGAGGGATGGAAATAGTTACTGGCATTTGGAAGGAGGGAGTTCTTGAGATAAGCTTGAGATAAGTTCAGGACATAGTCAGCCTGAGGGAACCATGTTCAGAGGGGAGATTGGAGAATGCATATTTGGCCTCACTTTTCCTCTCATAGGGTTTCGGAAGGAGTTCTTACTGTCTGACCCAAATAGGAAATGGAATCTGTAATCCATGCAGCTCCGCCTCCTGGGAAGAGAGTAGAGTGGATCAGGAGGAGCAAACAGATATTCAGCACAACCTTTCCTTTTACTGTGTCTAGCACTTAGCACCAAGTCTGGCACAAGGTAAATGCTCCTAAAAATGAAGCAAAGGAAAGGATACATGAATTTTTCAGTGACCTAAACTGAGCATAGAAGCACACTTCACTTTGTCCTAGTTGCTTTTGAGTTTTATTTAACAGACTTAATAAAATATCATCACTTTAAGAGTTTGATAAAAATAATCTTATTCTTTCTAACTTTATATACCCCTCCAGTGTCACTTACTATTTCTTCCCTTGTATGATAACTAATAAATAGTATCAGCCACAGAATTATAAGCTATTTTTTCCCCAAGGGTGCAACATATGCATATACACACTTTGGGTGCTCCAGTTTTTAGCGCAAGGCCACGAACATACTTGCTTTTGATAAAGGTTTGCGGTCCCATAAATTAAAACTGAGAAACCATGTTATATAACACAATTAAAAATTTTTTGACATTTTATTTAATAGTATTCATTTATCCTAAAATTTACTAAGCATTTACTTGTAGCCTGCATTGTACGGAACACAGATTTCAAGGATGTATAAGCAAAGTGCCTCTTTTCTGTAAGAGGAGAGAATTATCAGTTACCAACCATGATATGACTCACTGTGCTCAGGGAGGTTACAATATGAACACTTGGGATGATGGGGATGAGGGTAGAAAAGAGTAGGACAAAGAGGGAAGACCAAAGTAGCGATATTTTATACACAACCACACTAGATGCCAGAGGAGTGGAATCAGACTTTGTTTGAAGGGTTTACTGGAAGCAGTATGCATTTTCTTGCACTCAACTTGGATCACTACAATATAAATTCTTCTAATGAGTGTTCAAAAGTTTCATAGCTCTTAAGCATGTCTAGCAACTAGGGCTAGAATAGGACACTGGGAAACAAAGGAAGAAGTAAGAAGGTTTTAGAAGGAGTTTGTTGTCTGCGTAAAAACAAAAGTATCAATTTGAAGAAAATCTAAATAGAGGAAGATTAGTCACATAAAAATGTAAAGTAAGGCGGGAGTTTGCCCAGTTATTCAAACCTAGGGAGAAGGAATCCTGGGCTGGGGTAAGCCAGACTAAGACACCATATTTCTTTGCTGATGAAAATGAGAGTGAGCTGGGAGTGGTGGCACATGCCTGTAATCCCGGTGGCTCCGGGGGCTTAGGCAGGAAGATCACAAGTTGGAGGCCAGCCTCAGAAATTTAGGGACACTCTAAGCAACTTAGTGAGATCCTGTCTCAAAATAAAAAAATAAAAAGGGCTGAGGATGTGGCTCAGTGATTAAGTGCGTCTGGGCTCAATCCCTGGTACCAAAAAAAGAAAATGAGAGTGAGATAGTGGTGTGTGTGTGTGTGTGTGTGTGTGATGGATGGATGGAGGGGATTGTCTCTGCTACTTATCTATGTGACTCACACTTCAGTAAGTTTCTGAACCCATCTGTGACTTAACGCCCTCATCTGAGAGGTACAATAATGCTACTGGTTTTGCAGGATGATTGGAGGAATAGCACAGAGGTAGACTGCTTGCTTGGTGCACAAGAGATGTTTGCTCAGCATTACTGTTAACCTTATTCACTTGCCATTTCTACTTTGGAAAGGGCATCAGCATTTTCAAAAGCATAACCCTTCCTATTCAAATTGTTTGTGTACAGCTTTTTGACTGCACAGAGGATCCTCACCCAGATTTGTGATGTGAAAGTCATCAGACTGACTGCAATGTTTGAAGAGCCAAACTTTACAAATTCTCCTTCTTTTTCCACTTCTGACTCAAAATAAAGACTAACCCTTGGTCTTGGAAGGCTATACTAGCTAGTCCAATAGTCCCCAGGGAAAGGGCAGTGACAGATTGATTGGACAGGATTCCTGATCCCTGCTTATTTCTGAAAGACTTACAAGCTAAAACAAGAAACCACTTTCTGACTAGGTTTTCAAATCAGCATTAAATTGAAAATGGCTAAGTGGATTTTAATATTGCTTCCCCAAATGAGCTGAAGACATTTCTCAGCATTTTCTTCCATAGGTGGCTAACCATTTAAAGTTTCATTTAAGGCCAATGGCTCCAAATCTCAGTATTTAATTTTAATGTCAGTTCTTTTGTCAACTAAATATGATTAATATTTAGTTTCTCTATATTTCTGATTAAGAAAAGACCCTTACTATAGTGAACCATTTTAGAGAATGGTTTCTTTTCCACTTTGGGGTATATACTTTTTTATTTTGAGGAACACAATTAGAGACAATTAATACCTCTCTAGGTAAATTGACCCCAAAAGACTATACTTGAGGGATATTTCCAAATTTTACTATTGAGAATAAAAATTTCTTAGATATGTAATCTGGCATTTAAGCTTTCCATACTTTATTTTGGATGATATCAGAAATAACACATTTTCCACTTAAATTATAAAAATCATAAAAAAAATAAGAGGGACCAATTCCCTCATTGTATTAAAGCAATATGATTGTACTGAAGAATATTAATAGATCCCAAAATGTGAATCTGTAGCTCTCTGCTTCCTGTTTCAAATTAAACTCAACTTCAGCAGGATACAGGTTATTAAAATGACCAAAATGGTGTGATTTAAATTTTAAGAAACTTCAGATAAGCAGTGACTCAAAGATTTTACTAATAAAAAGTAAAAAAGAGGATAGATAATAGAATAAAAACATTTCAGCTTGTATATTTTAATTAGTACAGTTATCAACTATAAAGTTTCATTTTCTTTATGAAAGTTATAACTTATAAACATCTCTTTTCTGTGAAAAGGTTTTGTGATTCAGGTTTCTTATGCTTTAATAAAAACTCACATAAGGACAGGATGGCTCAACAATTATTATTCTGTGTTTCATTCCAAATTGTATTACCCATTGGAAAAAAAAAGTGACTTAATATGTTAAAGTTTTACACATTTTTCATTGTCTGAAACTGCATGAAATATTAAGAGAGCCCTTGGTATAATGATATAACTGTTAGGTAAAACTTCTCTTTTCCTGATGAATATTGTAATCAAGATGCAAGAAATGCATTTTATACCAGTTTATAAAACTGTAAGTAACAAATCTTTGAGAAGCAACAACAAAAATAAGTATGAATTTTCAAGTTAACTAGCTAGTTTAAACCACTGAATCAACTTCTAAAGGAAGAATATGTAAAAATTCTTACAAATAGTAAAATAATTTCTGCAAATGTTACCTAAAAACCTGGCACAGTATCTCTGTATATTTTAATGGTGCACAGAAACCCAGGACTGATTTTAATATTTATTGAAAAAAAAATATGTGGTGATATGGTGAGTAGTTTTACTTTAAAAGCAAAAGAACCTTTTTTCCTCATAAGAATATATCTTCAATGTGTGTGCTGCATTGGGATTCTGAAATAAAGAATGTAAGTTATACCTTCTTGGACAGCATCTGCATCCAGAACACCTTTCTCTTTTTATATTCTCATGGCCCAATCTACTCACTTGCTTCTCTGCCTTTCTTGTCTCCTCAAGCCAAAATTTCCATTCTTCTAATGTGATCTACTTTATATCACTTCTCTCTTTTTAGATTATGTTAGAGAAAGGTGTCCCAACCTCCACACTATTGCCATTTGGAGCCAGATATTTTGTTGTTGTGTTTTGGGGGCTTCTCTGTGCATTTTAGGATGCTTAACAGCATCAATGGCCTCTAGTTACTAGAGGCCAGAGGCCAGCAAGGCAACTACCAGTCCCAGATGTGAAAATGAAAGCTCCCCAGATGTTACCAAAAGTCCCCTGGGAGACAAAAAACACCCCTGCTTGAGTATCATCATGTTACAGCCACTTGTATACAAAACTTCATCTTTACCTTTGAATATTCCTGGTTGTAAGAGACAGAGTTGAAAGGTGATGCTTAGTAAATATTTGTTAAATGAATGCAGAATAAGATGTTGTCTTAGTATTGGGGTATATTGGTAAAATAAGGCAGCAGAACACAACAGACACTAGTATGGCAATATGTAAATCAATGGATGTGTAACTGATGTAATTCTGCAATCTGTATATGGGGTAAAAATGGGAGCTCATAACCCACTTGAATCAAAGTGTGAAATATGATATATCAAGAACTATGTAATGTTTTGAACAGCCAACAATAAAAAATTAAAAAAAATAAAATAAACACATTACTCATATATTGAGCTCAGTTTCACTTATGTACTTCAGAAATTCTGCGTCTGTTTTGGATTTGTTTTTTGTTTTTTTTTTTCAGTGTATGGAATAGAGAAAGAAGAAAAGGTAGTGTTTTTCCAATATGACAGATATCATTTGTGATATGAACTCTGTGGTTCATAAATTTTTAATGAGACTTGAAGGACCTTGTACTTTTTAATTTCCTTCTTTTATTTTGTTTATTTACTTATTTGCTACTAGAGAAAGATGACATTCAACTCTTTTCCAAAAAGAGAACAAAGAAGGAAGAAGGCAGGGTAAAAATAGGAAAGAAAAGAGCCGGGAAAAATTAAGAGAAGAGGAAGAAAAAAAAAAGAATAAGTGATCAAGCTACAGCAGGCTCCTCTATACTTATAAACCCATCTATGAAATAGTTAAATTCAAATAAAAAATATCTTTTTATCTTATTTTTATTTTTTGCCATGCTAGGGATTGAACTCAGGGTCTCTCGTATGTTAGGCAAGCACTCTACCACTGAGCTACATGCCCAACCCTAAAAAATATTTTTAAAGGAACTTGTATTGTTAGACTTCAACACAGTCAAAAGAAGTAATTAATTAAAATGTCTTTTCCCCTGTATATACTACTACAGTTAATCTAACAGACAGACAAGGAAAAAAATAGAAAAGGATGAAGCAAAAAATTTTTTTAAAGAAAAGTTAATTTTCATTCAATAATTCTGTATTCCCAATTTAAGGATATATGAGAAAAAGTACAAGTAATCGGGAAAAAATCATTCAAGGTATTTAGCCATGGTACTTAACATCAAGGACATGTGTGCACAGTAGATGAGAACTTAGAATCTATATCTGGACTTGCTGAGTTAGTATCTGGCTCTCTACTCTTCAGCCATGTGACCTCAGGTTTGGATTGTCCCAGAAGCAGAACCTAAGACCAGCATTCAAAGGTAATGAATCTACTTGGAAAGTATCTGGGAAACACTGGTAATAACAGCAAAAGAGGTAAGAAAAGGAAAAGAAACATTAGTAAAGAAGGACATGCTATCAGGCCAGTCTGCTGAAGGGAACTGGAACCCTCTCCCCAGGGGAACTCTGGACTGATGTGAGTATAGAATATACATCAGGGTTTACAGAAGATGAAAGTTGTTTTCCTTTCTCTTTTTGTAATTGACCAACTTCCTGTTCCTTTCAATTATAATTAATGAATGCTAAAATTATGGTACTCTCTATTAACCATAATTCTCCATTCCTAATGATGCTTCAGTTTATTCTAGCAAAAATATTAACACTATAATAATTCTGAGGTTGAATTTTAGTTTAGTGTTCAGTTTACCTTAATCTCAGGTCGAATGTGTTAACTTACTCTGTGAGGTTTGAGTGTCTATGAATTTCTTTATCAAGGCATCAGTAGTTTGGGTATAAAGACTGAGAGCATATCTCAGGGACTGAAGATCTGGGCTTTTCTCCAGGAAATTCTTTTTCAGGCCATTTCCTCCTGCATGAAAATATTGCTAAAAAGGGAGAAAAAAGTCATATAAGCAGAGGGAAGTAGTACTAGAAGATAATAAAATTACTTTATTACTCTAATAGAGAAACTCAAAATAATAATACAGTATGATAAGTGAAAGGTAGGTACAATATATAATGTTAACATTTGTACAGTGCTAACTCATCATCATGTAATTCAAGTTCCCAAGAAATAAGATTCTTAAAGGTCTATAGTTTCTCCTTTCATTCAAAACTTTAGTTAAATAGGTTATGAAGTTATTATAGTGTTACAATTTTCCAATTGTTTATTCATTTCAAATTCTAGAGCATGAGAAAAATAGATAGGGTTATCAAAGTTTCACAGAGAAGGTAGCTCCTGGTCACCTAATTTGCAGATACTAATTTAAAATTCTAGGTTAAAGCCTACCACTCCATCTTTCCCAACCTCTAATCACACAATTGTTTAGACACAGGCCAACCTGATGAAGCAGGATGGTACTTGGAAATTCAATAACCCCCAAACTTTGTATATGATGACCATAAAAAATAGATTTTGTTGTTGTTGTTGTTTGTTTATTTGCTGTTGTCTTCTAAAAAGCTCAAAACATTTTAATATTTATATATAAGAGGTGGCACACTCCTGTAATCCCAGCAGCTCTGGAGGCTGAGGCAGGAGGATTACAAGTTCAAAGCCAGCCTCAGCAATTTAGCAAGGCCCTAAGTAACTCAGTGAAACCCTGTCTCTAAATAAAATACAAAACAAACAAACAAACAAAAAAAAACCCAAGCAAACAAACAAACAAACAAACAAAACGGCTAAGGATGTGGCTCAGCAGTGGTTGAGTATTCCTGGATTCAATCCCCAGTACCAAAATACAGCATTTCATGTTGTATTATACACAAACACCTTTTTGAAAGTCAGAATATCTAGAAATAGGTGATAGAACTATGGATGTTTTGTAAAGGTCAGGTAAAGTGTTCTCTTTTCCTGTACCAATAATACTAGAGGGAATTGAGTATTTACTAGTTATCTGTGGCTCACTATGATCTATAATTCTGACAGAATGAAATATTTTGAAGATGCTCAACAAATGATTCCCATACACCCACTTAAATGGATATGTGTCATCCTTTCGTCTCAGTCCTTAAGAAATTCTGAGGTGGAAAATTCAATGAACTAAAAAAAAAAAAAAATCATAATTATCTCAGATTTCTCCTCTATTCAAAGGGAGATGCAAAAAATTATTCTGGGAATTTGTAAGCATCTGCATGTACTTTGAAAAAGTAGAATTAGAAGAGATTCAGGGTGTAGGGCAGAGGAAGTAGGCAATAGGGCTATAACCATAAGAAAGATTGCTACAATTGCAGTTCTTCTTCCCAAGAAGAAAAACTTATAATTGTGTAAAATTTGACTTAATGATGCTGAGTACACTATAAAATGCAAGCTGTAGCAATAGCTGTGTGTGTCTCTGAAGAGAAAACAGAGACAAATGGGAAAGGCCTTTTCTTCCTCTGTAAAAGAAGAAAAATATGATATTTAAAATCGTTCTACACTTGGATCTTCTTATAAAAATGATAAAATATGCTCCCATGCAGACAATCCAGAATTGTTTTTAAGAACCTCAATGGATGAAAAAAATATACTTCTTTTCATCAAGGAACATGGCAAAAAGATAAGGTGTATTGATGGGGAAGATTTTGCTTGGTGCTGACTGTGTCACCTGGAAGAGAGGTGGGGTGTCTTTGGAGGTCTATTTACATAATTAACCATGAAGCTACCAGAACTGATAGCTTACATTAAAATAAGAAGAGAGAACTCTGGAAGGGAAGGCATTCTCTCTGCCAGTGTCTCTCAGGTAAGCCCCAGTCTTAACAAACCTGAGCATAACTGCTAGAAGATTATAATACGAGAGAGGAGGCGGGGAGACAAAGTAATATTTTGCCATTTGTCAGGGAAAAATGGACAAAAAAGAAACGTGAATGTTCTCTCTACTGTACTCATCTGGATTATTTTTACTTTTTATTGTCTTTGAGCTATTTAAAAACTGTAAATTATAGAAAATTTCTAATAATGTAAATGACTTTTTTATCCATAGAAATGTAAATAAACTATCTGTGGAGGTATGCAACTGATTATTGTTCTGTAGATAGACATGTTTTACATCTATTTGTAAAGTTATTTTAGTTCTCTTATTGCTTATATATATGTGATTCTTGTAATTCCATTGAGCCAGCTGCAATATATTACTGCTTTCCTCATTAATTGATGAGTTAGAAAACATTTTGACCCATTTCATAACTGCACCATTATACTCTCTTTTAAAAACTATTCTTTAAGAGTGTTTAAAAGTCACATAGGTGACAGAATTCGTAAGGGTGACCATAATTCTTACCATCTAATTTGTGAGGATTGGGTCATGAAACTATTTATTAAACCTGTGCCATGAGTCAGACCTTGTGCTGGAATCCAAAGAAATAAAACAGAATAAGTACAGTGGTAGTTCTCAGAGGGATTATAATCTGGTAGGAAAATAAAACCAACATGTGAACAAATGACTCCCATAACACATTGCAGGTGTAATAAAAATTAGTTGAAAATACAGAGTATGTGGGGAGGCAAGTGTTTCTACTGAGGAACACTTTAGTTTTCTACTAAAGGCTTCCAAAGAAGTGATCTCTGTGGTATTTTTTCGGTACTGCTACTTTTAACTTCAGCAGTCACCAGTTAATTCACTGCAGTGAACCTGGCAGGGAGGATAATCCCAAGAAGTAACCAGAGAAACCCTGGGAGTCTCAGCATCACCTAGATAGAGCAGAGGTACTTGTTGTTCCCACAATATATTCTTTTGATGAAGTTTTGAAAAAACACTGCTCGCTATTGTTATTCTATTCTCATCACTAAATTTGGGCTGCCTAGAAACTACACATTGCTTCTAGGCAGTAGAGGTCCTAGAAAAGTTAAGAGATGACACAGTACTTTTGGAGATTCACCATGCTTATTAGTACAGTAAAGCCTCTGTAAGCCACGGTGGTAAAGCAATCTTTCTAACCTTTTATTAATATATCTGGATTATTAACATCATTTGGTCAGAAGATACCTACATCACTGGAGGTCTATCAACTATTTTGAGGAAGCAAGTGTTCCATAGAATATGATTTGAGAAAACCTAGGAAAAAAGAATGTGTTGGACTTCATATAATTGAGAGAGTTTTGAGGACCTAGAAGGCTATGGAAGAAAGAACAAGAGTTAAGGTGTAAAAGCATATGTTACACATTTACCCTTTTATCCATTTATCTATAATAACTCTATAGGAAGAAGTGTTTTTCTACCAAGACATTATTTTGTAGGCATTGGGACTTAGGGGACTAATCATGAATTAAAAAAAAAATCACAAACATTAAGGTGTAAGTTTTTTCCTGTGTAAAGCCCAGGGGCCTCCCTAGAGTTTTGGGGTTATGGTATTCACCTGACTTTTTTTCCTTTTTAGCCACAGAGTCTTGTGAGTAATTCTGTTGAAAGCTGTAGCAGGATATCTGGTGAACAAAAGATGTCTAAGGGCAGAAACAGTGCCTTTGTCTTTTGAGTGTGTTTTATAATTGGAGATGTTGCACAAAAGAAACCTAGGATAGAGGGTCATTATGTCAGGAGAGAAAACAAATTGCATGGTGCTAAGAATGAAAGCTGCCTATTCAGTGGACACAGGAAAATAACACATGCCATAGACTCCTCAGTCAAACAGTAAAGGAAGTGATTTCTATGGCTATGCAAATGCAAGGTCTCAGAGAATGCTTTATGGAAGTCTTTCTCAGGGTGTTTAGATATCAGGTGACAGCACCCAAAGCACTGATAATCAGGAGAAAGAGGGCTGTAGTTAATGCATGGACTTTGGCCCTTAGAAATTTCATGTTCAGTTTTGACTCTTTGAAACTGACCGTGAAGGAACAGGGAAGAGAAATTTTTATTTTGCTGAGGCTTGAGTTTGAAGAACAGAAATGTGGGACTGATGTTTGGGACTGTCTTAAGTATTAAATTCCACTATCCACAGTTTAATACAGTTCAGTTGATTTCCACTCATTATAGTGAATTATATACTAGAAGAAAATTATATGCTAGAGGGGAATTATACACTAGAGGGAAATTTGTAAATGTGGGGTTTTGAAGCTTTCTGAATGTCTCCCTTATGCATGTGAAAGTGGATTACTTTCCATTGGTTCTAAACAAAAGATGGAGATTCTGTTTCTTATTTTTCCTTTATGACCTGCGGCATAATCTAAAGACTCTCCAGTTTGATCTGCAGTTTCCTTCAATGTCTGAAAGACCATCACATAATAAAAGGAATTAGAATTATTTTACAGTAGTTCAAAGGACAGGAAGAGGGCAAAGACATAAGTAGAAGTAGTGGGGAAGTAGATTTTGGTTTGATATAAAGAAAACCTTTCTAATTATAGTACATCTTAAAAATCAAAACTGTTATATGTGAGTTAGTGAAAGCCTACCACTGGTCATTATCCAGTGATGGCCAGTTGACCAAGGGCTAACAAGGGCTAACTACCCTATAAGATGACATCTCTCTAGAGGTAATTGACAAGGTGTTGAGTCTTGGGTCTGAAATTTTGTGATTCTACAATTCTCTTTACCTCATTGGCCGCTCTTTACTGTATCCCAGAAGATATAATTATTCTGACTTCTGTACAATGTGAGTTTTCATATAGGTTATTTAACCTCTATGTTAACTTCTAGCAGTTCATTCATTTATAGACCAGTAACAGAGATATCCATATTGCCTGTCGTATTATAAATATGCAATTAAATACTTTATCTGGAAGACATTTTGAATGGTAGAGTTCTTTTCACTTGTCAAAAAAATATATTTAGTTGGTGGAATAATCTCCAAATCTATAGTCTACCTTGGTCTCCTAAGCACCAGCTTATGTCTCAGGCAGATGGATATGTATTTCCATGTTCCTAGAACCATATCTAATTTCAACATGGCAATGGGAAGGTAGTCCTTCTGCCTGATTTATTATTTTTCTTAGTAGAACTATGCTTTACCAGTCACCGAAACCACTGAGTTCACCTAGGCTCCTTCTCCCTCTTGCCTCATATTGAATTGCCAAGTTCCAGTGACTCTGCTTTTATTTTTTCACTCATATCCATCTTTTATTTTCTACTTCTGTAACCATCATCTTGATGAAAGCCCTCATCATTTATGAATAAAATAATTGTGATCTCTGTGACTATAATCTTGAACTATGCAATCTATTTTGCACATTTCTATAAGATTTTATTCTTATAGAAATGACATTTTTAGCATACTGTATTTTCAAAATCAGGAATGGGTTCTCTTTTGTAGAATATACTTGGGGCACAAAAGAAGCTTGGTATTTTCAACCCAGGCATTCTCCCTCAACCTCATTTTACACTGCTTCAGTATGCAAACATTCAGTAAGTTCACTCCAGGCCACACTGGGGTCTAGTCTTGACTTCTAGAACTTTCCTTTTGTGCCTTTCCATGGTAAATTTTTTTTTCCTGTTTATGATCCTGTTGAAGCCAGATTTAAAATTAGGTAGTCAGTGTAGTTAGGTAAATCGGGTCTAATATTGAGTGAAATCTAAAATGGAGGCAATGCTGAGAATGACATGAGAATGAGAATGAAACACAGGACAACTCATGGAATGTTAATGAAGTCCCGAAAAAGCCCTAGGCCAAAGTCCACCCCAAAGAAATGTTAATGGAGCCCAGGAAACAGCCCCCAACAGATTTGGAGATAGCCCATCCCAAAGAAATGATAAGCCTATCCCAAAAGGTGATAATTAAGTCCTTCCTGCCAGTTTGGCCCACCTGTGTCCTAACCCTTCCCCCTTGCATTCCATCACCAAACCTATAAAAAGGGGAACACATTTGCCCACCAACTGGATTCCACCTCTTGGGTCCCCTTCTTCCTCCAGGAGAAGTCTTTTCTGCTCTCCTTTAATAAACTTCTAATTTCTACTCTGACCTTGCCTCGGCGTGTGCTTTTCTGGTGTTATTCTTCAACATCGGGGAAGCAAGTGTTACCGGCCAACAGCGGTAACACTGTCATGAATCCTCTGAAGAGAAATGTCCTATACAGCAAGTGAATTCCCATGTGTCCTTGAAAACCATTCTAGCTTTCCCTGATCTCTTGAGTTCTACTGGTTGCTCACTTCCTGTAAATCCTTATCACTTTTTGTCTGTGCCCTTCAATCAACATTTGTAGCAACCTGTTGGCATCTCTCATACATTTGTCTTATAAGTTAATACATTATTATTTAATATTCAATATGCCTCTATCATGTTTTAATCTTAAATTGAAACTTCTTGAGAGAAGGAACAGTGCTGCTTCCCAAAGAGTCTCAGAATGCTGAAGAATCTTGGAGGGTTTGTGCCTTTGTATTATAGAGTGAGAAGGTGCTGTGCACAGTAAATAAAAAGGCAAGAAAGCAAGGCCATCGGAACTGAAACCAGTGCTTGTGGAAAGAGTAGATTCTAATGGTTAGCTTCCTGGAGAAAGAAAGTTTAATAAGAAAGAGAAAAAAAACACTGGTTGTCAGTGGAATATTTGGGATCTTGCCTTTAAAGGTGGAAAAGGGTTCATCAAAATGAGCCCATTCTAAGACGAGATGAAGAGTTTTCTACATGATAGGGAATATTTTTATTATTTTATATGTGCTAACTCATTCATTTTTCTCATGATAATCCCAAGTAGTAGTAATATTCCCACAGGAGAGTCACCTGCATGTTTCTCTTTCTCAGTAACCTGCTATCTTGATACTTCTTGATTCTATCAATGACATTTCCCACATAGTTTTAAACACTTTATTTACACGTGTCTATATCCACTTCTGCCATTTTTAAAGGTTTCCACCTGGACACACTGATATCCTGGCTTCACTAATGTCAGGGTGTGGTAAGGAGCACTGTTATATCTGAATGGGGTTTGGAAAGAGCTGAGGATGAAATATTTTTTTTTCTGAAAAAGAAAATGAAGAAATTTTTTTCCTGTTTCTTGGATTCGCCATAAGACTGCATAAAATAAAGCACTTCAGACCTGGCTGTGATTCGTGAGAAGAAAATAATACTGCCAAGTAAAAATATCAGGATAAATATTGTCTAAATGCTTAGCAAACCATTCTTTTTATAATTCCAATAAAATTCTCTAAATTCCTCACACCCTTCCTATTTGTCATATATTGTTGATCTTTCACAATCTTTTTTTTTAACTGGCTTATGGGAACATGCTAATATTTTTCCACAAGATTGTAAGAAGAATTTCTTTTTTTGGTAACATAAACTATATTGGTAGCAAATTCCTATCATCACATTTTTACTTCCAACACTCATATCATACTTCTGGCAAATCTGTGCAGATAATTCATTTTGCAAACTTAGATACAAGCAGAACCCAACTTTAACCATGAAGTCTTTTTTAAAAGAGTCATTTGATAGATAATCAGAAATCATTATATACAACTGGAGATTAGAATATGTTGCTTCTCCACAGCATATCCCAATGTTTCCCTTTTGCTGACAAACTAAAATTGAGATTCTTTACCTTGGTGTTTAACCTCCAGCATTTTGGCTCCAATCCCAGATTTCTCTTTCAAATCCTGTGATACTCAGACAGTCATGACTTATTCCTCTACTAGAATATTTGAAGTGTTCAGAGTGACTAGCAACTTTCATATTGCTCATGTTTTTCTCTCTAGGCCTACCATCCTTTTCTTCCATAGTCTTATCTTTCTTTGTCCTCTAAATCCCCAAATGTCCCTCCCTGGGGAGGTTTTACCCTAGACCCAGAGATAATTCATCAACTTCTCTGCATTCACCAGTACTTTGTCCAAAATTCATTTTATTGACTGTGGATGTTTTTCTTCTTAAGTCAAAGGCAAGACCTCACACTTCCACCTATTTCTTCATTATTCACTATATTATACATACAGTAAGCTCTCAAATAATGATTTTTGAAATGCAATACTGCAAGCTAGGTTCTTTCCATAAGCAGATGAATTTTAAATATTGCAAAACTATGCTTGTAATGATAAAAAAAAAGATGATGCTGAGAAGCAGGCACAAAAACTGGATAAAGGAGAGTAGCATAAGACAGGACTTCTTTCAGGATAAGAAACTCAGAGGCATAAGATGTAGTTCAAAACCATATTCAGCTTTTTATTTGGAGTCTTACATTAAAAAAATGGTGTTATTTAGCATTGAGTGAGAAAGAAATAAACAGCTTTCAAAACTATTTCTGAATTTAAATCAGTATTAATTCTGTCTTTTATACCAAGAAGTGCAGATTTCTAGAGGGCCCTGGCCCACATACATGTCTCTTATTTTTCAGGGAAAACTCTGTGTTGCTAAACACATGATATCAATGCATCTACAACATACATTATAGTATGTTATGTTCAGATCCATATAATAAATGATCTGGTGAATTTGGAGGGTGGGAAAAATCAAACTAGCCAGCATTTTTCTTTATATTTCAAACTTTATCATGAAATAATTTTAGGGTTCTTCAGGATTTAAGAATTTTTTTCAGCCTTTGGATTCATGCTCAAGTCAGAGTGGCTGCTGCTTAGAAAAATCTCTCCTGTTCCTTTTTGAAAGATAATCACATTTCAGGAACTCCCGTGGCAGTCCTGAGTTTTCATGAGATAGGGGATTAGAACTCAAAAGCCAAATTAGTACCCAGGCTAGGGATTGCCTATGGCCTCTCTGCTTGCACATATTAAATAGATTATTGGTTAACTATCTCCTAGTAATCACCTTACTACTTTTACTTTCAAATATACTATGAATTCGGTTGTTTTGTCAGGTGGATATGTCAAAGTCCCACTATCCTGTCTATAGTAGGTCATCGTCATTTCTGCTATTTCTACTGTATTTTATATTCTTGACTTAATAATTGAAAACACTTATGACTGGTCTGAAAAAAAATTTGTTGTAGCCCAATGAAAGTTTTAGTATTTAAGAGAATTAATATTTTCATCAATATTTATATAGAGGTTGAATGATTTTAAATTATTTTTAAATAACTGGGAAATAATCAAATGACTGAAATTGGCATTCTAATATAGGAAGAAGCAAAATCTCTGCAGAAGTATTATCTGTTTTAGTCTGCTACATATTACATTTCATAAACACTTAGTGAGATGTGTAACAAAATTAAGAACACTGACTTTATAGTTTGGAGCACTTTCTCAGCTTTGAAAATTACTAGCAGCACTGTGGCCTTAGATAAAACCTAAAATTCCTCTGCCTTCAATTTTCTCATCTGTAAAATGTAAGTGATAATTCTTAACCTATTTACCTTGCAAAATGTTTATAAGGATCAGATGATATGCTATAAACTCTATAGAATGCTCCTTCTTCATTTCTCTCTTTATCATTTCCAGTTTATTTGATTTAATTAAGCTAAATAAGAACTAAGAATTATCACCTTGTCAGCCACTGGGAATTAGACTGGGTGGCATTGGCAGCTTTGGTCTAAGAACTTTCTTGTGAGGTCTCTTCTTGCATCATACTGCTCCCTTTGTTGGGCTCCAGGTAGACACTGTGTCTTTAGTTCTTGGAGTTACAACTTTCTTAAATAGTGTCCCTCCTTCTCCTGAATTCCATTCTAGTAACATGGTAGTGATTGGTAGGATAGTCAGTCAGACAAATCTCAAGAGGCAGACAAGGTAAAGGGAGTCTCAGCTCTTGCAATCAGATGCCAGGGGCTCTAAAATGCCAAAATCAGTAAAAATCACGGCAAATGGGCAGACCATAGGGTCAACAGTCCTAACATGGAGGTCCCTAGAGTGGAATCACAGAATTTAGGGATGAAGAGAAGTACGAACCTGATCTCAGGCTCAAGAGGACCAGAGTCAGACTCCAGTCCTGAAAGAACAAGACAATGATATGCACCCATTTACTGGATCTTGAACACCAGATAGTAGTTGTGTTTCCAAAGAATAAGGCCGAGACCGAATTAAAGGATTTTCACAGATGGCCTAATACAAAAATGGGATATTTGAACTATCAAGATGTGGATCAAAGGGATTTGCTTGGGGATTAAGACTGTCTCAGAGTTTGGGGAAAACTCAGCCTGCAGGTGGCAATTATGTGGTCCCACCAAGAAGAATTAGAGAAATGTTTGAGTTAAGAGAAATGAGCCAGGTCAGTCAATATATTTAATGCTGCTCCTATTTCTACAGAACACATTTCTTGACCTCTTCTAAAGTTATGAATTATTCTAACAAAATCATAATGGGCTGAATTCAAATTCTAAAAATTTTATTTTATTTTATTTTTCAGAGTACACTCTAGAATTTTTTTCTACTAGCAATATCCTATATGTAGTTATCAGTATTCTTATGACTCCAAAAGTCAATTCGTATTCAAATATCTGAAAGTAATTTTCAAAGAGAATTGAGTTTTATTTTTTTTCTGAATTTTTATATTGTCTATTTTAACCTCAAAATTATTTTGCAAAGTTACTGCATTTCTATGCAAAATTATTGTTGTCTCTTTGAAACTCAACTTTTGTAATCTTACACCTAAACTGAATTCCTCTGTTGCCAGCAGGTTCTACAAAACTCTTATTTCATAACTTTCATTTTGTGGTTTTCGGTACTGACACAACAAAATGACCTCATATTAAATGATGAAGCAGTAAAACAAAATTTATGTAGTGAAAGTTTTGTGAAGATATCAGTTTTTATTCGGGTAGAACTCTATTTTAATAAATACTATTGCAATGTCTGTCTACCCAGTGGGATTATGCCATGCTCTGTAAATGAGTCCTAGCTAACAGTTCTTTGCTATACTGTTCACACATCCTTGATGACAGATGTTTCTTCAGGTGAAGAATGGAAATGCTGAAAAAGTTTGGATTTAGAAGAAAAATTCCCTCATTACAACTCTAATAAACTTTCACATCTAGGCACAATGGTATAAGCCTGTAATCCAAGCAATTCAGGAGGCTGAGCCAGGAGGATCACAAGTTCAAAGCCAGCCTCAGTTATTTAGTAAGATCCTGTCTCAAAAAAAAAAAAAGACCTGGGGATGTGGCTCAGTGGTTAAGTAACCCTGGGTTTAATCCCTGGTATAAAAATAAAACAAAACAAAAACCCAAAACAAAAACTTTCACACATAAAAAGTGTGTGTGCGTATGCACACATGCGTGTATGTGTGTGTGTGTGTGTAAATATATTCACATATAAGACTTATTTGAAAAAAACTTTTAAGTGACATTTTGAGATCTGCAACATTTAGCTCACACTAGAATAACTTTGGTCAAGCTTTGTCTGTGAAAAATTAATGCATGCAACATAAGGCCTTTGCATTTTCAGTAGAAAATAAAATAAAATTATTGTATTACTTAGAGCAGAATGTTGATACTTTAAAAACCATTTCAACAAGCATAGATAACATAAAAATAAATTCTGTTAACGCAAAACCCTCTTGAACCATCTATTTAATTGGGTTGGGGAATATACATGTCTTTCTTTTAAAACATTTATAGAATATAAGTTTCATCCATGTCTTTCAGGAAGAGATGAAGGAAGCAAGTATACAGTGTCATATAAATGTAATAAGGAGACACCAAGGGCTTCATCTGGTATGCTTGGGAAAGCATCTGTTCAACTATCTTGGCTGGCATAGCTCAACAGACATGCATGGGGGTACCTAACTCTAGGGTGTTTGGTGGGCTTTCTGGGTACACTCCAGGGGCATAAACCTTACCTTGATGGTAGCCAGGACCACCTCCATTACAGCACATTGTCTTGGTGATAGACCCTTGGCGTCCTCTCTAATCATGTGCTCCTGGAAAACAGGTTAATGACTGCTTACACAATCATCAGTTCATTTAATTCACTACTTTCAAAACATATGTATAATCCCATAACAATTTGAAATATCTTTTTCATATGGGTATATTCAAAATGATTGTTTTGTCATATAGTTAATAAATATCCATTCTACCAAAGGAAATGCTACCTGACTCCTTAAAAAGTGGTACTTGTACAGAGATGTGACTTTATTTTCACTGCAAGTTTATGTAGAAAAAAAAAAAAAAAGAGAGAGAAAGAACCAAAGAAGCCTGAGAATTTTGAGAATTGTGTGTCAAAGCCTTTTCACCTAAATTCCTTGCTTTGCTTTCTGTCATACTGAGAAGTCTCAAACACAGAAGGGACTTGAGGAGTAATTTTAGCCTCTCCTAATTAATACTCATGTAGTCTAAATACAGGGGCCCTACTTTACTCTCTTTCACAGATCCCCTTAATTCTTACTCATTACTGGGAAAAGCCCCAAAGAACTAATTGAATTTGGCTGTGGAGGTGTTCAATCTTTTGTAATCACTTTAATATTTTGGAACTGATTTCATTACTTAACAATGAATTTTCCTCATTGTCTCAACCCATCATTCAAAGCTTACTTAGGAAAACAATGGTAAAAATTTAGAGAAATAATAAAGAAAATAGGTATTTGTCTAGGAGAAAATTTAAAAATTTCTGATATCCCCCTGCCCCTCTACCCAATGGATACAATCCTTCAGGGCTGCTACTAATCTATTAACAACAATTCAACACACATTTATTGAGTGCTTATGACAAGCCACACTCTTGTAGGTGATTGAGATGTTATTCAATTAAAAAAAAGAATTTTGTCTTCCTGAAGTTCAGGTTCCTTCCAGCTTATGTTTGTACCTCTGTGTGAATTAAAGTCCCATGTGTGGATACAACTCTGTGAATACATGGTTTGATTAATGGATCAGTGCCTTTGCTGGAATAAAAAGAATCCCTTTTCCTATGAGTCAGATCCAGCTCAGCACACAGGGCTTGGCAAGTGGAACATGGGCTTGGTTCCAGCCTTCACTTGCTCTGTTAGCTGGGTACTTCTGTGCAATGTTCAAAGTGTGCAATCATACCTAGGGGCTTGTCCTGTTCTGTCCCTTTTCTTATTCTATTATTTAGTAGATGCTGTGAGTTCCTGGAGATAATCTCTATCCATTTCACTTCTTCAGCTTTTCAGGTTCTACCTTGGCAACGGTCACTTGCTGGGCACGGAACATATTTTTGGTAATTGAATCATAATTTCTTCAGTTTATCTCATAGGGTTCAAAATACTTATTTCAAACAGAGTTATGCATGAAAATCTTTTTTTTTGATACAAAAATTTGAACTTAAATAACAGTTCATTTAACATTTTTAAAAGAGGAATAGTAAATATCCATTGAGATTCAAAGGCTAAGAGAAATTCTTGCTAAATTATAGGGGAAATGCTTTATGACCTGTTAATACAAATATTTTATATTAAATAAAAATTTCTGATCTTGACTATTTTTATAATGCAATTATATTATTTTTAAATATTTACTGATAAATACTATATTTTGTATTATAAAATGTAATTGTTGCAGCAATAACTTTCTGAGACTTATTATTTCATTCAAATAAAGGAGTCTTTGGGAGATGACAGCAAAGAATTATTGAGCAAGTGAAAGATTTGTAGTAAATTCATAGTCTCAGGCATATTTACCAAGTAGTCTTTTTTTTTTTGGTTATATCAACAGCCCATTTATGAATATTTACTTTTATTTTTATGTCAAATAAATTGAATCCCATTAAACAGTAATGTCAGGCCTGCATAATATGCATACATACAGAGTATGAAGTAATAGAGCTTATGTCAATTGTTAAATAAATACTTGTTTAATGATTAATCCTAAATCCATAGTCAAGGGGCTGGGGATGTGGCTCAAGTGGTAACGTGCTCGCCTAGCATGCGTGAGGCACTGGGTTCGATTCTCAGCACCACATAAAAATAAAATAAAGATATTGTGTCCACCTAAAACTAAAAAATAAATATTTAAAATAAATAAATAGGAGATCCAACATGGCGGCGAGAGGGGAGGCAGCGCTTTCAGTACCTCCTCAACAACGGGGTCAGAGAGACGCATGGATACGCTTAGATTCGACCTGCTGAGAAACTCCTAGCAAAATTCCACTAAAGAGAGATCGGCCGGGAATCGGTAGGATTTTTGGAGGTGACAGTCTGCACTAGACGAGTGAATCTCCGCCACGCAGCGCAGAGGTCCAGACCCGCCAGCCGCTGCCCGCGCGACTCGGCGACTGTCGGCTGCCTGCACGCGGCCCCCGCGTCAGGGCGGATAGCCTCCTAGGCGCAGCGCAGCAGGAACGGTGCAGGGACTCTAGGAAGAGGTCTCTCGCCAAGCCTTCATGAAATAGCAAACCGGGAGCTGAAACCAACCAGAGACAGACCAGTCCCACCCCTCCCTTCGGACACTCTGGCAAGGAGCCTGGGGCCCGCCATAGCAGAGTGGTGACATCACCAGAGTTCCAGCGACAGAATTCCTTCCCAGTGGAATCCACATTAGCAGGTGTGTGACTCCCACCCCCTCCAGATACAAGCAGCCAGGAAACCACCGGGGGCATGTCTGTAGGGAAGCAGAGGGGATTCCAGATCCCCACCTCCCCTTAACACCAGCGGCGACACCCAAGATCTTAGCCGCCAGTTTCTGGGGGCGTGCCCACCAAAGGGGTCCGGAAAAATTAAACTGTTGGTTCCCAGATCACCCCACCACAGCACTGGGGCTTAGATGAATGACAGAGAGGGTGTTCATTGTTCGGGATATCGGACACGCGGTGGGGCTGCAAGTGTAATCAGATCCTTGGGGAACCGCCTCTGGTGAACAGGACCTGGCTGGCTGGCTGGGAGGAGGAACAGGGGGAGGGGCCGGATAAGTGAAAGGGCTCTGGACTAACAGGATTGAGAGACTCCCAGGAGCCACCTTACAGGGATTTCTGTCAGCACATAGAGGGCAGAAGCTCGGCTCAGAGGGCACAGCTCCGCCTATTGGAAGAGAAGAAAATGGGACTCAGCCATTGAACAGGGGATGCCAGCATGGCAGAGATCTGATGTCATTGGAGAGCGGCCGAGGAGAAAACTTCATCGGTGCCAGCGGCGACGGAAACAGTTGGTCCCCTGGTAGGGAGGGTGAGTCACAGATACCCGAGTCTCTCTCGCTTTGTCGTCGAGCCAGAGGGGAGGAGCGGGGCCGCCGCCCGCGCCCGCAAGGTAGGCAGACCTGCGACCAACCTGCAGATCAGGCCCAGCGGTCTGCAGGCGTGGTAGGAGGGGCAGGGCAGAGCCACCGCCCGCGCCGGTAGGAGGGGCAGGGCAGAGCCACCGCCCGCGCAGGCAAGGTAAGCAGACCTGCGACAGACCGGCGGATCACGCCCAGCGGCCTGCCAGCGTGGTACACACTTCACCCCAACTGGAGTAGGGGCAGAGCAGAGCCTTCGCCCGCGCCCAGATCAGGCCCAGCGGCCTGCCTGTGTGGTGGTCAAGTGACCCCAATTGGAGTGGGGGCGGAGCGGAACTGACACCCGTGCCCGCAAGGTGGGCAGACCTGCGACCAACCTGCAGATCAGGCCTAGCGGTCCCCGGGCGTGGTAGGAGGGGCAGGGCAGAGCCTTCGCCCCCACCTGCAAGGTAGGCAGACCTGCGACAGAACGGCGGATCAGGCCCAGGGGTCCGAGGGCGTGGTAGACACCTCACACCAATTGGAGGAGGGGCAGAGCAGAGCCCCCGCCCGCACCTGCAAGGGAGACTTTTCAACTATACAAGAGCAATATAAATATATAGGGGGGGAAAAATTTTCAAAAACACAACAGTTTCACCAAGAAGAAAGAAACGCAAGCAGTATGAAAAGACAAGGAAAGAAAGGACTACAAGCAATGCAGGTCAACGCAACTTTAGAAGAGGTAACAGCTGCAGCAGATGGAATGTCAGATAAAGAATTCAGGATATATATGCTTCAGATGATCTGGAGTATCAAGGAAGAAATTAGACAGCAAAATCAGACAATGAAAGATCACTTCGACAAGGAATTACACAAACAAATCCAGGAAGCAAAGGATCAACTATACAGGGAGATAGAGGTTATAAAAAACAAACAAACAGAAATCCTAGAAATGCAGGAAGCAATAAACCAACTTAAAAACTCAATTGAGAGTACTACCAGCAGAGTAGAACACTTAGAAGACAGAACATCAGACAATGAAGACAAAGTATTTCAACTTGAAAAGAACATAGACAGCTCAGCAAGACTGTTAAGAAACCATGAGCAGAACATCCAAGAAATATGGGATAACATTAAGAGACCAAACTTAAGAGTCATTGGGATACAGGAAGGTATAGAACTCCATACCAAAGGAATGAGCAATTTATTTAATGAAATAATACGAGAAAACTTCCCAGACTTGAAGAATGAGACAGAATCCCAAATTCTAGAAGCCTACAGGACGCCGAATGTGCAAAATTATAAGAGATCCACACCTAGACACATTATAATGAAGATGCCCAACATACAGAATAAGGAGAGAATTTTAAAAGCTACAAGAGAAAGGAAGCAGATTACATTTAGGGGCAAGCCAATCAGGATAACAGCTGATCTTTCAACACAGACTCTGAAAGCTAGAAGATCCTGGAATAACATATTTCAAACACTGAAAGAAAATGGGTTCCAACCAAGAATTGTGTATCCAGCAAAATTAAGCTTCAGGATGGAAGATGAAATTAAAACCTTCCACGACAAACAAAAGTTAAAAGAATATGCAGCTAGAAAACCATCTCTTCAAAACATCCTCGGCAAAATATTACAGGAAGAGGAAATGGAAAATAACAATGAAAACCAACAGTGGGAGGTAGGACAGTAAAGGGGGGGGGAATAATCAAAGAGGAAAACAAACCATGTTTAGTAACATAAATAAACAAATATGGCTGGAACAACAACCCATATCTCAATAATAACCCTAAATGTTAATGGCTTAAACTCACCAATTAAGAGACACAGGCTAGTAGAATGGATCTCAAAACAAGACCCAACAATATGCTGCCTACAGGAGACGCATTTGATAGGAAAAGACATACATAGGCTGAAGGTGAAAGGTTGGGAAAAATCATATCACTCATATGGACTTCGGAAACAAGCAGGAGTGTCCATACTCATATCAAATAAAATAGATTTCAAGCCAAAGTTAATCAAAAGGGATAAAGAGGGACACTACATACTGCTTAAGGGAACAATACACCAACAAGACATAACAATCATAAATATATATGCCCCAAACAATGGTGCAGCTACGTTCATCAAACAAACTCTTCTCAAGTTCAAGAGTCTAATAGACCACCATACAATAATCATGGGAGACTTCAACACACCTCTCTCGCCACTGGACAGATCTTCCAAACAAAAGTTGAATAAGGAAACTATAGAACTCAATAACACAATTAATAACCTAGACTTAATTGACATATATAGAATATACCACCCAACATCAAGCAGTTACACTTTTTTCTCAGCAGCACATGGATCCTTCTCAAAAATAGATCATATATTATGTCACAGGGCAACTCTTAGACAATATAAAGGAGTAGAGATAATACCATGCATCCTATCTGATCATAATGGAATGAAACTGAAAATCAACGATAAAAGAAGGAAGGAAAAAGCATACATCACTTGGAGAATGAACAATAGGTTACTGAATGATCAATGGGTTATAGAAGACATCAAGGAGGAAATTAAAAAATTCTTAGAGATTAATGAAAACACAGACACCACATATCGGAATCTATGGGACACATTGAAAGCAGTTCTAAGAGGAAAATTCATTGCTTGGAGTTCATTCCTTAAAAAAAGAAAAAAAACAACAAATAAATGATCTCATACTTCATCTCAAAATCCTAGAAAATGAAGAGCAAAACAACAGCAAAAGAAGTAGAAGGCAAGAAATAATTAAAATCAGAGCTGAAATTAATGAAATTGAAACAAAAGAAACAATTGAAAAAATTGACAAAACTAAAAGTTGGTTCTTTGAAAAAATAAACAAAATTGACAGACCCTTAGCCATGCTAGCGAAGAGAAGAAGAGAGAGAACTCAAATTACTAGCATACGGGATGAAAAAGGCAATATCACAACAGACACTTCAGAAATACAGAAGATAATCAAAAATTATTTTGAATCCTTATACTCCAATAAATTAGAAGATAGTGAAGGCATCGATAAATTTCTGAAGTCATATGATCTGCCCAGATTGAGTCAGGAGGATATAGACAACCTAAACAGACCAATATCAATCGAGGAAATAGAAGAAACCATCAAAAGACTACCAACTAAGAAAAGCCCAGGACCGGATGGGTATACAGCAGAGTTTTACAAAACCTTTAAAGAGGAACTAATACCAATACTTTTCAAGCTACTTCAGGAAATAGAAAAAGAGGGAGAACTTCCAAGTTCATTCTACAAGGCCAACATCACCCTGATACCTAAACCAGACAAAGACACTTCAAAGAAAGAAAACTACAGACCAATATCTCTAATGAACTTGATGCAAAAATCCTCAATAAAATTCTGGCGAATCGGATACAAAAACATATCAAAAAAATTGTGCACCATGATCAAGTAGGATTCATCCCTGGGATGCAAGGCTGGTTCAATATACGGAAATCAATAAATGTTATTCACCACATCAATAGACTTAAAACAAGAACCATATGATCATCTCGATAGATGCGGAAAAAGCATTCGACAAAGTACAGCATCCCTTTATGTTCAAAACTCTAGAAAAACTAGGGATAACAGGAACATACCTCAATATTGTAAAAGCAATCTATGCCAAGCCTCAGGCTAGCATCATTCTGAATGGAGAAAAATTGAAGGCATTCCCTCTAAAATCTGGAACTAGACAGGGATGCCCTCTCTCACCACTTCTGTTCAACATAGTTCTCGAAACACTGCCCAGAGCAATTAGACAGAAGAAAGAAATTAAAGGCATCAAAATAGGAAAAGAAGAACTTAAATTATCACTATTTGCAGATGACATGATTCTATACCTAGCAGACCCAAAAGGGTCTACAAAGAAACTATTAGAGCTAATAAATGAATTCAGCAAAGTGGCAGGATATAAAATCAACACGCATAAATCAAAGGCATTCCTGTATATCAGCGACAAATCCTCTGAAATGGAAATGAGGACAACCACTCCATTCACAATATCTTCAAAAAAAATAAAATACTTGGGAATCAACCTAACAAAAGAGGTGAAAGACTTATACAATGAAAACTACAGAACCCTAAAGAGAGAAATAGAAGAAGATCTTAGAAGATGGAAAAATATACACTGTTCATGGATAGGCAGAACTAACATCATCAAAATGGCGATATTACCAAAAGTTCTCTATAGGTTTAATGCAATGCCAATCAAAATCCCAACGGCATTTCTTGTAGAAATAGAGAAAGCAATCATGAAATTCATATGGAAAAATAAAAGACCTAGAATAGCAAAAACAATGCTAAGCAGGAAGTGTGAATCAGGCGGTATAGCGATACCAGACTTCAAACTATACTACAGAGCAATAGTAACAAAAACAGCATGGTACTGGTACCAAAACAGGCGGGTGGACCAATGGTACAGAATAGAGGACACAGAAACCAATCCACAAAACTACAACTATCTTATATTTGATAAAGGGGCTAAAAGCATGCAATGGAGGAAGGATAGCATCTTCAACAAATGGTGCTGGGAAAACTGGAAATCCATATGCAACAAAATGAAACTGAATCCCTTTCTCTCGCCATGCACAAAAGTTAATTCAAAATGGATCAAGGAGCTTGATATCAAATCAGAGACACGCCGTCTGATAGAAGAAAAAGTTGGCTACGATCTACAGTCGGTGGGGTCGGGCTCCAAATTCCTCAATAGGACACCCATAGCACAAAAGTTAATAACTAGAATCAACAAATGGGACTTACTCAAACTAAAAAGTTTTTTCTCAGCTAAAGAAACAATAAGAGAGGTAAATAGAGAGCCTACATCCTGGGAACAAATCTTTACTCCTCACACTTCAGATAGAGCCCTAATATCCAGAGTATACAAAGAACTCCAAAAATTAGACAATAAGAGAACAAACAACCCAATCAACAAATGGGCCAAGGACCTGAACAGACACTTCTCAGAGGAGGACATACAATCAATCAACAAGTACATGAAAAAATGCTCACCATCTCTAGCAGTCAGAGAAATGCAAATCAAAACCACCCTAAGATACCATCTCACTCCAGTAAGATTGGCAGCCATTATGAAGTCAAACAACAACAAGTGCTGGCGAGGATGTGGGGAAAAGGGTACACTTGTACATTGCTGGTGGGACTGCAAATTGGTGCAGCCAATTTGGAAAGCAGTATGGAGATTTCTTGGAAAGCTAGGAATGGAGCCACCATTTGACCCAGCTATTCCCCTTCTTGGTCTATTCCCTAAAGACCTAAAAAGAGCATGCTACAGGGACACTGCTACATCCATGTTCATAGCAGCTCAATTCACAATAGCAAGACTGTGGAACCAACCCAGATGCCCTTCAATAGACGAATGGATTAAAAAAATGTGGCATTTATACACAATGGAGTATTACTCTGCATTAAAAAATGAGAAAATCATAGAATTTGCAGGGAAATGGATGGCACTAGAGCAGATTATGCTAAGTGAAGCTAGCCAATCCCTAAAAAACAAATGCCAAATGTCTTCTTTGATATAAGGAGAGTAACTAAGAACAGAGTAGGGTCGAAGAGCATGAGAAGAAGATTAACATTAAACAGAGATGAGAGGTGGGAGGGAAAGGGAGAGAAAAGGGAAATTGCATGGAAATGGAAGGAGACCCTCAGGGTTATACAAAAGAACATACAAGAGGAAATGAGGGGAAAGGGAAAAATAATACAAGGGGGAGAAATGAAGGTCAGTAGAGGGGGTAGAGAGAGAAGAGGGGAGGGGAGGGGAGGGGAGGGGGGATAGTAGAGGATAGGAAAGGTAGCAGAACATGACAGTCACTAGTATGGCAATATGTAAATCAATGGATGTGTAATTGATGTGATTCTGCAATCTGTATATGGGCTAAAAATGGGAGTTCATAACCCACTTGAAGCAAAGTGTGAAAGATGATATATCAAGAACTATGTAATGTTTTGAACAACCAACAATAAAAAAAAAAAGAAAAAAAAAATAAATAAATCCATAGTCAAGTACAGAAAAGTTCCCCACATTATTCATATTTCTGATCTTGTGTTCTTTTAAGTAAGGTTAGTTTATTAACATTTATATTTATGAGTTCTCAAAGTATCCATCAGCACAATTATCTCAAATAGTGCCTTTCCAGCAGATCAAGTCTACTTTCAAATATATTGAAAGTGGAAAGTGGTTTAAAATTCTTTAAAAATAAAGTGGTAAAATAAAATAAAGTACTAAAACAAAAGTAATTGGCTTTATAAAATGTGAAGTTCTTTGTACCAGCTGGAGTTTCAGTATTTCACACAGAATTATAGAACATTTATAGATCTGTAATGCAAGTAATAATAATTATATGGACAAACTGAAAAATGATGCCCACGGGCCCAAAATAGAATTAAGCTAGCTTCTTATCACCTATGGTTCACAAGATTCTTGTTTTAGTCCTTCATATTATTTCAACATAGATAAAATAACTTTTAAAGATCATTTCATTCATAGATTGCCTTGAGGAATTAAAAGGATATTACCAAAGGGCAAAAAATTGGGGATCACAAAGTGTATGAGAGTGTCATGTTTTCAATGGATTCTAATTTTGGCTACCCAGAAGGCATATATCTCCAGGTTGCTAGCCTCTTTCCTACACAGAGTTCCTAAGATTTGGACAGGGCTTACTTCATCCCCCAGTGCAGGGCCGATATGAATTGAGACAACTGGCTCATGTCTTTTCCCAGGCTATTGTGATTATCTTAGGAATGGTGAAAACACTCCCTCAGAGCCAATGGTTTACCAGGAGATTTTCCTTGGATTCCTGATACTAATATGGGTGATTTTTTTCCCCACAAGATTTGAAGTTCATAGGATGTAAGAGCAGAAACAACCATCTTACAACCAGGAAGGAAGGTTTGTGGTGGTAATACATCAAACAAGGAGAAGAGCAGAGTTGAAAGAAAATAACCCCATCTTGGAACATTGATAGCATCCCTAATCAAGCAGTCTTGGAAATCAATGTTAGCACTGAACTATAAAATTTCATGCAATAATAAATTCCCTCTTTGTTTATGTTAGCTTGGCTTCTATCACTTGAAATTGAAAATATTTTAGCTGATATAACATTCAACTCAGGAAACTGAAGCCTAGGGAGAAGGAATGTTTCATAATATCACACAGATGCTAGACACGCAGTCAGGGTCATCTCTTTTATAATGAGACCTACGCTGCTTCACCTTCATGGTTCTATATGAGAAACTTTGACACTGAATAAATCCATTTTTCAAGCAGGGTCCAGAAATCCCAGAGAGATAATAAAAATAATAAAGAGAGATACAAGAGGAAAAAAAGTTTAGTAGTAATATCTACCTTCTATCTTCCTTCTTAACTATTAGTAGCCCTGGATGAGAAAAATTTTAGGTGTTGGTTATGTCTTCTCTAATGATTATTGATTTTAAGTGTTTTGTATTTTTCCTGAGGAAGGTAGATGATATTAATGATACAATTGAATACTGAAATTAGAAGTATATATTTCACCTTGGTAAATAATTATGCAAATGTATTACTCTCCCACTGTGTTGTAGATATAAAACAATACCAGTAATACATAACTATGTATTATATAAAATATAAAACAATACCAGTAATACTTAAGCTACCAACTGTGGACAAATGAAGTGGCATACTCCTTGCAGTTGCCAAGCAAAGATGATATATGCATTATCTTATTTATTTCTACAATCCTATGGACCAAATGTTAAGCTTCTCTGTGTTTTAAAATGCCACATATAAAAATTGGAAAGGTTAAATGCTTTGGCCCATGTCACAAATTTGGATAAATTTGAACCAAGGGAGTCTGTTCGTGCTACCCATTCTCTAGTGAGTAAAGAAAAAACAATATGCATTTTAACCAGCTAAGTTCCTATCCTAAGGAGATAGGGACTGAGTTTCCCTGTATAAATTTCAAGTTTGGGGAATTCCAAGTGATAACGAAGGGAAGGTTATTTCATCAATAAATTCTCACTTAATTTAATGGGATTGAACATGTCCACAAGTTCATTTTTTGATTTGATGAATTTTGCTTTCTTATGTTGTATTTTTGGCTATAAGACTTCTCTAAGCTTCAGAGGATTTCTATGTAGTGTTCCATTTTGCTTTTATGCATACAAAGCAGTTTAATATATGAAAGAAAATATGTTCTCTAATAATTTGGTGCAAAAGCAATAATGCTAATGGCTATAATGCAAAGTTAGAAATTCTCAATGCAGATTGTGAGATCACAGACACACATCTTTCTAATCCCACCATGCTAGATATCCTTATAAGCAGGAGGATGGTTTTTTGCAGAGCTGTAGTCAGTTCATTACTTTTCACAGGAAACCAGTTTCTTTATTCTTATTACCTTCAGTTTGGATAACTGTCCAAGATCTTTAGCTGCGATGAAAATCATCTGAGGTCCCTAGAAACATACAAGAGAAAATGAAAGATGACTCAGTCTTCAGATTGTCAATGTTAGTCACAGTAGAAAAGTGGTAATTAGATCATTTTCTTTATTTCCCTTAGTATATTTGTGGCTTCTATATCCAATGCCCTTAATTGGTCTATTTAGATGGGACAAAGATATCTAATAACTTGCCAGCACAGCAGACCTCAGAGGTGTCCCACTTCTGAGAGTGTTAGATTTGGGTTACTGAATGGATTGCAGTAACAATCCTGAAACTAACACAGCCAGTTTAAGGTAGCAGATGGACTGGACTTTTTTAGCTGTCACTCTCTTACTCCAATCCCCACAAATAAATCTATACAGAGCTGAAGAAGGTGGAGCTGAAATGCTGTCCAACCTATCAGATACCTGCCTCTTGATCTCTTCCTCAGCTGGAGGCTTTCTCTAGAACCCTCAAAACTTGGGGAAGAGAATTTGTAAAACACTGGAATAAACAATCCAAAGCAGTGGAATGAAGCAGTGGAGGCATGTCCAGTGGCACATGTAACTACAAAAGTACCAAATTTTGTGAAGTTCTTCAGTGGTTTGGAATATTCTCACAGTAAAGAAAATCAGCTATTCTGGACCATTATTCTCTATGTTTTTCTTTCTCTCTTCTCTCTCTCTCTCTCTCATATCATTGGGGAATTAAAGACTACAAGGTTCTTGAAAACAGCAACAATGACCCATTTTGCTCATATTTTATAATAAGTATGTAGCACAGTGCATAGTACATTCTAGAAGCTCACAGGATATTTATTAAATGTATCACTGAATAAATGAATAATATAGGTTCCCACTTGTAGATATCAATACTAGGGAAAATTCACATGGTGATGAGCTTTTTTAGGAAAGACCTAATACAGAGATTGAAATGTTATATAGAACATTTCTGCTGTAACATGACATACACATTCTTGAAAACTCTCATAAGCTTCAAAATTGGGCACTAAAAATAGTAAGGTTTATGTGCAAAATGGTAGTGGACAAAGCAATAAAGCTCATAAAATTTTGTTACCAAAAAACTATCAAAATAATAATTGATTCTTTAAGAGATTGCTTGGACAGCTGGAAATGAGCTCAGTGAGGCTGATGGCCACCTCAGGGATATTAAAAATGTAAAACAAAGAACAAGACAGTAGTATACAACTGTGGGCTGAGGTAATGCCCATGCAAGTAGGTATCAGAACACAGGAGACCTTCTCAAGAAAGACTCTATGTGCAGGGAAGCTCCTCCCCCTGCCCTTTTTTTTCTTTTTCTTCTTTGAATAGGTCTGTGCAGTAGCTGAGATGGGAGCTCTTTCTTTTCTGTTAAAGTCATACTTCTTCTATTATATTTCTGAGCCTCTGACCAAGGGAAATTTACATATAAAACAATCTAACTTTCAGATTATACTGATATAATTCCCCTATTGATTAATTATATGAAAGTTAACTGGTGTTATGGTATTATAGGAATATATTTCATATTGCATCAAAATAAGATGTCTGTGTGTGTATGTATTTATATACATGATTTGGACACCCATAAATACAGGCTATAAATGATTAAATGACACATTCATAGAATTAAGCAAAATTTATATTTTATCACTCACTGGTAGTAAATCGATAAAAATATATTTATATTTGAATCATGATATACTTTATAAGAAAATATTTTCTGCACATATAATTCCACTTGAGATATGTGGACTGAGTGTACATGACTAATGGTGTCAATACGTATTTTAGTTTGGTTTATAATTACTCATTATGTGTATCCATTTATCTTCCTCAGTCACAGAAAAAAATCAATTACTCCATAACAAGTACTTGTTAGGTTATCTTTTTTCCCTTACTTTTATTAAGATATGTGACCTGAAATATCTGGCATACTATGTAGCCACTTGACCATTGTCTAACTTTACTGCCAATTGATCCCTCAGGTTCTCTTTTATTTTACTGTGTGTAATACAATCACATTCTTCAAATCCAGTTAGAGCAGTCTATTCTATTAACCTCCAAGTCAGGAGGTAATAGATGAAATCAGAAAGAGAAGGTGAAAAGATCCCATGTTGTAGTGTTGGAACGATCTTCTAAAGCTATAAAATTAAAGAAAGAAACACAGTGGCTACATTATTTCTCTGTGTGGTCACAGTAAAAATAAGCAAAAATCATATATGTAAACCAGACAACTGTACAAATGGAACTTGGATACACATTTTTAAAGAGAAGTTTTGAGTGACAAGCAAGTGTGGTGCTTGATTCCTATTACCACTATTTAAAACTTATTTGGCTAAAAAAAATGTAATTTGATAAAAATTGTGATAAATTGCATACCAAACCCTCTTTCTCAAAAATGGATTTAAACAGTACATCATCTGGATCAAAAGCACTCATTTTTTTTTTTTTTAAAGAAGACAATTAGATGTGTTTTTAAAACTACATTTTAAATACTTACTGTTTGGTCTGTCAGAGGAGGGAGAACAATTTGTTTTTCTATTTTGTTAAGAACTAGTTTCCATAGTTCTTTCAAAACTCGCTTCAGGACTGTTTTCTCACAGATTTTTGCTGAAAGACTTAATCTGAATAAAATAAAACACACACTCATAAATGTACCAACTTACTCTATGAATCAGAATTTCCCATTAATTACCAAGATTCAAATACCTGAACAGGCCTTGATAATTTTCAAATGGTGAATTCCATTTACTTCAAAAGATTCATAATACCAAAGTATTTTAATCATACTGCACATTAGGTAATTCATTATATTTGGTAGAAAATGAAATCTGATAATTTGTTTCCTTAAATTGTTTCCTAAATTAACAGGCTTCAGACAGAAAAATACTGTTCCATGTACATCAATACACATTTAAAGACAAAAGATCCCTTTTATTTGTATATAAAATCAGTTCAGCCAAGAGCAATTTCTGAGATCAGTCACCAGGGTTTGGTGTGGGGCTGAGAAGAAGATAATAGAACCAATATTTTTCACCCACCAGATGGCAGACCCCTGAGGGATATCCTTGGAACTTTATCTCTGCTACTTTGAAAACCATTGTTCAAGGGGATCATTTCTAGTTTGCTGATGAAAATTTATAGTATAGACAAGGTAGAAACCAGCAGATATGTCATGGCAGAATGACAAATGTGATCTCCAGAGAGACTTAGGATGATGTGAGATAAAACAAATACGCCAATTTTGCTGCAGACCTGTCATTTCTACTTTCTAAAGGTCTGAATTTAAGAACTAATCTGTGTATGCATTCAGCAGGGTAAACAGCCCTGCTCAGGCTGGAACCAGAACAGAACTAAAATCAGTGACATGTATGTGGCTCTTCATGGGGTTTCTGCTAATTGGAAATGGAGTTTACAGCTCATTTTATGTACTGGTGAGATCTTAATGGAGAAGGTGAAACCATAAAGAAATAAGATGTTTTATTTACAGAGGCTGCACAAAGGCAGAGAAAGCCTATGCATTTATAATATAACGTGATTTCTAAGGGGATTTTCTCTAAAGCACCCTAAAGACTCTCAGTCCCCTATTGTTTGTATTGAAAATAATTGAAAATACAGGGGAAACATAGTAACTGCTTCCTTAATGTAGTCAGAGTTAACTGATTTGATCACGCAAACCAGAAAGCTTGTATTTTATGACCTGAGCTACCTAGATTGGCTGAACACAGAGCCAATTAACCATATGTTTTTCAAATGCCATATGTTTAACTGGTGTTATGGTAGAGATGAGAGGTGTCCCCCAAAAGCTCCTGTGTGAAACATGCAAGAGTGTTTAGAGGTGAAATGATGGGTTTATGAGAATCTTAACCTCATCAGTGTGTTAATCTCCTGATAGAGATTAACTGGGTGTAACTGTAGGCGGGTGGATTATACCTGGGGGAGGTGGGTCATTGGGGGCCTGACTTTGGGTCATATATTTTCTCCTTGCTGAGCAGAGCTCTTACTCTGTGTCCTGGTTGCCATGTTTTGAGCTACTTTCCTCCACTACTCTTTTACCATGATGTTGTGCCTCACCTCGTACCCCAAGGAATGAAGCCATTTTATCTATGGACTGAGACCTCTGAAACTATGAGCCCCCAAATAAACTTTTCTCCTCTCAAATTGTTCTTGTCAGGTCTTTTGATCACAGTAATGAAAAAGCTGACTGAAACAACTGGCAATAGAGATTTCTTGTTATAGTTGGTGATATTTGTGTAAAAACTTACCCAGATATTTTCCCTCCACCTGGAATGCCTATCCCTCATTTCCATACATCCAGATCCTGTTCACCTTCAAATTAACCAATCCAAAGGACATTTCTACTTATTCTAAAGAGACTATCATTTTATCCCTTATTATGTTTATTTGTGTAACTTTTTTATTCCTCTTCTTAAACTATTAGCTCTTTAAAAACAATCAGTAGCTGACTTTTAAATATCTTCTCTAACCAGTGGCTTTAAACTTACACATTCTGAATTAGTTCTAAAAACTTCTGCAACTTTCCATGTCTCATATATGTTTTTCAAAAAAATTTAAATCACTCACAAAATTTTAAAGCTCATAGATTCTTTTCTGTCTTTATACATTATCTATTTCCACTAAAAATTACAAAAAATGACATATACGATGATATAATAAAGTATAATTTAAAATACAAAATTAAGACTAAGTAAAATAAGCATCTAAATGCATGGAAAATAAGGGTCAATCCACTTTTTCAATTACCTCACTATACAGGTGGTGAAATGGACTCTGTCTTTCTCTATTTCCAGGAGTATGCAAAACCATATACCATTTGAGGAACATAAAATTTGAAATCTCTGTGCCTCAGAACAAAAACCCTCTTAGCTACCAATATTTATTTATTCTCATTTTTTCCCTTTCATGTACAAAGTTGTCATTTTTTTCTACCTAGTAATAAAATAAAGGATTGCTCTTTAATGAACACATTTAGTTTTACAAATATCTTTTTAAAGCTGTTGTGCATAGGAGAAATAATATTTTGTAAGGCCTCATCAGTCAAGAAAATTAAGTAAAGATAATAAGTAAAGGCAACAAGTAAAGGTAAAAGTGGATAGAAAACTTACGTTTTGTCCAAGAAGTCCATAAGCGGTCTTAAAACAATCTCTGCATCCATTGCTGCACTATTCTTATTAGATGTGCTATTTCCATTTGCTCTCATTTGATTTAGTTCAAAACTCATCTGTTTTATGCATTCTTCAATTATAAGCTGGAAACTAAAGAAAAACAATATAATTCTGGAATAAAAGTAAACATTTTTCTTGGGCTGTTTGAATTCTACCATGAGGATCTGTTTCAAATAGCATGAATTCTCTTGTTCATTAGTTCTGAAACTTAATTTCAACTGCAAAAAAAAAAAAAAAAAGGTTACAATGTAAGCTCACTTGGTACCATTATATGTGAATCAGACTAAAGTGAAACTTTTCAAGTTGAATTAATTTAAATAGGTTCTTCAGCCTCTATCTCTGAGTAAGAGCTATTATGATTTTCTGGGTGTTTTTTTGAAAAAACGTTCCTCTAGAAAGACTGTTGACTTTGGGATGCACCTTCTTCACTTGCTTTTGGTAACTCCACACTCTGCTGGCTTTCTACCACCATCACTGGCTGCTCCCTCTCAACTGCCTGACTTCTACCCACTGGAGTAGGATTGCCATATTAAATCAAATAAGAACATAGGGGACCTAATTAAATTTGAATTTCAAATAGTAAATATTTTTAGCATAAATCTGTACATGTAATATTTGGGACAGACTACACTAAAAATTACTCACTGTTTATGTGAAATTCAAATTTCACTGCATTTTATCTGTTTACCCTATGTTGGGACGCTCCAGGCTTGATCCCTGGACCACTCTTCTCCCTCAACAATCACTCCCTTGACTATCCCATCTGGCCCCATGGCTTCCATACTACTTACATACTGGTGATTCTCAAGTTCACATGTGCAGACCCAACTTATACCCCACACACCAGGCTGTTTTATTAAACTGGCTATGCAAACTTTCCACTTGAAAATCTGAGTTCCGTAAACCCAGAAGCCAATCTGTCAACACACTGTGTCCTAAATCTAAAGACTTTTTCCTTCCAAAGACTACTTACCCCCACACCTTTCACCTAAACTGGCATGGTGATTTTTCTAAGTCTCTTTCTGTTCAACCCGCTATAGTTATCTTTTTTAAAATAGACATGATTGTGCTCCCCCCTTGTTAAAAAATTGTCAATAGCTTCCAAACAAAATTGTAACCAAGTATAGAGCATTTCGTAGACTATAAAGTCCAACATGACCTGGTGCTGGTGATCTCAATGATGTTACTTCTTGCCTCCTTTCTTTTAGCTTCACTGCAGTGCAGCCAAAGCCCTCTCTTTGGTGTCCTGGGATGCTCCAAAGAGCATGTTTACCATATGTCCACTGTTATGTGCCCTCTGCCAGGGAAATTCTCATGCTATTTTTGGTCTTTCATTTGGGGCATAAGCCAAATGATTCTTCGGAGAAGTCTTCCGTGAGTGCTCAAACTAAAATGGCTTTCCCATCATTTTCATTCCTTAACTGTTTATTTTTCCTTAATTGTGTTGTTCATCATTTGACAGAATGCCTACTTTTAGTTTGTTTGCTGCCTATTGCCTCCACTAGGATAAAAGTTCCACAGGACCAGGGGTTGTTCAGAATTATTTGCACATACCATTCACATATTCAGAAAATGCAGGAACAGTAGTTAAATTTTTTTCAATATTGTATATTGAAAATTGCTAAGAGGATAGATTTTCAATAAAATTTTCTCAGTATACGTACAACTGACAACTCTGTAAAGGTGATACATGTGTCAATTAGCTTGAATGTTGTGATCATTTCATAAGGTTATTCATCTTAAATATATACAATTTTTATATGTTGATGATATCTCAATAAAACTATGCAAAAAAGAAATATTGGTTAAATGTACCAATGGATGATCTCCTTTCACCTGCCTTGACTGCTTACCACTCTCAGGATTTAAGCAAGTTTGTGAAGAGTAACCCTTTGTGCTGCTTTTCTTCTCTATGTCCTCAGTATCAGTTTTGGTGGCTCTTACCTAAGCAGCAGCAAGTAGTAAGAGATTTAAGTAGTGGAGACTCTTAGCCTTATTGTTAAGATATTTCCAACAATACTTCCATGTTTCTGATAATAGGAGTAAATATAAGTATATTCAGATACACACACACACACACATACACACACACACAATTACTTAGGAGAATGGGAAAGTTTGGGAAATGGCCAAATCACTGCAATGATAATGAGAAGCAGGAATTCCAGTCAGTATTTTAAAGTACTGAGAGCAAGTCAGTCCCATTTTTCTTCCAAATACAATGATTTTAATTTTATTTGAAAAGTATAAATTACCCAAATTTTATATAGAAGTTTAGGCTTTTTCACTATATAATGCTTTCATTATGAATTAAGCAAAATATACATGTTTATTCATGTACACACATTTTATAAATACTTAATAAATATCTACTATGTGCCAATCACTATTTTATGTGCTGAGAGTACATCAATTAATAAAATAGGCAGAAGTACTTGTTCCTGTAGCATATGTGAGACCTTACCTTGTTTTTTAGTTCTTGCTTTTACCTAGTATGATGAATCTTTAATAGATTTTAAATTAAACAACTTGGATCTCTTTCTTGTTCCTAGTCCTTTAGTAGCAGATTTGTAAACACACTGGTCCATAATCTGGGGCATATATTCAAGACCTGATTCTACTTCTACCATTATATTTGGCTCGTCTCCCATCGTTTTTTTGTTTTTTGTTTTTAATTGTTGTTGGGATTGAACCCAGGTGAGTTTTATCACTGAGCTATGTTCCCAGCCACCCCTCCCCCCCACTTTTTTTGAGCAGTTACTGTCTCACTAAGTGGCTAGAATGGGCTTCCAATCTGTCATCTTTATGACTCAACCTCTCCAGGCTCTGGGATTACAGGTGTGAACCACCATGCCCAGCCAGTCTCCATCTTTGGATCCTGACTTCTCCTTGGTTTTCTGTACTGTTGAGAACATCATTCTTACCCCTCTAGACTTGCCATTTGTATTGGTTCCTTGATCTTTGGATCTCTGCTGAACCCTCTGGGTATGACTCATTTCTTATCTATCTTTATGGTTATCAGGTTTCAATGGAATACGCTCTTCTAAGCTCTTATTCAGAGGAATTAATCCTGGCTATTAGGCTTTTATCTGGCTCCACCTGTGTCTGGCCTCTTATAAGGTAGCAGTTGCAAGGGAGGGAGGAAAAGGGAATGGTAGGGAAAGTGGGCAAGGTCTGGGTCTTTGTGGTGGTATGCGTACTTAATGGGGCTAATTCAGTAGACACTTGACAGGATAGAAACAAAAGGCAAACAATATTAGAAATTTCTAACAGGTTGATTTTCCACTAGGTCATCAATGATCCTGATGGCTTTAATAAGAATTATCTTTTAAATAACTACTTTCTTTTGCACCAATTCTCAAAATCAAGGCATGGGGATGAGATGATAGACTGAGCAGAGAGCATAAATTTATGTTTCAAATATGTGAAAAGTAGGTTCTTAAACAGATCTATATTGTAAACTCAATCATAAGCCAGCTCTGTGTGTGGGATCAAGCATATGGAAGAAGTATTCTCAGTATTTCATGGACAATACCACTCTATGATTACAAGAGACCAGGGTAAACAAACACCTGCATTTCACCTAAAAAGCCTTTGTCTCTATCAATTGTTTTAGTAAATTCACCAAAAAATTCCTTCCCTCCCTCCCTCCCTCACTTCCTTCCTTCCTTCCTGGTTGGAAAAGTTTTTATTAACTAGCTTGAATAGAAGTAGTGCCACTAAATAATAACAGACTTTGCTAACACCCAAGGAGTCAAATACTCAGAAGAATTCCTATGAAATATTCCTGAGTCCTCTGAATATTTAATCCAGCCATCCTCTGGTACTAAAGGTATCAGTAAGAAAGACACAGTAAACAAACAAACAAAAAATTGAAAAATATGGGTGTAAGCAGAAATCTAAGCGGCACAAGTTTTGAAAATTTTAAGAACATCTTTAATAAATCACTGAAGTGAACTCCTGTAGTCATGCATCAGGAAACCAGTTACCCATGTTTCAAATGTGTGGTTTGGCTCTTCTCTGGCTTTACGGCAATATCATCCTAGCTGGTATATATAGTAGAATAATTGATTGTTTTTCTTAATACTATAAAATCAAACTGATTTTTGAGGTTAATTATGTACTTATTTTTAAAGCTTTATATTGCTAATTTAGACCTGAAGAAGGATCAGTTGAGACTGAATTTATCTAGTTTGGCTTTCCAACAAATCACACTGATCACGGTGGACTTGCCATCTATTGCACATGTGAAGTATCATAGCAACGGGCATATAATAATTATTCTTTTTATAAGGAAAGTGTGACATATGGCCTGTTTACTCTAATAATCTGAATAGCCCTAAATGAATGAAATGCTAAATTATTTTCTATACTTAAAAAATAATGAAGGAATGGGTCATGGGTAGCCAAGGGTTTCAATATCTAGGCTAAAATATCCAAACTCATACGACTAAAACATTTCAGATGCCCTTCTAATGGCCCCAATCCTTCTTTCAGAATTGACATCTGTCCTTTTTATTCTTTCAAATCTGAATTCATAGGTTAACCTTTGCAAACAAAACATTCTTCCCTTTCAAAAAAAAAATCAAAATACAAGAAAAAGCACTTTTACAAGGAGTAATTTAGTATGCTTTATTTATATTCTAGTTCTGTTTATTTTTTGTGAAGTTCTGAACACTTTTCTAGCTAATCTTGACTCGTTTTTTCTCACCCTAACTTTGCTAAACAATCCCTCCTATTGCTTGTAGCTGAAGGCAACATTATTTCTGTTAACCACACATTAATGTACAACCAGATCAGAGGCAAGCCTGAAATGGCTGAGCCAAAGCCCCATCACTAAGTGTCAGAGCCAGTGACACCCCACATTTGTGAACAACTGCTGCCTCTCCAATTCCAGGTACAACTACCTTCCTGTTGCTGATTAACATTCAGGCCAAGTAGGCAAGGTCATGCAGATCAGCTAACATAATTGAGCAGAGGTATCAACTACCCTAATCTCCCATTTGGCTTGAGTCTCCTGCTCAGCACCTGAGCTGTGAAGGTCGGCTCCATAAGGACGACACCACTTGGCTAAAGGAGTTGTAAACACAACTCTGATTATCAAGAGAAGGATAAGTATGTTTTTTTTTTTTTTTAAATTGTGTTTTATTGTTTGTGGGAGGCCAACCTTATGGGTGACTGAGTTACACTCCCTAGCTGGGTGCTGAGGCGCTCAGTCACAGAAATGGGTGTGTCTTGCTACAGCCCCATGGGTGAAGCTATGCTCACCTGTTCCTTTGTAATATAACCCCTTGCCCTGTTTAGGATAGAATCTTCCATGGAAGTGCCTTGTGTGTGTCCCCTCCTCTTACTGTGCCCTTGGGTGTGGCCTACCCAGATGTCAGTCAACCTGCTGACAGTGGACATCATGAAGATAGACTCAGCCCCCTGAAACCTGACCCCTTGCCTCATTTGAATAGCTTCTCCTCAATAAAAGGGGTCAACACGTGTTCTCTCTCTCTTTTTGTGGACCCTTAAGGTCAGAGGAGCCGTCACAGCAACCCCAAAGGAAAAGGTATTTGTGTCTCTTGTGTGGTTATTTCGTGTAGCCCAGTTAGCCCAGTTTAACTAGAGTGACCCCTGAGCCTTTTAGTCGCGGGAACAGAAACCCGGCAATTGTTGTATTTGAGGGGAAAAAAATGATGTTTTCAGTGTTGCTTCTGTTTAGTCTTTCTGATTAAAAAAGGCACTGGTAATGAGCAAATGTATCTCTCTACAACATGTTAAGTAATGAGTAGTGTTTAAAGAGATAGTCCCTGCCGTGGAAGAAACCTTTATACTTTCATTGGAAAACTGAACACGTAGTTTAAATTGGTAAGTCAACATGTATTGAACTAATATTTAAATCAAATTCTATAGTAAATTAATGAACTTCTTCAAAGATGTATTTGTTTCTATCTGTTTTAACATTTGATAATGAGATGCTTCTTGCACAGGACCAAAATCAAATTTGTTTATGGTGAACTTCTCTTGCTTTATAACCATACCATGTACAGATTAAGTTGACTTTTTTTATATGGAAAAAATGTAGATATGTCAGTAGTTTCCAAACTCCTGCCTATGGGAGAGTTGCAATCAGATTCCTAAGCCTTAAAATGGAGAATCTTGACTTCATTTGATACAGGGTTAGGGATTCAGGCATTCTGAAGCACAACCACATGGACATGTATGCCATGAGCACAACCTGTATTTCTTTCATATGCAAAATATTTTCCTTCCTCCTTCCCTTTCTCCATACTTTCAATAGCCAATTCAACCTCTACATGCTGGGATTGCAGACAGGTATAAGATATGATTCCAGCCCTTAAGGAGCACAGAAGAAAGTGATGGAAACTAGACCAGTAAATTGAAATGTAGAGCACAGTGTTGCAAGTGGTACCCAAATGAAGGATGCCTAGAGATCTGGGGAGCATTCAGCATGGCATCACTATTAGAGGGAGGGGTCACAAAAGAGTTTTCAGAGGAGGCTATGCTTAGATCAGGTCTGGAAGTTAAATGGATTTAGTCAGAGGAATATCTCTGAAGGCATGAATATTATAAATGAAATCAAACACATTTAGATAATAACTACTCAGGTCACTTACCTTTCTCCATATGTGACGCTGAGCTCATCCAGAACCCCACTGAGTTTAACTTGAAGTTCTTTTAGAATGGTACTAGCTTCAGGATCCAGCTGCAGAAAGATCATAAACAATGTTACTTTGGAGTTTTGAGAATTATGCCTTTTTTTCTATTAGAAGCATTTTCTTCTTATATTCAAACAACACATACATACTTTTCCCTCTCTTTTTGCCTTTGAAATCAAATAAAAAAGTTTAGGAAATTTTGAAGAAGTAGGGGAAGGGGTTCTTGCATATGAAAAATTTATTGAATTGCATGGCATGCTTACAAATAAGGCTAGATAGCAAAGTTTTGTTGATTACAGCAATGGGATTCAAGACATGACCAAAACATCATCTAGAGCACTATATTTTCATAATTTAGAAGGTCTAATGTGTTATATATTAGTTAAATATATGTGTTGCTTCAAAATATATTTCAGTTTTTAATATCACTGTAAAGCAACAGACCCATTAGAAATATAAATTCAGTTAAAAGTTAACTTTTGAGAACACATTGAGTATACCTAATCCAAAATGCTTGAGACTATAAATGTTTCAGATTTCAGAGTTTGTCGTATTTTAGAATATTTGCTTAGACTTTACTGTGTTAGCATTTGTTATACCAAACTTTGAAACTTGAAATGCTCCAAAATCTAAAACTTTTTGAGTACTGTCATGACACTCAAAAAATTTTGAGCTTGGAACATTTTGGATTAGGGATGCTAAACTTGTATTCATATTGCTCATTCTTAGAAAGTATATTTTCCCAACTTTAGAATTTTAAATTAATGGGAGAAACAAACTATCTACATACTTCCATGTTTTTCTGGAGTTGATAGGTCTGACTTCACTTCCATGGTGTCATTTGTAACTTGGAGTTCAAGATTCAAATCTTAACATTTTATTTTTCTTCAGGACCTCAATTATTTAGAATTTAGAGATAATCTCATAAGCAAATTTGGGGATAAAAGAAAAATAACCAAATCAAGATAATTTAATTGTGATGCTCACTTATACATTGCAAAGTTTAGAAGACAATTTTTCTTTTTATCTCATTGTTCTTAAAATATTGTTAGTAAATATTACCAAATAGCTTACTATAAGTAAACACAAACAATAGCCTACCAATCTTCTAGCTTGAATTTATTTTTACAATTAATGTGTAAGTTCAACACATACTTTACCAAGTATGAAGAAAATCATGTTTTTGTTTGTAAACAAAATGATAACTTTATAACAGATGTATTGTATCAAGCAGAGAGAAATTCATGTGAAAGGCAACCTGGAATATTCTCTGAAATTAAAATGCAAGTCAATCTTCCTTACTTTATCCTTCAGAAATTTAGTTTCCTACCATTAATATCTATAGTTCTTACACAAGCTGATCTACTGAAAAGAAATACAAGGGGTAAAGACAACTTTTGAAAGTAAAAAATTCAAGCATGGCTTACTGTAAATGAGACAATCTAAGGAACATATCCAATAAATATAGGACCCAATGTCAGTTTAATCTCCTGGGACCTAGTCCATGACCAAGAAGTTCCCCTGAGTTTACCTAAATTCTTGACCTAAATTCTATAATCCTCTAAGAGTACTTTATAATGCTAAGAAATGGTTAGGAGGAAGTATTATTCACATTCTCATCAGCTGGGTAGCTCTAGACTATAGGAACATGACTAAAAACATTGAAATGAAAATCAAAAATTGCATTTGTCATCTGAGACTTTCTGATTATATCACATCAATCCTTGATGTCAGTTTCAACTCAAATCTAGGTAATTTTTAAGATTGCTCAGTTTCTGCCCCTCTATCAGAGCCATCTGTTTTTTTTTTTTTTTTGTTTTGTTTTGTTTTGTTTTTTTGGTATCAGATGTGCTCACTGCCCTTGCACACAGACACACAGGCTGCCATAGTATAAGACTCTTTTGGGAATGGGAAAATTACAACACCTGGAGTCTCATACATTCCGAGAGTTCTATTCAGGTATTATCAGCTACAGGGCAGTGATGCTCAAAGGCAAATAGATGGTATATACTTACTTAAAAAAACCTAAGACTGATAGGTGAATTGAGTTTAAATACTAACAAGTCATGGCTTCTTAAACTTTAATGAAGAAAACATTTGTGGACTGCCTGCTCCAATCCTAGGGACCAATGCAAGCTGGAAATTTATTATTATATTTTCTTATTACTCCTCTAATTCCAAATTTAATTTGATTTCAATTGTATAAAAAGGTTGGAAAAATGGAATTAAGAAGAGATTCTCATTTGGTGTTCTGTAGACTCTTTGCTCCCCCTGCAGTTATAGGTAGCAGTTCCCTGCTCACATTTTTGTACCTCCAAAGAATGGCTCTGAAAATAGGGTTTTCTACAAGAGATGGGGGAGGCAGGGGTGGGGGGAGTGTGTGGGGGTTCCCATTTAAAAGATGTATTTAGAACAAAGAAACAATTCAAAAAATTGACAAAACAAAAAGCTGGCTCTATGAAAAAATAAATAAAATTGACAAACTCTTGGCAACCCTAAGGAAAAGAAGGAGAGAGAAAACTCAAATTACTAAAATTTGTGATGAAAAAGGAAATATCACAACAGACACTTTTGAATACAGAAGACAATTAGAAACTATTTTGAAAATTTATACTCCAGTAAAATAGAAAGCCTTAAAGACACCAACAAATTTTTAGAGACATATGATCAACCGAAACTGAGTTAAGAGAACATACACAATTTAAACAGATCAATTTCAAGCAAGGAAATAGAAGATGCCATCAAAAGCCTACCACCCAAGAAAAGCCTGGGACCAGATGGATTCACAACTGAGTTCTACAAGACCTACAAAGAAGAATTAATACCAATACTCCTCAAATTATTCCATGAAATAGAAAAGGAAGGAACCCTTCCAAATTCATTCTACAAAGTTAGTATTATCCTGATACCAAAACATGGCAGAGACACATCAAGGAAAAAAAAATTTTCAGACCAATATCCCTGATGAACATTGATGCAAAAATTCTCAATAAAATTCTAGCAAATTGTGTACAAAAAATGTAAATATATAGTGCATCATGATCAAGTGGGGTTCATTCCAGGGATGCATGTTTGGTTCAACAAATGGAAATCAATAAATACAATTCATCACACCAATAGATTTAAAGATAAGATTAATATGATTTTATCAATTAATGCAGAGAAAGCATTTGACAAAATACAGTACCCTTTAATGTTCAAAACACTAGAAAAACTAGTGATAGTAGGAACATACCTCAACATTGTAAAAGCTATCTATGCTAAGCCCAAGGCCAACTTCATTCTAAATGCAGAAAAATTGGAAGCATTTCCTCTAAAAACTGGGACAAGACAGGGATGCCCTCTTTCACCACTTTCTATTCAACATAGTCCTTAAAACTCTAGCCAGAGCAATTAGAGAGACAAAAGAAATTAAAGGGATAGGAATAGGAGAAGAACTCAAACTATCATTATTTGCTGACTACATGATTCTATACTTAGCAGATCCAAAAATCTTCACCAGAAAACTTCTAGAATGAAAAAATGAATTCAGCAAAGTAGCAGGATATGAAACCCATACCCATAAATCAAATGTATTTCTATACATCAGTGATGAAACCGCTGAAAGAAAAATTAGGAAAACTATCCCATTCAAAATAGCCTCAAAAAATTTTTTCTTGAGAATCAACATAACAAAAGAAGTGAAAGCCCTCCATAATGAAAACTACAGAAGACTAAAGAAAGAAATTGAAGAAGACCTTAGAAGACAGAAAGATCTCCCACACTCTTGGATAGGCAATATTAACATTGTCAAAATGGCCATGAAAGTGCAATACAGATTCAATGCAATTCCAATTTAAATCCCATAGTCATTTCTTACAGAAATAGAAAAAGCAATGAAATTCACTTGGAAAAAATAAGAGACCCAGAATAGACAAAGTGATCCTTAGCAAGAAAAGTGAAGCAGGAGGCATCACAATACCAGAATTTAAACTATACTACAAAGCTATAATAAGAAAAATGGCATGGTATTGGCACCAAAATAGATATGTAGACCAATGATGCAAAATATAAGACACAGAGACAAACCCACATAAATATAGTTATCTCATACTAGACAAAGGCTTCAAAAACATATATTGGAGAAAAGATAGCCTCCTCAACAAATGGTACTGGGAGAACTAGAAATCCCTATGTAGCAAAATTAAAATAAACCCCTATCTTTCACCATGCACAAAACTCAACTCAAAGTGGACCAAGGACCTAGGAATTAGAACAGAGACCCTGTGCCTAAGAGAGGAAAATGTAGGCCCAAATCTTCATCATGTCAGATTAGGCCTTGACTTCCTTAACAAGGCTCATAAAGAGCAAGAAATAAAATCAAGAATTAATAAATGGGATGGAATCAAACTAAAAAGCTTCTTCTCAGCAAAAGAAACAATCAATGAGGTGAAGAGAGAGCCTACATTTTGAGAGCAAGTTTTTGCCACATGCACGTCAGATAGAGCACTAATCTCCAGGAAAGGAACACTTCTATGTGTCTAATATACTATAGCTGCAACTTCCTCATCTTTGAATCTCCCAAGTCTCCCCAGTGAGGGTGGTCATGGGACAATAGACAAAAAGAATACCAGTGATTTCTTTAGATGACTGGATCTGGTTTTGTTCTTGTCTGGGGAGTATGCATTTTATTTATTTATTTAGGTATTGAGAATTGAATCCAGGGGTGCTTTACCACTAAGCTAGACCCCTACTGCACTTAGGTTTCTAAGAAGTTAGCTGACTCAAACAATCGGATTTTGACCAGCCCCTTTGCTAAAAAATAAAACAAACAAACAAACAAAAACTTTTCAAACTACTAGTTTACTTCTTCTCATGGAATTGCTTACAAAATTATAAGAATTAGTTTGTAGTACTTTAAGTTTCATTTCTATCATATACTATGAACTGATATTTATTGCTGTCACTAGACAGAAATAGGAGTCCTATACCTGCCGTTCATGTTTACTAATTCAACAAATGAGCAATTGACATCTCTACAATTATATACAATCAATCAACAAATATAAGAAAAAAATGTTCAATATCTCTAGTAATTAGAGAAATGCAAATCAAAACTACTCTAAGATGTCATCTCATGCCAGTCAGAATGGCAGTTATCAATAATACAGACTACAATAAATGTTGGCAAGAATGTAGGGGAAAAGGCACACTCATACATTGCTGGTAGGACTGCAAATTGTTGTAACCAATCTGGAAAGCAGTATGGAGATTCCTTAGAAAACTTGGACTAGAACCACCATTTGACCCAGCTATCCCACTTTTTGGTCTATTCCCAAAGGACTTAAAGTCAGCCTACTATAGTAATGTAGCCACATGGATATTTACAGCAGCTCAATTCACAATAGCTAAACTGTGGAAGCAATCTAGATGCCCTTCAATAGATGAATGGATAAAGAAACTGTAGTATATATACACAATGGAATATTACTCAACATAAAAAGAGAATAAAATTATGGCATTTGAAGGTAAATGGATGGAGTTGAAGAATATCATGCTAAGTAAGCCAATACTAAAAAAACAAAGGCTAAATGTTCCTCGATAGGGGAAGGAAGATGGCGGCGAGGGGAGTGCATTGCCCCCGTGTGCTGCTTCACTGTGTGGGAGTATGACAAGTCAGGACGGCTAAAGGATATCTTGTTAGGAATTTCCAGCAATAGTGGGGTGCTCCGGAACCTGGAGGAAGGATTTCCATCGCACGAGGATCAGCTACGGGGACTCAAACGCGAGAGGTTTTTCGCACGGAGGGTAACACTGCTTATTCAGCAAATCGCCCCGCGGCTAGAATCTGCAGCGTGCGCTGGGATAGAGACGCAGGGTTACAGCGCTGCAGTTTCTGCCAGCCGCACAAGCACCGTACTCAGGGCTGAATTCTGGGTTCGAGACGGGGGAAGGAAGCGGTCCATCTCGGTTCTCCACACCGGTCAGACCACAGAGGAGGCCAGCAGCCACCATGTTGGTAAACTGACGTCACCACCCCTGTTTTCGACTGATCGCAGCTCATTCAGCCATAGAACAGGTAATTTCAGGCTGCAATTCACCTGCGGCTTGCAGACAGATTGCTAGGGCTCAGCGCCTGGGTGCTTCTTAGAACCTGATCTTATCAGAGTGAATACCGAGCGCGGGGCGGCCGAGTTCCGGCTCCCGGAACTGAGCCCGCGGGGACTGCTTCTTGGAGCTTACATTTATAGGAGCTTACACCGAGCACGGAGTGGCCGAGTTCCGGCTCCCGGAACTTCCCTGGCCCGGGGCTAGGAGCCCGCGGAAACTGCTTCTCGGTCCGGGTCCTGCTGAGGGCCGGTCAGGACTCACCCGGTGCTTTGGTTGCCCGGCAAGGGGAACGAAATGCTGCCATTCGCATAGGATACCAACATGGCAGAGATCTGACATCTGCAGAAAGCGGCGGAGGAGGGAACTTCATCAGTACCAGTGGTGACATAAGCAGTTGGTCTCCTGGTAGGGGGGGTGAGGCACAGTCACCCGAGTCTCCTCAATTTGTCCTCGAGCCAGAGGGAAGGAGCCGGGCCGCCGCCAGCGCCCGGAGCAGGCCCAGCGGCTCGCCAGCGTGGTGACCGCGTGACCCCAATTGGAGAGGGGGCGGAGCGGAGCCGCCACCCGCAACCGCAAGGTGGGCAGACCCGCGACCCAGTGGTACATGGGCGTGGTAGGAGGGGCAGGGCAGAGCCGCGGTTCGCGCTTGCAAGGTAAACAGACCTGTGTCAGCCTGGCGGGTCAGGCAGCTATGTTCGTCAAACAAAATCTTCTCAAGTTCAAGAGTCTAATAGATCACCATACCATAATCATGGGAGACTTCAACACACCTCTCTTGCCACTGGACAGATCTTCCAAACAAAAGTTGAATAAGGAAACTATAGAACTCAATAACACTATTAATAACCTAGACCTAATTGACATATATAGAATATACCACCCAACATCAAGCAGTTACACTTTTTTCTCAGCAGCACAAGGATCCTTCTCAAAAATAGATCATATATTATGTCACAGGGCAACTCTTAGACAATATAAAGGAGTAGAGATAATACCATGCATCTTATCTGATCATAATGGAATGAAACTGAAAATCAACAATAAAAGAAGGAAGGAAAAAGCATACATCACTTGGAGAATGAACAATAGGTTACTGAATGATCAATGGGTTATAGAAGACATCAAGAAGGAAATTAAAAAATTCTTAGAGATAAATGAAAACACAGACACAACATATCGGAATCTATGGGACACATTGAAAGCAGTTCTAAGAGGAAAATTCATTGCTTGGAGTTCATTCCTTAAAAAAAGAAAAAACCAACAAATAAATGATCTCATACTTCATCTCAAAATCCTTGAAAAAGAAGAGCAAAACAACAGCAAAAGAAGTAGAAGGCAAGAAATAATTAAAATCAGAGCTGAAATTAATGAAATCGAAACAAAAGAAACAATTGAAAAAATTGACAAAACTAAAAGTTGGTTCTTTGAAAAAATAAACAAAATCGACAGACCCTTAGCGATGCTAGCGAAGAGAAGAAGAGAGAGAACTCAAATTACTAGCATACGGGATGAAAAAGGCAATATCACAACAGACACTTCAGAAATACAGAAGATAATCAAAAACTATTTTGAATCCTTATACTCCAACAAATTAGAAGATAGTGAAGGCATAGATAAATATCTTAAGTCATATGATCTGCCCAGATTGAGTCAGGAGGATATAGAAAACCTAAACAGACCAATATCAATTGAGGAAATAGAAGAAACCATAAAAAGACTACCAACTAAGAAAAGCCCAGGTCCAGATGGGTATACAGCAGAATTTTACAAAACCTTTAAAGAAGAACTAATACCAATACTTTTCAAGCTACTTCAGGAAATAGAAAAGGAGGGAGAACTTCCAAATTCATTCTATGAGGCCAACATCACCCTGATACCTAAACCAGACAAAGACACTTCAAAGAAAGAAAACTACAGACCAATATCTCTAATGAACCTAGATGCAAAAATCCTCAATAAAATTCTGGCGAATCGGATACAAAAACATATCAAAAAAATTGTACACCATGATCGAGTAGGATTCATCCCAGGGATGCAAGGCTGGTTCAATATACGGAAATCAATAAATGTTATTCACCACATCAATAGACTTAAAAATAAGAACCATATGATCATCTCGATAGATGCGGAAAAAGCATTTGACAAAGTACAGCATCCCTTTATGTTCAAAACTCTAGAAAAACTAGGGATAACAGGAACATACCTCAATATTGTAAAAGCAATCTATGCTAAGCCTCAGGCTAGCATCATTCTGAATGGAGAAAAATTGAAGGCATTCCCTCTAAAATCTGGAACTAGACAGGGATGCCCTCTCTCTCCACTTCTGTTCAACATAGTTCTCGAAACACTAGCCAGAGCAATTAGACAGACGAAAGAAATTAAAGGCATAAAAATAGGAAAAGAAGAACTTAAATTATCACTATTTGCATATGATATGATTCTATACCTAGCAGACCCAAAAGGCTCTACAAAGAAACTATTAGAGCTAATAAATGAATTCAGCAAAGTGGCAGGATATAAAATCAACACGCATAAATCAAAGGCATTCCTGTATATCAGCGACAAATCCTCTGAAATGGAAATGAGGACAACCACTCCATTCACAATATCTTCAAAAAAAATAAAATACTTGGGAATCAACCTAACAAAAGAGGTGAAAGACTTATACAATGAAAACTACAGAACCCTAAAGAGAGAAATAGAAGAAGATCTTAGAAGATGGAAAAATATACCCTGTTCATGGATAGGCAGAACTAACATCATCAAAATGGCGATATTACCAAAAGTTCTCTATAGGTTTAATGCAATGCCAATCAAAATCCCAACGGCATTTCTTGTAGAAATAGAGAAAGCAATCATGAAATTCATATGGAAAAATAAAAGACCCAGAATAGCAAAAACAATGCTAAGCAGGAAGTGTGAATCAGGCGGTATAGCGATACCAGACTTCAAACTATACTACAGAGCAATAGTAACAAAAACAGCATGGTACTGGTACCAAAACAGGCGGGTGGACCAATGGTACAGAATAGAGGACACAGAAACCAATCCACAAAACTACAATTATCTTATATTTGATAAAGGGGCTAAAAGCATGCAATGGAGGAAGGATAGCATCTTCAACAAATGGTGCTGGGAAAACTGGAAATCCATATGCAACAAAATGAAACTGAATCCCTTTCTCTCGCCATGCACAAAAGTGAATTCAAAATGGATCAAGGAGCTTGATATCAAATCAGAGACGCGCCGTCTGATAGAAGAAAAAGTTGGCTACGATCTACAGTCGGTGGGGTCGGGCTCCAAATTCCTCAATAGGACACCCATAGCACAAAAGTTAATAACTAGAATCAACAAATGGGACTTACTCAAACTAAAAAGTTTTTTCTCAGCAAAAGAAACAATAAGAGAGGTAAATAGGGAGCCTACACCCTGGGAACAAATCTTTACTCCTCACACTTCAGATAGAGCCCTAATATCCAGAGTATACAAAGAACTCAAAAAATTAGACAATAAGAAAACAAACAACCCAATCAACAAATGGGCCAAGGACCTGAACAGACACTTCTCAGAGGAGGACATACAGTCAATCAACAAGTACATGAAAAAATGCTCAACATCTCTAGCTGTCAGAGAAATGCAAATCAAAACCACTCTAAGATACCATCTCACTCCAGTAAGATTGGCAGCCATTAGGAAGTCAAACAACAACAAGTGCTGGCGAGGATGTGGGGAAAAGGGTACACTTGTACATTGCTGGTGGGACTGCAGATTGGTGCAGCCAATTTGGAAAGCAGTATGGAGATTTCTTGGAAAGCTGGGAATGGAGCCACCATTTGACCCAGCTATTCCCCTTCTTGGTCTATTCCCTAAAGACCTAAAAAGAGCATGCTACAGGGACACTGCTACATCGATGTTCATAGCAGCACAGTTCACAATAGCAAGACTGTGGAACCAACCTAGATGCCCTTCAATAGACGAATGGATAAAAAAAATGTGGCATTTATACACAATGGAGTATTACTCTGCATTAAAAAATGACAAAATCATAGAATTTACAGGGAAATGGATGGCATTAGAGCAGATTATTCTAAGTGAAGCTAGCCAATCCCTAAAAAACAAATGCCAAATGTCTTCTTTGATATAAGGAGAGTAACTAAGAACAGTGTAGGGAGGAAGAACAGGAGAAGAAGATTAACATTTAACAGGGATGAGAGGTGGGAGGGAAAGGGAGAGAGAAGGAAAATTGCATGGTAATGGAAGGAGACCCTCAGGGTTATACAGTGGAGGAGGTAGAGAGAGAGGAGGGGAGGGGAGGGGAGATGTGGGGAGGGGGGAGGGTGGAGGATGGGAAAGGCAGTGGAGCACAACAGACACTAGTATGGCAATTTGTAAATCAATGGATGTGTAACTGATGTGATTCTGCAATCTGTGTATGGGGTGAAGGTGGGAGTTCATAACCCACTTGAATCAAAGTGTGGAATATGATATGTCAAGAAATTTGTAATGTTTTGAACAACCCACAATAAAAAATTAAAAAAAAAAGAATAGTTAATAAAAGTATTTATTAATAAATACATGTCAAAATAATCCATAAATTAATACAATTTTAACCAAAATCTTAAAAAATAAATAAATAAATAAATAAATGTTCCTCGATAAGTGGATGATGATTCATAATGGGTGGGGGTCATGGGAAAAATGGAAGAACTTTGGTGGGGCAAAGGGGAGGGAAGGGTGGAGAGGGGATATGGGGATAGGAAAGATGGTGGAATGAGATGGACATGATTACCTTAGGTACATGTGTGAATGCACATATGGTGCGACACTACATCATGTTCAACCAGATAAATATAAAGTTGTGCTGCAATTGTATACAATAAATCAAAATCATTCTGCTGTCATATATACCTAATTAAAATTAAAAATGTGTATTTAGTTTTCATATTAGTTTTATGTACACACTAAGGTGGTTTGTCTACCTGTTAGTATAATAACTTTGAAATTATACAAACAAGGTTATGTAGGTGACTTGAATGAAATTGTTATTTTCCCATAAAACTATTGAATCTATCTTAGGTATTTGGTGACTATACAGTTATTCTCAAATAACTGGTTATTATTTCAAAATCTGAAATTGTAAGATGACAGTAATTTGAACATTTGATGACAGTTTTAATGCTTTGTTTTAATGCGTTTCTAAGTAGGTTCAAAAGGAATGCTTTGGTCATATAACCAGGTCAAATGAAAAACAAGCCAAAAGGGAAAATTTTAGTTTCAGTTTCTGATCCAAATAATACCACTAAGATAAGCACGGCAATTCTAAGGCCAATTGTATGACTCTTGAAAATTACATGTCTTTTGCAACAATGAGAAAAATGGCATGTTTATCATATTTATCTAATTATAAGGTAATCTTGTTAGGCAACAAAATTACCAATACTTGAGTCTTTCTGCATTTCTATATGTGCCCAAATTACTTCTACAAACCTTCTAAAGTTTTAAGAAATAATAGACTGGGATTTAAGATTTTTTTTTTGCCTAAATTACAAGTGGCATATTTTTAAAATTATTAGCTACTTTAAAAGAGTAAGAAGCTACATAATATTTTTCAGCAATTTTTGAAACATAGCCAACTTATGTGATAATAATAAAAATAAACTTGGGTTATTGTTTTATTACTTAAAGTTATTATTAAAAATAAAAAAGAACAGAAAAAAATTTTAAGCATTTGAAAATCATTATTAATCATTTATTCTATAGCACAGACAGAATTAGCATGTGTACCTCAACAACTTAATTAGCTGGCTAAATAAACAACGTTTCCATGTAAAGGGGAATACAGTCAATGACGATTTAAATGTACTGGATAAAATTCTAACTTATAATTTAAGGTTTCATTCCCACTTTAGGAAAGGTTTGGGAATTCTAAAATCTAGGCCAGTGAAGTATAGTTCTCATGAGCAAAATAAACCATAGTCATATATAGGTAGTCACTGAGCTTTTACACATTTGAGATATTTTACACCACTTTGTGCTTTCGAATATAAATAACTTGTCTGGGAAAGAGAGCAATAAGCAAGTTGTCTATTAAGTTCTTTTTCTTAAGCCTCACTTTTCCTTTAAAATGCAAATTACTTGGCGCTTTGTTTTGCAAATCTTCCCTCCAACATTCCTCCCGGTCAATAGAAGCTTTAGCTTCTACATTAACTGTCCTTTTTTCCCCCTATTAATGTGCATAGAGTGCTCTCATAACTATTTTCTTATAAGCCTATCTCTTCTATAGAATTTTACCTTACTTTTCTAGTATGGGTGTCTGTCCCAATGTCCTTCATGCTGAGGAATTTACCAAATGTTTGAGGAAGGAGTTGAGAGCAGACAGGAGCAGCTCTGTTCTCCAGAGGCTGCTTCTCCTGGGACAGATAATCTGGCATCAACTATTAACAGAATCTCATTGCCTTTGAAATCATTTATTTCCTTGCAACACCATATCCTGTATTTACCAAGTTAGCGTTGATTTCAAATATTTGTGTTATTATTGCCAGACCATGTTAGATTATGCCCTGAAATTTGTTTAGTTGAGGAAACATGATTACCAAACCAACTCGGTATGTGTTGTGTATGTGTGGGTTTTCTTTTCCAGCACAGATTGTTTCCTTATGGATCTAAAGAAAATATACCTTCTTTCACTTTCTTTAAACAGCAATTGCTAAATTGACCATCAAGATCTTGCGAGGGTTATTGGCAGTGGGCTGCAAAGTGGCACTGAGACTCTTCAGATACAGCAATACAAATTCTTATAAAACAGACTTTACATGGAAGAAGTTAAAAGATCTTTAGTGTGAGTTTTCTTTCTTTTCCATAGTTTTTACTACTATCTCATTTCCTTTCTTTTCTCGAAGTTACTAGGCTGCCTGGTCTTGTGTTCAGCTTATCAGTATTAGGATGCTATTATCTGCTCATCTAAAGAAGTACAGATCAGGAAAGAAGGTTACTGCCTGGCCCTCATTTCCCTAGAAAATGGGTCTGATGTTTATACATTAAAAAGGATTCATCCTTTTTAATATTTTTAAATTAAATTCTTTAATTTTTTTGCATTAAATACTTTAATACTTTTGCATAAATTCCTTAATATTTTTGTATTAGATATTTTAACATTTTTAAATTAAATACTTTAATAAATGCAAATTTCATCCCTATTTCTATGAAAAAGAAAGCCTTATTTCAAAAAAAAAAAATGTTTAATTTGAGCTCATGGTTCCTTCCAGGTTTTGTTCTATCCATTATCCCTTTCTCTTCATCTTCAGTCCCTCTATTGTTTCTTTTATTGATGCCTCATCATAAAATTTGCTCCAAAAACATTTATGTTAAAATAAAAAACACTGAACAACTAATGACAGAATACTCAACTTATTTGGAACTTCCCCCTCATTGACATGTAGCTAATATCTTGACCTTCAAACTGCTTAGGACATTTAGCACAAAATGTGTTGACTCCACATCCTTCTCTCTGAAATATTCATTAATCCTCTATGATGTGGCTTCTGCTGTGAATACACTACTGATATCGTCACATATAGATCACCAATGATCTCTTAATTGCCGAATGCAGTGGCCTTATTTATCCTACTCAGACTTAAGTCACACTGTACTTTACTCAATTTCTCAAGTTCTTATTTTCTTGCTTCTCTGAAGATTTGTGTCTTTTGTTGCCTTAAGTCCTCTGTGTACCCCTGACATATTATTTTTCCTTTCTAGTCTTCTTTTGAATCTACATTCTCTCTTTGAGCAATCACATTCATGACTATGGCTTCAACTACCTGCATGCTTATGACTCCCAGATTTATTATTCATAGTCTTAATATAATGCCTGAACATTAGTTCTATATTCTTGAGTGCCTAAGATTTTTCCACTTTGATAGTGCACACAAATCTCAGTCACAGCAGTATATAAAAAATGGAACTTATTAGGTGGCCATCTTTTAGTATTTCTCCTCTTGTTTTTGCTGATTTGGTTAATGACATGATTATTAAAGGCACCTTCGACTTCTGTGTTCTTCCTTCCATATTTACTTAGATATTAAATATGACTGAAGAATATCTCTAAAATGTTTTCTCCATTTTTTCCTGTTCTTTTCACTTCCTGATTCAGACTTTTTCTGGTCTAGTATAGTACAATCATCTCTGAGTAAGTTGTACTCTTGTTTCTTGTTTTCCCCTTCCAACTTCTAAATGTTGTACCCAGAGTTGTTTAATAAATCCAAATCTGATTTTAGCACTTGCCAAACCCTCAAGCTGGCTTTCAATCTGGGAAGTGTTGCAAGACATTTCTCAAAATCTTCTCTGGGTTCTTGCTCTTTCTTTTATTTTGAAGAGTTCAATTTTCTCCAACCTTTCCACTTACCAGAATCTATTCACCTTATAAGGCCTGTCAAACTTAAAATATATAATTTGAGAAACACTGAAAAATTCCTTACTGAACCTAGCATCAGAGTAAAGTCCCTGAATTCCCTAAATCACTTTGTAGAGCTATGTTGCTCACTTGGATAATCCACTGTGTTGTCAGAAATAAAACACATTGTCCTCTCTATTGCAGACAAATGTGCCCTAGCTCTAACAATGCTACTCTGCTTTTTTGCTTCTTTTTAAAAATTCCTCCTTAGAGAGATTCTCTTCAAGAATATGGATGACCATTTTCAGAGATAGACTATGCCATATTTCCTTATTCCATTTAGATGTGCAAGAATGTTATGTTAGAAGTATCAGTTGTAGTGTATAAATTGGTGTTTCTTACTTGGTTTCAAAAATTCGAAGAACATCAGTAACTGTCTCCCATCCTAATTAAAGAGTATGCAGTGAATCCCACTGTCATTGTGCTTCAAATCAACTAAATGCCTTTGAGATATGTTAGTTTCTTTAGCCTAGACAACTAAAGGGGGGGAAAAAGAATGCCTTATCTTTTGAAATTCATTCAGTGTAGTTTTGAGTTAGTGAAGATGTAGCAAAGTTTGGATTTCTGTTTCTCTGTATTGTTTTACCTTAAATCACATCTCCAAGTCTCATGAGTGACATGTCATTCTTTTCTCTTAGACATTTTCTTCCCTTCTAGATTACACCGCACACCATCCCTCAACTTTATGGATTGCTAACAAGGTTCTTGTCCTTCTAACTACAGAATTTTAGAATATAGTGCACCTTGTTTCTTTCTGAAGTGAGAAAAACCAGCACCTATATAATGTGTCATGGTTTTGGAGCAACATTGAGATTAAAGTGTAGCACTTTTAGAAGTCATTTTCTCTGAAGCAACTCCCTTCTGAAGATATTCATTTAAAAAAGACAATTGTTAATAGACTAGGTAAGAAAAATTCTGAATCAAGAAGTGAAAAGGACAGGACAAATGGAGAAAACACTTAAAAGATATATCATAAATCATGTTTGACACCCCAAAAAATATGGAGGAAGAAGATGGAAGTCAAAGATGACTTTCACATTTCTGCCTTAAGCACCTGTATTCTATTAACCAAGTCAGAGAAAACAAGAGGAGAAATAACTTGTAAAGAAATCTGGAGCATATTAACTTCATCTATGAGCTGCCTAACTGTACAACTGTACAAAGTAGGAATATGTTGAGAATATAAGAAATGAGACAATCTATGTTCAGAACATTATTCTCTTAATACTGCCTTTTTACCCTGCCCCACTCTCTTTTCCTTTTGGCTGTTCACATGAACTCATTCATAGTGAACCACAGTTCACCACTATGAATACACATTCAACTAACTGAATTCAGTACCCATTGACCTCAAGTGATAGGAACAGAGCATCCTTAGTGAGACATGTGCAAGAGATGCCTGAGGAAGCCAAGCCAGACATGGTGGTGCACACTTGTAATCCCAGAGTCTGGAGGGATAAGACAGGAGGACTGCAAGTTCAAGGCTAGCTTCAGCAATTTGGCGAGGCCCTAAGCAACTTAGTGAGACCCTGTCTCAAGATTAAAAGACAACAAACAAAAAATGGCTGGGGATGCAGTGGTAAAGTGTCCTGGGTTTAATCCCTACTACACAACAACAACAAAATCAAGAGAAATGCTTGAGGACTCTGAGGACTGCTCTGTCAATCTGTCAAGTAACAGATGAGGGAGGATGGTCTGGGTTTAAGAGGTTAGGTTTCGAGTATCAGGAAGAAGGAAAGGGGACAGGCTGGTTAAGGGCTACCATGTTACTTTTAAGAGGCCTAAATTCTGGTTCTACAGCACAGTGGGGTGTATATGACAATAGTGCATTGTGTATCTCAAAATAGCTACAAGAGAGACTTTTGACTGCATTATAAAGAAATGATAAACTTGATAAGTATACTAATTATCCTGAGTTGATCATTACAATGCATACATGAATTGAAACATCACGTAGTACCACATAAATATGTACATTAGGTGTCAATCAAAAAAAAAATGAGAATAATAAAGACCAAAAAGCAAGAAAAGTGGAAAAGGAAGTTTTTTAGTGACTACATTGAATTATGGTTTGTTATGACAGGTGTGAGCAAGTCAGAGTGATCACAACAAAATAATGACATGGCCTTATTATAGAGGATGGCAGTTTTAATGAAACTATTTCTTTCCCTCCTGGCTGTGTCATGTATCTGTTCTTAAGTTTTCTCTAGGTTCAGAGAGAGGTTATTCTAAAAGGAGATTTGGCAGTATATGAGTGACCCTCTGATCTCTCTAATGCTCTCGGGAACAAAGTTAACAAGGAGCACCTGCTGGGACCTGTATTTCATTTTGACATGGATTGCCAGCCCAGAAACCTCTCAAAACCACCTTGATAGTTTCTTCTTTAATTTCACAAGCTCATCTGTTAGCCAGACTTTATGTGGTCGTAGTGCTGGATTCTTAATAATATTTATTAAATCACTTCAATACAAATTGCCCTTCTAGCCCTCCTTATTCTTTTAATTTTCTATTAAATCCAATTTGTTAACGTTAATTGCAGAGATGGTTAGGGAGAGAATCAAGCAATATCTACATGCTGAAAATAAAGGGCTAGCACTTTAATCATTCAGTCATCTTTGTTATCTGGTACTATAAAACTGGTTGCTTTTACTGAATTAAAATAAATTCAAATAAAAATCTTACTTTTGGGGCTGGGATTGTGGCTCAGGGGTAGAGCGCTCACCTAGCACGAGCAGGACCCGGGTTCAATTCTCAGCACCACATAAAAGTAAAGGCATTGTGTTGTGATATTTACATCTAAAAATAAATAATTTTAAAAAACCTTACTTTTGAGCTTTATTTACGCAATGAGAATCCAGAGATTGGAGTTTATTTGGACTACTGCAGATCAAGATATAATAATTACAACTTTTATTTAAAGAATATTTTTAAGTTTAAAAAGATTGTTATTTCTCTCCCGTGAATCTTATCTCTTTAATCCCTTGAATTCTCCTAACAAAGTCCAAGGGTTTTTTTTTGGAGGGTGGAATGGGGTAGTGCATCTTAGTAATTATTGTATTTTTAGTGCCTAGTAAAATTTACAGCATGTAATATGTGCTCAGCAAATAAATATTTGTTGAATGACAAATGAAGGTATAAATTCTGTTTTCATGTTCCACCTGTTCTGGCCTCTATTTTCCGTAAAGCATTCAGCCTACAGGGGAAGAAATGTTTAGAATGGTCCAGACAGACATGGAGCATTGGGATTCTGGGTATCTCTTTCATTAAAAGCTGAAAGGTATCTCTACTCTGTTTACAAGATCTTACTCCTTGTAACTCTTTGAGGCCAAAGACATCTTTTTTAATGGTATTTCCTACTCCAATTCCTGACACAGCAGATGCAATGAATACAAGTAGGTAACAATGGATACTTAAATATTGCCATTTACAAAGTTTTTAAATTCTTGAAGAAACAATTTTAGAACTGAAAGTAAAATAATGGAATGAGTTGAAATTGACTATTTTGTTATTTAATTATTTCCAGTATATACTGGATAATTTATTTGGTAATTGCTGAAAAAGATAAAACAGCCAATTGACCCTCATTAATTTGTTTACTACTAAATTATATTTCTATGTATATTGAGGGGAGAAGTTGAGTTAAATCAGAAACCTGAATATTAAATTTAAATCTATCAAATCACTTTTTATAAGTTTATGTACAAAATGTAGAACGTTTTGGGGAAGTGCTGGACTTTTCTATATGATTGCTTCTTGGTCACCTATATTTTGGAGTTATTACATTCCTTGATACAAATATTTGCATGCAATATCATTTGCTGTGCCAATGACAATTCAAACACATCAAATCAAGATTCAATATATTGTACAAATTAGATTGTAGATGAAGGAAACATTAATACCTTTTACCAGCCTACCAGAAAGTAGGCTGGTAAAAGTGGAGCACAAATAAGAAAAAGGTATTCTGTGCTCTTTTCTAATTATATTTTCCCTGTTTTAAAATCATAGAGCAGTGATTTTCAAAATGTAGTCCCTATCCTAGTAGCATCAGTAACTCTAGAAATTTGTTATAAATAAAAATAATGGGGCTCCACTCTTGACCTACTGAAGCAAATACCCTGAGAATAGAGTTTGCAATGTATAAGCTTACTATGTAATTTTTATGCATGTTAAAATTCAGTAACTATTGACATGGAGGATTATTTCCTTTAAAGCAGTGGTCTTTAATCCTCTTGCACATATAATGAGAGGGTAGTGCCAGGTAGAAAATGACAGAGGTTAGTTTCTTTCCTCTTTGGTCTGGGGTTGCTTAGCTAATGACCAAGTCCATTTTACTAATAGGTTCTGCAATGAATTTCATTGAGCTACATACACACATACACTTTTGGGCAGGCAAATGCAATTTCTAATTGGCACTTTAAATTCACCAATAAAATTAAATATGATATAGATATGCATCTCTGAATCAAAAGAATATCTCAGTTGTTCCTCAAAATACACACATTTTAGTCTGGGCACAGTGGTGCATGCCTATAATCCCAGAAGCTCAGGAGGCTGAGGCAGGAGAATTGCAAGTTCAAAGTCAGCCTTAGTAACTTATTGAGGCCCTTAGCAACTTAGCAAGACCCTGTCTCAAGATTATACATAAATAATTAAATAAAAAAGGCTGGGATGTGGCTCAGTGTAAGCACCTCTGGGTTCAATATCTGGTAGCCTATCCCCCATCCCTCAAAAATACACATTTTAGGATTGTGGGGTTTTGTCACAGATTTCTTGGTCCTATTCAGCTTGGATATATGTAGAAGTCACCCTTTTAGGATATTTACCACCATGAGATGAGAATGTTGCATGATCTTTGAGACATATCAATAAAGATAGCATTACCATTGTGCCAACTTGTCTTCTTTGTGGTTAGAAGAATGAGAGAATTTAGCTGAACAAACCAACCCCATATCTTCCTAAACATCTTAATTATGGCTAACTTCTAGAATTTGAAGGACTGTCAAGCATTATCAGGCCTATAGAAAACTACAGATTCTTCTGTTTGAAAGGACTGTATCAATACAATATTGCAAAGAAGTAATTCACCTTTCACTTACATATAATCACAATTCTTCTAAATTACTATGTTTTACAGAGTTCTATAACCATACTTATTAATTCCTGAAGAAAAATTAAATTTTTAATTATTTAATTTTCTTTTTCATATATTATACAAATTAGATTGTAGATGAAGGAAACATTGATAAGTCATTATCATGTACTATAACCATATGTTTCTGTAACCAAATAAATGCAGACTAAGTATTTGTAACTGATATATGCTGAATTATATTCATGAAGTAATTAAGCTATTAAAATAATAAAAACAAAAAAAAAGTTTTACTTTTGAGCTATTTGAGCTGTTAAAGATAATAAAATAAACATTCACCAGTGAACAACAATTATCACATGGCATTTTGATAATGATTTTTCTGTTCTAGTGTGACAATGTGATAGGTAACACAGTTGGGGATAGGGGTATAAATTATTAACCTCTCTGATTTCTGAAGTCAGTTCATAACTTGGGCTGGCTCTTTTATTTTAGTATAGTGATTCCTAAACTGTATGAACATAAAAATATCACTTGATGTGCTTTATGAAAATAATCTGGTCCTCATTTCTAAAGTTACTTTTTCTGTGTAATTCACAAAACTTATTCTGTATTACCTAGAGAAATCAAGTTGTGATTGTAAAACATACTCTTATACACAGAGAAGCTTTTGGAAAGTCACTTTCTAGGAGAAGAAATTTTGTGGTTTGCTTTTCATTTTTGATTTTCTTATTAAACAGGGTACTGGAAAAGAACTCTGTTGACATGGCCCATGGGACATCATGTGTGTACTTCCTAATGAAAACAGCTTAAGTGATTACTATTTGGAGCCATCTTGAACAACATAATCCCAATGTTGTTCAACAATGTTTCCATCCTGGACTCCACACAGAGTGCATTTTTCCACCACAAAAGGGTTTAAAATAATCCTGTTTCCAGAGAGAAAAGAAGGTTAATCCTAAAAAACAAAGAGCAACTGCCCTCACACAATGATCAGGTTAAAGCAGCAGAGAGCTGCAGCATCATGCAGCCATGCCTGCAAGCGGCCAGAACTTTGCAAAGTATAAGAGGCAAGCAACAGTGTTGTTAGAAGCCAACTAAGAAACACATGGCATTAAAAATATGTGGAGCAAATGCAATAACATATATTTACTCATTAGATTTGTGTAGTAAGAACTGCACATTACAGCACAGATGGAAGGGGACAAAATTTAATAAACTCCTAAAGAGTAAGATCAGTGGTAGAAAGTTTGCCTTTGGGTTTATAATCAGTTTCACTGTGAGGAAATATCTGGGAATTAGCATTAGTTCCCATAATATAACCTTTAAAGGCTATATAAGTATAAAAGCTATATACACTTTTCGTATTAAAGGGTGAATCCTGTCATTCTTGATAAAATCCTTGTCATCTTTATAAAATCCTCATATTAAGAAACCCATTTAGATACCGGCATATGCAGGTAAGGGTGTTGTAATGAATCTGCCTTTTACTTTGAGGTTCTTGTGTCTAGTGGAAGGTTAACAACAAATGACCCTAACATATTTCTGTATTAATTTAGTTTATTTCTGCCTGGAAGGTTGTATGTCACACTCAGACTTGGATTCAGGTCTTGTTTTCTCCTGATGCTTTATCAATTCCTATGCCAATGTAGACGGGTCCTGCTTAAATTTTTTTCTTAGCAAAAAAAGACAAAAGTTGAAAAAGAACTATGCATGGAGAGACAGAGATAGAGAGAGAAAACATAGAGGAGAATACATATATAGTGAGGAAAGGGAAGAAAGGTATTTAAATGTAGGAGATGAAGGATAATAAGGTCAATGTTATCCATCCAACAGGTTATATAGTTAGATGCTAGACATTCATTTCATTTATTAAATTAAAAATTCCTTTTAAATTATGTATGAGGAGTTTAACAAATAGATATTGCATGGCTATAAAAAGAGAACTCACCACACTCAGCATTTCTGTCTTTCTTATTTTTTCCAGTAAAGAGTTCTCAAAATTAAATTTATAGTGTGAAACTTGGACATTTCAAACTGATTCTTATCTGAAATAAGAATCCATTTTTGACTGACAACTGAGCCACCTAACAACTTGTTTACTTAGCAGGTGGCTTAGCCCATACAGTTTCTTCTAAGTACAGGTTTGATTAATGTGTTCCGTCTGTCTTTTCTGATTTTTCTGGTTAATATTCGGCTCAGCAATATATTAGTCATATTGGAGAGCACAGATCGAATAAAAATGAAATAATAATAACATGAAGAGAAATTTCTGGAAATATGACATTTTAAACATAAGCTCATTCTTAAATGATTCCTGGTCTTTACAATTCACTGAAAGGAGATGGGATTTCCCATAAGAAATCAGTAATTTATTTACTACTTTTCAAAATTGTAAATGGACTTAGAAGTCTGAATATAAAAGCATCACTAAAATTAAGAAGGGGATCTTAAGTTATGATCCTTGAGTGCTTGTGCTCAACCAGTTTAGCACATGAAGTTTGAAATGAGATTGATGCCCTCCAACCTTGCAACAGTCATTAACACACTTTGGGGAATTAAGCCTTATTTTGTGCAAATTACACTGAGACTGCAAGGGAAACACAGCTCATAAAAGTTCATGTTAAAAAGTTTTGCACCATCACACACATATTCTGGTGCTTCTCATTTGTAGGATGTTAAGTAGCAACTTCATTTTTTTTAAGAGACTGAAAATGAAACAGAAATAGTTGAGTGAGAGGCGTGTATAAATATCCTCTCAGGGTTAAAAGCAACTTCGTACATGAAGAAGCACCATCATAAAAAAGCATTTCCAGCATCACAGATTTAGAAATAAAAGAGATACGTGCTTTGAACTTCAACCTAGTTTTACATATGTCTACATTTTACCACAGTTAGGATAATGTATACTAACTTTGAACAGAAATATCCACACACTCAAAATGAGCTGTTCTTGGGATTGTTCTCAGGATTGTTTCATTATGGGGAGGATACAGTGATTGAGTAAGAAACCCTGCTTCAAGACTCTCGCCCTCAGCACTTTCTCCATTTCTCAATCCTCACACAGTCAAATGTTTGGGGGGGCCTGCTGGTGGGGGGTGGGGGAGGCGCGAGGAGGACTGCCAGGCAGGAAGAGGCAAGTGCACAGCTAATGTTTCACTCTGCCTGATCCAAACAAGCAAATGAGAGTTAAGTAGGCAGTGCATTGGCCTTTTGGTGTAGTGTCAGAGAAACAGCCAGGCAAAGGATCAGATGCATACTATCACAAACCTCATAAAAGAATCTCTCTCCTTCCTTCTTCTGTTCATGGAATTGGAAGCCAAAGATGTTGGACAGAGACATGACACATTACAGACACAACACACAACACATTTTGACATAGCTTTTTTGATGTGAAAAATAAACCACTGATATATCCAAAACCATTCATGCCACAATGTGTATTTCATAACAAACATCAATATTAAACTGACATTGTACAATACAATAAAAAATCTATTATTTGTGGTGCTTTACAGATCATTAGCATATGTGCATATATTTGTGTATATATGACTCTATATACACAAGACAAAAGGCTTTCTCCCTCCTTCCATTCACACTTCTCTTTACTAAAGTACTCTATTGTAGGTAAAAATTTCCTTGATTGATAATGGGATTTTAGATTATCATCACTTTACGTTCTTTGACAAGCCATGTAAAAATTTGATTAACGAGATATTCTGCTAATGATCTCTAAGTAGGTATTCAACAAGTGCAGGAATAAAAACACACTTACCTCTTTCCCTCCCATAGATTCAAACATTTTTTCCAGCTGGACTCGTAATTGTTGAATATTGTTCATCAAGATACAGGGCTTTAAACAAGGAAAATAGAAGAGTATTTTGAATATCATATAAATATATATATTGAATGAATTTACCTTAAATGTGGCAGTATACAGCTTTCATTGCTGTCCTATTATATTTGGCAAATACAATCACTCAGCTACTTCAAAATATGGCTAACAGCTAAGGATCGAAAAGGAAACAATATAATGATCATTTTGGGAAATGAAATTTAATAACATACTACACAATAGACCATTGGAGACTTGCTCCTAGGATTTTTTATCCTGAATATAGTGGCATTTCATGCTTAGAAATTAGCCACATTATTTTTGAATTTTTACTTTGGGAAAAACAGATTAGTTTAAATTCTGAAATTTCACTGTTTAAAGACAAAGCACCATCTGAAAATTTTAATATATACATATTAAACCCAGAATTGAACCCAGTGCCTCACACATGCTAGGCGAGTGCTCTATTTGCTGAATCACTGAGCTACAACACCAACCCTCAAAATTTTAAATCCAAGAAAATTTTTAGAAAAGTAAGATCACCTTTAATGAATTTCTCTTGCTACTGATAAAGTGCATATGCTGATGATATTCAGGTCCCCTTGTTACCTGTTTCTGATCCATATTTCCCTTTGCATTTTCCTCTGTGCCTATGAATCATATCTATCATTTGGGTTAGAGCTTTCTTTCCTAGATTTTATCTTTCTTTTTATCACTTATGTGGCATTTGCTTTATATTACTTTATATTTAAGTTGCCTCTCACCAGCTAACTTTAAACACATTGTACTTGCTGAGTTGCTTTTTTTTCTATTTTTTCTTACTTGCAGACTATTGCGCATTACTTTAAATATAATATATGCCTTAAAAACATTGTTTTTGTTTCCAAAGTTTCATAGATATAATAATAAAAAAAAATGTGAAACTTTGTGAGAAGACTAGATGTGATCTTAGAAGAGTGGAAATTAATTTATAATTGGAAAAGTAAAATTTGGAATAGTTACAGAATCATTTAATATTTCCTGCATATCAATTCTAAAGAGCCAGTAAGTACATCAGTGGAGGAGACAACAAAGAAAGGAAAATGGATATATCGTTCAAGTTGCTGGGAAATGAGCCAATAATGAATCAGAGAGTCAAGCAAAGGACTCACAGGATGTCAGAGAGGTAGTAGCTCTCATCAGTGGAAAGATTTTATTATTGCCTTAACCACATTCCTGACCTTTGAAAAACTTTGTACTTGACTCTTAAAGTGACCACATCTTGACATTGATTTATGAAAACAATTTTAAACTTCTATTCTGATCCTTTGATTCTAGTCACTTAAATACTAATTGTTTTTAGCACAGATAACTGAGATTTATCTCTCATAGATTCCAGTTAGCTGAATCAGAATGTTCCATAAATGATTCTGACCCCTGCCAGGATCAGAACTACTTTACCTAGGTTTACTCCTATTTCTGAATTTTCAGGGAATTCAGCATCTTGCCCTGATGTCCACACTGAGCCAATGTGCTATTTTCTTCCACTAGGAAATAGGGTCATTGTGATAATTTTTATTGCAGAAGGGGAAGATTTGGCATGAATTTGGTAATTGTACCAGGAAGAAATCCAAGGTCAAAATAAGACTATGTTTTATAATGAGAACCCTTCTCAAGGGTGAAGGATTTTATCACTTGCTCCCAGTGGGTCTGACTCTCATGTGATTTTTCAATATTAGCATTGAAGCCTATCTTTGTTGGCACACATAACAGGATCCCAGTACCAGCTTTATAAATGAAGACTAACCACCAAGCCTTTTTAACATGATCATTTCTGAGCTATTAAAAACGAAATAAAAATGGGTGGTTGGGCTCTCTTGGCATGGATTGCTACTGACCCTATGGATTGCTATGCAGAAAAAGAGATGCAATTATCCAGAGGAAGATAAAAATAAATATGCAATTCTCCTCTTTTAGTAAGCTTTTTGTGGCCTTGAAATGCCCAAAGTTCACTTTTATTATATCAGTATTTTAAATCAATTCATCAAATAACTGATGAGAACTAGATTACAAAAATCTACCTTAAATGCAATCATGAAATGGCTTTTAGTTTAAACATATCATAGTAAACAAACAAATAAACAAAAGAACATTAATCTAAATCAGGGGTATTGCTTGTTTAGGATTTTAGTAAGTTAAAATAACCCATGTTTGAAGTCAAATAGTATCTTTTTATTTGTGCATTTTGGCTTTCTTCCTAAAAATATAGTCCATTTCATTTGATCTTAATCTAAAACAGTTAGGAACCTGAAATATGATGAATACAAAAATTAGTTTTGTTTAAACTAGGGCCATTTCTACATTGCTGAAGTATTTCTGAGTTAAAATATTTTTTTTTAATTATCAAAAATAAAGCAATTATGATTTTGATAATTTTGATATCTTTTAGAATATGGGATCAAAAGGATAAAAGTGTTTTGACCCATTTGCAATTTAAAATGTCACAGTAGAACATTACTTATTCTGACATGGACACTGTAGTCTTTAACTTTGACCCCTAGCAAATCAAATGTATGGTCATATCTTAAATGATGTCTAACTTTAAATGTTTCTAGCTCAATTTGCAGATAAACTACTATATCACAACATATATACTGAGAAATTTACAATAAATTTCAATGGTGTTAATACTAAAATAAATTTATAGTAATAGTTACATGTATTCATGAAAATGTACAAAAGCACTTACTTCCTTTGTCTCAAGTGAAAGCGTAAATCAAGTAACAAATTTATATTCTTTTATAAAAGTTAGAAGTTAAAATAATACTAATAATAACAGAAAGGAGATCACTAGAGTAGAGCAAGAGGCTAGGAGGAGGGAGAATGGGAGGGAAAGAGAAGGCACCAGGAAGAAGATTGATCAAATTATGTGCATGGACAATGATGGCATAATGAATCCCATTATTATGCATAATTATAATGTACTCACAAAATGTTAAAATGATTCTTTGAATTTAAGCAATCATGTATAAGGCTGGTAAAGGTATCAGTAAGTAGGGAAGAACAACTGAGGAAGGAAAGTTCCTGTGCTAGAATATTTGCAAAGGCTTCTTTTTCTTTTTTCTTACTATAAAAAATTATTTTAAAAAGCATGACTGGGATTGTGGCTCAGAGGTAGAGTGCTCATCTAGCACATGTGAGGCCCTGGGTTCGATCCTTAGCACCACATAAAAATAAGTAAATAAAATAAAGGTATTGTGTCCAACCAATTCTAAAACAAATAAATAAATATTTTTTTAAAAAGCATGAAACAGAAAAATTACATAGAATAATACAAAAATACTAATTGATAATATTTATCTTATGGTTTTTATTATAAAATATAATGTAGAGTGCTATAAAACATCAAGTTTGGAAGTCTATAGGAGTCTTTAAAAGTGAATTTTCCTTTGTGAAAAAAAGGAATTAACTTTAGTATTTCACAACCACTTTTGGACTCCTCATTTTGCTATCCTAATGCAAACAGAATCTTTTTGAAATTATGAGGCATTGTTTAAAATTTTAATATAAACTTCAGATATGTTTATCTTCTATCCTTTAATTAGAAACATATGCTTCCAATAAATAATACTCTATTTTACCTTTAAAATATTCATAGTCAGTGTCAATTAGAAATCACTGCTGAGATATGTGAGAGTTAAAATTTCTAGGCAGCATATTAATTTAAGGGAAAGAGGCAACTTCTGGAACCCTTAAGAATCATCAGGACTGACTTAATGAGCTGTCAGCAAGAGGTCAATGGGGTTTCAGCAGACTAGTAGCTTTCTTAGAATTCTCTTTTAAATAGCAAGGACTGATTTTTTTTTTTTTTTTTTGAGGGGGAAAAATTCCTTGTTTTCTTCTCTTAAAAAAAAAGATAAAACTCTTAAAAATTTAACTTAAAAATCCTGTCTTCATTTCTTAACCACTTTTTTCAATACTTTTTGTTTGAAACCTCTTACTGTCAACATATTTTTCCTGTCAACATATTTTTCTTGTCAACATGTTTAGTGCTGTCAACGTATTTTTCCTAATAATACAAATGGTAAATAAGGAGTCTTTCACCTTTCATCATAAAACAGCCTTGATTATATTCCAAATAATCAGTTTATATTGCTTTTCTTTATACATTTTTTTGAGAAAGTTGGAATAATAGTTTGAATTTTATACGTATTTCCTCAATCATCAAAAAATACATTAATAATTCACAGTAAGAACCAATTTATTCCATATACTAACCATTCTTCTCAATCTACTTGAAAATATAAAGAACAAATTATACTTATTTTAGCATTGGTGTTAAAGTGAAACTAGTTGTTGTCAATACTTATCTAATTTTAACTTCCTAATTCTCAGATCCCATTGTTTATAGAGTATGTGAATTTTCAATGATATATGCTCATCTTGTTTCTTATCAACATGGAAAACCCAAAGGTTTTGAGACACTTTTCAACCTTCTTGTGAACCCTGTATTGAAACCAATTTGAGACTACTAGAGATATTTTCAAAAAATTTCTTGGGATCCCCATTTCTTATTGTCCTGTATGAATAAAGAAATTAATAATTTCTCTTGCTTCCTCAAAACTGGAAGAAGTAAATCTCAATGAGAGATAACTTGAAAGTAAAAACAGTTTTACTTACCACGTTTTCTTTATCACAATATGAACTGAAATCACTTGACACGATTGCCGCATACTGGACCAGAACTTTATTGATAGTCTAAGAAAGAAAGACACTGTGAAATTTATTCCGGCAAGTATGCAGTTTTACATGTACTATATAGGCTAATTCAAGGTCAGACTTAAGTGTTTTCAGCTGAAAGGGAGCCATCAACAGTGATTAAATCTAATCATTATTTAAAAAAAAAACTTCAATCAAAGTATCATATTTACTTGATAATTTGTCATAGTTCTGAGTGCATTTGAAATATTCCACATGAATTGATCCTATTTTAATATAATTTGCTCCACTGTAAAATGCTTTATTTTCTATTACTCATAATATACATAGGCCATCTCATGGCAACCTCCAACATGCTGTGTACTTACTATGTAGTGGTCTTTAATGGTCCCCCTTCCCATTTTTAAATAGATAATATTATGCTCTGTATCACCTTCCATACCTGTCATGCCAAATTTATCTGTAGTGGTCATTTTATCAACATTCTCCGTTGTTTCTAAGTACCTGATTTATGTACACATTACTTAGTAGTGACTATTTCAGTGATAGTGAATCATACTGAGAGAATAAAAAACCATTCCTTAAAACCCAAATGTTAGGGCTGGGGTTGTGGCCAGCGGTAGAGAACTTTCCCAGTGCATGCGAGGCCCTGGGTTCAATCCTCAGCACTACATAAAAATAAATAAATAAAAACAAAGGCATTGTGTACAACTAAAAGAAATAAATATTTTTTTAAAACCCCAAATGTTAGCTTTTGTTATGTCATACTATCCTATATCTTGATACATTTACCACTTTTTACTATTATAATTTGCATATGAAGCATTGCCAAAGGCTCTTGTGTTGAAAATTTGGTCTCTGATGCAGCAATATTCAGAAGTGGAAGTTAGGGGGAGTAATTTGATCATGAGGGCTGTAACCTCATCAGGGGATTAAACCACTGACAGATGAATGGACTGAGAGCTGGTGGAAACTGTAGAGGTGGTGGAAACTGAGAGGTGGTAGACCTGGTTGAAGAAAGTAGTCACTGAGGTTGTGACTGGGAAGGGTATTTGCTGTTATAGCCTCCTTTGTACTTCCCTTTTCTTCCTTTCTCTGTTTCTCTACCTCTCTCTTCTCTCTCTCTGCTTCTTAGCTTACTCTGCCATGCCCTTCCACCATGATATTTTGTCTCACTCACCCTTAGACCTAAAAAAATGGAGCCATCTAAGCATGGACTGAAACCTCAGAAAGCATGAGCCAAAATAAACTGTTCCCTCCTTTGTTTTTGTCAGGTATCTTGGTCACAGTGACAAAAAGCTGACACCTTTACAACATTATTTATAACCATTTCTGAGTCTAAGGATGCCCTCCGCTTCCATTAATTATGGAAAACAGAAAAATGAACAAACTAAGTTCATCAAATTTTATTGCAATTATGGAAATATGTATCAATAAGTTTGGATCCTACCACTTTAACATGTAGCTTAAAGTGTCATAAGCCAAATGTGGATGTGATTTTCTTAGAAAAGATGAAGCAAAAGTAACAGTAGAAACATGTCATCTCTTTTTAGAAGAAAGTCTAAATAAAAACATTTTTATTTCCTTTTTTGTATAATATATAATGCCTGAAGATATTTTTGTTTTTGTTTTTAATTCAAAATCAACTATGAGAGATATTCCAAAGTCAAGCTAACAGAAAGTGTTTACTCTATAAACGTCAATGCACCAAATGTGACTATAAGTTTGTTTATAGGCTTTTAAAATCACAATGAGAATCTGGAATTGGGACAATATGTAGACAGAAAATTGATATTTTTTAGAAGTATGTGGTAATGTGACAATATGCATCAATTTAAATAGAAAGTTAGTCTTGAGAAATATAAGAGCTTATCAAGCAGCAGACCAACATATTTGGGAAAACAGATGGTTGATCAGATTGAAATATCTTCTAAACACGTATCTTCAAATTTTACTTTAGACATAATGCTGAATTACTATGGGCTTTGTTAAGGAGTTCTCATTCCTTTGTACATATGAACATTACTCTCAAGTTATAATTTCTTAATGGCAGTGTCAACTGTAGGAATCATTTCACTATATTGCAAGAACAAACATAGGTCATATTCTTGACTTTAGGAGCTTGTTGCAAGTCAGACATTGTAACTTGTTCAGGATAAAGTTTGGGATACTCAAAAATCCCCTGGGTGACTTGCTGAACAGGTCGTTTTTGTTTATTTGCTCATTAATTTTTCTGGAGAAAAAAAAGGAGAATCCAGACCTCAGTTTACAATTATCCTCAGTGAATCCCCCATATTCTACCACTTTGCTTTACATCATAGAAAAACCCTAGTCCCTTGAATTTATGTGTGGAATAAACAATCCTGGGATCTCACATTCACTAGCCTAAGAATGCCAATGGAAATAAGACAGGATGGACTGGAGGTAAAGAAAAGTGCATAGTCTTATGGGATATAGTTTAAGACAATGTGCCTGCAGAGTGGCAATTATAATGCTGTAATAGCTCCTGGGTATTCTTTACTAATTTGCAAAGTATACTTGATTCAAAATGTGCAGTGCATATTTTAAGGGCAACTTCAATTTCATTTTAATTTATTTAATGAAATAAAATCACTACCAGACAGTTGTCTCCTAATACTAATACATATGCAATGCCTCTTAACTCATTGGTTTTCTGAGTGCAGCTCTGGGATCAGCAGCACCATAAGCATCACCTGGAAACATCTGGTCCCATCCCATATCTGCAGTTAGCAATTTTGGAGTTGAGCCCCTGTAGTCTGGGTCTTAAACAAACCTTCAAGTGATTTTGACCATATTAGTTTGAGAACTATTGTCCTAACTAATACATGGGAAGGCAGGGGTAACTATGGAAGGGGTCCTAAGAAAGACCTGTATATGAGTTTAGGTTATGATTACCTTTGGGGGACTGGGCTATAGAAGTGAGAACAGTGCAGAGAGACCACATACAGCCTAGTGGGTATGTTTGTATCTTGTTCCATAATAAAATACAGTTTATACGAAGAAATGATCATGAGAAATAGAGGGTTCTTTTACAGATGCAGACAAAAAAATTACTATTCCAAGAGCTCCATATTTAAAAAAAGATGAAATTCTAATGGATTGTGGCAGTAGAAGCCAATGATTCTGCTGCATTTAAAGGATTAGAAAGGCTGACTAAAATATCTCCCAGCCTCAATCAGTTCTGATCGGACATGCAGCTAATGGTGTAGCATCGAGTGGGATAGGCATCAATTACCCAGACAAAGGCTCTGTGGTTTTCTGAGCTAACACCACACTAGTAGGAGTGGGCTGAATATCTTGTTAACACTCCAGTAGTTCCATCTATTACATTGCTCTTATCAGTGAGTTAAGAATTCTGGATCAAAACGTATCTTTCATTCACATTTTATGCATGTAACAGTACAGTATTAGATCAATGAAAGGAGGACAGGAAGACTGTCTCATCAATTCACCAACAGCAGAACTGTAACTTGGATGCCTTATGTTCTGTATTTTAACACATCCAAAATATGATAGGGCACCCCAATTCTTCCACCACAGATGCCCAGGTTTGGCCTTACAAGTAAAAATAGTGAGATTCACTTCCCCAGCTCACCAATTTATTTCTAATCACTTCAGGATGAGGAGGGAATGCAGCATAGTGGTTAAAAGCATTGCATGCATACCATTTTTAGGTGGGTGCTTTGTTTCTATAATTTAAATATTTTGAGCCTGTGCCATCATTTGAAACTTAGGGAAGATAATATTACCAATTTCTCAGGGTTGTTGTGAAGAATAAGTGAGACACCCTATATACATTAGATTTATATAGTGAGACACCCTATATAAAATATTAGCATTTTACAGACTTAATATATTGTTATTATTAATTTTGAAACTAGTATAAGGTTCCAGAAAACCAGGAATAGGAATGCATGTGCTTTGTTCACCATAATATCTCCAACTGGAAAATAGAAATATTTATATGTAGGACAATCAGTTAATATGTGTTGTTTTAAGTAATATTAATGGTATCATTATTTAATATCACCTTTTAAAATCAAACTCCCCATACTTGTTAAGAGCAACAACATGATCACAGGAGTAGTCACCCACTTGGTGAGTCAGCTCAGCTTCTGAATGTCCCTTGTATGAAATTTGCAGCATCTTGTTTGGCATCTTAATCAGTCTTATAAACTCTTTAGAAGAAATAATCATCCCTGAAACTCCCAATTTTTGAGGGCTAAATCTTCTAAAATATCTGCAGGCATCATTAATATGTCTTATTTCTAGGAGATGGTTTAAATCAGTATAAATCCCAAGAAGAGAATGAATGCATTTTCTGTGTATTTTGATATGCGTATTCCAATCCTAAGAGGGTAGAGTGTTTGAGACTAATAGTGACATCTTATGGAATTAAAACAAAAGAAAAAGCTCCAAAGGTCTGCAGTTATTATAAAATAGCAAATTATATTAATCACGAACTTTCATTTCTATCTAATTTTTACATAGATACAAATTATAGATAAAAAGGCTGACACTGGAAAAAAGAATCCAAATGATGTTTATGTACCCTTTCATTTGTTTATTTAATTTATTTTTCTTTTTAAAATCTATTTTGCATTTTAAGACACCGTGAGAGTTAAAAAAATACTGACATGATTTTTAAAAATCATTCTCACAAAATAGAATCTCTATTTCAATGCAAAACACAAATTTCTTTCCAAGGAAGTGTTTTTCATTATTACATTATTTATCTGTGATAATGATTAGATATTGTTGAATTCCTATACATTAAAAATGTTTTACTTAATTGAAATTTTTATTGTGCCAAAAAACACACATTTTCTCAGTGGCACATACATGGAACTTAAGTCTTTTCTTCTTGCTTCAGTGAATGTTTCTTAAGTGTGATTCTAATGGGATCAATTTGTCTATTCCCTCCTATCCCAACATGGCTGGATTGGGCTCAGCCTGGCAGCTTCAGAAAGATGAGTTGTTCAGGACCTTGGCCTGGTTAGCATTCCTCCTTTCTCACATTACTTCCATGTCTCCTGCCATTACCTGCTGCCTGGGTCCTCCAACAATGAATTTTCTGCTGTACTTGTCTGATGTACAACTACAATAGTATGTTACTAAATATATGCAGTCAGAGTTTTGAATTCTCATATGATCCTTCATCTGCTACAGGTTCTACAGTTCCAAGAATAGCATGTGACATACTTTCTCAAACACTATATTCCTAATGACCTCATTTCATTCATTTTTTGTATTTACCCAAGATTCAGCTTTTAGAATAATTCTTTTATAGATTTTATCCTATTAGGGGACTGTTATCATCTAATACCAAGAAAGTCCTCTCTAGGAATAATCCAAATAAATGTTTTTTAAGTTATTATCTTAAAAAGTAGAAGATTACTTGAGTCTTCCTAAATAATAAGTACAAGGATATGAGTTGAACGTATTTCATGGCAAAAAATATTGTAATAGAGTTTATGCTGACAGTTTGCTTAACAGTCTTCATGACTGCACATTTTATGCTGGCTAGCCTTTTGGCTTGTTCTTTGAGGTTCTTTACAATGTGGACCTAGTTTTCCCGTATTATTTTGTGAGCCTTCTGGGCTTGACTTACCTCATGGTTTCTCCTTGTGGGGACCCCTTGGGCTAAATTTCTTTTGCCACAGAGTGGTGAAGATATCTTACAGGGTCATTCAAAAAAGGTTTGATGTTTTATGACACAGAATTAAATCTTTGTGGTGTAAAACTATGGAATTTCTGGATTTAATTGTTACCTTAGCATAACTCTGTCTTATCACAGTTAATAAAGATGCTATCTCCTGCAAGACATCTTTCCTAATTATCTGTGAGAGAATCTGGTTAAACTTTTCTAAGAGTTAAGCCTATCTCTAACCTCACTGACAGGTTCAGACCCAAACCTGCCATTCACAATGGACCTTAACTTTTCAATGATAATGTCAAATGAAGATATGTAATTAGTATGTTTCTGGTTTAAAGCAGTTGCATGATCAATGTACACATGAGCTCAAATATGTTTCCTCAAGATTTTTCTGTTGAGGGGCTGGGGTTGTGGCTCAGTAGTAGACTGCTTGCCTAGCCTGTTTTAGGCACTGGGTTTGATTCTCAGTACTGCGTATAAACAAGTAAAATTAAGGTCCATGACAACTAAAAACAAACAAACAAACAAACAAAACAAAACCCTTTTCTGTTGAACCCTGAACCCTTCTCTAATTCCCAGTACCTCAGAATGTGACAGTATTTGGAGAAAAGTTTTTTATTTTTCTTTTTTTTTTTTTCAGTATGGGGAATTGAACCCAGGGGCACTTAACCACTGAATCACATTTCCAGCCCTATCTTTATTTTTTTATTTGAAGAGACAGGCTCCCACTAGGTTGCTCAGGGCACGTTAAATTGCTAAGACTGGCCTCGAACTTACTATTCTTCTGCCTCAGCTTCCCAAACTGCTGGGATTATAGGCATGCACCACCACACCCAATTGGAGAAAGACAATTAAGGTAAAATGACACCTCTATGATGGACTCTAATCCAATCTGTCATCCTTAATTTGAATACAAAGACATCAGCCACACCTTATACACAGAGGAAAGATCATGTGACGACATAGTGAAAAGGCAGGCCATCTACAAACTAGAGAGAGAGGACTCAGAAGAAACCAGACTTGTGGATACCTTGATCTTAGGCTTCTAGCCTTCAGAACTGGGGGAAAATAAATTTCTGTTGTTTAAGATGCTTAGTATGTGGTATTTTTGTTATAGCAGACTTGATATCTAAGAACTAATACATCTTAAAAAGTACAAAATTTAAACTGGGTTTTGTCATTTCCCTATTTTCTAACATGTCAAAATACACACACACACAAACACACACACACACACATTTCAACCTCTCTGATCCTCTGATTATAGCATTTGAATTTGTCACAGTTGTTTACAGTTTTGGTCTTCCTACTGTAAATTTTCTTCCGATAGAGATTATGCTTATTCACTACTACCCCATTATAACAGTAATAAGTGTTCAAGTAATCAGTGAGCTCTCACTGAATGAACATCCAAAACCTCAGTCATCATTCAACCCATGGAGCCAGACTTACATTTAGGTTGGTCAGACACAGGAATGTGTAGATAGTTCCTCTAAATTCCTACCCTGCTCAACAATCCCCCAACGTTTAGTGTTTCCTAGATTAGCCAAAAGATTAAGTCTAAACTTCACCTGTATAACAGAGATCTTCTAGTGATGAACCCAGCCTAATTCCATCTTAATATTGGGAGCCATCTCGTCACAAAGTCATGTAAAGTTAATTTCTATTTTACTATAAATTACTGCAATTTCTAAACTTGCTTGGAATGCCAGCCTGTGACTTGAACTTACCCATGCCTGGCTTTCCCTGACCAGATAACAACCCTCTCTAAAACCTTAGCAGCACCTCATAAATTCTGGTGTTGGGATCTAAGTTTACTCCCTAACTTGAAATGTTGAACCATTTAGATCATTAACCTACTATCTGCCTTTGTATTGTGCTTGTCAAAATCCTGTTATCTATAAGTTCTCAAGACACCCCACTTTGCAACTTTTTGTGCTATGAAACCATGCTCCTCGAGAGCTGGAGGACTGTCCTCTAACCCACGGATTTCAGGAGAGACAGTCCCGTTGGTCAGAATTACAAGCTTGCTTTAATTTGATTTAAAGTTGGAGTCGGTGGACTTTTTTTTTTTTTTTTGCTTTGTGGTTTAACAAAGATCAGAGCCTATCTTCATTCCCCCAACTTTTTCTTCTCCTGAAAAAAACCTTCTTCCTCTGCCCTTGCCCCCATGTTCAACTTTACCTCCTATTTTGTTCCTGCTGTTCCTCTGGTTAGAATACTTTTCTAACCTTTAAGGCTTCCATAAGCCCTACTTTTACCATGAAGCTTCTATTTCAGCTGTCAGCAGATTTCCTTCCACTCGATTTAGGGTAGATCCCACCACGCTCAAGGCTGAATTGTGTCCCCTTTCTTGTCATCTTCCAATTATTTTATGGTATATGATTTTTTTGGGGGTAAGATTTGATAGACAGAAGTTGGTTCTTTTCTTTCTTACATTTTCCTTGAAAATATTGGCAAACTTAAAAGCACACAGTAAGCTGCCTTACATTTTGAGAGGCAAAAAAGGCCTTAGGAGAAATTTGGTTGACCAAAATCAATCTGTCACATAAGAAAACTAAATTCATCAAAATCAATTTTGTTCAGATTCACATGACACTTATTGGCTGATTTATAATCAGAACTCAGTTTTTATGACTCCAAGTTCACTATATCTTTCACTATGCAACAGGATCTGCTAAAATATATTTTCCATTTATATATAAAATGCCAAGGCTTACTTTCAGCTAGAAAGTACTATATTTGAAACAGAAATAATTTGGCCATCTATGATAATCTCTTCATTTATAATGACTAAGTCATCCATGTAAATAATAAACAGGTTTTGTAACATGATAAATCTGCACTGAAGAAACAGGAAATATTTGAGTTCAGAAGACAAACGTGGAAACTGAATCTGCTAGTAGACAATTACAAATTGAACTGGGGCAGTTGTGTCAAATAAGACTGCCACATTTTTCAGGTTCAAACAGCCCTGGGAAAAATTCATTCCATTCAACCTACCTTTGCAAATCTTCTCATTAAGTGAGATAATGCCTCAGGATTAGGGCATTCCAGTTTCTTAATAATCTCGAAGCTCTGATTAAGCTGAGCAAAGACATCAACCACGGAGCAAGAGAAGAGTGCATGATCAGATGTCTGCTGGAACTGAAGAGGGAAGAGGTGAAATCATCATTAAGCATACTGGGATGTTATATCACACGAACAAATGAATCTCCCAAATTATGCACCAACATTTTCTAGGTATAAAATACTTACTCACTTTCAAATAGTTCAACCAATTTTCTGGAAAGTACAATTGTACTAATTTCATGGGACAGGCTGCTGCTAATTGCTTTTTCCATCACAGAATTGAGGATGTGGTTCTTCCAAATATTTCCCTCTTAAGGGCCATTAGAATAGTTTTGTGAGCTGGTTGTCACTCAGGACATTTGAGAATTGTTGCAGAGGAATGGGAGGACATGTGTTTCTAATCTACAAATCCTGAAATGCTTCCAGGATGACAAGGAAGTTAAGTACAAGCCTGGGGAACTTGTAAAGTCTGACCTGTTTCAGAAGAAAAGAAGAATCTTGCGGTGTTGGTTGGGTGTGGGGGAGAGGGAATAAGGGTGATGGAGTTTTTTGTTCATTTGTTTTTAATTCAAGCAATTTCCTAGAATTCTGACCAATCTTTTGAAATTGTTTTAAAATTATCTTATTCATTGGAGTATTAAAACGAAACTCAACTAATAACAATGAGCCTAACAATTCCTGTCAGCTTAAAGGTGAGCAATGTGATGGAATTATAGCAATAAGCAAACATAAAGTAATTTAAACTCACTCCATCTTTTTTATCTCTTCCCAGTGCTCCATGAAGGAATTCCATTGACACATCTTCATTTTCATCTAGCCACTGCATAACAAAAGGTTCAAACCACCTAAAAAATATTAACGATGTTACATACCACACAGGGCATTATTTGCGTGTTCTTAACAGGAATGCTGTTTTTTTTTTTTTTTCCTGGTATGATAATACAGAGGCAAAAACCTCCTGTCATTCTCCTTTTCCATTTTCTTCCTCAGATGCCTTCACCTTTATTTCATCAAATACATTCCTCTCTCTTTTTCCTTCAATTTCTATCTCTTTCATTGTTCTTCCCATGCTACCTCAAATCTGCTGAGTTCTCAAAACCTACCCTGCAATTCCCCTACAATTAATTCAAATTCCTATAAAGCATCCACCTTGTGTGCTACATCCCCTATCATGCCATTCCAATATTTCTTACTTCTATTTCATTGAGTATCTATGCATACCCACAAATATCCTGTACTATGTAATATTCTGACTTCTTACTTACGATTTAGAATCCACCTGAAATGGTTTTTGAGAACAGTTTAAGTTCCTTTTCTATATGGATGCCCTGTTGATCCAGCACCATTTAACACTCTCCATTCTACCACAATGAATTAATATCTTTGATGGAAATCAGGTGATGGCACATGTATGAGTCTATCTCTAGACTACCTTCTTCCTCTGGTTCATTGTCATTTGATAACACCACACTTAGTTTTACTGTATCTTTTTAATGAGCCTTGATAACCAAAGAGTAAGTTTTCCAGCTTTTCAAACTTCCTCTTTCAGATGTCTGAGAATACTTAGCCCTTTGCATTTTACATGCATTTTTAATGAATTTATCAATTTGCACAAAAATAGCTTTTAGAATTTTCATAGGATTACATTGAATCTGTCAATGTGGGAGAACTACCATTTTTATAATAATTGAACTATTTAGGAATATTGTAGATTTTATTCAGCACATCTTAAATTTCTCTTAGTAACATGCTCTAGTAGCTTAAAAATAGGGCTTGCATAGTCTTCCTCACATTTATTTCTGGTGATTTCAATGTTTATTTAAGTGGTATGCTTTATATATAATTTTCTAATTGTGACCATAATAAAGAAATTTTATCAAGTTTTACATAGACTACTACATTTACTAATTATATTAATTTTCTTATACTTTCTTTTGAATTTTCTAGGTGTACAACTATCTCATATGCAAATAAAATAGCATCATTATTTGTTGTTTACAGTCATAATTTCTATTCCTTTTTTTGGTGCTAGGGATTGAATCCAGGGCTTCCTGCAAGTGAGGCAAGCACTCTACCACTGAGCTATATTTCCAGCCCAGCAATCACACTTTTCCATTCCTTTCTTGTCTTATTGTATTGGCTATGATTTCTAGTACAATGTTAAATAAGAACAATATTATAAGATATATTTCTCTCTTTCTTTTCTTAGCCATACTGGGGATTGAGCCCACAGTGCCTCATGCATGCTAGGCAAACACTACCATGATCTATATCCATAGCATTTTAAAATTTTATTTCAAGACAAGAAATTACTAAGTTGCTGAAGCTGACCTGCAATTTGTGATCTCCAGTAGCTGAGATTATAGGCATGTGCCACCATGCCTGACCAGATATGTCTCATTCTTGATCTTAAGGGGAAGCTTTCAAAATTTTATCAATAAACATCATGTTTCTGTGGTTGTTTTCTTACTGCTGTTATTTTGAGGAGGGTAGCTTTTTATTAGATTTAGATAGTTTCCTTCCATTCTTAACTTGGTAAGATATATTTATAACCAATTAATTTTTATTTTATCAAATTATTATTCTATGTCTAGTGTAATGATTACAGGGATTTTCTCCTTTACTCTTTAAAACAGGGTGAGTTACACTGATTTCTCAATGCTTAACTGATTTCATATCCCAGGAAGAAATTTTCTTTGGTGATATTATATTAGCCTTTTATAAATTACTGGATTCTATTGGCTCACATCTCATTAAAGTTATTTTTAAAACTATATTCATGAGATAAATTGTATTCTTCTTATCCATATGTTTTGTGTTCTCAGTAGGTTTTAGTAGCAAGAATATGCTGGTTTCAAAAGAGAAAAATGATTTGAGTTTTCCTGTGTTCTCTGGAAGTTTGTAATAGGGGTGATATTTCTTCCTCAAACATTTGTAAGAATGGCATTTGGACCTGAGATTTTATTTGTGAAACTATTTAGTTAAGTGTTCAATTTTAAAAATAGTTATAGTCTTATTAGATTTTACATTTTTCTCATGTCAGCTTAATAAGTTTTATTGTAAAAGAAATTTGTACATTTTGTCTAAATTTCTAAATGTATGGGAAACATATTTTCTATTTTTCTTGTTTTAGGATCTTTATTGTGCCCTTTTCCAAAGCTAGTGATTTGTGACCTTCTGTTTCTCTTTCCCATTGTCCTTGCTAAGGCTTTTTAAATTTTATTAGTCTTTAAAAACCATCTTTGGCTTAACTAATTTCTCCTATTTTTTTCTATTTCATTTTTACATCAGGTCATATTGACTATTTTCTTTCTTTTGATTTAATTTTCTGTTTTTAAGATTTCTTCCAATGGTAAAACCATGTGATTGATTTTATTGTATAGTTTGTCTTTGTGAGCTATTAAATTTTATATAGGCATGTTTGTGAGTATGCAGGTGTGTATACAATAATGTCTACAAAAATCGTGGAATCTCTGGATAGTTAGATATGGATACACTGATACACTGATATTGGTTCATAGCTTATAGCCTGACATCTCCAAGTAAGCTATTTTTTTTTTTTTTTTTTGTATTAGGAATTGAACCTAGAGTGCTTTACCACTTAGCCATATCCCCAGTCCTTTTTATTTTTTATTTTGAAACAGAGTCTGGATAAGTTGCTTAGGACCTCACTAAATTGCTGAAGTTGGCTTTGAATTTAACAATCCTCCTGTCTCAGCCTCCCAAATCTCTGGGATTACAGGTGTACACCACTGTTCTCAACATGCTATTCTTATTGTTTAAGCTTTATTAATGATTTATTGGTCTGAATGTTCACTCCATTGCTGAAGAAACATAATATCCAAATAGAAGGGTGAATCTGCTGATATTTTTCTTTTACTTGTGGCAATTTTTTGCTTAATGTATTTTGCTAATGTTATATGATTCATGAAAATTTAGAATTGATATACATTTTGTTGAACTGCCCCTTAAATCTTCATGAAATATTTTTTTCTCAAAGTATTTTTTTTTTTAATCACCCCTCCCTCAAGGGCACTTTACCACTGAGCTACATGGCCAGTTCCTTTTTGTTTTCCTTCCTTTTTTTGAGATAGGGTTTCACCAAATTGCAGAGGGTCTTGCTACGATGTTCCTGAGGTTGGCCTTGAATTTGTGATCCTCCTGCCTCAGCCTACTGAGTCACTGGGATTACAGGCTTGTGCCACTACATCAGCTCTTAAAGTATTTTTATTTTAAAGTATATTTTGTTCAATATTAGTATAGCTGCATTACCTTTCTTTCAATTATTGTTACTAACTTTTTATTAACCCTGGGAGCCTGGTACTTTTTTAAGGGTTTTATCATCCTTTTGGTTTCAAACACTTTTTAATGATGTACCTGTAGGTACATCATTTTCTTTGCATCATCCTGTTTAGGATTTACATAACTTCTTGAATTTTGGCTTCATGTTTCTCATAAATTTTGTAAAATCCACAACTAGTATTTTTTAAACACTGCACTAGTACAGTCATGATTTGCTTAACGAGGAGGATAGGTTCTGAGAAGTGCATCAGGCAATTTCTTCATTGTATGAGCATCCTAGTGTAGTTACTAGTTTGTAGTCCATTACAAACCTGGGTTGCATGACATACCACCATGTGTACAATCCATCAATGGACAAAACAATTTTTTTGTGTTGCATGATTTGTGGTCTCATGTCTTCTCTGTTCTTTTCGAGTACTTAATTATTTGTATATTAGCCCTTTATACTTTGTACCAGATAGCACTTGTTTCTTTTTTTTTCCCTATACTTTGAACTTCTTGTTTCTCTCTGTTTTCACATAGATATTTCCTTCAAACCTATCTTCTAATTATTTTTTGTCCTTTTCTGCTGTTTACAATCAGCTCATAACATCATATATTATATTTCTAATTTCATTTTACTTTAGTTCTATAATTTCTATTTTATTTTTCCTTCAGGTTCAATTTTTTTTTCTGTTGAAATTTCAAACATTTTAGAAGTATACATTAAAGATTAAAGTCTGTGTCTGGTACGTCTAATTAATACCTGCATTTTCTCTTAGATGCTAGCCATTCAGATCCTGTTGCCCTTAATTTTTTGTTGAATATTATATGTTGTCTATGAAATACTGTGGACCTTTTGTTGATCATTTACTCCAGAGAAGATTTTTTTTTCCTTTTAGTCAGAATTCAGGGAGACTATCTTGATCTAGACAGGCTGGGTTTCGTGGTCTATTTCTAGTTTGCTCTTATTTCTAGGACAAAGCCCTCCAGGGATTTCACCTAGAGGCCCTGAGTGTTTAAAATATTCCTTCTTTTCTAATAAGGCTTGACCTCTAACTTTTGTCCCTATAGTGCTGTAAGACTGCCAAAATCTCCTTTTAGTTTTCAATCTCTCACTTTCTACTTGATTTTTCTCTTCCTAAATCTCTACACATAGGCAGGTGAGGATCAGAAAATACCTCAAGGGGAAACTACATGTACAATCCTATGTTCCTGTCTATGTAGTTCCCATTTCTTTCCAATCTTGACCCCATGAGTCCATGCAACCTTTACATCCCTGTACACCATTATTATTATTATTATTATTATTATTATTATTATTATTATTAGCAGCCCAAGGAGATTGCTCCAAATTCTTTTTTTGGTCCAGAGATCTCTATTGCAAATTGGGAAATATATGTGGGTGGGGAACTCAGGGGAAAAGCTGCACCATGCAGTTGCCTGCTTGGCGAATGTCTACATCCTGGACTGCTTTGTGATGCTTTTTAATCTTATTCACGTTTTATAGTTGGTCTTCAGTGAATGTTATTATTCAGCTTTTAGTTTAGTGAAGTAAGTCTAGGCAGAGCCAGAAGCAGATGGCTCTGGCAAATAGCTCTTTTGTTTTACTCTCCTTTTCCCAATGATACCACCAACTGCTTAGGCGCACATACTTCATGTTTAATTCCTCATTATTTTATCTCCATATGCATTTAGTTGACAAATTCTATAAATTCTATTATTAAAATTTCTATCCCACATATCTTTACCCTTTGCATTCTCACTTCAATCATTCTATATTATTAATATAATCTTTTAAAATATAAAGTATATGGTTTTATTTTATATTTGTATTTTTGATTGATGAAGATGTACATATTTACTACGTGCAAATGTTTTGAAATACATGTGCATTATGGGATGCTTAAATCAAGCTGATTAACATATGTGTTACCTCTCTTACTTAAGACTTTTTAGGGTGAGAACACATAAAATTGATTCTTAGCAATTTTTTTTTAAGAGAGAGAGAAAGAAAGAGAATTTTTTTTTAATATTTAGTTTTTAGTTTTCGTCGGACACAACATCTTTGTTTGTATGTGGTGGTGAGGATCAAACCTGGGCCACATGCATGCCAGGCGAGCGCGCTACTGCTTGAGCCACACCCCCAGCCCAATTCTTAGCAATTTTTAAGAATACAATATGCTGTTATTAACTGTAGTTGCCGTGTTGTATAATAGATCTTTTAAACTTATTGCTCCGATCTAACTGAAGTTTTGTGTCCTTTGACTAACATCTTCTCACCTCCCCTTCATAATTTTAGCTTTTAACCTTTCTTACTGCCCTACTCTACCTTATCCATGTCTGTTAGAGGTATATTAGAGGCTATTAATATGCCATCATTACATTGCTCATTACCTTCTAAATCTCTTTTCTTCCCCCCATTCTGTCTCTTCCAATTCCCACAAAGTTTAATGAATGCAGTCAGTACAAGCTTCACAGAATCTATTTACAATGATCTTTTTTCAAAATTACTTTTCCTATATCACTTTCTTCTGATTTCATTTCTACTTACAGAATTAGACCTCTAAGCATGGATAAAACATGATTCAAAACATTCAAAACATGAAATACCCTGTCTCACTAGAATAACACTATTTCTTATGAACCATAGCCAACATATTTCAAAATACATGACTATAATCACAACTTTCATTTCTATCTTAATGTTTTTCTCCCTTTTCTTGCCATAACCTGACCAACTTTTCAAAGTCTACATTAAATGCTATCCCATTCACAAATATCATGCAAAGTTCCCCAACAAGGGTAAGGTCTCTCTTCTCTGAGACCCTATGATACTTTGTTTATGCTTCTTAAGTTAATACTTGTTTCATTTGCCTTGCTTTTTCATGATTTTTGTACTTATATCTCCTGAGTATCAGCCCCGTAGAGAGCAAGCTCTTCCTCTTTTGCATTATTGCCTTGTAGCACTTGGTACAGTGACATGGAAGAACCCTTAAATGAAATGATATAGATTTCTAATGCAAATAAAATTTACTGGCTAAATAATGATTTCCAATTTAGAAATGTGAATTTCTAAGATAGATGCTCAAGTAAAAGAGAAAAATCTGATGATATAGATCAATATATAACCACCCTCATTAGGAAATCTTGCATTCTAGCACTTTCAATAGGAAGTAATGTCGTCATATAAACAATTTCTTAGTGTTTATTTCTTTCTCTCTCTGTATTGAATATACAAATAAAAGATACTCAAAAATGCAACACCATTCAATTAAATATGGCTCAAAGAGATACAAATCTTTTAATGTTAACTTTATGACAGAACTGTCTGTTTTTAAATGAAAACTATGTGAGGAGATTTTAGTGCTACACAATTCAGCTGTAATTTTACAGAACTGTGAATTGAGAACAAACTGGGGGGGGGTGTTGAAAATCAGTACTTACAAGGAGTATTCAGGAACAGCATCCTTGAAGGCAGGAAGTTCGCGCACATATTCATTATAAAACCATTTCACTTTGAAATGCAAATTCATATAATCGGTGCTCTTGCATAATCGCTGCTTCTCATGTTCTATAACAGATAACATCAAACAATTAATAAAGTTTGGTTTGCCAACGGTGCTGCTGTACTCCAATCTACCTATAGAGGTAGATTAGTGGTATTTATAACAAGAAGAGAAGAGTGTATTAGAGGTAAAGGCAAAGTAAATTGCTGAAGGCAGACCTGAAATTTCAAAATGCAAAAATAATGGCATCTCAAGCAACAATGTGAAATAACTTGAATGTTCTAATAAGTCCTGCTAAAAAGGTGAGAATTTTGATAGGCTTAAAGTATAAGAGCATACTTAAGATTTTTCCATTTATCAGCAAACGTTCATATTTTGACTTCTTTTAGCCAGATGCAAAGTGACAGAATAAGACCTCTAAGCATGGATAAAACATGATTCAAACTAGGCATCATATTCACTGATTAGTACAGAACATGTGAATATGTAGATAACATTTCTGGCCTAATTATTTAATACTTAAAATATTAAGAAAGTTAAAAAGAAAAGATATCTCAATCAGCCATATGATTTTTTTCTTTACCTTTTAAGTTCAACTAAAATTATTTTGCATCCTATAGCTTTTTTGATATTTTGTTAGAAGAGTTTTACTAATATGTGACATTATTTTCCATCTTGCTTGAAAAATATAGCTTAAAACTGTTTTTATGACCTGGACTTATAAAAACTAGGGAGGAGAGACATGTAATAATGCTACTGAACATGTTGATTCCCCCCTGCCCCATATTATCTTGGCCAATTCTGGCTAAATTATAAACACAACCAAACTCAAACCCAAAATATCCCTAGCTATATTCAGATTGACAATATGCTTTGAGAAGTTCTGTTGGAGATCGATGATTCTCCACTAAGCTCAAGGCTTTGATTCATAGTAAAAACATTCTATATTACATTCTGGGCTGAATTCTGAAAATACTAATTGAAGCAATTAAATTGTTATGAAAAGATTTAGGTTATCCCTGTTTTCTAAAACCTGTCTATAGAGGGACTTAAACTCCTATCGTATACAAAAGAAAGATTACAACCCCAAATCAAACGTTTTAAAATGCTCTCAACAAAGATTAATTCAAGACAATATGTCAGGAGAAAGAGAGAGAAGCACAGATATATGTACTCACAAAGAAACAACAGTAATAAACTAGTACTTATAAGCCAACCACCAAGCAAAATTATGAACAAGATGTTTTGATTCAGCTATCTCCAAATGTATTTCATTCTTTTTCACCTTATTTATTTATTTATTTAGTTATAGGTGGACACAATATCTTTATTTTATACTTATGTGGTGCTGAGGATCAAACCCAGTGCCTCACGCATGCTAGGCAAGCGCTCTACTTCTGAGCCACACCCCAGCTCATCTTTTTCACCTTTTGATGTTGGTTTTCTCCCAGCCTATCCTGTTAAATATCTAGTATCCCTTCATTTCTTAAAAGGAAAAATTCATAGGTAGGAACTTAACACAATACTACCCTGCAACACAACATGGTGAGGTCCTTACCCTTTACCCACACATTTAGAGGTCTCAACATATCACAAATTAAGTGGCTCATGGCTCCTCAATCATGTGGGATCCCATTCTTGGTGCTGTAGAAAGCAAGCTGGAATGCTAAATATCTTCTCTCATGACTAGCAACACCTGAATTTTTGATTAATACCCTCTGAACCCCAGAAAAAAAGCATTCTGGACCATCTTTTGCCCTAAGTTCTAAAACATAAAAGTTGACTACGTCCAAATGCTACAAACTGTGGCAAGCTGTTCCAGATGACCAGTAGAAAAACTGCTTTGGAGTGTGGGGAGAAACTTGCACTGTGAAAGCACATAGGTGAGGTATATGGCAAACTAACATGCCAAGTTCTACCCTGGACAACTGAAATGTAATATATTGTTGCGTAATAAACTATGATTTTTAAGTTAATTGACACACGTTTTACTTTTATTTAATTCCAACTAATGCTTCTGAAGGTATTCATGAATCAAAACGGATACACACGATAGATGGGGAATATTTTGAATAAAACATAATTCATATTACTTTTAGGTTTGTATATGCGTAGTTCCAGGTGTAATATACATGAAATCTGATATTGATTTTCTGCCAATTAAATCGACATTGAATGCTAGAAGTGTAAATTGCTTTATATTTTAAAATTTAGATGCATGAACTTCAATTAAATTTTAACTCTAAAATATATTTTTAAGTTTACTTTAAATTACATCTATTTATAAAATATTGGTAATATGGTCATTTTGACAATATTAATGGTCATTTTGACAATATTAATTCTGCCAATCCAAGAAAAAGGGAAATCTTTCCATCTTCTAAGGTCTTAATTTCTTTCTTTAGTGTTCTATAGTTTTTGTTGTAGAGGTCTTTCACCTCTTTTGTTAGGTTGATTCCCAAATATTTTTTTTGAGGCTATTATAAATGGGGTAGTTTTCCTCGTTTCTCTTTTAGAGGATTTGTCACTGATATACAGAAATGCCTTTGATTTATGGGTGTTGATTTTGTATTCTACTACTTTGCTGCATTCATTTACTAGTTCTAGAAGTTTTCGGGTAGAATATTTTAAGTCTTCTAGGTATAAAATCATATCATTGGCAAATAGTGCTAATTTGAGTTCTTCTTTACCTATATATATCCCTTTAATTTCTTCCTTCTGTCTAATTACTCTGGCTAGTGTTTCAAGAACTATGTTAAATAGAAGTGGTGAAAGAGGAAATCCCTGTCTTGTTCCAGTTTTTAGAGGGAATGCCTTCAATTTTTCTCCATTTAGAATAATGTTGGCCTGGGGCTTAGCATAGATAGCTTTTACAATGTTAAGAAATGTTCCTGTTATCCCTAGTTTTTGGACATGAGGGGATGCTACATTTTGTCCAATGCTCTTTCTTCATCTATTGAGATGATCATATAGTTCTTATGTTTAAGTCTATTGATGTGATGAATTACATTTATTGATTTCCATATGTTGAACAAACCTTGCATCTATGGAATGAACCCCACTTGATTATGGTGCACTACTTTTGATATGTTTTCGTGTTTGATTTGCCAGAATTTTATTGAAAATTTCTGCATCCATATTCATTAGAGATATTCATCTGAAGTTTTCTTTCTTTGATGTGTCTTTGCCTGGTTTTGGAATCAGGGTGACATTGGCCTCATAGAATGAGTTTGGAAGTGCTCTCTCGTTTTCTATTTCCTGAAATAAATTGAGGAGTATTGGTATTAGTTCCTCTTTAAAGATATTATAGAACTCGGCTGTGTATCCATCTAGTCCTGGGCTTTTCTTGGTTGGAAGACTTCTGATGGCATTTTCTATTTTGTCACTTGAAATCGATCTGTTTAAATTGTGTATATCATCCTTATTCAATTTGGGCAAATCATATAACTCTAGAAATGTTTTGATGCCTTTGATATTTTCTATTTTATTGTAGCACAAGTTTTCAAAATAATTTCCAATTATCTCTGTATTTCTGTAATGTCTGTCATGATATTTTCTTTTTCATCACATTAATAATTTGAGTTTTTTTCTCTCCTTCTTTCTATTAGCATGGCTAAGAGTCTGTCAATTTTATTTATTTTTTCAAAGAATCAACATTTTGTTTTGTCAATTTTTTCAATTATTTCTTTTGTTTCAATTTCATTGATTTCAGCTATAATTCTAATTATTTCATGTCTTATGCTTTTGGTGTTGATTTGTTCTTCTTTTTCTAAGATTTTGAGATGTAATGTTAAGTCATTTATTTGTTGACTTTTTCTTTTTTTAAGGAATAAACTCCATGCAATGAACTTTTCTCCTAGTACTGCCTTCATAGTGTCCCAGAGATTTTGATACATTGTATCTGTGTTCTCATTCACCTCTAAGAATCTTTTTATGTCCTCCTTGATATCTTTTGCAGCCCATTATTCATTCAGTAGCATATTATTTAATCTCTAGGCATTGGAGTAGCTTTTATTTTCTTATTTTATCATTGATTTCTAATTTCATTCCATTATGATCTGATAGAATGCGGGGTAATATCTCTACTTTTTTGTATTTGGTAAGAGTTGCTTTGAGGCATAGTATATGGTCTATTTTAGAGAAGGATCCATGTACTGCTGAGAAGAAAGTGTATTCTCTCATTGAAGGATGATATAGTCTATATATGTCAGTTAAGTCTAAGTTATTGATTGTATTACTGAGATCCATAGTTTCTTTTGTTTTTGGAAGAGCTATCCAGTGGTGAAAGATGTGTGTTAAAATCACCCAGAATTATTGTGTTGTGGTCTATTTAAGAAATGTGAACCTGAGAAGATTATGTTTGATGAACGTAGATGCTCCATTGTTTGGGGCATATAAATCTGTTATTGTTATATCTTGTTGATGAATTGTTTCCTTCTTTATCCCTTTTGATTAACTTTGAAGTCTACTTTATTTGATATGAGGATGGAAACCTCTGCTTGCTTCCACAGTCCATGTGAGTGGTATGATTTTTCCCAACCTTTAACCTTCAGTCTGTGCATGTCTTTTCCTATGAGGTGAATCTCTTGGAGGCAGCATATTGTTGAGTCTTTAAAAAAAATCCAATCTGCCAGTTTAAGTCTTTTGATTGGTGAGTTTAGGTTATTAACAGTCAGGGTTATTATTGAGACATGATTTGTATTTCCAGACATTTTATTTATTTTTGGTATTTAACTTGACTTGGTTTGTCTTTTGACTCATTTTTCCTTTAGATTAAACCTCCCTTTGCTGATTTTCATTGTTGTTTTTCAATTCCTCTTCATGGAACATTTTGCCAATGATGTTCTATAGTGAAGGCCTTTGAGTTTTAACATCTTTTAACTTCTGTTTATCATAGAAGGCTTTAATTTCATCATCAAATCTAAAGCTTAATTTTGCTGGATATAAGATTCTTGGTTGTAATCCATTTTCTTTCAGAGCTTGATATATGTTGTTCCAGGACCTTCTAGCTTTCAGGGTCTGGGTTTAAAAATCTGCACATAGTCTAATTGGTTTCCCCCTATATGTAATCTGATTCTTTTCTTTCATGACTTTTAATATTCTCTCCTTATTCTGTATGCTAGGCATTTTCATTATAATGTGCCTTGGTGTGGATCTGTTATGATATTGTACATTTGGTGTCCTGTAAGCCTGTTGAATTTGGTTTTCCAATTCATCCTTTATGTTCAAAAAATTTTCTGATATTATTTCATTGAATAGATTGTTCATTCCTTTGGTTTAGAACTGTATTCCTTCCTCTATCCCAATAACTATTAAATTTGGCCTTTTTATGCTTTCCCATATTTCTCGTTTGTTCGGCTCATGGTTTCTTAACATTTTCATTATGTGGTATGCACTCTTTTCAGGATGATATATTTTGTCTTCATTGTCTTAGGTCCTGTCTTCTAAGTGCTCTAATCTCTTGGTGATGCTTTCCATTGAACTTTTAATTTGGTTTATTGTTTCATTTCAAGGATTTCTTTTTTTTTTTTTTTTTTAAAAAAACCTCTATATCCCCATTGAAGTAATCTTTTGCTTCCTGTATTTGTTTTTGTAGTTCTTTGTCAAAATTATCTTTTGCTGCCTGTATTTGCTCTCTTATATCATCTTTTAATTCAGAAAACATTTTAATTATGTACATACTGAACTCCTTCTCTGTCAAATCTTCTGCTGTGCTGGCCATGGATTCTAATAATGAAGTGTCTTGATTTGTTTAGGGCACTTTCTTCCCTTGTCTTTTCATATTGCTTGTGTGCCTTCCCTTCTAGCACTGCGCATCCTAGGCATTACCAATTTTACCCTATAGGCTTATTGTGCCCCTGTAGGAATCCAATACCTCTCCTTTGAGGTGAAGGACAATGTTATCAGATTCCAATATAAACAATATACACCCTAAAAAAACAAAGATTTACTAATAAGACATTTACAGTTTGGTCACAATGTTCAGATATGGTAAATTCAATTATTATCTACAAGATATTCAGTAGGGTTATAAAAGGGTTTACAGTTTCTGATGGTAGACAAAGAACCAGGGGTGAGGAGTAGGAGGTGAGGATATAGAGTTGTTATACCTTAGGAAGTGTGAAAGAGAAATCTAAAGAGGAAAAAGGAGAGGAAGTATCTTTGGGTAGACAAGTAAGTGGGAAGACAGTAGAGTACAGAAAACAAACACACATATATACAAGAAAAATTTAAAATGTTAAAATAGCAGAAATTGGTGGGAAAAAAAGAAAAAAATTAAAAAATAAAAAAGAATACACAACACAACGTAATATACTATTCAGTCATCCCAGACCTCAAAATCCTAATTCATGCAAAGTACTTGGTTTCACATATGTTGGGGATGTGAGGGACAGAGACAGGAGAGGGAGAGGGAAAAGGGGGTGGGGGGAATCTTGAAGGAAGATACAGGGCTTGTTTTGGCTGATTATCAGTAACTTTCCTGTTTTCCTTCTCATTCAATAGGTGGGGTCCTCTGTTGTTAGCTGGTTTCTCTGCCCTCAGGATGGTGAAGGTAACCAGGATGACACTGTTCTGGGTTAGTGGCTGCTGGGGAGAGTGGGGAGTTACAAACTGGATAAACTGGATACCTGGAAGATGGTGATGAAGGTGACCCAAGATGGAGGCTCCTGCTTTCAACGGTGGGGTGTCTGGTCAGGTGGGGCGAGCCTGGCGATGGTGTTGGATGATGAGTTCAGCGATGAGCTCTGTGGCTTGCAGTGTTGGCTGACTTTAGAGCCTGTGTGAAGTTTCTGGGTGCAGACAGGTTCTACATGTAGGAGATTCTGTAGGCTTCTGCAGAGTCCCAAGATGGTGGCAACCAGGGGATTCCCCACGTTGGCAGATGGGCATCCACACATGGGTGGTGGCTGGAGTTCTTACTCCTGGGAAGCTGCTGGGTGTTCTCCATGGGAGCAGCATCTCTAATTTCGGCTCAAGTGGGTGGCCGAAAGTCCTTCGCGGGTGCTGCTGCCACCGCTGCTAGTCCTACTCAGATGCTTAGGCCTGGAGCCCTGGATGAGCACGGTGCTTCCTGCACAGGGGGCAGGACTATTGCCGGCAGAGAAGCCATATTCTTACAACTTGAACCCCAGGTCACAGAGCGACTCAGATACTGCTTCCCTCTGGCCCACCATTGTGGACTATTTCCTATTGTTTGTATTCTTGATAACTGCCATTCTGACTGCATGAGATGACATCTTAGAATAGTTTGATTTGCATTTCTCTAATTACTAGAGATGTTGAACTTTTTTTATATATGTGTTGATTGATTGTATATCTTCTGAGAAGTGTCTGTTCAGCTTCTTAGCCCATTTATTGATTGGTTATTTGTTTTTTTGATGTTAAGTTTTTTGAGTTCTTTATATATCCAGTATTGGCACCAAAATAGACATGTAGACCAATGGTACAGAATAGAGGATGCAGAGACAAACCCAAATAAATACAGTTGTCTCATACTAGACAAAGGTGCCAAAAACATACATTGGAGAAAAGATGGCCTCTTCAACAAATGGTGCTGGGAAAACTGGAAATCCATATGTAGCAAAATTAAACTAAACTCCTATCTCTCATGCACAAAACTCAACTCAAAGTGGATCAAAGAATTAAACCAGAGACTCTGTGTCTAAGAGAGAAAAAAGTAGTCCCATCATGTCAAATTAGGCCCCCGACTTTAAAAAACCCTTAAAAAGACTCCTAAAAAGACTCCTTAAAAAGACTCCTAAAGTGCAAGAAATAAAATCAAGAATCAATAAATGGGATGGATTCAAACTAAAAAGCTTCTTCTCAGCAAAAGAAACAATCAATGAGGTGAAGAGAGAGCCTACATTTTAAGAGCAAATTTTTGCCACATGAACGTCAGATAGAGCATTAATCTCCAGGAAAGGAACACTTTCTACGTGTCTAATGTACTGTAGCTGCACCTTGACCAGGTCACTTCCTCAGATTTGCATCTCCCAAGTCTCCCCAGTGAGGATGGACATGGGACAGTAGGCAAAAAGAATGCCAGTGATCTCTCTAGATGACTGGATCTGGTTTTGTTTTTGTCTGGGGAGTATGCATTTTATTTATTTATTTATTTAGGTATTGAGGTTTGAACCCAGGGGTGCTTTACCACTAAGCTAGACCCCTACTGCACTTTGGTTTCTAAGAAGTTAGCTGATATAATGACTCAAACTATCAGGTTTTGACCAGTTCCTTTGCTAAACAAACAAACAAACAAACAAACTTTTCTAACTACAAGTTTACTCCTTCTCATGAAATTACTTGCAAAATAATAAGAATTAGTTTATAGTCCTTTAAGTTTCATTTCTATCATACACTATGAACTGATATTTACTGTTGTTATTAGACAGAAATAGGAGACCTGTACCCACTTTTCATGTTCTACTAATTCAACAAATGAGTAATCAACATCTCTACAAGCCTTATGTTCTTCAGCATTCTAATAGGAGATCTGTAGTATATTGCGTTAGTTGGTGATGATGTTCTGTCTTGAAGAAAGTGCAAAAAAAAAGTGGGAAGAAAGTGTCTACTCCAGTATTACGGTTTGGATCTGGAATATTCCCCCAAAGATTCATGTGTGAAAGGTTTGTTTCCCAGTGTAGAGGTGTGGTACCTTAGGGAGATGATTGGATCATGAGAGTTCTAACATTGATGACTGTATCTGAATTGACTACTGGGAGGTGGTGGGAACCCTAAAATAGAACCTAGTTGAAAGAAGTGGGTCCTTAGGGGATATGCCCTTGGGGACTATATCTTGTCCCTAACTTCTTCTTTCTCACTCTGCTTCCCAGTCACACTGAGGTGGCCAGCTATGCCCCATCTTTGACCATGTGCTCTGCCTACCACAGGCCCAGAAACAATGAAGCCAGCTGATCATGGACTCAAACTCCTAAAACCAAAAGTCAAAATAAATCTTTCCTCCTTTAATTTGTTGTATTTAATTATTTTGTCACATCAACGAAAAGCTGACCAACATATCTACATAATGAGGTACACCTCTGAAATTTGTGCTACAGTAGCAAATGACAAATTCAAGCTTTTGTTTGTTTGTTTATTAAGCAGTGACTTAGAGTAATCACTATGAACTTCAGTGTTTGCAGCAAGTTTAACTGATTTGCTACCAAACCATATACTTTTCATCCCAGGTACACAGATCAGGCTACATTTTCCAATCAACCTTGAATTTGAGATTGGAATGTATGCCAATTCTAGCCTTGTCCTAAACTCCTCTTGGGAAGTCCCTTGTACTCTCTTTCCTCTCAACTATTGGACAAAGGCAGAAGGTGCAGATGAAGATTCCAAGGCCCTAGGGGTTAACAAGGTCTGGAATGGTAGAAGGCTGAGCCCTTGAGCCACTTGTCACAGGAGAGCTGCCCAAAGTCAGACCTAGACAAATACAGTGTACTGTGAAAAACTGTTTGTTGTGAAGTAAGTCCACATGGTATTTTCTGTTGTATCACAACAGAGGTTTCCAAAAGTTAAGACTCCCACATTAATTATCCTCTGCAGTACCTTGCTTTCTAATTTCCTGTTTTTTTTTTCTTTTTAAAGGTACATTCATACTGCTATGGTTTCAATGTAATTTGAGTGACCCCCAAGACTTCGTGTGTTGATATTTAGTCCCCATTTTTGAGGTATTAAGAATATAGAAACATAATTAAACTATGGTATTTAGAGGTGGGGACTTTGGGAAAAGATTGGATAAGGTCAATTATTCTATAATTCAAGGCTAGTGGCTTTATAAGGAGAGGGAGAAAGACCTCAGAGACACACAGACACACAGAACTGCCATGATGTGATACAGCTGAGAGGACTCTCATGAGCACCTGAACCATGGTGTTTTAGACTTTTAGCCTCTAAAATTATGAGTTAAATAAACTTCTTTCCTTTGTCATATTTGCCTATGTCAGGTATTTTTTATAATAATGAGAAACTGACTAATACACATACATACATATATACATATGCATGTATTTAGGCTGTCCCCTTATTTTATGGAACTAAATCAGTCTAAGTACCTCTATCTGATCATACTGTGCAATGATTCACCATCATGTAAGAAAACAGCTAAGCAAACTTGTGAAGATTAAAATGTATAGGCTCTGAGTGAGAAATAACCATAGCAATAAAATATACAGGCTTTTTGGATGGATTGATATCACTTTTTATATCCTGAGAAACTTATTTCTTACTGTGTGCTCTCAGTTATATTCTGAGCAGTTATTATTGCTTAAATGATTCTATGAAAAGTTAGCTCTTATTGTTCCAAAATCTGTGTATCTATTTTTTCTCATGTGTTCCTTTATTTTTCTCATAATGCATAATCACATATCAGACATAGGAAGATGTTTCAAATTACAATTATATCCTATGAATTGCCTACCAAGTGTCAATGTAAGAGATTATAATATCAAATTCAAAAGTATACTTCAAATTAACTTAATATTTGCTGAAATTATTTCTGCTCAATGGTTTACATACATTAACAAATTTTTATCAAACTCATATGATAAGAATGACTCCTAGAATTTATTTACCCATCAATCCTCCTACATTTTAAATTTGGCAATGAAGATTCAACTAGCTCATTTTATTTATAATAAAAGATTTAATTAGTTTTCCAAACTGAAGCATCATAATTTTGTACAAAATTTAATATCTGAAATTCAATGAGAAATATATTTTACTACTAAACCAAAAATACTTCCTTAAAATTATACAAAGAAAATGCTTGGCAATTTAGAAACATATGACTATTTCCCTTTGGATTGGGCTTATTAGCATTTACTTGGAGAGAGGGTTTTTTATTTCCCCCACAAAGTTAATGTTTACACATGGGTATCATAATTTGTATAAGAGGCGTCCCCTAAAGGCTCCTAACTAACACATATAGGGTTTTATGTATAGTGTAGAAATGTACAATGATGTATTTGTTTAAATGGTATAAATGGTATACATTCAACCCATTCTCATGCCCAAAGCAAATGTGTTGTCATTATCACAGTGTCATTTTTCATTCTTTAATTTGTGACATTACTTCATTTCATAAAACTCTGCATTATCCTGTAGTCAAGAGCATACAATTTTGCAAGTACTATCTTAAATATTCCTCTTAGTGTTTGATAGCACACTCTATTTCTTTTAGGTGGTAATATGGAATGTTTGGAAGAAAAATCATATAAAAAGCCAGTGCTCAGATTCAAGGTATGTGATGTTTTGTTATATAGTGCATGCTCACAAACACAAAAGCTTACCACCCAGAAACCTGAGTCCAAAAATAAGAGTATATCAGTTCATTATAAACACACACACACCTCAATCCAAGGTACTATACATTTGTATTAGTGTGTATAGATACATGATGGGTTCTCATTTATTCCTAGAATGCCAAACCAAGTAAGTACAAGAAAAAAACAAGGTAGAAAAAGAGTTTACCCTTTTCCATTTAGATAGGTTTTACCAAGGTCTTATAACAGCATATCTTTGAAGATGAAATATCATCTAAAATTCTGGCAGCCAAAAGTTAACTGTGATATTAACAAGATATAAAGTTTGAAGAAATAAAATTTAAATATTTACCAATGATGTATAGCATGTTAGGAAAAACCAATTTGGATTAACAAAAATCTTTAATAAATGAAAATGGGCAAAGAGGAAAAATTAATCATAATAGTAAATTACAGTATTCAAATTTCTTAAGATCACTGACTACTGAGGAAGAAATATTATTAATTTTGTGTAGGGTAAGAAAGAACACAAAGAAGTTTCTTTCATGACACATTTCTAATAAGTAAGTCTTAGAAAAACACAAGGGAAAAAAAGCCAAGAAACAAAATCAAAGAAAACATTGCATTATTCCACGGCCACTGAAACTGATGCTATAAGAAGCCTTTTACTCAAGAGTAGTAGTTGACAGTCCTGCCCCTAGTCACAGTGAATCTCTTAGGAGAAATCCAGAATGAAACCAGATCTGGGTTAATTAAACTAAAAATGAAGGGGCTATATATACCTCAGAGCTACGTGTTCTAATACACCTACTTAGAATTCTGGTCTAGATCTTCAAACACAAAGTTAGACTGGTGAGTAAGCAATCACTCCATGGAAAATACTTGATGACATCTGTGAGCCACAGACTTTGGAAATTAGGAAGCAGTCAGAAGCAGGGCCATGTACCTGGGTGTTAGGAAATAGAGGTGGATAATTACAAGGAAATAAATGAGATGGGGAGGAAAACTGTGTTCAAAAACAGAGATGGCAAATAGGCTGGAACATAATGGTAAAATTTAGTCATCCAAAGAATCTAGAGCCATTAATTGACAATTCACAAAGCAAGGAGGGGAATTAAGAAAAAAAATGTTTATTTTGCATTTTTACTCAAAAACTTTGGAATAGATGCAGTATAGGTATTTTCATAACAGTTAGAACTGGAGTTAGAATTGAAATGTGGATTTCATTCATTTATGCAACACATATTTATTGATTATCTACTATGAACCATCTACTATCCTATATATGGAAAATACAACAAAGAAGAACACTGTGTTGCTGCTGTCAAGAGCTTTGACATCTTCATTGTAGTCTCAGCTCTAAACCTGTTAAGCATCCATCATCAATCCTTTGGTTTGTGTTCCCACAGTCATCTCTTGGTTATATGAAGCTCATTCACTAACAGATTCATAATGAACCCCTAAGGGCAGTAGTCCCTGAGTTCTTGAATTTCAAATACATTTTTGGTCCTATAGCTTTTGCTATAGGTTCACCACTTTTCATCTGAATGTTTTCAAAATACTGCTGTATTGATTATTGCCTTCTTTGCATGTTTTCCTTAAAATCTGATGGAAATCTAATTTTTATTTTATTTTTTATTGATTTTATTTTTAAATACATGACAGTGGAATGCATTATAATTCTTATTACACATATAGAGCACAATTTTTCATATCTCTGTTTGTATATAAAGTATGTTCACACCAGTTCATGTCTTCATACATGTTTTTTCGATAATGATGTCTATCACATCCCACCATCATTGCTAACCCCCTACCCTCTACCTTTCCCTTCCACCCCTATGCCCTATTTAGAGTTCGTCTATTCCTTCCATGTTCCCCCCTCCCTACCCCATCATGGGTCAGTCACCTTATATCAGAGAAAATATTCAGCATTTATTTTTTGGGGATTGGCTAACTTAGCACTATTTTCTCCAACACCATCCGTTTACCTGCAAATGCCATGATTTTATTCTCTTTTATTGCTGAGTAATATTCCACTGTGTATGTATGCCATATTTTTTTAATCCATTTCTCTACCGAGGAGCATCTAGGTTGGTTCTACAGTTTAGCTATTGTGAATTGTGCTGATGTAAACATTGATGTGGCTGTGTCCCTGTAAAATGCTGTTTTTAAGTCCTTTGGGTATAGACTGAGGAAAGAGATAGCTGGGTCAAATGGTGATTCCATTTCCAGTTTTCCAAGGAATCTCCATACTGCTTTCCAAACTGGCTGCACCAATTTGCAGTGCCACCAGCAATGTATGAGTGTGCCTTTTCCCTCACATCCTTGCCAACATTTATTGTTGTTTGTCTTCATAATAGCTGCCATTCTGACTGAAGTGAAATGATATCTTAGAGTAGTTTTGATTTGCATTTTTCTGATAGCTAGAGATGATGAGCATTTTTTCATATATTTGTTAATTGGTTGTCCTCTTCTGAGAAGTGTCTGTTCAATTTTTGTTTTTAGATCTTATAAATTATTATTCAGTTGTGCCTAAAAATCCCAAGGATATCTGTAATAATTTGCTAGGATCATTTTCAGAGTTGCTCATTCCAGCTTGATTTTTCATTACTCAGTGGGCTCTGACAGAATGTTGCCTTGAGATTTCTTTTTGTTTGATTGCTTTCACAGAGTTTTGTTTCAGTTTAGAATGAAGTTTTATTCCTTTGTTTTGTTTCTTCAGAAATTCCAATTTTACATATTAGATATTCCTTAACTTTCTTCCCTTTCAACAATTGAAAAATATTGTTTTGTTCTGTTTATAAATTTTATTTTCATTCTTGTGGTTATTTTCCCATCTTTCTGCAAGGTACCATATTACATTTTTATTTGATTTTTTTTTGTTCTTTTAAAATTTTTTTTAGTTGTAGATGAACACAATAACTTTATTTTATTTATTTATCTTTATGTGGTATTGAGGATTGAACCCAGGGCCTCACGCATGCTAAGCAAGTGCTCTACCACTGAGCCACAACCCCAGCCCCCTTTGGGTTCTTGGCAATTTAAATTTTATTTGTGAGGGGATTTTTTCATTCTTCCTTGAGTTCAATTTTCATTCCCCCACTCCCCTGTCATTTACCTCCCTTTTCCCCTTCCTTCCTTTCATCCTTCTTTTTTGGGGTATACTTCCTTTAAAAAAAAACCTGAATTTCTGATTCAGGAGTTTTCATATCCCCAAGCACTTGCTTGAAGATCATGTCATTCAGTTTGCAGTGCTATGTTTGTTCTGATTCATGGGTTTTACTAAGGGGGGTTGAGGGTGGCAATTTTTGTCATTTGAGATGTTTTTGTTCTCATTTGCTATTTGTTATTTTCTTCTGAGAGTGGCTTGGAATAGAGGAAGACTTGTCTATTGCTTTTCTGTAAGAACTGTAATTCATAACTTTATAAGCCTACTATTTACATGAGAATGAATATAAAAAACTGTGGATTCTTTAATAGATGACATTTTTTATAGTGATAGGAGGGGTTATATGTCTTCTTATATTTTGGTTCTTTCTTATCTTTCAGGATCCCAGCTCTCTCTACTCCTTTTACCTCTTACCCACCCAGAAAGAAGACTATTTATTTTGAACACTTCCAAGGAGTGATAGTATTATAGACAACTTTACACCTTCAGTTCTGCCTCCTTTATGTACTTATGATGGTCCTTACCCATCCTTTTCATATGTAGGTAGTCTTTCTCTTTAGGGAACTAAGCTTATCTTTTGGCCTTCCATTCCCTTCTTCCCCCTCTTATGTAGGTTTTATCCAGACTCCTTTGCTCTCCCTTCATATAGGGAAAAGCTGTGGTGGAATATTTTGAGTTAATTAATTTGTAGGTGCTAATATCAGCAAGATGGTAGAATGGAGGTTCCTAAGTCTCCCTCTAACCATGAATGCACAAATACACACCTACTAATGGATCACTTCCCTGTGAAAGTCAGAAACTGTTTTAGAGACTCCTATCTACTTGACAACTCCTATCCACTTGACAAATTGAAAACATTCACAGTGAACCAGTAAGAAAAGCTGAGACACACTGCAACACAGATGTTTCCCCAGGTATTTGACATGCAATGGAGAAATTAATCCCTGACACCTGCTTCTCCTCATGGAGAGTAGGGAGGGTTTGAGCCTCACATATAGCACCCCAACTTTAAGGTTCCCCATGGTTTGGCTTTTAATTCACTAATTATAGAAGTAGAGGGTTCTAGACACATACAAATCTCTCTGACTATAGGAGAAAAATCAGTGGTTTAATATGTGTACAACCATTTCCAGGTGCTTCATACCCTGAATGCAGTTCAGAGAAGGGACTAAAAAAAACAGCTCATGGTTCTCGTTGGGAGGAGTTTCTGATGCACTCTTTCAGTGGCTTCTTGGTGGCCTCACTTCTAACTAACTTGCATGATAGACTTAAAGGAGCATAATTATACTAATCCATTGGCAGCCTGAGAAGTACATCCATACCTCCAAAGACTTCTCTCCTGGCTTGCCCAGTAATAATTTCAAGGCTATTGTCTCCTGGAAGGACTGACTCTATTCTCATATTGGAGTGACCCAACTTTTGCAGCTTCCACCTGATACACTCTAAAAAACTCCTAGCTCTGAGAGTGGAAGGTACTAGGTTCAAATCTCCCTAGATTACAGAACAAAGTGATTTTACATGGTCTATACCCCTTGGGAGCACTGGAGAAGAGACTGGAACATGTAGCTCACATTTTTTTTTTAAATCTGGAAAGGGTTTCCTGCATATTCTTCCAGTGGCAACTTGATGGCCTGTCTTCTAATGAATTTGCAGTGTGTAGCTAGCAGGACAGAAAAACAGGAGCCCTATGCCAGCCTGAGCTGATGTTTGACTCACTCCAGTGATAAATTCAGGTCTACTAATTTTTTTTTCTTGATGGAGCTAGTCCATAACCAGTGCCACAACTTCTGTAAATCCCACCCAAGGGACTGTTTCCTTAATGACCTAGCTTTGGGGGTCAATGGGCTTTGCATTCTTGATTGGGCCTAGATCAGAGAAAATGAAAAGATCTGAAATACATCCAATCTCCCAACCTTTCCAGATATATCTGGAAGGTCTGACATCTACCTTAATATCTTGAGGAATACTCAGATGTGGTACATCTTAATTTTCAGAATGCCACTAAAATCTGAGATAGCAGTTTGGACAAAAAAAATTGATAGGTACCTTAAAAACATCCAGATATATGAATTGGTGAGATATATTTCTTACATGAGGCCTATCTAAAATTAGAAGAGGCAGGTGTCTTATCTAATGTGCAGAATCTAACAGAGACAGTCCAGGAAAATGAAAAACAAGGAAATATATTCCAAATAAAAGAACAAGATAAATCTGCAGAAAACAATCGAAGTGAATTAGAGAGAGATAGATGATTACCCAACAAGGAATTCAAAATAATGGCTACCAAGATGCTCACCTCAGTCAGGAGAGCAATGCAAGAACAAACTGATAATTTAAACAAAGAGGTGTAAAGAATAAAAGAGTACCAAATGAATATTATAGAGATGAAAAAATATTATAATTTAACAGAAAAAATTCAAAATCTAAGGTGAGTTCAACAGAAAACTCACTCAAGCAGAGAAAAGCTTCAGTGAACTTAAAGACAGGTCACTGGAAATCATCAATCTGAGGAGCAAAAGAAAAAAGAACAAAAAAGTGAAGGTAGCCTAAGAAACTTATGGCATACCATTAAGTGGAATAAATTAAGCATCAATGGTGTGCCACAAGGGAAATGAGAGAGACAGGGAGAGAGAAAGAAAGGCATGCAAAACATATTCAAAGAAATAACAGCAGAAAACTTCTCAATCTTGGGGAAAGAAATAGAAAACCCAATTCAGGAAGAATGAAGAACACAAAACTAATTCAGAGACTCAACATAAGACATGTCATAATCAAATTGTCAAAATTTATAGGTAAAGAGAGAATCTTGAAATGAACAAGGGGAAAGCAAATTTTTATGTACAATGGAAGTTCTATGACAGTATTGACATATTCTTCAGTGGAAACCCCGTAGGCCAGAAAGGAGTATAATAATAAGTACAAAACCCTGAGACAAACTGTGCCAACCAAGAGCCCTGTACTCAGCAATCCTGTCTCTCAAAAATGAAATGATGATGAAGCCTTTCTCAGACAAACAAAAGCTGAGACTTTATTACCAATAGACCTGCCTTATAAGAAATTCTAAAAGAAGTTATTCAAGCTTAAAAAGAGAATGACAGTAACATGAAAGTCTAAAATCTTACACTGGTAAAAGAAAGTCAAATCCAATTCTAATAATATAATGGCATGGGTAAGTCAATTATAGTTTCAGTAAAAAGGTTAAAAGGCAAAACTATTAAAAACAACTAATGTTGCAATGATTTTTAACAGACAGAAGCTGCAAAAGATAAGCCAGGAACACTCCTGAAATCCTAGCAACTCAGGGGGCAGGAGGATTGGAAGTTGGAGTCCAGTCTGGGCAACTTAGTGAGACCCCATTTGAAAATAAAAAGGATTGGGGATGTAGCTTAGTGGCAGAGTTCCCTGGGTTCAATCCCCGGTGTGTGTGTGTGTGTGTGTGTGTGTGCGTGTGTGTTTAACATAAAAAAGGTAAAGCATGGTAAAATGATGATTAGATATACAGTTTGTGTATGCAATCAAAGTTAACTTGCTATCAGCTTAAAATAGCTTGTTACAAGTATAAGATATTTTACATAAGCCTCAAAATAACCACAAAGCAAAAGCCTATAATAGATATACAAACAATAAGAAGATTCATACCACTACAGAAAGCCATGAAACACAAAGAAAGCAAGATGTAGAAACAAAGGATGTATAAAAGAATAGAAAACAATAAAATGGCATTAGTAATTTGATTCTACCAATAATTATTTTAAATATAAATGAATAAAATTGTCTAACTAAAATGCTTAGAGTGGCTGACTGAAAAACAAGACCCAGACCCAGCCGTATGTTGTATATGAGAGACATACTTCACCTGTAAGGACTCATCACAGGCTAAAAGTGAAGGGATGGAAAAAGGTATTCTATGCAAGTGGAGACAGACAGAGAAATGAAATATCTTTAGTTATGTTGAGACCAAAAACTGTAAAAAGAGTCAACTAGCGTCATAATATTGAAATGAAAGAGTCAATTTGGCAAAAGGATAGAATAATTACAAACATATACACCCAGTAGAAGAGCACCTAAATATGTAAAGAATATTAAAACATAGAAAGGGAGAGATAGACTATAACCCAATAGTAATAGGGGATTTTGATAATCTATTTTCAATAATAAACAAATCATCCAAAGAGAAAAATCAATAAAGAAACATTGGTTTATTTGCTTTTTTTGGTGTGAAGTTTCTTGAGTTCTTTGTATATCCTGGAAATTAATGCCCTATCTGAGGTGCAGGTGGCAAAGATTTTTTCTCATTGTGTAGGCTCTCTCTTCAAGCTCTTGATTGTTTTCTTTGCTGTGAAGAAACTTTCTAGTTTGATGCCATCCCACTTATTGATTTTTAATTTTATTTCTTGTGCTTTAGGAGTCTTTTTAAGGAAGTATTAGGAGTATTAGGCCTACATTTTCTTCTAGTATGTACAGGGTTTCTGGTCTAATTCCTAGGTCTTTGATCCACTTTGAGTTTATTTTTGTGCAGGATGAGAGATAGGAGTTAACTTTCATTTTATTACACATGGCTTTCCAGTTTCCCCAGTACCATTTGTTGAAGAGGATATCTTTTATCCAAGACAGTAAAATTAATCTTATATAATTTTCCTATGTACATATATGAAAATACCTAAGTGAATACCATCATCATGTACATACACAAGAATGTGTTCCCTATTAGAATAAGATATAATCTATGCATATATATAATTTTATCAAAATGTATTCTACTGTCATGTATAACTAAAAAGAACCAAAAAAAATCTCAAAATGAAAAAAATACATAGAAAGAAACAATGGACTTGAAGTTTTTAGACCTCAGACCAAATGAACCTAATAGACATCCCACCTTGTATAGAACATTCCACCCAGCAACAAAGCACACATTCTTCTCAAAGGCATACAGAACATCCTCTAGGATGGATCATACATAATACACACACACACACACACACACACACATACACACACAAATGAACAAATTTAAGAAGACTCAATCATATCAAGTGTATTTTCTTACAACAATGGTATAAAACTAGAAATCAGGGGCTGGGGGTATAGCTCAGTTGGTAGAGTACTTGCCTCACATGCACAATCCCCAGCACCACAAAAGGAAAAAATAAAAAAAACCCTAGAAATCAATAATAGGAGGAATAGTGGAAAAGCAATAATTATGTAAAAATTTTTAAAAATACTCTTGAATTACTATTGAGTCAAAGAAGAAAATTAAAAGAAAACTAAAACATATCTTGAAATAAGCAAAATGGAAACAGAATATACCAGAACTTACAGGATGCAGCAAAAGCAGTACTAAGAGGAAGGTTTTTAGCAACAAATGTCTATATCAAAAAAGGGAAGAGATCATAAACAAACAACTAATATTACACCTCAACAAACCAAAAAAAGAACCAGCTAAACCCAAAGTTAGCAGAAGAAGGAAATACCAAATATCAGGGAATGAAATATAGTGCAGATAATACATTAAAAGGTCACAAAATTAAGTCTCATTTTTTGAAAGTCAAAAACAAACGGCAAACAAAGTAAGAAAGAAATCAGTAAACTCAAATAAGAAATGAAGTATAGGATATTAAAATTACTAGCACAGAAATACAAAACATCATAATATGCAACTGTGAAGAACCATATGCTAACAAATTGGACAACCTAGAGAAATAGATAAATTATTAGAAACACATAATGTATCAAGACTAAATCATGAAGAAATAGGAAATCTGAAGACCAGTAATGAGTAAGGAGATTAAATTAGTAATTATAAGTTTCCCATCAAAGTGAAGTCCAGCACCAAAGGCTACACTGATGAATTCTAATCAAGCATTTAAGGGAGAACTAATACTAACCATTTTCAAACTCTTCAGAAAAATTTAAGCAGAAAGAATCCTTCCAAACTCTTTATTAAGACAATATTACCTTCATACTAAAGATACTTAAAAAATTATAAGCCAATATACCTGATGAACATTAATGCAAAAATCAACAACAAAGTATTAATAAGCCATATTCAACAGTGCACTAAAAGAATCATTCATCATGATCAAGTGGTATTCATCCTTGGAATGATGGTTCAACATATAGAAGTCAATACATATGACTCATGAATGAAGAACAAAAGCCATCTCAATAGATTCAGAAAAGTATATGACAAAATTCAACATCTTCTCCTGGCAGTCAGCAAATTTGGTACAGAAGGAATATACCCAATACAATAAAGATATATACAAGAAGTCCATAACCAACATTACATTCAGTGGTGAAAGGCTGGTGGCTTTTAAAATCTGAAACAAGACAAAGAAGCCCAACATAATAGTAGACATAGTACTATCCAAATAGAAAAGGAAGAAGAGAAATTGTCTTTGTTTGCTGACAATATGATCTTCTACATAGAATACTCTAAGACTGAACCCAAACACTTTCAGATCTTAGAAAGGATTTCAGTAAATTGTAGGATACAAAATCAACTTACAAAAATTAGTATCATTCCTATATACTAAGAACAAACTGAAAAAAAAATGGTTTCTTGGAAAAGATCCCAAAAGCACAAGCAATGAAATCAAAACAGACAAATGGATGGCATAACGCTAATAAGTTTCTGCCGTAAAGGAAGCAATCATCAGAGTGAAGAGACAACCAATTTGGAGAAAATATTTGCAAATAATACATCATATAAAGTAGGGTAATATCTAAAAAGTGAAAGAAAGTCAAACTATTCAGAACAAAGAAACAAAATAATCTATTTTTTAAAAAGGCAAAAGAGCTGAACGGACATTTCTCAAAAGAAGACACACAAATGGTGAACAAATACATTTTAAAAAGCTCTAATCAGAAGACAAATTCAAATTAGAGCCACAATGCTATTACCACCTCATACCTGTTAGATTGGCTATTATCAAAGAGATGAAAAATAACAGGTGTTGGTGAATATATGGAGAGAAGGAAATCCTTGTGTTTTAGTCAGGTTTTTCACTAATGTGACCAAAAGACCTGAGAAGACAGTTTTAAGGAGAAAATCTTTGTTTGGGGGCTCATGATTACAGAAGTCTCAATCCAGAGAGAACTGACTCCATTCCTTGGGGTTCCAGGTGAGGCAGAACATCACGACAGAAGAGTATGGTGGAGGAAAGCAGCTGGGAAAATGGCACCATGAAGCAGAGAGAGTTAGTTCCACTAAACAAGGAGAAATATATACTCCAAAAGAAAAACCTCAGGGACCCACTCCTCCAGCCACACCCTACTTGCCTACAGTTACACTCAGTTAATCCCTGATTAATTAATTTGCTGATTGGGTTAAGGTGCTCATAATCCAATCATTCCACCTCTAAACCCTCTTTCATTGTCTCACAATGAGCTTGGGGGGTCACCTAATATCTAAACTGTAATATCTTGTATGCTGTGGATGGTATTATCCTTTAGTAGATCCACTTTGGAAAAGTAATATGGAGTTTTCTCTAAAAACTGAGAACTACTATATGATCCAGCGATCTCATTTCTGGGTATATATCCAAAGAATTGATATCAGTATGTCAGTGATGTCTGTACTTCTATGTTCATTGCAACATTATACGCAATAGCCAAGACATGGAAATAACAAAAGTATCCATCAAAAGACAAAAGAAAACTATTCATCTTTAGAAAGCAGGGTGTTTTTTCACTTGCTACAATATGGGTGAACCTAGAAACATCATGCAGAGTGAAATAAGCAAAGAGACAAACACTGTATGATCTCATTTATATATGGAATGTAAAAAAGTTGAACTTAAAGAAGTAGAGTAAAATGGTGATTTTCAAAATGGGGTGGGGAGGAATTGGTGGGCAAAGAGTTGATGTTGGTCAAAGGGTATAAGTTTTGTTTATGAAGAAGTTATTGTAATTTCTTGTATACTACAGGTAATTATAATAAATGATACTATATTATATATTTCCAAATAGCTTAAAAAGAGGATTTTAAATGTCATCACCATAAAGAAATGATAAAAGTTTGAGGTGATGGATATGTTAATTAATCTGATTTAATCATTCCAAAATGGATAAATCTAACAAAACATCACATCATACCCTGTGAAGATATGCAATTATTATTTTTTTGAGAATTCTGTTTATTAGTTAGTTCCAAAATCTGACCCTCATTTCATATCTTGATCATGATAGCTGAAGTTCTGTAATATTTAAACTTTAAACAAGGAACATTGAAATAAAATTTTAAAAATAAAATTATTAAAAATATAAAATCTTTATAAAAGGAAATTTATCATATTCTCTGTCTTCTAATTATGCTGAACATTAGGATTTGTACTTTCTTGCTTTTGTCTCAGGGATTTGGGACAAATATTTGATAAGATTTGGATTTTTAAATAGCCATCATTATCATGGTTTCAACAAATAACTGAATTTTTAGAAAACAACTTCAACATACATTGTGAAATTCTTCTAGAGTTACTTGAATGTGTTGCCATGTTAAAATTTAAGCTCCATATGTTGGCGAGGATATGGGGGAAAAGGTTAACTTATACATTGCTGGTGGGACTGTAAATTGGTGCAACCACTCTGGAAAGCATTACAGATATTCCTTAGAAAACAGAATGGAACCATCATTTGACCCAATTATACTACTTCTTGGTTCATACCCAAAGGACTTAAAATCAGCATACTACAGTGACACAGCCACATCAATATTTATAGCAGCTCAATTCACAATAGCCAAGCTATGGAACCAACCTAGGTCTCCTTCAATGGATGAATGGATAGAGAAAATGTGTTATATCTATACAATGGAATATTACTCAGCCACACAGAAGAATGAAATTATGGCATTTGCTGGTAAATGGATATAACTGGAGACTATCATGCTAAGTGAAATAAGCCAGTCCCCCCCAAAAAATCAAACAAACAAACAAAAAACCAAAGGCCGAATGTTCTTTCTATATGTGGGTGAGTGAGGAGGACAAAAATAGAAGTCCATTGGATTAAACAAAGGGAAACAAAAGGGAAGGGAGGGGAGAGAAGGGAATAGGAAAGAAAGAAGAATTAATCAGACATAACTTTCCTAGCCTTGTTTTCAAATACACAATCAGGGTAACTCCCCATCATGTACAACAAGAATAGGATCCTAATTAGAACAAGTTATATTTATTCTATGGATGTATAATACTTCAAAATATACGACCATGAACAATTTAAAAAAAAAATAAATATAAAAAAGAAAAATGTGCCAAGGAAAGATTGTATGGAAACACAAATTTTAAGCTTCGTGAATGAAGGACCATGTCTGTCTTGTTCACAGCTGTATTTCTAATGCTTATTAAAAATAGATTATATGGTTTTGGACCCAGAAATTTTCATTTAGAAGCTCTGAGTGGGGCCAGAAATCTGATTATTTTAACAAATGTTACAGCTGGTTCTAATGCACATTAAGGTTTGGAACTACTTCTCTATGATAATGCCATTAAGCACAGTAACTCTAGAAATTCAGTAATCTCTTGATTACTTCAGGATCAAATAGCTTCCCAAATTATCATTTCAATACTTTTTATTAATTTGTTGTCATCCTTAAATACATATAATTTGCAGAGCTACTAATATGTATTTTTAAATTTTTATTTTGTGTTTTTCAAATTCACAAAGTGACACATGATTCTCGTAACAAATTGAAAAAACCATTCTCCCATTCTCTAACTACCCTCCACTGAATGGTCCTAGAATACTATATGCCTTTCTCCTGAGAAAGTATGTGAACACACACGATCTGTTTGCATCTGCCAAAACAGAATCACATATATAACTTTTTACCTGAGAAATACAATGTTCTGACTTTATATTAACTTATCTAAATGATGACTGAATTCCATAGACAGAAGCTGCCCTCAGTTGGTGTCTAACATGCCCCTTTGTCACATGCATCAGTATTCAGGGTTCTAGAGAGCCGGTGTGTTTTCAACAAACTCCCAGATGATATTTTTGAATATTGAAGCTTGAATGAATTTTTCCAGGCTTCAGGGAATTTCAGGGGGAAATAGCTAAAATATGCAACACCACACTCCTTACAGTGCTTCTTGTACAGTTCTAATCTGATACATTTGTTCAGATGTTTCTGAGTTATTCCCCAAATACGATCCTCATTTTGTACCTCTATTCTGCCAGCTGAAGCTCTGTCATATTGATGTGCCACAGCTTCCCCATCTTTCTGTAATCAGCCTTCTCTTCCTGCTTCTATGCATTCCTATTGGCTGTTTTCTCCCCAGCTTTTTTTTTAATGAATTCCTGGTTCATCTGGCCTTAGCCAAGTAATCATCTTATTTAAATATAGCTTCACATTCCAACAATTTACCAAGTTATCAGCAGCTAGTGCCACTCCATGTTGACCTTTTAGTCAAGAGCCTTGCTAAAGCCTCCTTGTATTTTCTTATTAACCCTTCCCCTAAGCAGGGCCCAGAATTTTTCATTTAGAAGCTCTGAAGTGAGGGCAGAAATCTGATTATTTTGACATACTTTGACATTATTTTTAATCATATCTTCCCTAGTGTTTATACGTGCATTTGCAAAGAAAAGGAGCTTGAAAATTTTAAATAAATGAATTAGAATTCACCATTCAAAGGCCAAAAGGAATGGCTAAATAAACTATGAATACTATAATATACAGTTAGTTTTCTTATATGTCTTCTTGACAAACTGAATATATATAGGATAATTGGAGGATGAGTAGAATCACAAAATAGTACAATTTATTTGAAATCTGGACTTTATTCTATTCTCTTTGCTGTCTTGTGGGTTGTCTCCTTTTGTTCATTTGCTGCTTCTTTCAAGTTATGATGTCTCCACAGGCACATCCCCAAAGCAGATAGCAACAGCTTCAATACATATTGAAACTGTATAACTCTGAGCACTACCAGTGAACACTATTACCAATTCAATAAAGAGAAAAATTTAATGTATTATATAGCAAATCTGTTTCTATTATTCTTAAAACTAGACAGTGAATGAAAATTTTAGTGAAGCATGTTAGTTCTGAGATGCAGAGAAAAGCAATGCATGAGTACCTTTGAAACTATCCTTTAAAAGCATTCCACTTGTGAGTTATGAATACCTTTTCTTAGGAAAACAGTCAATAAATTCACATTACATGAGCTAAACCCAACATTAAATTAATTTAGTCTCATTTTCTACTGGACTATCTAAATTTATCTGGGACAGTATGACCTCTCATCAGTATGTGGTTACTCCTGAGAATCTAAGGTTCTTATTTCTAAATTTATTCAAATAAATGTTTTGTTAAAATGTTATTAAATATGTTATTGTGATTGACATCTCTATTTTACACACACACCTGCAATTACTTTTCTTTGTTTGTCATACTTATCTGGAAGATGCTTAATTTGGGTTCATCCTACTCCTCATTTATTCTGACAGTAGAGAGGGTGACATCAGACCTTAACAAAGGCCATTCATGGAACATTGTGTCCCACAAGCCCTGTGTCATTTAACCTTCTTAAAAACAGAGGGGAAAGAGTGAGCCTACGACTCCCATCTTACAGATGAAAACATGAAGGGTAGAGGGTTAGGTAATTTCTCCAGGGTCAACATAGGAAGTACTCAAAACACTACCGTGGTTTTTTACAAGGAGGCACCTCACCTCCCCATTTATTCTGAGCCAGTATCCCAGTGCTTAAGCATAACTGGAGAAACATAACCATGATGAAGGGTCTTCCCTCAAAGTGATAGCCCCAAAGCTCAACAGGGCCCTCCATACTGATAGTGCTCTCTACACTTTGCTGAATACCTTTGCTTGCTACTCTCTGAGGTTATTCCAGGCTCTCCACTTTCTCATCTATCCAACAAGCCCTTTCCTCTCCTCACTCTCAACTATGTGTCCACATAATAAACCAGTCTGCTTTCTCCTGTAATCTCATGCTTTGCCTCCTTCTGCTGAGCGACCCATATCACCATCTAAGGCTAACCACTCCATCTGCATCCTGGATTCAGTTGCTCTTACTCAAAGACTTGGCTTTAGAAATTGTGTGACTTTATCTTCTGAATTCTTACAGGATTCTGCTCTGTCCAGTTTTCTGTCCAGTGATTCTACTGAAACACTCCAATAATCATAAAACCCATGATATTTCCCCATTATTGAATGAATCTTTAATGCTAAAACAAAGACCAGAAGGATTAAAGAATTAATATTATATATACATAAATTAAACTGTAAACTAACAAAATATTTTTACAGATAACATTTAAGCTAAAAGAAACCACAAATGCAGAGATTTCATAATATAATAAATCCTTACAACAGAATGGAAAAATACTTTAAGAAAAATATATACAGCAATCTTTTAAAAATAAAATGTTTTATAAGTAAGCTAAATGCATTAAAACAGTATTAACTGCATTAAAGACCAATAGTTAATAACCCAATCAATAAATAGGCAAAAGAACTAAACAGAAACTTCTCAATAGAAGAAATACAAAAGGCCAATAAATACATGAGAAAATGTTTAACATAACTAGCAATTAGAAAATACAAATTAAAACTACACTAAGATTCCATATCACTTCAGTCAGAAAGGCAATAATCAAGAATATAAACAACAATAAATGATGGGAAGGTTGTGGGGAGAAAGGAACACTTGTACATTGTTTGTAAGACAGTAGACTAGTACAACCACTCTGGAAAGCAGTTTGAAGATTCCTCAGAAAACTAGGGATTGAACCACCATGTGACCCAGCTATCCCATTCCTCAGTATTTTTCCAAAAGATCTAAAATTGCTATATTACAATGATACAGCCACATCAATGTTTATAGTGGCACAATTCACAATAGCTAAATTATAGAATCCACCCAGATGTGTTGTAAAAAAGATGAATGGATTAAGAAATGGTTTTATATATATATATATATATATATATATATATATATATATATATATATGGTATAACACACACACACACATATACACACACACAATGGAGTTCTACTCAGCCATTAAAAAGAATGAAATTATGGCATTTGATGGGAAATGGAAGATTTCATGCTAAGTTAAACTAGCCAAACTCAGAAACTCAAAGGTTGAATGTTTTCTCTTATGTGGAAGCTAGAGTACAATAAAGGAAAGAAGGATAATATTACATTAAGATCCAGTCAAATACAAATTAATAGATGAGTGAAAGGGAGTCTAGTATAGTAGAGGAAGAAGGGTTGGGGAAGAGAAAGGGAAAAGGAAGTTTATGAACCAAAATCAATTTCTATGCATGCATGAGTTTATGAGTTTGTTGGGATGAACCCAACTACTATGTATGACCATAAAGCTCCAATAAAAAATAAAGAGTTAAAAAAAAAAAGACCAGTATTGAAGGGCAAGAGTACGAATGAAAAAAAAAAAATAGCATGGAAAAAAACAGAACAAGTCAACAAGCAGATGAAAAATGTTCAAGTGAAAATGACAGAAATGTAAAGTATAAAATCAGTGAGCTTTCACTTTATAACTATGATAACAGCAACCTATCATATTTTGTTCTGGCAAAGTTGTACTGAAATGAGAGTGCCCATCTATTTCTGGTGGCAGAGTGGGAAATAATATGGCAATACATTTCAAAAGGCTTACAGTGTCACTCTTCTTGGACTCAAAATTCTACTCCTGATAATTTCCTCAAAAATATTTTAAAAATGAGGAAAAAGCAAAATTCAAGAGTATTTTCATTATAGCATAATTTAAAATACTTTAAAAATTACAAACAACCTAATTATCCCAAATAGGAAGTGGCAAAAAAGGTAAGGTTTATGGATTTGGTGGAATATCACATAACAATTAAAATTACTGAGACTTTGTATCAATATGTCAAAAATTTTTAAATGTACAAAAGTACTGTTATTATAATTATATAAAATTCTATATGCATATATATCACTAGAAAATGGGTAGTGGGATCATAGATTATTGGAAAACATATCATGATAATTGAGCAATAAAAATAAATAAATAAAATAAATCTATTCAAAATCATTAATAAATGAATCAGTTTTCATAATCCTTGAAGAATTTTTTTTTTGTTTTATAGATTTTCATTTAAGCCTTGGATTACTATTTTAATGAAAATTGGCAAAGGCATTGGATTTTTCTTGCTTTTTTAGAAGTAATAATATACCTACATATAAGTGACACATATAAAGGATTAGGTAACTATTAATTTCAAAGATGCTGGACTTAATACTCTTATTAGAGAGGTTCTAGTGAGGTGTTCTGCATTTAGGACCACTGCACACAGTCGGGAGGGGGAGAGTTTAGATAGCAGGAGAGAGGCAATTTGGGAGGCCTGGAGCCTAAGAAGCGTTACATGGAAAAATTATGTTGTGCTGAACTGTGCAGTGATGGGGATATGAGAAGAGGGAAGGAAGAACTTGCTTACAGGGGAGAACTGGCAGAGCTTTGATTGTGCAAGTGAGCAGCGAGAGGAAGGGAGGACCTAGCCTGGGGATCTGACCGGGCTTACCTGGTGGTCAAAGTGAAGCCTTAAAGTACACAGGGAAATAGAATGAAGAAAAGTTTTGGAGAAAAGATAAATGCTTCCCCGCCCCCCCCCCCATATTTTTATTAGTGCATTATAATTATGCATAGTGATGGGATTCATTGCCGCATATTCATATATGCACACAACATAACAATATACTTTGGTTAATATTATTCCCTAGTATTTCCTCTTTCCCTCCCTCTGCCCTCCTCCTGGACCCTTTCCTTTACTCTAATGATCTCCCTTCACTTTAAGGGGTCTCCTTCCACCTTTCTTTTTCTTTTCCTCTCTTGCCTCCACATATGGGAGAAAGCATATAACCCTTGACTTCTGAGTTTGGCTTATTTTGCTCAACATAATGGTCTCAAGCTCCATCCATTTTCCTGCAAATGACATAATTTCGTTCTTTTTTTATGGCTGAACAAAACTCCCTTGTCTATGTATACCACATTTCCTTTATCTACTCATAGAAAGGATGAATTTTTGATGTGCTATTAAGATGAAGATTATTTCCCTACCTTTAGCTCTCTAGAGAGGTTAATAACAACTCGTGTGTGTGTGTGTGTGTGTGTGTGTGTGTTTGGGGGGAGGCATAACCATTTTAAAAGATTGAGAAATTGTACTTAGATAATATCAAATCAGAAAATATATGTCTTTATGGCAAGGGTATGAACATCAAGGTATGTTCTTAATCATTTTAGTGATGGAATTACTGTCACACCAATCTCGGAACTTAAAGGACTCCTGTACCACTGAGAGTAGAGGAGGGGTCAACCTCAATTTAAATCTGTATTTCTAAAATGTACAGATTTATATTTGATGAACACAAAGCTTTAGCAATAAAGAAACACAATGTTTCAATCCCAACTCACTTGTAGACATGGTGGGTTTTAATAGAAGAAAGCAAATAGCATTTTTACATTGTGATTCCCTATCATTGTACTTTAGTTAAATGAATCAGGGCCATTAGGAGACATGTGAGGAATTAATTGAGTTTAGAAGGATTTAGAAACAAACTTTGTGTAGTTCATATTTTTTTCTGTGGGATCGTGGCTGTCAGTTGGGTAATTTGACCTTGAAAAACTGACCTGGACTGGGCCAGGCATATTTTTGTCTATTTTGAGGAGGGTCTATTGGCTTTCCTAAAGTGGAACCCCATCAAATACTTTTTTAAAGGGGCTAAACTTGTGATTATTTGAAACTTGTTTTCCCCTTTTGAACCTACCAATACCTGCTAATTAGAGAGAGGTGAGTTTTAGATAGTCAAAGAATACAACAGAAGTGAGGACCTAAGAGCAATATATTACTCTCATCATGTACCCCAAAATGTATTGATACCTTAAGCTGCTTGTAAGACACTTACTTAAAAACAGTTTTTAATTTCATGGGTTTTTTGAAGGTGATTTTAATCATGACCCTACAAAATGTATAATAGAAGTGACACTAGACAGATCCTGAAAAAGAGGGCTCAGCTATGTCCTCACTACCTGTGTGATCTTGAGATCACTGATGTTCTTTGTCACCAGTATTCTTGTTTGCAATAGGACTGATTTGGATTCACTGACCTCTTTCTGATGTCTTACATGCTGCCCCCACAAAACCTTCTCACCTGTGGCCTGACTTCCAGGAAAGTGGCCTCACCCAGAGGGAGGCCAGAGAATAAACAAACCAGAGAGATCTGAGGAAGGGAAAGGCTGCTATGTGAACAATCTAATTAATCATAGATGAGACTTAGATTTTATGGCAAAACACCAAGTGTTTTGAGAATTAAAAGTTTTATAAATTTTGGAGCATCTGTTGAATGAGTTTCTTTGCAGCTTATATAATAGATGCAACAACAATATTTAGATGCTACTGAATATGCATGTCGAGCTTGCCAGCTGGAAATGGTTTCATGACTAAAATATCATAAGCATAATCAAATAGCTAAAGATGGACATGCATTTCCTCTTCTGGAACTTTCTTGCGGCTTGCCAACACAAAAAAATAGTTGAGGCTAAATGGCAATCAGTGAGAACAATTGTTCAAGGCAAAGCTAATTTTATAATGAGGAAGAACTAGGTTTGTTACCAGGCAAGCCAAATTGGTGAACACACATGAACCAAATAATCTCATCCTAGGCAGCCAAATGAGAAATGTAAATTTCAGATTTCACAAGCTATGGATTTACAGGATCAGTGGTGAATATTTAAAATTGGTTTAAAAGAAAATATTTTGCTATGCATTTATTCTTTTAAAGATTTTTCATTAAAACAAAATTTTCCATCCCTTTTTAATCGTTAACCCTTAATTGTCCTTAAAATCTCAGCTCAAAAATAACTTCCATTGGGAATACTTCTCTGAATCTCCTGACAAAATAAAATACCCCTGTCAAATAGCCTTCTAGCAGGTGTCAGAGTTATGGTAACCTAAGTGAGTGTGAATATTTGATTAAGACTTGCCTCCAAGTCAAGATTATGAGCTACATACCCATAGAGGTTCTGTCTTTTTATTTCAGTTACTTAGCACAATACCTGACATAGACAAGAGGTTTAAATATTAGCTTATTAAGTCACCAAATAAGCAAGTAATATTTTTCTGTGAATATTAGGAATGTATTTTAATATAAACTGCAGAACACTTCACATCTTATGAATATCTGACAGTAGATATTCAAACCTACATCTTACAGACTAATTGATGCTTGGTAATATTACAGCTATGAAAATCTATGGCCTGGATTCCCTAACTGGTACCACAAAAAAAAGTTGTTCCTATTTCTATATATTATTCCAGTTTATATAAAATTTCTCTTAGTTGTCAGGCCATGTGTCCTGTTACTATGTTTAAAAATATACAGTCACCATAACTACAGGATATTCTGAATTCTGGAAAATGCTACTTTACAAAAAAAGTAATTCACAGAATCCAAAAACAGTAGTCTTCAAAACTACTTTCCCAGTTGCAATCAACTCCTATTACATAGATAGCAGCACCTATCTTACTGTAAGTAAATCTGTTTGATAGAATGAGTATCTTACAAGAAGGGTAAAAAATTAAAAATTAATTTTATCAAACTTTAGAGTTTAAAATAAATAAAACCAGATAAATCTTTATATTAATAAACTGGAATGTACTGGCAAGATGTGACATTGCATATAAGGTATTCTATTAGACACTCTCTATGTTCAGTTATTATAGAAAGAGTCCTGAGAGCTCCTAGGAAGAGAGAAGGAAAGTATTGATCCTCAGGGAGGGGAAACAAAACACACAGGAACAACAACAAACCACTTATGATTATAAGAACTAAAGTTGGCCATGGTGGCCCTCCTATATGGTGACTCAACGTTCAATATCTAAGATTTTAAAAATTTATTCATGTCAGAAAATTTGATCACGGCATTAATCTGAATGTAATTTGATTTACATATTATTTTCCTTGAGTACATAATTTAATAAAACTAAATATTCACCAAAATAAAGCTTGAATCCAGTTTGCAAAAGCATTGGAAGCAAAAAACATGAACATGAATGATACTGTCTTGAGTATTATCATGCCCTATCTGGGTTTCTTCTAAGGGGAATTTGCAATGGGATTCATGATGTCTAAAATTCCCAGGGGAAGACCTGGGTCTCTAAGTAGATAAGATCGGTTCAAACCCACATGCCAACCATTCCCTCAGTTACATTAGCTATTTGAATTGGTTAACAAATGCCAGGACCTCTGGGGAAACTCAAAGGTTGAATGTAAGACCTCCAGCACCCAGCAGGCTCATGCTACTTTTTGAAATTCTTGAGATGGTAGTGTAGTGATCAATCTCATGGGCTTCCTCTTCCATGTCATGGAAAGCAAATGTGATTTAAATTCCCATGTAAACAGTTTTATGCAGTTAGTGAAAGTTTAAACAAGATAATTCCTTTAAAATCAATGATATAGGAAATGTGATTTGACAAGTCATTTATTCTCTGTGTACCTTCCTTTCTATTAATAATATTTAACATTTACTTACCTTATGGAATGTTGAGAAATTTGATAAGCCAATGAGTATGAGCAATTAGCACATTTAAAAACAGTCTAAACTTATAAATGGAAGGCAAAATCCAACAAGAAAAAGGTAGACAAAAATAGTAATACTAAAATAGTAAGAGTTCTTTACATTTTACAAGTTATCTATCAATTTGCTAGCTAATACCAGTTGGATTTTGTTATTGAGCACTTACCAAAAGCTTAACACATCATAACATGAAAAGTGAAAAACTGAACGTAATAATGCTTTATCAGCCTAAGTGGAATAAAAGCACATGACCAATATGATTCTGCAACATATACACTCAGAAAAATGAGAAATTCTATCCATCTATGTATGATATATCAAAGTGCATAAATGCATTCTATTGTCATGTATAACTAATTAAAACAAATTTTTTAAAATTAGCATCAGAAGAAAAAAAGGTCAATAAACCATAACAGAAGAGGAGAATGAACAGATATTTTGTTTTTCCTTATTTACAGAAATGTTAATTTTGAATCTGAGACTTTCACTTATAAAATATGTTGACATACTATTAGATCAGAGACTGTTTTATGGTTAAAAATATGCCTGACAGTGAAGTATGTTTTAAAAAGGGAAGTGGTATCAAGTAAACGCTCACTCCTATGTTTATTCTCTCAAATTGCCATATTATTTTGACAATGAAGTGTCTTAGTGACAATATACATTTCAGTGCCATTTTTTAAACTATGAAAGATAAAGTACCATTGAATTTCAATTTTATTATCCAAATCAAAGCTCTTACATTCTATCCAGAAATACATTGCTTTTCACTTTCGATATTTACTTCTAAAGTGATTTCACATGTCTCTCCTTAGGCAAGTACATATAAATTTTAAAAATAGCAAAATAGCAATGTTGTTGTTACATTGCCTTCAAAGTTTCAATATCAATTTCCCAAAGAGATAAAGAATAAGAATTAGTACATGATAAAAATATGAAATTAATGAACTTGGGTATAATTCAATTAAAAACAAAACTAATTAAAATTATAAATAAATATTCACATATACCAATGCTTTTAAAATTGAAATTATTTATCTGTATTATTTTATACATGGATGAAATTGATAAAGAGAAATGATGGTGAAAATTATAGTTATAGTTAGTATATTAAGGCTAAATATTACTACAGATTTCCATATTTTGCTTTTATAGTTTGTGTGAAATAACTGTCTGCAATGGTTATAAAGAAATAATGAATAATATGATAAAGTAAGAAGTCGTTATTATGTTGTAATAAAAGAGAAAAGACTTATAAAAAAATGGGCATTTGTAAAAGAATAATGCTTTAATCTGTTACCCTCAGAGGTTTATAATATTTATAAACATTTATGTAATACTTTATTTATAAGGTACTTTTTATAACAGCTTTATTGGCCTATAACCTACTATTGAGAGGTTCACCTATTGAAAGTGTCCAATTTACTGGCGGGTGGAGATAGAGGAAGTGACTGCTAATAGGTGCAGGTTTCTTTTTGAAATGATAATAATGTTCCAAGTTTAGATTATGGTAATAGTGGTGGACACACAACTGACAGCATTTCCTCTAAATTCGGAAACAAGACAAAAATGTCCTCTCTCACCACTTCTATTCATTATAGTTCTTGAAAATCTAGCCAGAACAATCAGTCAAGAGAAGAAAAACATTCATATGGAAAAGAAGTCAAACCTTCTCTGTTTGCTGATGACATGCTCCAATATCTAGAAAACTCCAAATTTCTACCAGAAGACTCTGGAGCTGGAAAATGAATTCAGAAACGTAGCACAATACAAGATCAACATTCATAAACCAACAGTTTTCCTATTCTCCAAAGTGATTCTGTTGAAAAAGAAATCAGGAAAACCATCCATTCATAATAACCCAAACCCCCTTAAAATAAAATACTTGGGAGTTAATCTAACCAAGGGGGTGAAAGACTGCTACAATTAAAATCATAGAACACCGAAGAAAGAAATTGAACACGACCTTTGAAGACAAAGAGAAATCCCATGTTCCTGGATAGGCAGAGTTAACATTGTCAAAATGGCCATGCTACCAAAAGCAATATACAGATTCAATATAATCCCCATCAAAATAATAATAACATTCTTCACAGAACTAGAATATACAGTTCTAAAATTCATTTGGAAAAATAAGAGACCCAGAATAGCCAAAGCAAGCCTGGGCAAGAAGAGCAATGCAAGAGGTATCACAATACCTGACTTCAAATTATACTACAGAGCTATAGTAACAAAAGCAGCATGGTGTTGGCATCAAAATAGACACGAAGAAGACATAGACACAAACCCACATACCTAGAGTCATCTATACTTGAAAAAGATGTCAAAAATATATGTTGGAGAAAAGATAGCCTTTTTGACAAATGGTGCTAGAAAAACTAGATATCCATATGTAGAAAATGAAACAAGGTCTCTCTCTCTCACCTGCACAAAGATGTAGTCCAAGTGGGTCATAGTTTTAGATATTAGACCAGAAACTTTTCAACTACTGGAAGGAACCATAAGACCAACAATAATACATTATATTGGTGCAGGCACCAACTTTCTTAAGACCACTAAAGTTTAAGAAATAAAACCAAGACTTAATAAATGCGATGGCATCTAATTAAAAATCTTCTGCACAGCAAAGGAAAAATTAAGAGCGCAAAGAGACAGCCTACAGAATGGAAGAAAATCTTTGCCAGCTACTCCCCAGAAAGTGGATTAATATTCAGAATATGTAAAGAACTCAAAAAGCTTAGCAACAAAAAAAAAAACCCAATTATTATGGTTTAGATATGAGGTGTCTCCCAAAAGTCTATGTTTGATAAAAGACAAGAAAGTTTAGAAGTGAAATGAAGGTTATGAGAGTTTTAACTCAATCAGTGCATTAAATCTCTTGAATGGATTCACTGAGTGGTAACTGTAGGCAGGTAGGGGTGTGACTGGAGGAGGAAAGGTCACTGGGAGTATGACTTTGGGGTTTAGACTTTTTCCTTGGTGACTGGGAAGCGCTCTCCATCTCTGTCTCTCCCTCCTTTCTCCCCCTCTCTCCTTACTCATTGTCATGTCCTAATCTATTTTCCTCCTGCACACCTTCCATCATGATGTTCTGTCTCACCTTGAGTCCAAAGCAATGGAGTCAGCTGGCTATGGACTGAGACCTCTGAAATCATGCGCCTCAAATAAACTTTTTTTTTCTTCTAATTGGTTTTGTCAGTTGTTTTGGTCAATGACAAAAAAACTGACTAAAACAGAAGTTAGTACCAAGAGTAGGTAGGATCATTGCTGTGACTAACCCAACCATGTGGTTTAGAAGCCATTGGAGCAGCTTTGTGGGGGAGGAATTTTGAAAAGCTCAAATATGCAAGCTACAAGTGGAACTTAATGGGTGATTCTGGTGGGAATTTAGAAGACATACAGACAGGACTCAGGACAGTGAAGGACTGCTCATGAGGAGGAACACTCTACTGGAAATTGTTCTAGAGGCGATTTGTGTAACATTCTGGCAAAAAAGTTGACTACATTTTGCCCATGTCCTGAGACTTTCGGTGAGGCTGAATTTAAAGATAAACCAATTATCTGGCAGAGGAAATTTCAGGGTAGCACATCATCCACAAGTTGGCATGGATATTGCTAGTGGCTTTGCCAAGTTTACTGTGTTAATCAGGAACTAAAGCACAACAGAAAGATTTGAAACACTTTCATTTTGGTCAGAAAAATGTGAGTAAAGCTGAGGCTAAGGAAGCTGTATTTTAAAGACATTATAGACACTAAAGAAATTTAAATACTTCTCTTAGAAACAACAGGGAAAGGTGGCTTGAGGGCATCTCAGGAATTGGGATGACCAAACCCATTTTAGGCTCAAGTTTGTAAAAATAAAAAATTTCTCTAGAGATGAGAACATGGGGGCACCCTGCTTGCCCAGGGGAGCCTAGGAAGTTTTTTCACCATACTCAGTCACCCAGGCACTCAAAGGCTGCTGCAGTCATGGTCCCAGGAGGCTTGGCCACTGCCCAGGATGGTGACAGACCTTGGTGTCAACTATGTGGTGCCAGTTTTGCAGAATTGCTAAATGCTGCAGTTAGGTGGTCATGGGGGCTTTTACTGAGATTTCAAAGGAAGGCCTGGGAGGCCAGGCAAAGGGTAGGAGGGTTGGAGTCGCTGCAGGTTGCCCCTGAGAGAGTACTTACTGTAGGAAGATGTGAGAAGGAAACTGAAGCTGCTGTGCAGAGCACCGAGATTAATAGATACCAGTACCATGGGGTCTCTACTGAGGAAAGCTGCAGGAATTGAGCATTAACAAGCCAAGAGAGACCACAGGACCTACAATCAGTAAGGCCAAAGGGGTAAAGCTTTACAAGCCCTCTGGGTAGAACATCAAGATATCAGGTGCCTCAGAGGCTAGATGTGGAACTACAGGATTTATTTGCCCAGTTGATTTTCAGTCTTGCTTTGCTCACATCCCTACTTCCTATGTCCCTATTCCTCTTTTTGTGGAATAGAATTGTTTGCTCTGTGCCATTACATATTGAATGTAACTTGCTTTTGATTTTTATAGGAGCTTTATTAAGAGCTTGTCTTCAGTCTCAGAGGAGACATTGGACTTGAACTTTTGGGTAATTTTAGAACTGTTAAGAACTCAAAAAGTTAAACAACAAGACTATGGAAACTCTTGAAAATGAAACAAATGTATTTTGCACTGTGAGATGGTCATGAGATTTGGGGGACCAGGGATTTAGATATAAGGTACCCCAAAAGTTTATTTGTAGATAATGCAAGAAAGTTTAGTGGTAAATGATTGGGTTTTGAAAGCTTTAAATTAATCAGTATATTAATCTGCTTGAATGGATTCACTGGGTAGTTATTGTTCTGCAAGGGTATGGTTAGAGGTCTGTGTATTTTGTCCCTGGTGAGCAGAGAGCTCTCTCTCTCTCTCTCTCTCTCTCTCTCTCTCTCTCTCTCTCTCTCTCTCTCTTTCTCTCTCTCCTTCCTAATTATCATCTTGTTTGGCCTCACTTCATGTCCATCTGTGGACTGAGACCTCTGAAACCATGAGTGTCAAATAAATTTTTCTTCTCTAATTGTTGTTGTCTGGTCTTTTGGTCACAGTGACAAAAAAAGCTAACTAAAACACCAATCAATAAATGGGCAAAAAAACTAAACAGACATTTCTCAAAAGATGAAACACAAGTGGCCAACAATTATATGGAAAAATGTTCAACATCTCTAGCAATTAGAGAAATGCAATAAAACACTATGGTAAGATTTCATCCCATTCCAGTCAGAATGGCAATTACCAAGAATACAAACAATAATAAATGCTGGCAAGAATGTGGGGAAAGAGGTAAACTCAAACATTGTTGGTGGACTGCAAATAAGTACAACTACTCTAGAAAACAGTATGGAGATTTCTCAAAACTTTAGGAATGAAACCACTATATGACCCAGCTATCCCACTCCTTGGCATTTATCCCAATGAAATAAAATTAGGGTAGTATATTAAAGTAGCTACATCAACATTTACAGCAACACAATTCACAATAGGCAAATTATAGAACCTGCCCAGTTGAAAGGATAAAGAAAATGTGGCATATATACACAAGAGTGAAATTATTGCATTTGCTGATAAATAGATGACATTCAAGAATATTATGCTAAGTGAAATAAGTCAGACTTAGAAACTCAAGAGTAAACATTTTCTCTCATATGCAGAAATTCAAGCAAAATAAGGAGAAAAAGGGATTATCATGAATATATAGGGAAGATCAGTCTCATAGAAGAGAGGGACTGCAAAGGGGAGGAAATGCAGAATTAATTTAAGAAAATCATGATATGTGCATATGCAAATGTATCACAGGGAATTCCACTTTTATGTATACATGAAGCGCCACTAAAAATTAAATGAGTAAAAGGAAAATCACTAGAGTAAAGGAAGGAGAAGAGAGGAAGGGAGGAAAGTAGGAAAACAGGGGACACCAGGGACTAAAATAGGGTCATCAAATTCTATGCATGTATGATTTTGTCAAAATGATCCCAACTATTAGGTATAATCATATGCTCTAATAAAATGTTACTTGCAAAAGTTGCTGGACAAAAAACTAAATCATGAATGGGTATGACTGAATAAAACTAAATGACAAAACAATAGATTACAATGAAATGCAAATTATGTAAAATTTGAAGTTATACATAAATTATATAAAATTTTAAAACACATAAAATTTTAGGATAGTCTGGGTGACATTAATGTTCTTTGTGCATCTTTTGTGTCTTCAATTTCCTATAACTATTTTTATCTTAAAAATAATATCTACTTCTTTATGGAAAAATAAGAAATCATCCAGTCATATTCTCTGGAGTTCAATAAAATGTTGTTGCTTCACATATTCGATATATTCTAAGAGGATAATAAATTGAGTTTTTAGGTCATTAATGAAACATATAGATTATTATTCTACATAGGCCTTCAGAACAACAGGGAGTTGAATATTTTTCAGATCAATTTTTAGCACTGAATCCCCATTTCAAGGGCATAGCAAAAACTAGTGTGTATTGAGCACTTATTACTGGGCACCAAGAAATTCTATTTCCACATTAAATGTAGGATTTCATTTACTCCTCACAGCAATCTAATATTTCACAGGAGAAAACTGAGGCATAGACTTGACATGACAACTGTTCAATGTTGCCAGCTGGTAAGCAGTGAAGACAGATTTCGTATTCATCACAACTGACTAAAGCCACCCCACTGTGCAATAGCACGTTAGAACTTCTTACTCCTAACCAACTTATATATTATATCCTTGATCAACCTCTCCCTATTCCTGCCTTGCTCCTGCTCCCCCCAGCCTCTTCTCCCAGCTTCCCTGACACTAACTTTTTATATTACACAAAAATGAGATCAGGTGGTATTTGTCTTTCTCACCATATTTCTTGATTTTATAACACGCACAGGCATATTATCTATCAGACTTGAAAAGCTCTGATTTAAAGCATAAAGGGGCTTTAATCAGGTCCTTTCCCTTCACCTCAAGTTTTAACCAAGTTGTGTTTATAACATACATACCTGAAAAATCACCCTAAGAAGACCAACAGGAGGTTTATTACTTCAGAGCCTTCCTGGGAGGACTCCAGAACAAAATAAGAAATCAAAACCAAAGTGGAACAAAAGATATGGTTTTCTGGGCTCTTTGTCAGGAGAAATTTCTGGAAAGTGGTGCCCTTGCCAACTGACATCTCTTTCCTAGTTTTCCTTTGTTGCCAAAATATTTTTACTGGCTGGGTATCAGAAATCTCAAAACAGACATAGTTTTCACCAAAGTATTACAAAAATAGTCATAGCTATTTTTAATCTCTGTCTGCATCTGCATAGACACATGCATTGCTGGGCCTGTGATTGCTTTGATTTATTGAGAAGATAACCAAATTTTCAAGTTTCACAATTAGAGGTCAAATCGTTTAGATACTGTTCATTTTTTCATAATTTTGTGTTCTTTAATATTCACAAGGGACAGCAAGGCAGCAATTAGTATCCAAGACTATGGCATTTAAATATTTCAATTTCCTGTTTAAATTGAGTTTTTCTAAACTAATTTTAAAAATAACTTTCAAGTTGTTATTTCTCGAAACTTTTCCCCCCAAAGACCACTAATAAGGGAAATAAATGTAACTGAGGTTTCATCACTTCGTTTAAATCTCTTCCCCCTTATTTTTCCCAAATGGGACATGTCTCAATAATTAGTAAGAGGAAAATAATAGAGGGAAGATAAAAATTTAAATATGTATTTTTCACATAAATGACCATATACTATTATATTAACATATTATAACAGTAGTTCACCTTTTGAATATAGCCCTCTTGCTTTGAGATTTATTTATTTTTTTATTTTATTTTTTTTTAATTTTTTATTGTTGGTTGTTCAAAACATTACATAGTTCTTGATATATCATATTTCACACTGTGATTCAAGTGGGTTATGAACTCCCATTTTTACCCCATATACAGATTGCAGAATCACATCAGTTACACATCCATTGATTTACATATTGCCATACTAGTGTCTGTTGTATTCTGCTGCCTTTCCTATCCTCTACTATCCCCCCTCCCCTCCCCTCCCCTCTTCTCTCTCTACCCCCTCTACTGTCATTCATTTCTCCCCCTTGTATTATTTTTCCCTTTCCCCTCACTTCCTCTTGTATGTACTTTTGTATAACCCTGAGGGTCTCCTTCCATTTCCATGCAATTTCCCTTCTCTCTCCCTTTCCCTCCCACCTCTCATCCCTGTTTAATGTTTTTTTTTTTTTTAATTTTTTATTGTTGGCTGTTCAAAACATTACATAGTTCTTGATATATCATATTTCACAATTTGATTCAAGTGGGTTATGAGCTCCCATTTTTACCCCATATACAGATTGCAGAATCACATCAGTTACACATCCATTGATTTACATATTGCCATACTAGTGTCTGTTGTATTCTGCTGTCTTTCCTATCCTCTACTATCCCCCCTCCCCTCCCCTCCCCTCCCCTCCCCTCTTCTCTCTCTGCCCCCTTTACTGACATTCGTTTGTCCCCCTTGTATTATTTTTCCCCTTCCCCTCACTTCCTCTTGTATGTACTTTTGTATACCTCTGAGGGTCTCCTTCCATTTCCATGCATTTTCCCTTCTCTCTCCCTTTCCCTCCCACCTCTCATCCCTGTTTAATGTTAATCTTCTTCTCATGCTCTTCGACCCTACTCTGTTCTTAGCTACTCTCCTTATATCAAAGAAGACATTTGACATTTGTTTTTTAGGGATTGGCTAGCTTCACTTAGCATAATCTGCTCTAATGCCATCCATTTCCCTGTAAATTCTATGATTTTGTCATTTTTTAATGCAGAGTAATACTCCATTGTGTATAAATGCCACATTTTTTTTATCCATTCATCCATTGAAGGGCATCTAGGTTGGTTCCACAGTCTAGCTATTGTGAATTGTGCTGCTATGAACATCGATGTAGCAGTGTCCCTGTAGCATGCTCTTTTTAGGTCTTTAGGGAATAGACCGAGAAGGGGAATAGCTGGGTCAAATGGTGGCTCCATTCCCAGCTTTCCAAGAAATCTCCATACTGCTTTCCAAATTGGCTGCACCAATTTGCAGTCCCACCAGCAATGTACAAGTGTACCCTTTTCCCCACATCCTCGCCAGCACTTGTTGTTGTTTGACTTCATAATGGCTGCCAATCTAACTGGAGTGAGATGGTATCTTAGGGTGGTTTTGATTTGCATTTCTCTGACTGCTAGAGATGGTGAGCATTTTTTCATGTACTTGTTGATTGACTGTATGTCCTCCTCTGAGAAGTGTCTGTTCAGGTCCTTGGCCCATTTGTTGATTGGGTTGTTTGTTCTCTTATTGTCTAATTTTTTGAGCTCTTTGTATACTCTGGATATTAGGGCTCTATCTGAGGTGTGAGGAGTAAAGATTTGTTCCCAGGATGTAGGCTCTCTATTTACCTCTCTTATTGTATCTTTTGCTGAGAAAAAACTTTTTAGTTTGAGTAAGTCCCATTTGTTGATTCTAGTTATTAACTTTTGTGCTATGGGTGTCCTATTGAGGAATTTGGAGCCCGACCCCACAGTATGTAGATCATAGCCAACTTTTTCTTCTATCAGACGGCGCGTCTCTGATTTGATATCAAGCTCCTTGATCCATTTTGAATTAACTTTTGTGCATGGCGAGAGAAAGGGATTCAGTTTCATTTTGTTGCATATGGATTTCCAGTTTTCCCAGCACCATTTGTTGAAGATGCTATCCTTCCTCCATTGCATGCTTTTAGACCCTTTATCAAATATAAGATAGTTGTAGTTTTGTGGATTGGTTTCTGTGTCCTCTATTCTGTACCATTGGTCCACCCGCCTGTTTTGGTACCAGTACCATGCTGTTTTTGTTACTATTGCTCTGTAATATAGTTTGAAGTCTGGTATCGCTATACCGCCTGATTCACACTTCCTGCTTAGCATTGTTTTTGCTATTCTGGGTCTTTTATTTTTCCATATGAATTTCATGATTGCTTTCTCTATTTCTACAAGAAATGCCGTTGGGATTTTGATTGGCATTGCATTAAACCTATAGAGAACTTTTGGTAATATCGCCATTTTGATGATGTTAGTTCTGCCTATCCATGAACAGGGTATATTTTTCCATCTTCTAAGATCTTCTTCTATTTCTCTCTTTAGGGTTCTGTAGTTTTCATTGTATAAGTCTTTCACCTCTTTTGTTAGGTTGATTCCCAAGTATTTTATTTTTTTTGAAGATATTGTGAATGCAGTGGTTGTCCTCATTTCCATTTCAGAGGATTTGTCGCTGATATACAGGAATGCCTTTGATTTATGCGTGTTGATTTTATATCCTGCCACTTTGCTGAATTCATTTATTAGCTCTAATAGTTTCTTTGTAGACCCTTTTGGGTCTGCTAGGTATAGAATCATGTCATCTGCAAATAGTGATAATTTAAGTTCTTCTTTTCCTATTTTGATGCCTTTAATTTCTTTCGTCTGTCTAATTGCTCTGGCCAGTATTTCGAGAACTATGTTGAACAGAAGTGGTGAGAGAGGGCATCCCTGTCTTGTTCCAGATTTTAGAGGGAATGCCTTCAATTTTTCTCCATTCAGAATGATGCTAGCCTGAGGCTTAGCATAGATTGCTTTTACAATATTGAGGTATGTTCCTGTTATCCCTAGTTTTTCTAGAGTTTTGAACATAAAGGGATGCTGTACTTTGTCGAATGCTTTTTCCGCATCTATCGAGATGATCATATGGTTCTTATTTTTAAGTCTATTGATGTGGTGAATAACATTTATTGATTTCCTTATATTGAACCAGCCTTGCATCCCAGGGATGAATCCTACTTGATCATGGTGTACAATTTTTTTGATGTGCCTTTGTATCCGAGTGGCCAGAATTTTATTGAGGATTTTTGCATCTAGGTTCATTAGAGATATTGGTCTGTAGTTTTCTTTCTTTGAAGTGTCTTTGTCTGGTTTAGGTATCAGGGTGATGTTGGCCTCGTAGAATGAATTTGGAAGTTCTCCCTCTTTTTCTATTTCCCGAAGTAGCTTGAAAAGTATTGGTATTAGTTCCTCTTTAAAGGTTTTGTAAAACTCTGCTGTATACCCATCCGGTCCTGGGCTTTTCTTAGTTGGTAGTCTTTTGATGGTTTCTTCTATTTCCTCAATTGATATTGGTCTGTTTAGGTTGTCTATATCCTCCTGACTCAATCTGGGCAGATCATATGACTTAAGAAATTTATCTATGCCTTCACTATCTTCTAATTTATTGGAGTATAAGGATTCAAAATAATTTTTGATTATCTTCTGTATTTCTGAAGTGTCTGTTGTGATATTGCCTCTTTCATCCCGTATGTTAGTGATTTGAGTTCTCTCTCTTCTTCTCTTCGCTAGCATGGCTAAGGGTCTGTCGATTTTGTTTATTTTTTCAAAGAACCAACTTTTAGTTTTGTCAATTTTTTCAATTGTTTCTTTTGTTTCGATTTCATTGATTTCAGCTCTGATTTTCATTATTTCTTGCCTTCTACTTCTTTTGCTGTTGTTTTGCTCTTCTTTTTCTAGGATTTTGAGATGAAGTATGAGATCATTTATTTGTTGGTTTTTTCTTTTTTTAAGGAATGAACTCCAAGCAATGAATTTTCCTCTTAGAACTGCTTTCAATGTGTCCCATAGATTCCGATATGTTGTGTCTGTGTTTTCATTAATCTCTAAGAATTTTTTAATTTCCTCCTTGATGTCTTCTATAACCCATTGATCATTCAGTAACCTATTGTTCATTCTCCAAGTGATATATTCTTTTTCCTTCCTTCTTTTATCGTTGATTTTCAGTTCCATTCCATTATGATCAGATAGGATGCATGGTATTATCTCTACTCCTTTGTATTGTCTAAGAGTTTCCCTGTGACATAATATATGATCTATTTTTGAGAAGGATCCATGTGCTGCTGAGAAAAAAGTGTAACTGTTTGATGTTGGGTGGTATATTCTATATATGTCAATTAAATCTAGGTTATTAATTGTGTTATTGAGTTCTATAGTTTCCTTATTCAACTTTTGTTTGGAAGATCTGTCCAGTGGTGAGAGAGGTGTGTTGAAGTCTCCCATGATTATTGTATGGTGGTCTATTAGACTCTTGAACTTGAGAAGAGTTTGTTTGATGAACATAGCTGCACCATTGTTTGGGGCATATATATTTATGATTGTTATGTCTTGTTGGTGTATGGTTCCCTTGAGCAGTATGTAGTGTCCCTCTTTATCCCTTTTGATTAACTTTGGCTTAAAATCTATTTTATTTGATATGAGTATGGATACTCCTGCTTGTTTCCGAAGTCCATATGAGTGATATGATTTTTCCCAACCTTTCACCTTCAGCCTATGTATGTCTTTTCCTATCAAATGCGTCTCCTGTAGGCAGCATATTGTTGGGTCTTGTTTTGTGATCCATTCTACTAGCCTGTGTCTCTTGATTGGTGAGTTTAAGCCATTAACATTTAGGGTTATTATTGAGATATGGGTTGTTCTTCCAGCCATATTTGTTTATTTATGTTACTAAACATGGTTTGTTTTCCACTTTGATTATTTTCCCCCCTTTAGTGTCCTACCTCCCACTGTTGGTTTTCATTGTTATTTTCCATTTCCTCTTCCTGTAATGTTTTGCCAAGGATGTTTTGAAGAGATGGTTTTCTAGCTGCAAATTCTTTTAACTTTTGTTTATCGTGGAAGGTTTTAATTTCATCTTCCATCCTGAAGCTTAATTTCGCTGGAAACACAATTCTTGGTTGGAACCCATTTTCTTTCAGTGTTTGAAATATGTTATTCCAGGATCTTCTAGCTTTCAGAGTCTGTGTTGAAAGATCAGCTGTTATCCTGATTGGCTTACCCCTAAATGTGATCTGCTTCCTTTCTCTTGTAGCTTTTAAAATTCTATCCTTGTTCTGTATGTTGGGCATCTTCATTATAATGTGTCTAGGTGTGGGTCTCTTATGATTTTGCACATTCGGCGTCCTGTAGGCTTCTAGGATTTGGGGTTCTGTCTCATTCTTCAAATCTGGGAAGTTTTCTCGAATTATTTCATTGAATAGATTGCTCATTCCTTTGGTTTGAAACTCTGTTCCTTCCTGTATCCCAATGACCCTTAAATTTGGTCTCTTGATGTTATCCCATATTTCTTGGATGTTCTGCTCATGGTTTCTTAACAGTCTTGCTGAGCTGTCTATGTTCTTTTCAAGTTGATATACTTTATCTTCATTGTCTGATGTTCTGTCTTCTAAGTGTTCTACTCTGCTGGTAGTATTCTCAATTGAGTTTTTAAGTTGGCTTATTGCTTCCTGCATTTCTAGGATTTCTGTTTGTTTGTTTTTTATAACCTCTATTTCCCTGTATAGTTGATCTTTTGCTTCTTGGATTTGTTTATGTAATTCATTGTTGAAGTGATCTTTCATTGTCTGATTTTGCTGTCTGATGTCTTCCTTGAGACTCCAGATCATCTGAAGCATGTATATCCTGAATTCTTTATCTGACATTCCATCAGCTGCAGCTATTACCTCTTCTAAAGTTGAGTTGACCTGCAATGCTTGTGGTCCTTTCTTTCCTTGTCTCTTCATACTGTTCGCGTTCCTTTCTTCTTGGTGAAACTGTTGTGCTATTGAATTTTCCCCCTATATATTTATATTGGTCTTGTATAGTTGCAAAGTCTCCCTCGCAGGCACGGGCGGCGGCTCTGCCCCTCCGCCAATTGGGGCAATGTGCCTACCACGCCGGCAGGCCGCTGGGCCTGCTCTGCCAGTCGGTAGCAGGTCCGCCGTCCTTGCAGGCGCGGGCGGCGGCTCTGTCCCTCTGCGGGCCGCTAGGCTTGTTCTGTCGGTGGTCGCAGTTCTGCCTACTTTGCAGGCGCAGGCAGCGGCACTGCCCCTCTGCAGGCCTCTGGGGCTGTACTGCCAGTGGGTCGCAGGTCCGCCTACTTTGCAGGCGTGGGGGGGGGGGCGGCTCTACCCTTCCTCAGGCCACTGGGCCTGTTCTGTCTCTCGGTTGCAGGTCTGACCTGTTCTGATGGTGGTCTCAGTTCCGACTACCTTGCAGGCGCGGGGGGGAGGGGGCGGCTCTGCCTCCCAGCAGGCCGCTGCTCCTCTTCTGCCGGTGGGTCGCAGGCCCGCCTACCTTGCAGGAGTGATTGGAAGCTCTGTCCCGCCGCGGGCCACTGGGCCTTTTCTGTCGGTGGTCACCCTTCCCCTACCTGGCAGGCGAGGGGGGTGGGGGGCGGCTCTGCCCCTCAGCAGGCCGCTGGGCCTGCTCTGTGTTTGGTCCCAGTTCCCTCTACTATGCCGGCGCAGGGGGAGGGGGCGGCTCAGCCTCTCAGCAGGCGGCTGCTCCTCTTCTGCCAGTGGGTCGCAGGCCCGCCTACCTTGCAGGAGTGATTGGAAGCTCTGTCCCGCCCTGGGCCACTGGGCCTTTTCTGTCGGTGGTCACCCTTCCCCTACCTGGCAGGCGAGGGGGGTGGGGGGCGGCTCTGCCCCTCAGCAGGCCGCTGGGCCTGCTCTGTCTTTGGTCCCAGTTCCCTCTACTATCCCTGTTTAATGTTAATCTTCTTCTCCTGCTCTTCGTCCCTACTCTGTTCTTAGTTACTCTCCTTATATCAAAGAAGACATTTGGCATTTGTTTTTTAGGGATTGGCTAGCTTCACTTAGCATAATCTGCTCTAATGCCATCCATTTCCCTGCAAATTCTATGATTTTGTCATTTTTTAATGCAGAGTAATACTCCATTGTGTATAAATGCCACATTTTTTTTTATCCATTCGGCTTTGAGGTTTATTTATTTTTTAATATTTATTTTTTAGTTGTGGTTGGACACAATACCTTTATTTATTTTTATATGGTGCTGAGGATCAAACCCAGGGTGCGCACATGCTAGACTAGTGCTCTACCGCTGAGCCACAACCCCAGCCTGAGATTTATTTTAAAAGGATAATTTTTTCTCTCTTCTCCTTTCTCCCCCTCCCTAACAGGATAAGGGAGACAGTGTTATCCTTGAAGACACCCACCACAGTAAGGGACATTTATCAGAGGATCTAAGAAGTAAATATCTAACACACCATCAAGGTGCCCTGGGACCCGCTACCAGAGCACACCTGGAAAGCAACCTTTGAAGATCTTCTTTAAAAGCTTTCTTTTCTCTGATGGCAGAACCACAGCCTCTGGAATTGGAACCCCTGTGTTTTTTCTCCCTTCCTAGTAAAGCAATAAACCTTCTTTTTCCTTTTTCTCAAAACCATGTCCTCATTATTAAATTGCATGAACTGGCATTGAGGACAAGGACCAAGCTTTTGGTAAGGATATGAAAACTGTGGTTACTTCTAGTGTCTTTCTTACAGCCAGTGCCAACTTTATTTTCTTGATTATACTCTTATTACATTTTCCTTTTGGAAATTATGACCTATTACAGATTTTCATATTTAAATGTTCCCTTCAAATACCTTGTCTAAGGGATAATTATCCAGGAATATCTTAATTAGTCTTAAGAAAAAATTATTTTTAAATATAAATTTTCATTTTATATATATATTTTTTCAAAGATGCAAATACACAAAGAGTCCCTAAATTGTATCAATTTATCAAATATTATTGAGAAAATTATATATATGGTCTATAATTTTTGCAAATTTAGAGTATGGAACTATGTATTATTATATATTTTGTTGGAGTTAAGATTGTACTACATAGTATATTTTTGAATTATTCAGTAATTATTTTCTTAATAGGAGTAAGTACTCAACTGCAATGGGATTGAAAGGGTTCTGATTTCATGAAGCTTATTATTTTAAAAGCAATGCTTTTAAAATTATGGCTTTGACCCATCAGTGGGTCATGACATCAATTTAGAGCATTATGACTATAATTTAAATGTATTCCTATAATTTGTATATATTTAGCAACATATGCACATGCATGCCCCCTCCCAACACACACAAAAAGCAATAAATCTTCAGAATTTATCACCCCATCCTGGTTAAGATGTTTCTTCATCCATATTTCATAAAATTTTTGCTTTGATTTAATTTGTATCTCTGTGTATGTACTGAATGACTATAAAAACATACTTTTCATTTTGCCTTGTACTCAAAACATTTATAGTATTCTGGGAAAAAAAAGAATTAGCAAATAATCGAACAAATCACTAGGCTAAATAATATGATTCAGATATAGTAAGAGTGGGGGGAAAGGGGTGGAGATGCATGAAAATATGAGGAGTAGGATGGTCAGGGTAGGGTCATTATAGAACATGATGTGAACTAAGTCCTGAAGGATTCTGAAGGAGCTTGCTACACAGAGGCAGGAAAGAGTTTCATAGGTGGAAGAAAGATCAAACATGAATGCTCCGGTGTTTAAAAACAGTTGGAGTACTGGAGGAACATGCTGAGGGCAGTATGACTAGACAATGAGTGAGAGAGCAATTAGTGAGATGAAGTTCTAGGAATGGGTGAGGCCCAGATGTAATGTAAACCGTGTTCAAGAAAAAAAAAAATCTGATTTTAAAAGAGGAAGCCCTTGGAAGCTTTTATCTTGTAGACAGCATCTTGATGTCATTCTACATACTATGAGTTATTGATGTATAGCAGAGCAAGAGCAGAAGTGTGCAAACTACTTAGTGGGCTATTAGAGATATCAAAGTGAAGTGGGTATGTAGCCAGAGACAGTAAAGATGGAGAGAAAGATAAGAGTCAGACACATTTTAAAGGTAGAATAGTTATAATTTATGGATTTTTACATGTTGTGTGTTTGCAGATGGGTGTAGAATAAGATAAATAAATGAATCAAAAATAATTTCTGACACTACACAAATGGCAGCATATTTTTCTGCAACTGGAAAATCCAGGAAAGGAATAAGATTTGGGTGGGAGGTTTTAATTATAGAGGTGTATTTTTAACATGTAAGTTTGAGATGTCTAAGACAACTTTCATTCATATCCTGATTAAATTTTATAATTATGCATTTAACTGTATAATTATTTGCTTATTATAAAGTAAAAAGGGCCTCAAGGCAGGGTCATGCTTATTTTGTTAGTTTTGTATGTTCCTCTGAGACTTGCTTTCATGATGCCTGATACAGAACAGGTAATACAGGTGTTTGTATTAATGAGAAGTTGAACAAATAGCTGCAATTGATTATCTTTTAATGATAATTTTTATGAAAGAAATCAAGTTTTAGCACAAGAGCATTTCTACTTGCATAACTGTGAGCTGAAAACAATGAGATGTCTGCAAAGCACCATGAAGCTAGGCTCATTCACCAGTTAAGTCACTTGCTTTTACACAGAAGCCTCCCAAAACAGTTATTTTCATTAGCTTTCTTGTTGCTGTGACCAAAATACCCAACAATAACAACTTATGGGAGAAAAAGTTTATCTGAGGCTCATAGTTTCAGAGTCTCTATCCACAGATGGCTAAAGGAGGCTGACTCCATTGTCCTGGGCCCAAGGTGGGCAGCACATCATGGGGGAAGAGCCTAGCAGAGGAAAGCTATTCCAATTTATGGTGGGATCAGAAAGCAGAGAGAGAAAGAGAGAGAGGAAGAGGCCATAGGGAAGATGGACTCTTCTAGGGCACAAAGCCAGTGACCCATCTCTTCCAGTTGTGCCCGGCCTGACCACAGTCACCACTCAGTCATTCAAATGAGGTTTGACTGATTAGGTTATAGCTCTCACAATTCAATCATTTCACTTTTGAACATTCCTGCATTAATAAGTGAGCTTTGGGTGACACCCCATATCCAAACATTAAGAATTGTTTATCAAAGTCAAGTGCATATTAGATTCACTTTGAAGTTTTGTTAAAAGAGATCGCTGGACCTCACTTTCAGAGTTTCAGATTTAGTAAGTGTGAGATGGGATCTGAGAATTTGCATTTCTACCAGCTTCCCAGGTAACTCTGACCCTGCTGGTTCTGAGGGAATGATACTGTTTTAGCAAGCAAAGGTTCTGACACTGAGGTTCATGGATCCTTGGAAGAATCTACAAATGGGCTTCAGGGCATTTGTGTATACAATTTCTTGAGAGGATGTATACAACATTTTTATGTATTGTCTATGTTCATTTTTCTTGGTAATACAGCCTGCATATTTAAAAAATTAATTAACAGAGTAGTAGTACTCAATCATAGAATATATTAAAACTACCTGGAATCTTGGGCTTCTATTCAATTGCTATCTGGCATTGGCAGAATAACCTTTCTGTGCCTTAATTTCCTCATCTATAAGCAAAAGGAAAATGATATCTACTTCATAGTTTTGTTATAAGGTTTAAATGGGTTAATACTTGTAAATCACTAAGAACAGTGCCTAGCAAGTGCTAACTAAGCGGTTTCTAAATGAGCTTTAAACTCTGGGAGCATTTTTAAAAAGCCTGGGTTCTATCTCTGGTGATTCTAACATACAGCCAGAATTGGGAACCACTGTTTTGAAATGAAGAGAACCTGAGAGATGAATGAATGCCTTTCCGGAGATGGGAGCTAATTTCCTTGGTGAACCATCCTTCCCTTCCCAGAGGAGTGTAGCTAGAATAACTAGAGAGGCTAACAAGAGCCTTAGCATCCTGGAAGAGAATTTATCTTTGTAAAATTTCAACTTGGTTCATGGCCACGTCCTTTTCTTGAGGTAATGGAAGGGACCAAGAGGAAGAAACAGAAGGAAGAAAATTGGTTTTACAATGTTGTTATTTTTGTTTAAAATCAGCATTAAAAACAAAAACTTGTTCTAATATAAGCTTATGCTAATATTATAAAGAAATGACCAGAGGGGCAAGTAGCAGTACTTGTGCTAACCAGACTGCACAATGACACCAGTGAGTGACCTTTGGCTCTTGGAACTTGTGTCCTTGTTTATTCCCTCCCACACTCAAGAGTGGAATATATAACCAACAAAGTATTGCAGCAGTGGTGGAAAGTGGCTTCCCAGGCTAGGCCGCTAAAGACATGCCCTTTCTCTTGTATTGCTCACTAGCTGCCTTGCCTTGGGGATAGTCACACTTCTCCTTTGTGGAGAGGTCTATACTGAGAACAACTGAGATCTCTCACAGACAGCCCACAACTTCTTGACAACTAAATATAAGAGACCGCAAAACATCCCATCCTATAGAAATGATGCAGATAATACATATTGATCTATATTGTAAGCCACCATATTTTGGGGTTATTAGTTACATCAGGGTAGACAACTGATATAAAATCCCTGATGTGTATGCTTTTTCAGATATCTGACTTAACAGTTTTCTATTGTTTCAGTGCTATTACAGGTGATCTGTTCATTTTATTCTTTCCTGGCTCTTTAAGCCCACCTAAGATGATTAGGTACTAAAACGACTGTTCAGTAAGGTTGGCTTGCTGTACAAGGGACAGAGGACCAATCTCCTGCCTTGTTGTCTCCTGGGGCCTCACATGTGAAAGGAAGAAAAGGTAGTGACTCTTCAGTAGCACCCAGCTCAACAGTCAGAGGCCAGCTGTGCTCCTGATGGCATGGAATCTGAACTGAGTTAATAAGGGATTTAAATTATAATACCATCTCAAATGGAAAACTACAAGAAGTTCAGTGTTTCTTAGCACACTGGTGAGCAGGTTTGCATAACTAAACCCTTGAATTGTCAGTGTCCACTGTTTTTTATTTCAAAGCCAAATAAAAAAGCAGAATTGTATGAGATATAACTAGAATGTTCTAGTTATATCTATATATCTATATCTATCTATCTATCTATATATATATATATATATATATATATATATATATATATATAGCCTGAGTTCAGGCAGAGAGAAAATGTCCATCAAAACCTTTATTTACTATTTATATACTGACCCTGTAACAGTGAGAACTATCTGAGCAGGCAAAGCTGCATCTCCCAGTTCTGATAAAGGAGGTCACTGGGCTTCTGGAAACTCACTTCCATCTGCCTGAAATTCTGCTAAAGTTTACAATTGTGGAAAAACAGATTTAAAAAGCCTTTGAACTTAATTTCAGAACACACAAGGGGTGTGTTCAGCAAATGGATTTCCTTATACTGCTAGTGAGACCACATTCATAATCTGAGAAGTTAGCTTAGCCCTGTTTTTCACAGTTAATTATTTTTGGAGTTGGACTCAGAATAAGTGGGTTAATTATATACTTATTCTAATGTCTATCAAAGGAACACAGTATATTACTCAGGTAAAAATATTTTAATTATCCTACTGAAATAGATAATAAGGTGAATTGGTAAATGATTAAAGGTTAAGATGAATAATAGCATTGTCAACACTCCTGGATGTCTATTTTTCTTGCCTGCTATTTAGAAGACAAATATTTATATCAGCATGTTTCTAGATCAATTACATACAATGCTTACCATCTCTACCTACTCCCAGAATATAATACAAGTAGTTTCAGCTTAATTACCAGGTTGGGAGTGGAAGGGAGGTGGGACAAAAGAAATGGAACAGCCAGAGGAAGAGAGTGTGAAGAGGCTCAATGGCACCTAGGTTAGCTCGACTGAAGGAACACAGAGGCTTTTCTTTCAAATAAGGAGAAAAGGAGGCAAGAATCTCCTGAGTTTCTGAAAAACCGAGGGTAGTTCAATCTTAGTTTTATTTCGTTGTCTCTGACTTTTATTCCCACGTGGTCACTTCCAATGTACCAGGGCACATAGGATTTATTTGCACTTGCACCCTCCTAGTATTTTTTTTTTCTTTAATCTAGGTAAAGACTATATAGGTATTTATTGTACTATGCTTTCATCCTTTGAAAGAGATAACCAGGATGTCCCAAACACCACAGAGCATGCAATTGGCTGAAAAGCCCTGAGTGTACCAGGTGTTCAGGAGATGCACATGGGCAGTAGAGCAATTAGAGAATGAGAAAATAGAACAAAACAAACAAGTAACAAAACAAGCCAAGGAAAGTGGGGCTGAAATACATTTATCTAGCTTGGTTCTCAACATCCATTCTCACCAACCTCTATTTTTCTTGTTAAGTAACAGGGGATTTAATGGGATGTTTTTAGATTTTAGATGGGATAGGCTAACATTTATTTATTTATTTATTGGTATTGGGACTTGAACCCAGGGTGTTTAACAACTGAGCCACATTCCCAGTCCCTTTTATTTTTTATTTTGATACAAGGTCTCATTAAGAAGATTAGGGCCTTACTAAGTTGCTGAGGCTGGCCTTGAATTTGCAATTCTCCTGCCTCAGCCACCCCAGTTGCTGAGATGACAGTTGGTTTTTAGTAACCAGCTCACAAATCTGTTTGATGGTTAAAATTTGAGTCTATCTCACATGTGTGTTATATTTGCTAGTGTGTAATAGACTGTTATATATTACAAAGCCACTGCATAAGGAGTAAAGCTGTCTTCCACCCAATGGAAGGCATTCTGATGAGCTGAGTGAAGCTTTATTGTGATGTTGTCCAAATATCAATATGGACAATTAAAGTGAGTAGTAATGTACTTTGATCCAGAATGGACTGGAAAATATAGAAACTTACAATGATCAATCCTTGGCTCTGATCTGGAAGAAAATCATTCTTATATTATTTATCTATATATACAGTTTTAGTGCACTTTAGATTTTTAGTTAAATGTTATTTATCAAATACCTCCTACGCGCCAGGCTTGTGTTATGGAGCGAAACATAGTCTATGTGGTCCTGTCCCTCAAAGAACTCATAATCTCACATGATATAAAATGGCACTAGTAAGGCCAATCACTCTGCTTTAAAAAGCAATAAAACATCTTAACCTTCAAAACATGTATAGAGCATGCTGAAGTGTTAAGTATGAAAAAGAGTATTTAGTGCATAATTCTACACACATCTCCAGGCAACTCCATTCTTTAAAGATAAATAAAACATAATACTCAAGTTAATTATCTACTTTCTACAATATTTGGCTTATGCAGCAGTAGGGTATAGAATAAAAGCATTAAGTGTTTCAGAAATCATGGAGTTTTGTTCCACTCAAAATAATAAATAAAGACAAAGAAAGATGTAAACATCATAGGAAATTTATTTTCTTAGAATTTGACTCCAAGGCAAAACAATGAAAAATGACTTGACTCCAGTGCACTATTTAGATCTATCTTTCCTTTAATAGAAGATTAATCAAAAAAAGAAAGCTTTATATTCTTCAGTAACAGAGTCTGGTTTTCCTGTTACCAAGGACTCTGTGGGATTTCCATAACATAAGGGCCTTTGCCTTTGATCAAGTCAACATCTTTCTCTTCAGTTTTCTCTCAGTGGGTTTCAGGCTTATGAACTTCTCCTAGGCCATTCCCTTCCTCCTTTGATTTCCTTAAGAAGTGTTTTTCATTTCTTCTCTCTCTCTCTTTTTTAATTTACTTATAAATTATTCTAAAATTTGATTGTCATCTATCAATTTGCATCTTTAACTTGTCTCACTCCCATGATTTTCTTCCTTTCCAAGGTTGTTTAACATATTTATACCAGTTCTTCCATTTTAACACCAATTAATAGGAATACATTTCTTTTTTTCTCTTTTCATCTTTACTGAGGTATAAATAAGAGTTGTATATATTTAAGATATACAGTGCAATAGCATAATATACTTATAGAGTGTGAAATTATTACCACAATCAAGCTAATTAACACATAGCACTTCATGAAGTTAAAATTGCATTTGTCTGTAGGTATGTATGGTGGGGACTCTTAAGACCACTCTCTTATAAGATAAAATTTTTAGCGTGCAAATGATGCTCTTAAATATGGTCACCATGTTATACATTAGATGCACAGAACTTTTTCACCTCATATCTGAAAGATTATACTCTTTAACCAACATTTCGATATTTCTCCCAACCTCAGTACGTGGTAACTACCAATCTATCCTCTGTCTATATGAATGTAAGTTTTCTAGATTCCACATAAAAGTGAGATCATATAAATATTTTTCTTTTTGAGTGTTGTTTATTTTACATAGTATAATGTCTTTCAATTTTATCCACATTGCAAATGATAGATTCTTCTTCTTTTTGTGGTTAAATATTATTCCATTTGTATGTATGTATGTGTGTACACATTTTCTTATCCATTCATCTGTAGATGTACACTTTGGTTGTTTCTACATCTTGGTTTTTTCAAATAATGGTACAAAAATATGGCATCCAGGTATCTCTTTGAGATACTGATTCTATCTCCTCAAGATAAATACCCAGAAGTGGGCTTGCTGGGTCATATGATAATTCTACTTTCATTTTTTTTTACAAGGCCTGTGCAAATAGCACACAAGGGTTCTTTCTCTTCACCCCATCAAAGTTTACCTAATGTCTTTTTGATAATAGCTTTCCTAATGGGTGTTAGGTGATAACTTATTATGGTTTTGATTTGGATTGTCCTTATGATTAGTGATGCTGAGCACCTCTTTACATGCCCCAAAGGGGATGTGTATGCCTTCTTTAGAACAATCTCTGTTCAGGTACTTTGCCCTCTTTAAATCAGGGTATTATTGCCATTGAATTATATGAGTTTCCTATATATTTTGAATATTAACAACTTACTGTATTTGTAGTTTGAAAATATTTTCTCACATTCCATAGGCTGTAGTTTTATTTTGTTACTTGTTTTCTTTGCTGTGAAGAAAAATTTAAATTTCTTCTACCTGCTTATTATTGCTTTTCTTCCCTCTGCCTTTGAGGCCTAGGAGTCTTAGAGTTTCAGGCTTCATGTTTAAGTCTTTAATCCATTTTGAGCTAATTCTTTATGTGATGCAAGATAAGAGTCTAATTTATTCTTTTTCATGTTAATATCCAGTTTTCCCTACACCATTTGTTGAGGAAACTATCTTTTCCTCAATATATATATTCTTGGTGACCTTATCAGAGATTACCTGACCACATATGTGTTGATTTATTTCTGGGCTCTTTATTCTGTTCCATTGGTCTATGTGCCTTTTGAAAAATGTTAGTGCCACTTTTTTTTTATTGTTATAGTTTTGTAGATTTTGAAATCAGGATGTGTGGTGCCACCAGCTTTACTTATTTTTGCTCAACATTGCTGTGGCTCTTCAGGATCTTCTGTGGCTTCATATGAGTTTTAAGATTTTTTTTTCCTATTTTTGTGAAGCACACCATTGGACTTTTGGTGGGGATTACATTAATTCTATAAATGTAATAAAAATGATATTTTAAAATGGTTAAATATAAATATTTAGAATGAAAATTTTAAGAATGTTACTCTTCCAATCCATGAAAACAGGATATCTTCCCATTTAGTTGTGTCTTCTTACTTTCTTTCATGAGTGTCATACTTGTCAGTATATAGAAATAAGAAATATCAGATGTTACCAGAGAGGTAATATTAACTGCAGAAAGTAATAATTTTTTCTACCAAAAGATGAGGATCAAGATAAATTGGCAACCAGAGATTTGTGATGGTAGTCCTGAGGATCAGCATGTAAGCCAGAAAGATGTCACATATGAAATTACTAGTCTGCAGCAGACCAAGTATAAGGTTGACCAGAAAGATGTTAGGTCTGAGAATAAAAACAGTGAGGCTAGAGAAACTTTAGTGGCGACAGGGTAGTTCATTTTTTATAACTAAGGTACCCAGGAAGACCAGGAGAGACAGATCATGCCTTTAGGGGCCCATTATCTTTGTGGTGACATGGTCAAGAACAATATTCTTAAATTCAGTGGGTAATCTGGGACCTATATTTGAGTGAATGGCAATCAAAAGAGACCACAGTGATTTTAGAGAAGCCCCCCAACATACATGTGATGGAAGGGAAGGACTTCCATGAGGCATTGAGTACACAAACATTTGTAAGTCAAAAACAGACTGCACATGAAGCAGAGAATACAAAGTTCATGGCAACAGCTGTGCATGTTACAAGGGTGAGCTGCCAAAAACATTATAAAGAACCAGTCTGAGAATCATCACCATATGGTGAGGTCCAACAGGATACCTAAGCAACAGATGACAAAGATTAGTGATAAGAAGACAGAATTACCAGAATTTAGACATTACATCTAACTACAGTGTTGAAGCCTCGATGCCACTCAGCCCATGGTGACCATTACTTCAAGATTTGTTGGAAATGGAGAAAAGCTTTCCCCCTCAACTCCAAGTCTCTTCTGTCAGAAAATGCATTTTAATAATATTCCCGGGTGATTCTGAGCACAGTGAATTTTGAAGAGCATTGATCTGAGAGACTTTACTAATGCCAGGTGAAAGATGATTTTGTTTTACAAATTGCAACCAATTCAATTTCTAAGTTACCTAAGTAAAAGTCGTTTTTAACTAATTATTTTTCAGTGAGTTTTAATTGTTTTCTTTTACTTAAGGAGTCAGCTGAGAATTTGACAAGTATAATAGACACCCTTCCCTTGATGCAATTTCAGAATATGACCTGAAGTTCAGCCAAAAACCCATTTAAGAACCAGTGTTTTAAGGAATCTCAAGCACTCTTACAGAATCGTTCATTAGAAACCACCTACCACATGTTGGGATCTCTCAGGACTTTATAAAGACTTTGAAGAAATATACATATGTTAGACAAATAGTGTGCTATACAGGAAGTGCCCAACTTAAGAATCACCAAGCAACCAAGATGACAAATATAATGTTTGCAGGGCTCTGCAGTTATCAGTGAAACATTTTAGTCACTTACAAGCATCTAGACATTCTAACACTATTGTCAACTGTTTCCAAGTTCTTGTTTACAAAATTATAATCTTATTATCATAATGACTAGCATTTGTTGAATATTTATTATGTGCTAGAAAATTAACTCTCCCTAACCCTCATATCTGTCTTTTTTACAACTCCTTTATAAATTATGTATTTTTGTCCCTAGTTTGCAAATGCAAAAACAGGATTAGTAAGTTGATGATATTGTCCAAAATCATCACTAATAAGTAAATGAAAAGTAGTAGAGCGTGAAGTAAAATCTTGGTCTAAATAACTGTAAAACCCATGTTTTAGAAAATCTTTAGAAAGTCTGCATAACCAACTACATTTCAATATAAAATAAGACATTTTATAGGAAAATTTTCCTTCCTGTACTCTCTTTTCTAATGATGAGTAATTTTTTTTTCTATTACATAATTTATCATATTTTCATTCAAAAATTTAACTTCATAGTGATTATATCACTTATTGTTTATCTAATTATAAGGTGATTAAGGTCATGTATGAAAACAAAATAAGTTGGCTCATATAGGTTGAACAAAGTTGTGGGTAAAGACGTTTTGTATTTTAATTAAATTATTTCTTTTGTAGCAGCTGATGAGTTCATGAAGTAAAACAAAGAGCTACACCCAAAAGCTGCAAGCCCACGAATTCCAGCCAGCTCTGCTCTGTTGACCTGACTTCATCAGAGGTTGTTCACGAGTCAGGCTCAGATGCTTTAATCACAAGACAAATTATGTAGCCCAAATTATATAATCACAACACAGAGTCTTTCTAGGTCAGCAGCTTGAAGAACTGTTCTACAGTCAATTAATTTTACAGTGTTCTATAAGGCAAATTGGCAGAGTAAGAACAGTACTATCAATGCATTAAAAAAAAAAAAAAAAAAAAAACTTGCTAGAGGACTGTTTTTAAGTATATGCTTTCCACTTCCTGAGATACTGTTAGTTCTCATTTTTCTCTAATAATTACTGTTCATGCCACATTAAAATAAAGACACGTTTCTTAAAGTCACCTACCAAATCCAAATGGCAAAAGGGAAGAGGAAGAGATAGTGATAAGATTGTCATGTGTTTGTAAACTTCCTCCTGGAAGATAAAACCTTCAATGACTCCTACAGGGGGCATTTCAAGACTGACATGTCTTCTTCCCCTTGCATAACTGCAACATCATCCTCCATTAACACAGTGCTTCAGAGTTTGCAAAGTTCATTAAAATATCATTTGATCCTCATACCAACCTGGGAACTATTATCACCATTTTATAGATAAGAAAACTAATGTTTGGAAAGGTTATGCATGAATTGCCCAAGCTGCAGAGCAAGTTAAATGATAAAGCTTTCTGAATTGTGTTCCCTAGACTCTCAAATCTTTACACACATTCAGTTGGAACATGGTAAGTATACTGGCTTTGTCTGCAAGGTTCTCTGTACAGGGTTGTCCCTATTCCAGTTTGACTGAAATAAATAAATACATATTGAATTTGTATTAAGATTCAGTGAATATAAAGGTGACAGATATAATCGTGAAACAAACAAACAAAAAGACCTTTTATTCTAATGGAAGAGGGATAAACTATTAACTGCATTCCAAGTGATTACCTCACATTACTAATTATGCATCCCTGAAAATAGGTATAAATATGCAAATGTAACAACTATTGAATTGTACAAATAGGTGACTTATATGATATGTTAGGAAATCAAACAAATAAAAATTCTTGTTCAGAAAGAGATTATTGTCTCCAAAAAGCCAATAAAAATCACAACATCTTAATTATTCCTTGAAATTGTGCTACTTTTGATGATACAACCTCAGCATTTTTTTGTATTGAGTACAAAATTAACCCATAATCAATAATCAACCAATCAAAGTTGCAGGTATTTCACCTGTAGCATTCCTAACTTCATTGTCTCAATTATAATAAAATCTTGAGGTTTATATTTCTTAACATAAATATTATACTTGTCTAAAATTACTGTGTTAAAGTGAAGATTACATAAAATAGTCAAGTAGTTGCACACATGTTTCTATGTAAGCAAAACAGGGACTCAGCCCAGCCAAATGTGTACTAGCAACCAATGCCTGCTAATTCCAAATATTTCAGGTACCTCTGTAATGTGTATGAGGGGAGCCATCCACTACCCAGTCCTCTGATCCCACAGGAACCTTTCATTTTTCAGGTGAGGACAGTAAAACACATCACTTGAATGTTTCTAAGATCATGTAGCAAAAGGTCTGGAATATACATCTCCTTTATCACCCTTTCCACTACTTCATTGAGAAGGGACTACCTGGTAGTCTTGGTTCAATGAGTAGTTAATGAGTAACTTTTACTTTCTAGGCGTCACTCTAGGCAATATAGTTATAATAGTAAAAATCTAAGACAAGATTTAACAATATGATGAAGAAGAAACACAAGAAATAATCAAATGAACAATCATAAATAAACAAATGAAAGACAATACTATGTTGCCATAGAGAAGGTTAAAACAAAATTATTTGGCAATTATAGATACTGTGTAACATCTGCTGAGTCCCACACAGCTGTTTGTAAAGGTTGGTGGGAAGAGAAAGCCAGGCAGTGGAACAGCTGGTGTAAAAGCCCTAATGGAGGAGTGAACTGTGAATGTGGGGAGGACAAGACAGGAATTGATGACAATTCCCACACGATTGTGCCCATAATTCCAACAGGAAGTAGGGGAGAGGAAGTAGGTTTTGACAGAGGAGATTAAGATTTCTGTGCTGATTCCATAAGGTTAGAAGTGTTTGATAGATATTCAAGGAGGGTGGGAGTATGCAGGAGATAGACCCAGAGGAATAAATGTTATCCTAAGGAACTTCCTTGCTTAGTTGGCTGGTGGTTCTTGCCTGATGTTTAGGAGACTTTCTGGATCCCCAAGAGACAGTTACAGATGAGTGGTATAAAAAGATGTGGATATTAGGAGGCAGAGGCAGAGAGGGCTGGGCCATCTATACACTGGAGAAGGAACACCTCATTGCACCAAAAGGAGATTGTGCCTCTGAGCAATACTGATGCAATTTTAAAGATCAGATAAAATTCTCTATTTGTGGGTGGGATACCCTGACTTTCCCAGAAATTCAGTTTATAAACTATTGTGTATCTTACTTTTCAATTAAGAAACACTTTTGAATGTTCCCCTTGCATCTGCTAGCCTCAAGCTTCCATTAGGACAACGGTAAAAAGCAGTGGCACAGTGAGCAGGAACTCCCAACCAGGCTTACCCCGCCAATCAAAACGATTTAAGTTGCAAATCTGAATAAGATATGCCCTTGCTGAAGACTGTTTATGGTCCTTCATTTCTCTTGGTGTGGAATTAAATTCCTCACCCTGGCCCACAAGGCCCTGTATTCTGGTCCTTGCCATTTTTTCCCAGACTCACTTCTTACTACCTCTTTCTAGCCAGTTCTACTGTGTTCTCTGTTCTCAAGTGCATTTTGTACTTGTACTAAGTGTTACTGCTTGGTCCTCTGCCAGGAGGTTTCTTGCTCCTACTTCTCATTTAGGTTTTTTTCAAGATCAATTTTTCTTAGGGGAAGTTCTTTTGGAAAGCCTGCCTTGCCTGCTTCTCTAAAGTCTGATTTAGGTTCCTCTCTTCTAGTCACTCCATCATCATTAACCTTGACTACTCCACATTGCAACTGTCTGCTTGTAGCAATACTTGAAACTTTCTGTGTAGTCTTGTTGAAGGCAGGGACTGTGGCTATCTGATTTACTCCTGAATCCCACACACAGAGTATACCCATGCTAATTTAGTATCTATGGGCTCAATATATGTTTGTTGAGTAAGTACATAGACATTTTTCTATAGGATGTGAGTTCTTAGGAGACAGGAAGCTGGTTTACGATCCCATCACTAATTCTTAACAGTGTAGGTGCTCAAACAATATTTATAAAAATGTTTGAACTTACAGCTGTATTTTTCTTGTTTTACATTGTATGACTTGGACTTGTCGAGAGTGGGATGTTTTGATGAAAACCCTTGGCATTTTCTTGTGTGAGCTTCAGTTAATACTTTCTCCTGCCACCCATGGATACTATTTCCAAGTCCATATAGATAAATACCTGGTCTTGTAGTATTCATCCACTTCTCAATACGGCAGCCTTAGTAAGTAAACTGCCACAAAATATTCCTATCTGACCATTATCCTACAGAGAATTATCCATATGATCCTGCAATTTAGGCCACCTGATTAAAGCATTTGTTACTTCTATAGGACTTTCAAATGCTCTGTGACCTTTATCTTCTTACCAGGTGAAAATACGTTTTTAAACTAAGATGATAACAATTGTCAATGTTTTTAATGAATTAATTCCTTATGTTTAAAGTCAAGAACATAAATCACAATTTAATTAAGGCAAATATTCTAATAAGTATAGATTTTGTACTTACCTTCTAGAGCATATTTCATATCGAGAGCAAAAAGAGTCCACATGATTTCAGCACTTATTTTCCCCATATTTAGTTCTTGAGGAAACCTAAAATGAAGTACATTTGATTAGTGTATCAAAAAGAGGAATTTGCCTGCAACAAAACCAACAAGTGCGAGCGCGCGCGCACATACATACACACGATCTCAATTGGTATTTTAAAACTTAAATGCAGAAGTTTTTCATTGATCAAATATTTAACCTCTGAACTTCTCATGGTTAAAAATTAATAAAACTAAATGCATACAAATTAGTTTTTAGCATTATATTTTATTTTCTTTGTATAAAAATAACTTGCTGTGAAATACCTGCTGTGAGAAATTTCATAAGCAAAAGTATTTACGAACTACTGTGAGGTACCTTACTTTTAAATACTTTTGCTTATGAACATTCATAAGTAGAGGAAGAGAAGTACACACATATACACACACCAGAGTACTGTGCTAAAAACTTTTTGGGTGATGGGAAAGTAGACATTTTATATTAAGTTATGTTATTATGTTGGTGCCAAAGTCATGATGCTCAGGCCTCTCTAAGAATTTCTTGTAATGAGTTTGTGCCTAAAGAGCCCCTTCAGTTTTATCAAACACTCCATCTTCCTATGTCTTGATTTTAAGGATAGGTCCAATGACCCTGAATAGCATTTTGTGGTCACCATGATTTTGTACATAGAAAATGGCCAAAATACTGCTAAAAAGTTGTCTTCTTTAAAAATGTCTAACAAAGTATTAAGAAAAGCTACTAAAAATAATTTCTCAGTATATAAATTTATATTAAATACAAAATTTATATATGTACAATGAACCTTAGATATTGAAATTAAAATGACAGTGTTATTTATAGTTGCAATAATACTTTTGAATACTTTATACAAATATAAAAATACATACAAGATATATACATATATATGTGTATATATATATATATATATATATATATATATATGAAGAAAACTTCATCATATTGAAAAAAGAAATCAAAGGATACCTACATAGAGAAAATAATGTATTCATGGATTTCATGGATTGGTACTTTAATATTACTAGAATGTCAATTTTTCAAATTGATGTATAGATTCAATGTAATCACGATCAGAATTCCAGAGGACATTTTTGTAGAAATGACAAGCTGATTCTAAAATTGACATGGTAAATGCAAAACTCTAAAAGAGCCAAGATAAAATTAAAAAAAAAAAAAGCTGATAGACTTACATTGCCTATCTTTAAAGCTTTCTATGAAACTAGAGTAATCAATCCATTACATCTCCAAATACAAACTCACCTTTCAACAAGGTGAAAAAGTAAGTCAATAGAGAAAATGCACTCTTTTCAATAAGTGATGCTAGAATAATTGGATATTACATGCATAAAAGAAAAGTGAATCTCTGTCCCTACTTTATAACATATACAAATTAACGCACAATGGATCACAGATCTAAATGCCACACCTAGGACTATGAAATTTCTAAAACAGAACATTGTAGAAATTCTTTGTGATCTTATATTAGACAATGTTTGCTTAGATGTGGCACAGAAAGTGCAATCTATAAATAAAATAGTGATAAATTGGACATCATAAATTAAATGAAATCAAATTTTCAAAAGATACTACTGAGAAAATGGAAAGATAAGACATAGATCAGGAGAAAAATGTTTTCAAAATGTGTCAGCTTTTGCATCGTTGGTAGGATTGCAGACTAGAACAACCACTTTGAAAAGAAGAATGGAGATTCCTCAAAAAACTAGAGTGGAGGGGTAAGTAAGGGAAGACAATGCAGAATAATTTTTTAAAAAATCATGTTCTGCACATAAATAAATATACCACAGGGTATTTCACCTTTATGCATAAGTAGAAAGAGCCAACAATATATAAATAAATAGATGAATAAAAGGAAATCTAGAAGAAGGAGAATGAGAGAGGAGAGGGAAGAAGGGAGGGAAAAGGGGAAGGAAAAGGGGGAATCATGAACTGAAATCCAATTCCATACATGTACGAGTTTGTTGAGATGAACCCAACAACTATGTATAACTATAAAGCTCTAATAAAAAATGTGTCTGATGAATTTGCATCCAGAATATACAAATTATATCAAGTCTCCACAAGAGGAAAATTTTTATTCAATTAAAACATGGCATATGATTTGAATGACATTTCAGGAAGAAAGAAAACCAGATGGGAAAAATACACATGTAAATATGCTAGATATCATTAGTAATTAGGCACATGCCAATTAAAATTACTATATAATCCATAGTTTGTCTATTAGAATAGTTAAAAAATAAACAAAAACTAAAAGCAAAAACAGAAGTTTGACAATACAGAGCACTGGCAAAGATACAAAAGAATATAGAGGAGATGGAACTAGCACATTTATGCTGAGAATGCCAAATGTTACAGTAATGTTGGAAAATAGTTTGACAATATCTTATATACTTTTGTAGCAGTCCCACTCAGGGTATTTATCCAAAAGAAATGTGAATTTATGTTTATGCCAAAAGGTATATATGAATATTTCTAGTAGTTTATTTCACAGTCATCAAAATCTGCAAATGATTAAAATATTTTAGCAATAAAAGAATAAACTGTGATAGATCCATAAAATGGAATGCTGCTAATCAATAAAAATAAATTACTGATATATGTGATACTGTGGATGAGGAAAAAATGAAGCATGCTAATTAAAAGATGCCAGACTCAAAACCTATGTATTAATTGATTCTCTTTATAGTTCATATGGAAAGGTAAAAATATAGGTTAAAAAAGCATATCATTGATTACCAAGGGTTTGAAATAGGGAGAGGAATATTAAAGAAATTTTGGGAGATAAGAAGATTCCACATCTTAATTTTAGTGGCCATGTGACTAACTGTCTTATCAATTATAAATTTCATTTTTTACTACTTTCTTTGGGTTTAACATGTTATTCTTTTTCTATCTTATTAAGAAATATAATTTATTTGGGGCACTTTGGACATTTTCGAATGTGCTAGTACCCTTCCCTGAGACACTGAGGTGAATATAATGGAATTTAGAGGCTAAGGTGTTATAAAACATGATTAATACATTTAAGCAATTAAGTAACAAAATAGAGAAACTCAGCAGTGATCTGGACACTAATGAAAGGATCAAATGGAAATTCTACCACTGAAAACTATAACAAATTTGAATATATGAATTTAACAGTAGGTTAGTTAAAACTAAAGAGTGAATTAATAAACATAAAGATAGGCCAGAAGGAAATATTCACAGAAGACTTCAACACAGCTAGGGACTAAGACCACTCAAAGCAAGACAACATTTGATTCAAATTGTTTTCTAGGATTCAGATTTTTAAAGCCCCAAAGGCTGTGGAATTTACGAAGACCCACTGCTTTGTAGGCTCTGTTTTCCCATTACTCTCCTTTCCCCTTATTCAGCTTCTTGGTTTTTCAGCTGCTGCTTCCTAATAGCTTCTCAGCCTCTCAGTCTCAGATTAGTCAGTTTCTCGAGAGAAAGAAAACATCCACCATGCTTTTCTAACAGACACATGCCATAAAGGTGTAGAGAAATTCATGAGTATATAAAAAAATATTAAAAACATGTTAGTAGTTGTGTTTGGGTGAGGATTCAAGGGAACTGAAGTCAAGGAGGCATATGCATGCATAAACTTTCAATCAAATTTTTCATATTTATTTTAGAAAATAATCCAGAAATTTTATAAATTTACAAGTAATAAAGTAAGATGTAATATAATGCAAATGACTGCTAATGCCATTTGTTCAACATCCCTATAACAAGTAGCTATTATCCAAAAGTCCAGCAAGTGCTGAGGGCCAATTACTTGCTACTAAATAAAACAGACAGGGTCTTTGGTTCTCTGAAGCTTACAATCTAATAGGACCAGAAATTTTAAAAAAATAAGTATGCACCCAAAATTAAAAAGTGGGATACGTGCTATGAAAGAAAATACAGGGTGAAAGGATACGAAAATTTGTGGGAAGCAGTGGTTTTAATATAAAGTTTTAGTAAAACAGTAACTATCACGATTGGTTCTCACCAGAAGTGGCAGCAGTTACACTGAGAATGATTCCTGTGACCTCTACAGAAATGGCCAGCAGTAAGAATAATTTTGGCAACAAGAGATTTTGAAGCTTTGTTTATCAGGCACCAGTAGGGATAGGAAATTTGGAGTATGCTGTAAGTGATGTTGCCCACAGTGATATCAAAGGGGATCAGCAAAAGACCTAGAATAGGAGCATGGAGAATAGAAAAGGAGAATGAAGAATGTCCAAGGTAACCGAGGGACACTGAGGGGACAGCCCAGAGAGCACAAGCTACAAGAGCCAAAGATATTCTACGAGGCTGCTTTTGCATTCTGTTTTTTACCCTTGAGTGGATGTGATACTAAGAAACATGGTTGACAACTGAAAAGGATATAATATAGCAGTAAGTGGAAACTACTGAAAAAGATAAAGCCAAAAATATAAGATGCAGAAGAACATACTGGTATGGGCATTCACAGAAGTTAGTTGAAGAAAGTGAGATTTGTGTGGATTTTTGAAGAAGGATAAATAAAATTAACTGTGCAACCAATTAATGACTGTAATTATTATATGAAAAGACTCTCCATGTGACTTCTAAAATATTTTTTTCTTTAATCTAGAAGATTCCACGGAATAATTTTAAAACAGAACCTAAAAATAAGAAGTTAGTCTCAGGGTTTTCTCAGTTACATAAGCACCATCAAGTTTGATTTTTATTCTTGAAAAACTGTGGTTAAAAGTTCTCATATCTGCTGTTAAATCCTTAAAAGGGCAAAACCTAAACCAAAAATCAAAACACCACTTAAAATAAAAACAACACTCTGGAAAAATACACACAGTCCTTAAAAAAAGTAATGGGATCATAATATTCATGTGAAAAGAACTGTTACAAGTCTATAGGAAGAAGATGAGTGTTTAAAAAGTGGCTGATGAGATGAATGGGTAATTAAAAAAGAAAAAACCCATAAAAACCTAATAAACATAGGAAAAGAGATGTTTACCTACTCTAATATCAGACATTTCAATGAAATGACAGTGAAAAATATTTACTTATCTAACTAAAAGCCATTAAAAAAAAAACCCTGATGAACATTTAGGCCTTTTTTAAAATTTATTTTTTAGGTGTAGATGGACACAACATAATGCCTTTATTTTTATGTGGTGCTGAGGATCGAACCCAGGTCCCGCCCGTGCTAGGCGAGTGCTCTACTGCTGAGCCACAATCCCAGCCCAATTAGGCCGTTTTTGAACCTGATTTTCTCATAGGTATCTGATGATTCTCCATAGGCCTCCAGTTCTTGTACCATACCCTCTATGAATTTAAATTTCAAGATGTAATTTTTGCTAAATACACTTTAATAGAGAAAAAAATTTTCATGTCTGAGATATCTGGGTGCATTTGGAAATATTTCTCTTTCTAACATAGTTTAATAAAAGGCATCATCACTATTTATCCTGTGAATGTAGATAACCTTGTCATCATCAACCTCTGCCACACTCCACAGTGTCTCTTCCTTCTACTCTCCTGTGGATTCTTCTTTGGCATGCCTATGGCATTTGCCTCTGTCTTTCTATTAATACTCTCACATCCCTAACTCCAGATATTGTTCTTACCTACCTCAAGAATTGCCTCAGACTGTTAGTTCATCTCTTGGCCTCCATGTCTTCTATTTCCCATATATGGAACCCTCTATACTACCACCTAATTCACCATTTATAAACAAAGACCATAATATTTCAAACCATCTTGAAAAAACCATCAATTGCTTATAACATTTCTTAACATGACTATCTTGGCTCCTGGCCATCTGATTCCAAATCTCACTTCTTTCATCTCCATTCTCCAACTAACCGTGGTCTAATTTTCCACATTACTTACTGTTTATTGATATATTTGATGTTGATATCTTCTGGTCATTTCCCCCTTCCTATTTTCTCTCCTCTTTTATTTCTATATAATCTTAAATACTATTTCTCTCTTCAAAACACAGCCCAGGTATCACCTCCCTCTAAAGTTGTCTGAAGTACTCAAAGAGGATTAACAATGATTAAATTACTGGCACAGATAAGGAAATCGAAAAGTGCATAGTCACTATAAACTGGATCATAACTCACTGAATATTAAATTTGTGACAGTGTATTACATATTATGTAAATTTATAATTTACTCTTGGCACAGGATTTAACTTACCTAGCAGGATTTTATTGATGTTTGCTTAAAGTTTAGAACAGATCAAAATTATATTTTTTTTCTTTAGCCATTTTTCCCTAGAATTATAAAATATTTCTTTTGATAGGGCTCAGAATATTCTACCCCAAAATATGACACCTTCAAATACTGAATATTTTAAGTTGAAGCAATTTGAGAAATGGCATGTGCAGGGAAGACTTTTGGATTTTCCCCTGAAGCAAGTCTGCAGGTCTTCCCTCACATGAAAGGTGAGAGGAGCCATCCCTATACCCAGAGGAAAGGAGCCTCCTTATCTTTGAGGACACAGGGAGTCCAAAAGGAATCTGAGTGAACAGGTCTTCCTGTTTTCCCCAGTGAATACACTTATCTCATACTTACTGTATTTTTTTTTTCCTGAAACAGCTGTTCTCAGTTGTACTCTTCATCAAATCTAGCACAAAATCACTCAGATTTAACCAATTCTTGGCTCTTCATGTTCTTATAAAAGCTCCTATGACTCATAAAACTGACAGTAAATAAGTCTTTATGCTTTTCTTTTGTTAATCTGTCTTTTGTTATTGGGACCTTGGCTAAGAACTAAGAAAATTAGAAGGAAAAGATATTTTCCTTTCCCTGAACTTCTTTCACCCTAGTGTCCTTGCACCACCAACATTTTATATGTATATTTTATATATATTACATATATAATTTAAGTATTATTTTATATACATACATATGCACACTCATAGATATAAGAATATATACACACATATGTTTCCACTCCAAATAGTTTAAGTAACCCCAAAAGCCAGAGCATAACCTGGTAATATTTACAAATTTTATAATTTTATAATACAAATATTTTATAATGCTGAATATTTTAAGTTGAAGCAATTTGAGAAATGGCATGTGCAGGGAAGACTTTTGGATTTTCCAAATAAACACATGAATATATGTTGGTTTTTAAAACCAAGTTTCCAAAATAATACCTTTACTCCATTCCATCTATGGAAAAAATGGAGAAAAAAATCAAAATTGTGAACAAAATACAACAGATCAAAAATAAAAGAAAATTGTTGCTTGAAGAGGAAAGACATCCTATTTTTCTCTCAATATATATTTTGTCAAGTACCCAGTAAACTGCTAGTTAGGCTTTAAGTTTCCAATATTTTTTTTAACTTTTTAAAAATAAATTTATTTATTTATTTATTTTTTATGTGGTGCTGAGGATTGAACCCAGTACCTTACACTTTCAAGGCAAGTACTTCACCACTGAGCTATAGCCCCAGCCCTAAGTTTCCAATTTTTAAGAGACAAAAAAAATTATATTTTCATAATAGTGTTTTTTGCACTGTATTCGAATTTTCTTCATAGATTTGTAAATATGTGGCTTCAGTTTGGCACCAAAATTTATGTGCTTAATTTATGCTTCATTCCCAGTTCCAAAGCATGATTTTAAAAGCAAAGTTGTTTTCCTCCAACACCCTCCATTGTTGTTTACTGTTGCCTTTTCTTTGGGTAGCTAAGAAGTCTACACCATCTACATATTTATGCTAGGGGATAATTTTCCATAATTTAACACATTTCCGGCTATTTCTTCTATATAATCCACAGCAGTAAGAGCCTGAGGCTAAACCTCAATGAAGTTCAGAAGACAGAGATCTGATTTTCCCTCTCCTACCTACCTAATTTACACAATAGAGCAGTTAGCAGTCTTTTTAAATATTAATTATCTCTTCCGCAAATGGGATGATAATAATTGTATTATTATTATTATTATTATTATTAGTTTTACATGCTGTTATTTGAATTAAATGAGATTTTTATAGGTAAACATTTTGTATACTCACTACCACATAATGAACATTCAATAAATTTTTGCTGCTGTTGATAATAAAATTCTAATTATAAGTGAGATATAAAGGAAAGTATTATTCAGATTCCATTGATTTCTAATGGAAAAATAATTATCACACAAAATGAATGGAAGTTTATATTTGTGTTTTCTAGTTTTTAGTCACCAGGAAAAAAATGTTAATAGAATTAATAGCAATAAACTTGATTGCAGAGGAAAAAAAAAATTTATGTACTCACAGGAGTAAACTAGTTTTATAGCTTAAGAAATCCTAACTGACACACTAGCAGTTCATATACTAATCAGAAATAAATTCCAAACTGTAATAGAAGAAGAACTGAAAAACCTATTAACTTTCTGCAACCATTTCCTGTTTGCTACTCAGAGGAATAATATATATTTAAAAGTTTAACAAGTATACATAAAATGGTATATTAATACTACTATTCCATTAAAATGTATGCATATATATTCATGTGTTTATCTTTCTCATATTGAAGTAGGATAGAAGAAAGGATAAAAGATAGGTAGAAATGAGACAAAAAGAAGAAAGAGGAAACTAAAACTTTAATCTGAAAGTCTTGTGTTGAAGTTTCTCATGTTTTTCTCACAAGGCCAGTATTTCTCCCAGGCCTATTACTACCAAACTCGAGAAATCTGTTTATCTTAATGTGACTACAAATTCACTCACTTATGAAAATTGCTTTCTGTTCTGTTAATGAGCCTACACAATGCACTAACACATTCACTTTTAGAAAGGCTGAACAAAAGGTAATGTAATGTTCTTTTTTCCTTTTTTTTAAAGGTAAGCTATTTTAAGAACCTATAATATAGGTACATTCACAATGTTACCTATGAACCAGGTAGAGAGGACAACATAGACCTAAGAATCCAGAGACCGGCTGAACATAATAAAATATCTTGTGTCATCAGGTTGATTCCATCCCCACATATCTCCCTATGTCCACCCCTTCTTACAAGTTTTCTTTAAAAGAAAAGCCTGTGATCACCAAAACATTACTTCACACTCTTCAGATAGCTGGTATTCTGCTTGGAGAATGTAGATTTTCACCTTTTACTTTCTGATAGGGCTCCTCTGATAAAACCTGGTGCATTCTTAAATTCTTTTCTGTCTTAAGAGCTTGCAAGGTCCAGGTAGAGATATCCTCTGCCTAGGGACCTCCTTGAACCCCTTTCCGGTACAACACTAATCTGAATTTGTTACATTTTCTATATACAAATTAAACTCTCTAATGTAAAGTCCACTTCTTCATTCTTCATGCAGTCAGCTTAACTTAACCTATAATTTATCAAGAGGCGGTTTAATGAAATAACTGATCCATTCTACCATTATAAGAATATCTCCTGTTTTTAATTTGCAGCAATTAATACAAAGTATAAATATTTTAAACCTTGAGTCTTATGAGATTCAACAATTTAATAAACCAATTTATTATCTTGCAAATCTCTTAGTGAAATAAGGAAAACATAATCTACTGCTGCCAAACTTGATCATTCTGATTCATTAGTCACAACAGATAAAATTAGAATCCATTAAATGTGAAGTATTATTGTGATGTGCAAAGATGTCTTTGAAGAAGTATGTTCATTGTAATAAATGAGTAAGCAATGGCTCTGTGCTAATGCCTCTGTGCTACACAACGGAAACTTTATGATAGCTAGAACTCAGGAGACATTTAGTTTGTTGTGCTCTTTCAGCTTATTGTTTTACAAAGGTTCTGTTAGGATGTTCTGCATTTAAGAACACTTGACATACATGAATGCAACTAACTGTCATTATCATAAACAGAACAACTGAGAAGGACAAATTTTATTGAACAGGACTTTATTGATTTATTATAAACTACTCTTATAAGTGAAAGGTGTATTAAAGAGAAACTGAAACCATAACACTGCATTTAAAGCTGAAAATCAGGTTATAGATTGGTAAGTGAGCTCATCTAATTGATAACTTCCTATATTGACAAGTTTTCCTTTTGTAGTTAGGTTTTCTCTTTTTATAAAATCAGTCAATTGCAAATGCTATTTAAAACCAATCACCCTTTTATCTTTTTGTTTTCCCTTTATTTGCATTTATGACTTAAGGTATTATTTTAATGAACTTGAATCTTCAAGCACATACTTAATTTTAATGTGAAAAATAAAATTGGGGATGAATTTAGTTTAACTACTGAGATTAACATTGTATAAAACAACAGAAATGCCTTCCAGAAATGGGAAAGGGGGTGGAGATGGACAAGGACAGCCTAAATAACTGGTTATTTATTCCTGTGATAACACATTTCTTACTTTTTTTCTATTAGTTTACATTCTATTGAAACTGGTGCCATTTAACTTTTTGTAAGTAGTTGTGTTGCAAATAATCATAACCAGATCCAGATTAATCATTAAAACATCAGAAGATGTTTGGGTTGGACTAAAGGATTGATGTCCATCATCTTACTCCTGGAATCATTTTCCTTATAATCAATATCTTTGTTAATTCAAAGGGTTGTTTAGATTCTGAATCTGCCTCTTACTAGATATGTGGTCTTGAGAAAGAAAGTCATTTAATCACCTCTGTGCTTCAGATTCAGCATCTGAAAGTAGGAGAAAATGATGGTACCGATGTTATGAGAATTAAATTATGTAAACTACGAAAATGCTTAGTGCAATGCCTGATCCCATTCAATTTTCATAGTTCCCTATATGAAGATGATGATGTATGTAACATATATCTACTTGTATCAAAATTTTCTAGCAAGCAAATCAAAACCTTAAAAAAAAATCCAGGATCAACTTGTTTGTTCCTCTGTGATGTGTAATTAGGGAAGTGAAAAATTGGAAATTTCATAAAGAGTTTAATTCTTGTTCTTTTCATATGATGTATTGTTTGGGTAATTTGCAGAGAAACAATTGATCTACTTTTAAATGGCTATAATTTACATGAGTCAAAACTTTCAAAATTGGTTATGTTTTCTTTTATACTGTAATGTCAAAAAAATCTTTTTGGCACAAATGTTTGAATTTTTTTGGCTATCCTTTTCCCTCAGTTGAGTCCTGATTGCAACAAGTCAAATATAAAAAGGCATTTTTAACAAGAATCAGGGACATTTGATTACCAATTAGGAAATAGTTCCATGGGGCATTTAACTGTGGAATAGGGATTACCCAATACCAACTTTATTATTATCACTTGTGATCTGATATTGGGACGTCCAAAAAATTAGCTATGATTTTTAGAAATAAATTCTGAAGCATGAAGGAATTAAATAAAATGTGCCTTGAGTTTTGTTTAAATATTTCAGAGAAAACAAAAATCGAGTATATTTGAAAAAGTTGAGAAAATTTGGTAACTATTGAATTTAAGAGATTGATATATGATGTTGTATTGTACATTTCCCTGTACTTTTTAATATGATGAACACTTTTATAACACTTTAATATAAAAAATAATTTAGGAAAGGTAGCAGAATACAACAGTTACTAATATGGCATTATGTAAAAATGTGGATGTGTAACAGATGTGATTCTGCAATCTGTATTTGGGGTAAAAATGGGAGTTCATAACCCACTTGAATCTAATGTATGAAATATGATATGTCAAGAGCTTTGTAATGTTTTGAACAACCAATAAAAAATAAATAAGAAATAATAATTTAGAAAAGCCATAGGGCAAAAAAAGAAATCAACAGCTTTACTACTTTGAACATTATTTCCAGAACAAAAAGAACAAGATAAAAGTCCCTGATCAAAGTAATTTATACCCAATCTCCCTCACCACAACAAATGAAATACATTACCTTTTAAAATATACAATTTGAGAATCATGTATCTTATGGGTTTTCCCATAACCCCAATGAAATAAAAACAGCATACTTCTTTGCAAATGAAATGGTAAATTTTTAAAAATTTGTCCATTTTCTACTCAACACATTGGATACTATGATATATATTTTTAATGCAGAGTAAAAATAAGCTGCAATTTCAGTGTATGTATACTTTTGAAGAAAGCTAAAAGAAAACCAAAGATAATACAATCACAGTAAAGGGATAACTTTTTGTAAGTAGTTGTGTTACAAATAGAAGGGATGAAATATGTTTTGGCTTTTATTTTGATAAGCATTATAAAAACGAAGGAAAAATAATAACATCTTAAATGAAATAAGAGTAAAATTTTATGAGTATATACAAAGAAATATTATTTCTTTAGGTATATACAGTAAACTTCCCTTATATATTTAATTGACATCAATCTAAAACAATTTCATATCTAAGTATACAATTGCTTCCTGCATATAACACTTAAATATCACATAGGTAATTGAATCTCTATAATTTTCTTATATTGATATGTCCTTCTGTATTCATTACCTTAAAAAATGTATGTCTATAAATATAGCAAGCACTTCATTATTTTCTACCTTCTTCCTTAACATTCCCATCAATGTAGTAAAAAAATATTACTTGATTTATCTTCTTAATACTTCATAAACTTGATCCAAATACTCCATCGTTATGTACAAGGCCCTCATATTTTTTCAATGGTTTTTCAATGGGTTTCTGCTGTAACTACTTAATAGTTATCTCCACTAACAAAGACAGTAATAAAGAAAACAAATAAATCTAATAGCAAAAATAATTAAGAAATTTAATAAAACCCAAAACTGTTTTTTCTAAAAATATCAACAAAATCCATGTCTACACAGTTGAACAAGAAAAAGAGAGAAGATATAAAATATCAATATTAAGGATGAGACAGAGGAAAGCATTTCAGATTTTATAGACAAGAAGAAGATAATAATAGAATGTCATGAGCAATTATATGATAGGAAATTTGAAGACTAAAATGTAGTGAAAATAATCATTTGAAAGACACAAATTGCAAAATCTTAATGAAGAACAAATGAGTAATCTGATTATCCCTACATCTAATAAAGAAATTGTAGTTTTAGTCTAAAAAACCTCTACAAAGAAAACTTTAGTCCCAGATGACATTCCTGGTAAATCCTACAAAATCTCAAAAAACAAATTTTCAATTTTATAAATACTTTTCTGGAAAATAATCAAAACAAAGACAATACTTTCCAACTCATTATATGAAGCCATAATTATATTGATATAAACATCATAAAAAGATATTATAAGCAAAGATGGGAGTATAGCTTATGGGTAGAGCACTTGCCCAGCATGTATGAGGACTTGGTTGGATACCAAGCATGGGGCAGAGGATATAAAAAAAAAAACACACTAATATCTTCATAAAAATAGAAGCAAAAATTGAATCTGATATATAAGAAGGATTACATATCAAGATTATGGGAAATACATCCCAGAAACGTAAGCTCAGTTTAAATTTAAAAATCAGTTAAGTACAATTCGTCATGCTAGTAGACTTGAATAAAAAATTATATAATTATTCTAATATAAGTAGAAATGATATTTGAGAAAATAAAATAGCTATTCATAATAAAAACTCTCAGAATAATAGGAATAGGACTAAACTTCATCAATTTCATAAAGAATATCTGTAAAAATCCCTCAGTTAACATCATATATATTGGTGAAAGATTCCAAGCTTTCCCCATAAGATTGGAATTACAACAAGGATATTTTATCTGCTCTTACTAGTTTTAGTCAATACCGTACTAGAGATATTATTGTACTAGAGAAATAAGGCAAGAAAAATAACAAATGACATCCATATTGGAAAGAAATGAGTTGGGCTATCTTTATTGTTGACAAGATCATTAGAAATCTACAAAAATAGAAGTAAATTTAGAAAGGCTGACAATGGCCTTTCTAAATTTAGAGGAATACATAAAATAACTGTATTTTACCAACAAAGAGAATTGAAGGAAAATATATAATTTTCAATAGCAATCAAGATATATTTTAAAAGATTTGGAAAAAAAATTTGCAAAACCTATTCACTAAGAATGACAAACTTTGCCTTGAGAAATGAAAGACCTTAATGAATGGAGATATATACTCTGCTTATAGACCATAAGAACTGATCTGTTTATGGTTTCAGTTTTCCCCAAATTGATTCATATATTCAACATAATTACAATCAAAAGTTCAACAGGCATTTTTCTTTCAGAAATTCACAAATTCAAAATTTAAGTGGAACTGCAAAGGAACTAGATTAATGAAACAGCTTTTTAAAATACAAAGTTGACAAGCTTATGATATTTGAGAATATGTCATAAAACCACCTTTACCAAGAAGAGTGGTACTAATGTAATGATTATATATATATATATATATATATATATATATATAGACACACACACACAAACACACACACACACAGAACAGAATAGAAAGAACAGAATTAGACGCTTATGTATATAGTCAATTGCTTTTTGACAAAGGTGCCAAAACAATTCAATTAAGAAAGGATAATTTTACAACAAGTGGAGCTGAAAATTTTAGATAAATATATACAAGCAAACCAATGAACCTTAAAATCTCTTGTCACACATGTATAAATAAGTTAACTGGAAATGAATGATAGATCTCAATGTGAGATATCTAGAATAAAACCGTGATGTTGCAAGTTGATCCTGGGTGTTGCAAGAATTTCTTAAATAGCATATGAAAAGCCTGAACGATAAAATAATCTGGTCAATAAATTTGATTACTCAAATCAGAATTAAAAAAAAAACACACAAAACCTTTGCTCTTTAAAAGATACTAAAAGATACTAATTAAAAATGACAAAGAAAGTTACAAACTAGGACAATATATTATAAAATTTTTGTCTGATAACAGACCTTCATCTAGAATACATAAATCAGTAAAACAATACAATAACAAGGAAACACTCCAATTTGGAAATGGGAAAATGATGTGAACACAAACCATCAAAAATATGAATTGCAAATAAATACATGAAAAGAAGGTCTACTACATTAGGATTCAAGAAATTTGAAATACTGCTATAAAATTTTTTAAAAGGGTAAAATTAGAAGACTAATAGTCCCAAGTATTAGAAAGGTACAGTCACTTTGGAAAATGATCAAACAGAAATGAAATATGTTTATAGAAGACAATAAACAAATATCCACAACAACTTCATCTTAAAAAAAATCCAAACAATGATTAACAGATGAATAGATAAATATATTGTGGTATAGTCATACAATAGAATATTACTCAAAAAGAAAAACTCAAAACAACATGAATGAGTCTTGAAATAGTTAAATTGAAGTAAAGAAGACAGATCTGAGAGTGCATGTAATAATAACATTTCCAAACTAATTTATAGCATCAGAAAGCAAATGAGTGACTGCCTGGGGACAGTGGAGGGGCTGGGTAGTGCCCTACTACCCAGCCCCTCCACTGGCACATGGGAACTTACTAAAGAGAGATATTTCTTCATTATCTCAATAGGGACTATGGTTTTGTGGCTAAATGCGTATATCAAAACTAATCAAATTACATGCTTTAAAATGTGCAGTTTTATTATATTTAATAGTAGCTTGATAAACCAGTTAGAGAGAGAAAACCTATATCTAATTCTGAAATATTCTGACTAATATTTTTCAGTGTCAGTGAAATTTGTATAAGCCTCTAGAAAGCAACCTCATAAAAAAAGTTTAAAATTGAGAGAATGTTGCTTAAATAATGAATCAATTAATCAATCAATAAAGCAAAAACAGAGAAAATAGATATTGACTCACACACAAGGATTTACTTTATTCATTCATTCAATAAGTATATATGCCTGAATATATATAGTGATCAAAATAGAAGAAATCCTTTTCTTCATGTTTACATTCTACAATTACTATAAACATTATATAATATAAACTAACAAAAGCTTTCAATTATTTCTCAGTCATAAAAGCAATAAAAAATTCACTCAATAAATTATTTATATCAATAATCCTAGATTACACAGAAGGAGATTTTAAAATGTCCTGTATTTTTTAATCATTTACTAGCCATGTCTTCCAAAATAAAACCCAAACCTGTTTTAGCTTGACATATCTTTCACAAATTGGTTTGGGCCTCATCTATTAGTACACACAGGGCACATGAGAGACTTTTCATAAATATTGCAGACTTCAGTGCTATTGCAGATTTTCTGACTCCAAATTTAGGAGAGGGCTCAGAATCTGCAAAGTCAACTTGTAGCTCCTGTGATCCAGACCTGTGGTCTGTATTTCTTACTCTGTGAAACACAGCCCAAGTAGCCAATGGGATGAGTAATGAAACTTGATGTGACGATGCATTATGTAATTAAAGCAGATGTGAACAAAAATTTCATCAAATTATACAAATGCTATATTGGCCACCAAGACCACATCTCAATATCCACTTGAGTTCACTGTAAGGCATTAATTAAAATGAGTAAGAAACAAAATTGAATGATCTCAGTTACGCAAAAAAGCTTTAGAATATCCTTAAAATCTGAACAAATACAATCATATCACTTTTATATGTTTTATGTTATATAACTTTTATATTATGATCGAATCAAATATAATCAAGTAACTTAAATTGTATTTCTCAGAAAATGTTTGTTTTTACATTATTGGTCTCCCAATCTTTAGAAAAACCGGTTACTCTGTCCTCAAGAAAGATCCAAAGAATGAATGAGAAAGTAAATCTATTCCAAGAAACTGGCAGATATCAAGCAGACAAAATACTTCCCAGGACCCATGATGTGAAAAGGACATGCCTTGAATTAAGAGAGGTCACCTAGTCCTAACAAAGGAGAATAAAATAGTGAGGTTTCTACAGGTGGTGGTCAGGAGACATTGTGACTAGCAGGAAGCAAACGTGGGTACAAGGATTAGGTCTGGAGAAAAGTGGTAAAAAAGTGAAAAGATAAATGGGAAGCTGTAGTGGTTGCAGACATAAGATAGGACATATCCTCCACAATTAGGAGGAAACTGAGGCAGGAGATAATGGATGATTGAGAGGCAGAAAGGGTGAAAATTGGGATACTTTATTCCTCCTGCAATTGGAATTTTAATTTAATCCATCAAAACTTTTAACTCTATAAAACTGGTTCTCTGTTGAGCTACTTCATTGTTCTACTTCATAGTTTGCCTACTTCTACTGTCCTAGCTGCCCACATCATTTCATGTCTTACCAACTAACTACTCCAGTTAACACAACTGTGAGTTCCTGGTTTGTAGTCTGTTACTTTTCACCTTCAATATGTGTAACATTAAATGAAATTGGATCTTGGAAATTATCTAGTAGTATGTCTTTATTTCACATAGAAGAAAACCGAGACCCAGGAAAATTAGAGAATTTGCCAAAGGTCTCATAGATAGTGGCATTTTGAGAATATGATTATTTTAAACTTATAGAATAGTCATGAATTTAACCTATCTACCCTATCTTGAGGAATAGAACCACAGGTCATAGGTTGCAAAAGCGGACTTGTTCTACTAAATATTGCATTAACTTTATTAAATCCAACATGCATAACTACTTTGGAGGCATTTTTTTTGGCCAAGGTCTTTATTATTAAAAGCCACAGTGGAATATGTTTAATACTAGCACTATAACATTTTTTTTTTTATTTGGGGAAGCAGAGTACTTTTTATCTTTGGAAATAATGGAATGGTTATGAAAAGAACCACAGGAAAGAGGGAACTTTTCTAGATGAAATAAAAATAAAGTCTTGAGAAATATGTCTCCATGTCCAAACAACCATACTCGACAAGGTTGAAACTGAAAAATTCATAGTATTGCTGAATTGATATTTACTGATAAAAATAGAAAAATACTGTTTTTTGAAGCTTAATTTAAGAAAAGTTTTTTACTGGCATCATAATACAGGCTGTGCATAAAATGTACATTTTTTAACTTTAGTGGAATGAAACCCATTCATTTCTAAAAACAGAATACTTACTGATTTAGCACTGGTGTGTAGGCGGTTTTATCCTCATCAATGATGGTGACCATCAATGTAATCAGTTGGGGCCAAAAATCCAAATTCTTGGTGGTGGGTCCCTGATCTTCCCGAGGAATGTCCTGTTTCTTATTCTGCTCACAAGGTACACAACATGCAAAAGAAAAGGTTAAATGGGATGATTTTAGATGTCACCGTCAAATAGGAGGATCAGATAAAAATGTTATGAGAAACTCTTAAATCATCTGAGACAAAGCTGTTAAACTCATGTTTCCTTTCTTCCTTGAATGGCATTCCACAGGATAAATTCAGAGAGGCAACGCCTGTATTTCTAATCATTCCTTTGTTTTGTTTTACCTTACAGTGCTCTTTTATTTGGATATAGAATAAATGTTTCTTTTCCTTCTACTGCAATTTATGCCTACAGAGTATTGCAGAAATTATCCTCTCAGTGTGGCTTCTTTCACAAATAGAGATTGAGCTTCGTGTATGTAAAGATGGGTGTGTTTATGAATGTGTGTGTTTGTGTGTGTGTGTGTGTATGTGTAACTTATGTGTAAATGTTTTAGCCAAAGTCACAAAGTGTGCAGAATTCAAAACTGCCTCATTACAAAATCATACTGTGAAATTTTACAGTGTTATATAAACTGTCTGGAATTTCTCCTGTATGCCCACAAATTTATTCAATTAACTAAAATTTTGTAAATCTATCATCTTCTCTTTTCCTGTTTATTTAAATAATCTTTGAATGCTCAATTTACTACACTTTCTGAATTTTTTTAACCCTCACCTCTTAAAAGGAGAGTGTGGCCTGGAATGATCTGAATTTACTTCAACCTATATACTTCTTTTCAACATATAGATAAGTTATTCTGGTTATTTATTTTGGTGGGTATTCATACAGCAATTTCTTCATATATACTTTTAAAATTAGGTGAAAAAATATAGGCAGAGGTAATTTCCACTCAAGTATGCAAATAAGTGTGGAACATATGGCTTATATGACTATTTTTGCTAAATCATCTACAAGATTATAGGTCTAGGATATCTGAAAACTTCAATTTGTGGCTCAGGAAACACAAAAACTCTGATGAAAATGGTATATTCAGTTTTACATGGCCCAATCTATTGTCATATTTAATTGCTATTTCTTTTGCCATGATTAAATCAGCCACCTGTGCTGAATGGTTGTATATGTATATCTTCCAATGTCAGCCAAGACATATACATGGATAACCTGTCACCCTATTATTGTTCTCAGTTGAGCTAAAATATGGCCCCATAGTTCATTCACTTATTACTAGAGACCTGTACACACAGACTTTAGGGATACATATTATCTTAGGGTAGTTCCAAAAGCTATCTATTTAACTTTATGTTGAAAACGTAAAGGATGTTAAAACTTGTAGAGCTAAATGGTCAAAAAATTAGTGATTCACATAAATTACTTCAAATAGCCAGAACAAACTATAAGCAATCTTCAGAATCTAAAGAATATCTCTCTCTCTCTCTCTCTCTCTCTCTCTCTCTCTCTATATATATATATATATATATATATATATATATATATATATATATATATATATATATCTGGTCCCTGAGAACCATTTGAAACTCCTTGTTGGCAGACTTTCTCCTTCAATACCTGAGGTATATCAAATCCTGTCAGTGGATCCTTAGGAAGAACAAGGCAGGCTTACAAATATCCGGCTTGTCTGATTTTTAAGTTAGATTTTTTAATTGAAATTTATTTTTGTTTTGTGAACAGAACTTTAGTATTGCCACAATAATGTAATTATTGACTCATTTTATTAAACACAATCTCTCTCTCTCTCTCTTTGGTGCATTTAGAAATTTGAACAACCTGGTGAGTTGTGAAGGCTGTAAATAAAATTAGTTCTGATGGCCACAGTGGGCTATATTAGGAGACCATCATTAATCACCATGATGTGTACATGGCTAAACAACATGTCTTACATATTTTAAGTAGTGTGATTAAATAAAAGGAAATTATTATAGATGATATGTCTAACATCACACTACTTATCATCAACTGCAAAGACTGATATGGAAAATGTAGAGACAGAGTAATTGAGTATGCATTAATTCTGAATTCCCTTAGGTGTCACATATTGTATTTCTATGACACCAGAGGATTAATAATGGTGCAATTTTTTGCATCAAATTCCATACATATTACATCAGAATAAACCAAACTGGATGCTGAATCATTAATTTTATACACAGCACACTGCAGCAGCATAAATCAGGCTTTCTCCATTTTAATAGACTGCATGTTTAAGAATATGAGATACAATCAGGTGTATTATAAAATTTACCGAGTTTATTAAGACTTAAATTTTCAAAGTAACTTATTGATATAGCCTAGAAGCCTACTAAATATTTTGCCTTATCATTGGAAAAATTAAGGTAATAGATGATAAGAAAATTTAGGAAAGTTAATAAGTATTCATATTTACTGAAATTCCTCTGTATTAATATTTATCATAATGAGAATACATAACCATAATAGACACTTTAATTACAACAAAAGTTTATAACATGTTCACAGAATATAGCTTATTAGATCAATTGAAGTTAAAGTGATTATTGTAATAGTGGCTAAAATTATTTTGTTGAAGAATTCTTATAATAAGAGATTTGAAAGAAAGTCTGTGAGGGTGCAATGGGGAGAGAATTTTTTGAAGCAGAATGTTGATAGGCTCTAGAATTGGCTGAAAAAAGCATCTAATGATTGTTTCCAAAGGATATTTCACTACTGAAAAGTATATGCAGACAAGCCGATAAGATGTACCCTACACTTTCATGATGCCAAATATGAAAATACAAGCTTATCCCATCAAGAGAAGACCAATATAGAGAACATGATAGGTAAAAAAAAGTATTTTAGTAACAGATGATGTCTTCACTTTAATGGGACTGTGAGAATTGGTATGAAATATTTCTGTCCATTTATTTAATAAGCATATAATCATGAAATACTTCCTCTTGGGAGTTGATTGGAAAATAGTTAAGGTGAAAGAAATGCAAAATGCATAATTTAAATGCAAAAACACATGTCAGGTGTGTATTTGAAGAATTACTAGTAAGAAGGATAAAAACAGCTTTTGACAAAGTGTGTTTCTCTAACTTTAGTTTTATTGGATGCTAGTATTTTTCTCTCTCTTCCTCATTAACACACACACACACACACACACACACTCACTCACACACCGAACACACACATAACCCATGCTCAAATAACTTAAGAAAACATTTGTTTAAACAAAGTTAGTTATTCCAAGACTTCTTGAATCCTTCAATAATCTATCATACATTGTAATTCTGTAAGACCATCTTTGTCAAACTTTGCTTTGTATAATCATTTCTTGGAAAGCCTGTTAACATAAATTGCTAGTCCCCACCCCACTCTCAAAGTTCTTGATCCAGATCTACCATGAAGTCTGAGAATCTGCATGTATAATCTACCTTTCAATTAATGCCTGTGTGGCTGGTCCAGGGATCAATACAAGAACTACTTCTCAAAGAGCTAGTACTAGAGTATTGTTTCTCAAGTGTATTTGAATGTGTTGAGGTCCTCCACTCTTACCTATTCCCAACTTTATCTTGCAAAACTTTCCACAAAATAAGTATTCTTCTGAACATACTTTGGGAAATGAAAGACTGGGGAGAGAAACTCAAGGGTAAAATCTTGAAGAAACTTGTGTCATGTCAAGGAGGTTTCATTTTAACCAAACTTGATAGGGACCATTAAATATGGGAGTACTTGGGTACATTTATGTTTTATATGACACGGCAGTAGCAGAAGTTTAATGGAAGCGAAGGGAAACATTTTGGAAAGAATTATTAAATAAAATTGGAAGAACAGGTGACTAGTTGGTAAGGAAAAAGAATTGAAGGAATCGAGTGGAGCTATCCAAAAGGTAATTAGGTAGGCAAGTCTGAAGTTTCAAAAGCATTCTGGACTGTTTCTGTAGAAAGAATTCCAGGAGGAATTCATGAAACTGCTAAAATTATGAAGTAAACAAGATTACTCAAAGAGAGAGAAGAGAACACACAGGCATGGAAAAAAAACTTTGGGGTAAAATCTTAAAATGAAAAAGAACAAAATTTTATAAAGGAGATGAATAAGTAAAGAAGAAATTCTTCTGTTGAAATAGAAGGGAATGTGACTCAGAGTACATGAAGGAGAATTAACCTCAAGAGGTTGTATAGTTAACCTCAAGGGCTGTATAGTTAAAGTCTAGGAGAGCAGAGGGAAGTGACCCTTGAGGTAAGGTAAATCTATAATATCTCTGAAGAGGATGTGTGTGTGTGTGTGTGTGTGTGTGTGTGTACATGTGTGCCTGCATGTGTAGGTAATGGCTGCCATGTGAATAATCAGATGGCTTTAGAAAGCAACAATGATGAAAGGTCCTAGCAACAATGTTTATTGATGCTAAAAATTTGAAAAATCAGCACAGCATGGATACAAAGGAAATAAAATGGGATAATAGCTGAACCTGAACATTTACAAAGAAATAAACTTTAAGTATAATTAAAATATGACAAGATAAATTAATGTTAAATAATGAACTACATAGCCCCATATATGATGTGTTTTATAACCTCCTCTGACCCTGAGTTGGTGGTTTACCTCCTCATATTTCTGAGATAAAGAAATCTTAGCCCTAGAACTTCCTAGGTTAGAGAAAAGGAACTCTGTCACTGCTTTAAGAGGCAAACAAAATTTTAGACGCTCAGGGGATCTTAGATCCTTGCAAAGGTTGATAAGGACAGTTTATCAGTGAGGAAAAGGGAGAACATTTATCCTACTCTACATTTAGACAGGATTGAGGGAGAGAATTTCTCTAAGTTCCCTTTATTACTTCAAGGCAATCTGGGGGACATTCTTGACATCAGAGGAATCACCTTCTTGCTTTAGCCTTCCAGAGACTGCTACTTTTCTCTTACTGCCTAATCATATTTCTCTTACCTCCAAAAACATGTTTTTAACTGATAACAAAACACGTAAACCATATTTAAAATATATAGTCTTGTTTTCTTTCTTTATAGCCTCAATGCCAAGACTTAATTATATGCTTTATCGACCCAGATGAAATTATTCCTGCACACTAATAACACTAAGCATTGTTTTTTCTTGGAGTTATATATCTTGCATGAGAAGGAAATCTTTCATTAAACAAAATTACCCAGGTTTATGTGAAATCCCTATGCATTTCTTATGCTCCTGACTGCCAGAATCATAAAGCACTCATTTGCAGTTTGAGACTTACAGGTACAAACAGGTCTACTTCTAAACTCATTTCCATTTGATTTCCATCCAGTTTTAGAGCATTTTAAATTGTCACTGTTTTACCTTCAGTTCCCTGTTATCCCAAAGTCTCCTACTAAATTATTAAACTTTATTGTTCATATCAACACAGATATTTCATCTGCTTTTCCCAACTAGTGTTGCTTTAATTCTGCTTGATTTGTGATGGAATGAATAGCCAGACATGGACACAATGGGATGACCCAGGGAGTCTAGATCTCAGGTCTTCACAAACTCCCACCAAACAGAAAGCCATCAAGATGATAGAATGGCTTCTAGAGTAATCATGTGAAGATTGCTCATCTTGGAAATCCTAGAAGACTAAAGCTCAATTGTTTGATTACACTTAAGCACAGTGACATGAATCTGCTTTCAGGGTGAAGTGTGGACAGGATATCAAAAAAAGCAGAGTACGAAAGCGCTTATAGAGGCTTCTATCTAGCAGAAGAAAAAGATGTATTAAGTTTATGTGAGAACCTTGGTACCACACCAGTTATACAATCCCTGCTTTCAGTCCACTCAGAAAAAGACTAGATCCCAGGACCTTGCATCTGAAGTGACTCAAGGACACTGTTAATGGACAAGAAAGGAAGAGAAAATATCAACACAATAAGTAAATGCAAACATTTTTTTCCTCGCCCTTCTCAAGTTTTGCCAACAGCTTTTAGCTTCACCCACAGCATTGTACCTCTTTCTTCATTCTTAATCACACTACAATTAAAAAGACTACAGACAACAACACCTCTTGTAATTTTTGTATGCTACACATAAGGAAACTAAGACTGAGATAAAGTAGTCCGTTCAAGGTCATATAAGGTCAGAATACCAAACATAAAAAACTTAATGTGCTTTAGTGTCTATTTACTCTAACTTTCTTATCCTAGAGTTAAAGATACTGAAGTTTGATAGCCGAAAATATAGTCATATTTTGTTTGGCAACAGATAAAGAAGGAAATGAAGGTATTGCTCAGTAGGGTTTATGACCCTCCCCACATACACACACACCAATTAAGTTTGAGTACCACTGCTGAGTGGAAGCGATAATATTTTTTTAATTGATGGCTAAAGAAGTTTCCCTATGTACTATATAACCTAAAATAAATGGGGCATCCTTTAAAGATCATGCCAATATTTTCTTTGCCTTTGGCAAGGTTCACTCATCTCTTACTTAAACCATTTGCAACTTCATCACCTTTGATCTACTCACATCAAAGGTTGCTTCTACTATTAATCTTTAATGCCACTGTCAAAGTTGCTTTTCTTACCCACTGAATTTTACTGACACACAGTAAGTCACTTCAGTGGTGCCCATGCATGGGAGGGATTTAGCAAGCTAGGATGAATGAAGTTAGGTGCCTGGATTCTAGAATTGGCTGGATCTTTATCATATACACTTAGTGGATAGCACGTCATATTCTGGTCCTGCAGATAAATCTTGATTTACTTTTACCATAGATAAAACAGTGGCACCTTCATTTTTCTGGAAGAGTTTGGGCAGAGTAAATGTTCTGATTGCTGATCTATTGTATACTTGACTTTTAGAATCTATTTCGAACATGCCTTGGGAAAATATGAATTGCAATTTATACAGAGAATCTAAAAGAAACATGCTACGGACTGATATTTGAGACTGTTTTCAAAACTGCTACTTATCAATGTTTGTCTAAGTCTGGTGCGTGGATTGTCTACATCAGACTCACTTGTTAGAAACAGCATTGATCTTCGGTCCCCTATTCCAGACCAACTTAAATCAGGATGACTGGAAGCATCATCTGGTAATCTCTGCTCTGCTTTTATGAAATCCTCATGCTCTAGCAAGAGTCACTACTAATCTGTAATTAAATCAGGTCAAAATGGCCTCAAGTTTTAGGAAGAAGAGTGATCTAATTTTTTCTGGATGCCAATGTCAATAATGGGTTTGCTAGATTTTGCATTCTATCATGATAACAAAGGCTTTGGTTTCATTGTTATATCTGACAAATTTTCAATTATATATAGTTTCTTAATTTTAAGAGAAGGTGGAAACTCCTACTGGATATTTACATGGTATCTCTTCCAGCTGTTGACAGACACCATTGCCATATCATTTTGGGAAACATTAATTTTTAAATGAGGCGGCCGAGTTCCGGCTCCCGGAACTGCTCTGGCCCAGGGCTAAGGAGCCCGCGGAAACTGCTTCTCGGTCCGGGTCCTGCTGAGGGCCGGTCAGGACTCACCCGTTGCTTTGGTTACCCGGCAAAGGGAACAAAATACTGCCATTCGCATAGGATACCAACATGGCAGAGATCTGATGTCATCAGAAAGCGGCGGAGGAGAGAACTTCATCAATACCAGCGGCGACAGAAACAGTTGGTCTCCTGGTAGGGAGGGTGAGGCACAGACACCCGAGTCTCTCTCGATTTGTCATCGAGCCAGAGGGGAGGAGCCGGGCCGCCGCCCGCGCCCGGAGCAGGCCCAGCGGCTCGCCGGCGTGGTGGTCGCGTGACCCCAATTGGAGAGGGGGCGGAGCGGAGCCGCCACCCGCGCCCGCAAGGTGGGCAGACCTGCGACCCAGTGGTACACGGGCGTGGTAGGAGGGGCAGGGCAGAGCCGCCGCCCGTGCCTGCAAGGTAAGCAGACCTGCGACAGACTGGTGGGTCAGGCCCAGCGGCCTGCCAGCATGGTACACACGTCACCCCAACTGGAGTAGGGGCAGAGCAGAGTCTTCGCCCGCGCCCGGATCAGGCCCCGCCGGTGGTCACGTGACCCCAATTGGAGTGGGGGCGGAGCGGAACCGCCACCCATGCCCGCAGGGTGAGCAGACCTGCGACCAACCTGCAGATCAGGCCCAGCGGTCCGCGGGCGTGGTAGGAGGGGTAGGGCAGAGCCGCCGCCCGTGCCTGCAAGGTTGGCAGACCTGCGACAGACCGGCAGATCAGGCTCAGCAGCCTGCCGGCGTGGTACACACGTCACCCCAATTGGAGTAGGGGCAGAGCAGAGTCGCTGCCCGTGCCAGGAACAGGCCCAGCGACCTGCCGGCGTGGTAGTCACGACACCCCAATTGGAGTAGGGGCAGAGCAGAGCCGCCACCTGTGCCCGAAAGGTGGGCAGACCTGCGACCGACCAGCGGGACAGGCCCAGTGGCCTGCCGGTGCGACAGACACGTCACCACATTTGGAGTAGGGGCAGAGCAGAGCCGCTGCCCGTGCCCGCAAGGTAGGCAGACCTGCGACCGACCAGTGGAACAGGCCCACTGGCCAGCCGGTCTGGTAGGCACGTCACCCCAATTGGAGTAGGAAAAGAACGGAGCCTTTGCCCGCGCCCGGAACAGGCCCAGCGGTCCGCGGGTGTGGTAGACAAGTCACACCAATTGGAGGGGGGGCAGAGCAGAGCCGCCGCCTGCGCCTGCAGGGTAGGCAGACCTGCAACCGACTGGCGGATCAGGCCCGGTGGCCTGCCGGCGTGGTACACTCGTAACCCCAATTGGAGTAGGGGCAGAGCAGAGCCGCCGCCCGCGCCTGCAAGGTAGGCATACCGCCGCCCGACCCTGCAAGGGAGACTTTTCAACTATACAAGAGAAATATAAATATATAGGGGAAAAAAACATTTCAAAAACACAACAGTTTCACCAAGCAGAAAGAAACGCAAGCAGTATGAAAAGACAAGGAAAGAAAGGACCACAAGCAATGCAGGTCAACTCAATTTTAGAAGAGGTAACAGCTGCAGCAGATGGAATATCAGATAAAGAATTCAGGATATACATGCTTCAGATGATCTGGAGTATCAAGGAAGACATTAGACAGCAAAATCAGACAATGAAAGATCACTTCGACAATGAATTACACAAACAAATCCAGGAAGCAAAGGATCAACTATACAGGGAGAGGTTATAAAAAACAAACAAACAGAAATCCTAGAAATGCAGGAAGCAATAAACCAACTTAAAAACTCAATGGAGAATACTACCAGCAGAGTAGAACACTTAGAAGATAGAACATCAGACAATGAAGACAAAGTATTTCAACTTGAAAAGAACATAGACAGCTCAGCAAGACTGTTAAGAAACCATGAGCAGAACATCCAAGAAATATGGGATAACATCAAGAGACCAAACTTAAGAGTCATTGGGATACAGGAAGGTACAGAACTCCAAACCAAAGGAATGAGCAGTCTATTCAATGAAATAATACGAGAAAACTTCCCAGACCTGAAGAATGAGACAGAATCCCAAATCCTAGAAGCCTACAGGAGGCCGAATGTGCAAAATCATAAGAGATCCACACCTAGACACATTATAATGAAGACGCCCAACATACAGAATAAAGAGAGAATTTTAAAAGCTACAAGAGAAAGGAAAGCAGATTACATTTAGGGGTAAGCCAATCAGGATAACAGCTGATCTTTCAACACAGACTCTGAAAGCTAGAAGATCCTGGAATAACATATTTCAAACACTGAAAGAAAATGGGTTCCAACCAAGAATTGTGTATCCAGCGAAATTAAGCTTCAGGATGGAAGATGAAATTAAAACCTTCCATGATAAACAAAAGTTAAAAGAATTTGCAGCTAGAAAACCATCTCTTCAAAACATCCTCGGCAAAACATTACAAGAAGAGGAAATGGAAAATAACAATGAAAACCAACAGTGGGAGTTAGGACAGTAAAGGGGGGAAAAAGAATCAAAGAGGAAAACAAACCATGTTTAGTAACAGAAATAAACAAATATGGCTGGAAGAACAACCCATATCTCAATAATAACCCTAAATGTTAATGGCTTAAACTCACCAATTAAAAGATACAGGCTAGTAAAATGGATCACAAAACAAGACCCAACAATATGCTGCCTACAGGAGACGCATTTGATAGGAAAAGACATACATAGGCTGAAGGTGAAAGGTTGGGAAAAATCATATCACTCATATGGACTACAGAAACAAGCAGGAGTGTCCATACTCATATCAAATAAAATAGATTTCAAGCCAAAGTTAATCAAAAGGGATAAAGAAGGACACTACATACTGCTTAAGGGAACCATACACCAACAAGACATAACAATCATAAATATATATGCCCCAAACAATGGTGCAGCTATGTTCATAAAACAAACTCTTCTCAAGTTCAAGAGTCTAATAGACAACCATACAATAATCATGGGAGACTTCAAGACACCCCTCTCACCACTGGACCGATCTTCCAAACAAAAGTTGAATAAGGAAACTATAGAACTCAATAACACAATTAATAACCTAGACTTAATTGACATATATAGAATATATCACCCAACATCAAGCAGTTACACTTTTTTCTCAGCAGCACATGGATCCTTCTCAAAAATAGATCATATATTATGTCACAGGGCAACTCTTAGACAATATAAAGGAGTAGAGATAATACCATGCACCTTATCTGATCATAATGGAATGAAACTGAAAATCAACAATAAAAGAAGGAAGGAAAAAGCATACATCACTTGGAGAATGAACAATAGGTTACTGAATGATCAATGGGTTATAGAAGACATCAAGGAAGAAATTAATAAATTCTTAGAGATAAATGAAAACACAGACACAACATATCGGAATCTATGGGACACATTGAAAGCAGTTCTAAGAGGAAAATTCATTTCTTGGAGTTCATTCCATAAAAAAAGTAAAAACCAACAAATAAATGATCTCATACTGCATCTCAAAATCCTAGAAAAAGAAGAGCAAAACAACAGCGAAAGAAGTAGAAGGCAAGAAATAATTAAAATCAGAGCTGAAATTAATGAAATCGAAACAAAAGAAACAATTGAAAAAATTGACAAAACTAAAAGTTGGTTCTTTGAAAAAATAAACAAAATCGACAGACCCTTAGCCATGCTAGCGAAGAGAAGAAGAGAGAGAACTCAAATTACTAGCATACGGGATGAAAAAGGCAATATCACAACAGACACTTCAGAAATACAGAAGATAATCAAAAATTATTTTGAATCCTTATACTCCAATAAATTAGAAGATAGTGAAGGCATCGATAAATTTCTGAAGTCATATGATCTGCCCAGATTGAGTCAGGAGGATATAGACAACCTAAACAGACCAATATCAATTGAGGAAATAGAAGAAACCATCAAAAGACTACCAACTAAGAAAAGCCCAGGACTGGATGGGTATACAGCAGAGTTTTACAAAACCTTTAAAGAGGAACTAATACCAATACTTTTCAAGCTACTTCAGGAAATAGAAAAAGAGGGAGAACTTCCAAATTCATTCTACGAGGCCAACATCACCCTGATACCTAAACCAGACAAAGACACTTCAAAGAAAGAAAACTACAGACCAATATCTCTAATGAACCTAGATGCAAAAATCCTCAATAAAATTCTGGCGAATCGGATACAAAAACATATCAAAAAAATTGTGCACCATGATCAAGTAGGATTCATCCCTGGGATGCAAGGCTGGTTCAATATACGGAAATCAATAAATGTTATTCACCACATCAATAGACTTAAAAATAAGAACCATATGATCAACTTGATAGATGCGGAAAAAGCATTCGACAAAGTACAGCATCCCTTTATGTTCAAAACTCTAGAAAAACTAGGGATAACGGGAACATACCTCAATATTGTAAAAGCAATCTATGCTAAGCCTCAGGCTAGCATCATTCTGAATGGAGAAAAATTGAAGGCATTCCCTCTAAAATCTGGAACAAGACAGGGATGCCCTCTCTCTCCACTTCTGTTCAACATAGTTCTCGAAACACTGGCCAGAGCAATTAGACAGACGAAAGAAATTAAAGGCATAAAAATAGGAAAAGAAGAACTTAAATTATCACTATTTGCAGGTGACATGATTCTATACCTAGCAGCCCCAAAAGGGTCTACAAAGAAACTATTAGAGCTAATAAATGAATTCAGCAATGTGGCAGGATATAAAATCAACACGCATAAATCAAAGGCATTCCTGTATATCAGCGACAAATCCTCTGAAATGGAAATGAGGACAACCACTCCATTCACAATATCTTCAAAAAAAATAAAATACTTGGGAATCAACCTAACAAAAGAGGTGAAAGACTTATACAATGAAAACTACAGAACCCTAAAGAGAGAAATAGAAGAAGATCTTAGAAGATGGAAAAGTATACCCTGTTCATGGATAGGCAGAACTAACATCATCAAAATGGCGATATTACCAAAAGTTCTCTATAGGTTTAATGCAATGCCAATCAAAATCCCAACGGCATTTCTTGTAGAAATAGAGAAAGCAATCATGAAATTCATATGGAAAAATAAAAGACCCAGAATAGCAAAAACAATGCTAAGCAGGAAGTGTGAATCAGGCGGTATAGCGATACCAGACTTCAAACTATACTACAGAGCAATAGTAACAAAAACAGCATGGTACTGGTACCAAAACAGGCAGGTGGACCAATGGTACAGAATAGAGGACACAGAAACCAATCCACAAAACTACAACTATCTTATATTTGATAAAGGGGCTAAAAGCATGCAATGGAGGAAGGATAGCATCTTCAACAAATGGTGCTGGGAAAACTGGAAATCCATACGCAACAAAATGAAACTGAATCCCTTTCTCTTGCCATGCACAAAAGATAATTCAAAATGGATCAAGGAGCTTGATATCAAATCAGAGACACGGTGTCTGATAGAAGAAAAAGTTGGCTACAATCTACATACGGTGGGGTCGGGCTCCAAATTCCTCAATAGGACACCCATAGCACAAAAGTTAATAACTAGAATCAACAAATGGGACTTACTCAAACTAAAAAGTTTTTTCTCAGCAAAAGAAATAATAAGAGAGGTAAATAGGGAGCCTACATCCTGGGAACAAATCTTTACTCCTCACACTTCAGATAGAGCCCTAATATCCAGAGTATACAAAGAACTCAAAAAATTAGACAATAAGAGAACAAACAACCCAATCAACAAATGGGCCAAGGACCTGAACAGACACTTCTCTAAGGAGGACATACAGTCAATCAACAAGTACATGAAAAAATGCTCACCATCTCTAGCTGTCAGAGAAATGCAAATCAAAACCACATTAAGATACCATCTCACTCCAGTAAGATTGGCAGCCATTATGAAGTCAAACAACAACAAGTGCTGGCGAGGATGTGGGGAAAAGGGTACACTTGTACATTGTTGGTGGGACTGCAAATTGGTGCAGCCAATTTGGAAAGCAGTATGGAGATTTCTTGGAAAACTGGGAATGGAGCCACCATTTGACCCAGCTATTCCCCTTCTTGGTCTATTCCCTAAAGACCTAAAAAGAGCATGCTACAGGGACATCGCTACATTGATGTTCATAGCAGCACAATTCACAATAGCAAGACTGTGGAACCTACCTAGATGCCATTCAATAGACGAATGGATTAAAAAAAATGTGGCATTTATACACAATGGAGTATTACTCTGCATTAAAAAATGACAAAATCATAGAATTTGCAGGGAAATGGATGGCATTAGAGCAGATTATGCTAAGTGAAGCTAGCCAATCCCTAAAAAACAAATGCCAAATGTCTTCTTTGATATAAGGAGAGTAACTAAGAACAGAGTAGGGAGGAAGAGCATGAGAAGAAGATTAACATTAAACAGGGATGAGAGGTGGGAGGGAAAGGGAGAGAGAAGGGAAATTGCATGGAGATGGACGGAGACCCTCAGGGTTATACAAAAATACATACAAGAGGAAGTAAGGGGAAAGGGAAAAATAATACAAGGGGGAAAAATGAATGACAGTAGAGGGGGTAGAGAGAGAAGAGGGGAGGGGAGGGGAGGGGAGGGGAGGGGGGATAGTAGAGGATAGGAAAGGCAGCAGAACACAACAGACACTAGTATGGCAATATGTAAATCAATGGATGTGTAACTGATGTGATTCTGCAATCTGTATATGGGGTAAAAATGGGAGTTCATAACCCACTTGAATCAAAGTGTGAAATATGATATATCAAGAAATTTGTAATGTTTTGAACAACCAACAATAAAAAATTAAAAAAAAAATTAAATGAACATTCACTAGGAAATTCCCAATATTCTCAAATATTATACAGTTGCTAATTGGGAACAGCAAAAATATTGAGCAAAGAGCATGTTTAAAAAAGAGTAACTATTCCAAACCAAAAATCTGGTTAGAAAAAAAAAAGGAATATTCATACGTTAGAATATTTCACTTTCATATCAGCAAAATAGTCAAAGACTCTTTGCTGGGTCTTTTCAGTTTCTATACGTCACAGGTATCCTGACATTTAAATTGCCAAAACTGCTTTTCAAAGTGTTTGGACATTGTAAGTGGTTTTTAATAGCTCTAAATGGTTCTTGAATTTGAATAGGCTATACCTGAGTAAGTAATCTTTATCTAACTATAAAATATCAAAATTCTGAACATGGAATTTAGAAATACAAATTATGTAACAGCATGGTATATCATAAAAAATAATACTTGGACATGGGATCAGAAACTTATATCCTGCCCTCAGCTTACTATTAATTTATTATATAAATTTAAGCAATGAATTAATCTCTTTAAATTTAGTAATTCTAATACTAAAATTAATATAATGAATATGCATATACTTCTTTATTTCTTTTTAAAATGTATTTATTTATTCTAATTCATTCTATATGTCAGCAGAATGTGTTTCAATTCATAGTACACATATGGAGCACAATTTTTTATGTCTCTGGTTGTACACAAAGTAGAGTCACACCATTTGTGTCTTCATACATGTAATTAGGGTAATGATGTTCATCTCATTCCACTGTCTTTTCTACCCCATACCCTCTCATTCTTTCTCTCTACCTTTTGTCCTATCTAAAGTTCCTTAAAATTCTAGCAAATATATATAATAAAATATTGAATAAGATATTTAATACCATTGTAGATGAATAGATGAATACTAACCACATTACAAAATTATGGCATATGCTCTACCTAATTGACAAGTTTGTTTGTTTGTTTTGGTACCAGGGATTGAACCCAAGGTGCTCAATTACTAAGCCACATTCCCAGCCCTTTTTACATTTTATTTTGAGACAGGGTCACACTAAATTACTTGGGGGCTTGCTAGTTGAGACTAGCTTTGAATTCGTGATCTTCCTGCCTTACCTTCCCAAGTACTGGGATTATAGGCATGTGCCACCACACCTGGTGGCACAGTTCTTATTAGTATCTCAGGAAAGATGCATATGAAAGTTTCTTGAATATAAAATACTACTATTTTAAAGAATAAACTAATGGTTTGATCTTTCTCTTTAAATAGCACAAACTAAGATTTAAAAAGAAAGATGCAATGGCTCACATCTGGCTGGCATTTATTTTCCGTTTGAGATACTACAGCTTTAAAAGAACTAGACCAAAGATAGGAAACACAAGACTAACATGGTAACTGACTTCAAATACATGATGGGCTGTTATGTAGAAAATGATTAAAAGATAAATTGGATTTGTCTTGTGTGGTCGAGAAATTAATACTTATAAAATTTTCAACTAGGAAATATTTCAGTACAACATAAAGAATTTTTAAAAACATCATAAATCTCTAAAAGTTATAACCACCCCACCTGAGGCACTTAGAGATAAAACAACATAGAGACAACCCATGCATGGTCAGGAAGTGCTAAACAAATATTCTCTTCTCTATATTGTATCTAAACATTGACTACATGTTCTCTGAATTTCTTTTTAATACATATTTCCATGATTTTATGCCTGAAGGTAAATAATCCACAAGTGCTATTGTCTGAATGTTTGTGTCAGGCTGCCCTAAAACACTGCCATTTATATGTTGATACCTAATTGTCAATGCAATAGGATTAAGAGGGAGGTGCTTTGGGAGGTGACCATATCAAGATCCCTCATGGATGGGATTAGTGTCTGTATGAAAGAGGTCTGAGAGAGCTTGTTCCCCTTCTACCATGTGAGGATTCAGCAAGAAGGTGCTGCCTACAAGCACAGTCACTTATTAATATCAAATCTCCAGAACTGTGAGTTTATATATTACTCAGTATAAGGTACTTTTTTTTTTATAGCCACCTAAACATACTGAAACAATAAATTTTGAGCACTTGATAGCATGTTGATAAAATTATTTGGTTACTGTTTGAAAGTATAAACAAGTTTGAAAGGCACTGTGGCAGAGAATGGATAGCTCTTCACCAAATCTGTTCCCTTTTTCTTGGATACATAGCTACATTACTGTAGGCGGCTAATGATGGTTGCCAATTCTTTGACAGACCTTTTGTTGCAAAGTGTGCTTATTTCCTTCCCTTGAATATGGGTGACATGCATCAACAGAATACAGCAGAAGTAACATATATATCTGTTTCCAGGCTAAAACCTTAAGAAAATAGTAACTCTCAATTTCTGTCTCTTGGAATATCTGACCTTACAATATAGCCATTGTGCTGTGAGGATGCACAAGTAGCCCTGGTAAGGGGTCATGTAGAGAAGTCAGATCTGGTGGAGTTCCCAGTCAGCATCCAGTTCTACTTGCTAGCCAACTGAGCAAGCCATATTGGAAGTATATATTATATAAGGCACCAGTCCAGGCCTACCAGCTAAAGCCACACAGAGCACAGATGACCCTTACCATTCAGGCTTTCCCAAATTGAAGAGTTGTAAGCCAAGTAAGCTACTGTTATTATTTTAAAACAGTAAGTTTTGAGGTGGTTTTTTACTTGATAGATAAATGGGACAGAATTTGATCCTGGAAGTGCATTAATGTATTGAAAACCTAAAACATTGATTTGGGACTAATCAATACTGTGCAGAAGCTCAAAGGGTTTCCAGGAGATCATTAATGAAATCAGAAGACTTGTGGTAGGAATTTGAAGTACAGTGAAGAAATTGTTTCTTTAAGCCAAATAAAGGATAATACCTATTATTTATGGGGAAAATATGGCATCGGCATTAAGTGTGGAAAGCAGAAAATGTAATGTGAGTTTGGCAAAATGCTAAAAGGGCCACCTGTTTCTGCATAGCTAAGTAGAATAAGATACAGTTGTAGGTAGAGATCAACTAAAAAACAAAAGGATCATTTTCCAAGCAGAATTCAGAAGACTATGAAAGAATCAGAATTTCTTGGATTCAAAAGTTATTTTTTCTTGTCCTCAGTCTCTCCAGAAGATTCTCCAGGAAGCATATCAAATTCAAGGTGCTTTACTTATGTAGTTGTAAAATGTCTAGGTCCAAAGCAAGGTTTCAGAGAGGTTCATGAATGTCTAGGATGTATCTTGTAGAGTGAATTATAATCTTCAGTGCATATTCCTATGACTTATTGTTAGGGTCTGTAAACAAGTCAAGATGGTGCCTGGCACTCTGCCAGAGGGAGTGGTTTGTGAAGTAATGCCAGCTAGCCATTAGGATGATGGAGATTCCTTAATGATTGACTGCTGTATCTAGTTTATGTTAATTGAGTTAAGCTGTGTGTAATTAAGATGAAGAGGATTCCTTGATGACTGATTGATGTGTCTGGATGATGTTAATTGAAACAACCTGTGTATAATGAATTAGGTATAAATACCTCTGCTGTCTGACAATAAAGTGGCTCCCGCTGTATCAACCTTCACAAGTTGCTTGTCAACCCCCCACCCCCGTTATTTTGCCCAGCCAGACTGTGGCAACTTCTAATGTTCAATAGTAGTCCATCTCAGAAAGAAATATGGGTATTGCTTTTATCTAGAGAAATTTCCACAGATAGTTGAAGTAAAAATATTAAGTTTGGATTAAAAGGGCTTAAGTCAATATAAAATGAAAAGAGACAGTTAACTCTCCAATCATCTATGGGCAATGAAGAGACTAGCAGACTACTTAGTTATAATCATGAGACTTTTTTCTTTTTTTTTTGTGGAATAGGAGGATGATCTAGATCAGAAGCTCAGAGAATTGAACCAAGAGTCAAGAAGAATCATCTACAGACACAGGACTGGCATCATGTTCCTAGTTAGAGTTCAAAATTTCTATGGAAAAGAACTGTTATACATCTCCCATTCTCTCTCTCTCTCTCTCTCTCTCTCTCTCTCTCGGAAATGCTTACTACAGTTGTCTTTTTGTCATATCACATTGATGTTGAATTGATTGGGACAACTTGGCTTTAAATGTTTCAGTTATGCAAATAGAAGGAGCCATGTTTGAGACATTGTATGCAAGAAGACTCATCTCTATTTGGATCTGTTTTGAGCAATTCTGAACCTCAAGTATGAGCTTAATGCTGTAATATGTTGAGAATTTAGTGAAGCATTGGGGGTAAGTGAGTGCTTTTTTGCACTTCACAGAAACCTGAGGAGTCTATGGAGAGGCCTACATAGAAATGAACTAAAGCCTCTGGCTATCAACTTCTACTGAGCCTCTAGACCAGAGTTACCAATTTTCAAGCCATGTCATACAAGCCAACTTAAAAGTCCCATCTAGACTTTAGCTAGTGCTGCATGGAATAAATACAAGCCATCCCAGCATGGCCCTGCCCAAATTGCAACTGCAGATTTGTGTGTAAAATAAATTATTGATTTTTTTGAGTCTTTGAGATTTGGTGTTACTTTTGAATCAGCAATAGATAATCAGAACTGTTCTTCCTAGCTCCTTTGCAGGTAGCTGCTGAAATGTGGTAAGTACCAGCCAACAGAATGTGAGCAGAAGTGCTCCAGATTTTAAACAATTATATAATTGTCCATACCTTTGTTCCTTCTTTAAGTTTGATATGTGAAAACACTGCCATCTTGGTACTATGTTTAAGATGACAGAACCACAGATAAAAGGGAACTGGAACTGTAAATGTCTACGTAGTTTTGTGGATAAATTGTTTCACCTCCATTAAGCAACCTGATGTCAGGGCACTTTGCCCATGCATCTTGTCACAGTCCCATGTCAAACATTGGCTACAAATGCTCTTTGTTCTGCTACATGGGACTTTTAAATATCAAGTCTTAGACAGTCATGATGTCACATTCAAGTGGGATTTGGAGGAGCTGAAGAGTCAGCAGCTTGGGACTCTTGTATTAGTTTCTTAGTGTATGCCATCAATGAACATTACTACACAGTTGGTGACTTGCAACAACATAAACCTATTAAAAAGTTATGGAGGTGAAAAATCTAAAAATTAAGATGTTGAAGTTGGTTCTTTCTGCAGGCTCTGAGGGAAAATTCAGGCTATACCTCTTCTAACTTCTAATTGCTGGTAACAAACCTGGATATTCTTCAAAGTATGGCTGACCAAATCAATCCTTGCCTCTATCTTCTTATGGCTGTCTTCTGTTATCCACGTGTCTAATACTTTTCCAGCTCTTTTAGGAACAGTTGCAAGTGCATTTGAGACCTGTTCTTAAATAGAATGACCTTACTGCAAGATACTTAACTTAATTGCACCCACAAAGAGCTGTATTCCATTTTAGAACACGTTTTGTGGTTCTGGATAAACAAGTTTTGGGAAAGACAGTATTAAACCCACTACTTTCCCAATACTCCATTGGAAAAGTTCTGAGGTACATTCTGTATGGTTTCCCAGCAGGTTCTTAAGAACCGTGAATGCTTCAGTTGACATGGAAGTAATTAGCTCATTAAGAAAATCTGTTGTAGATTTCCTCTCTTCCTTATCTCTTTTTCACTATTCAACTCCTGTTTTCTGGGACTGTATTTCAAATAAACCGTCTATAAGTCTTTTTCTACAGGCTCTCCTTTCAGAAAACTATGAAAGGAAGATCACCTGAATAGCAGGCAGACTGATTTTTATAGGCTTTACGTGAGTGAGAAAAAAATTAACTCTCACATTTGAGTTTAGGTTTATTTGTTTTGGCAGATAGTTTAATCTGTAACAATGCCATCCCATTGTTCTTTATAAACTTTAACTCTTATAGGCTTTTTCTGGCTGTGTTTTAGGTGTCAGCTTTTCTTATGATTCTGTCACCATTATCTGCTGAAAACTCATTTTTGTCCTTAAGAGAATCCTGAAGAACTGTGAGCAACCCTTACTTTTTCTCTTCATAAGCTTAGGTGATCTTAAATACTTCAGAAAGGTCATTTTTAGGCATTTTTCCTTGAAATTGACATGAAAAATTTCTTTCTAAGCCTTGAGTTTCTACAGATACACTCATCCATGTAAAGGGAATGAAATTTCTTTGAAAAGGACACAGTCACTAGTACTTGATACCATGACATAGCTATTTGGATGATATTCTACTTCTTTTCAAGGAATTAATAATTCTCTTAAATAAGATAGAAATAATAACTCTTTCACTCCAAATCAAAAAATGAAGGAATTGAAATAGTCATATGAAAAAAATGAAATATGTCACTGGAAAAAAATGAGAATTTAGCTGCCGATAGGTGCATTTTGTTCTATTTCTGTATAAAAAAATTCCACAGTTTTAGCAGCAATACATGTGCGTTGTTACAGTTTTCATGGGTCAGGATTCCAGGCACAGACTCACTAAGTTCTTTATTTTGTGATCCAGAAAGCTGCAACCAAAGCACTGGCTGAGATTGGGATTTCATCTGTGGCTCAGGATTCTCATGTAATTCACATGATTATTGGCAGAATCACTTTCCTTGTGGTTGTAGCTCTTGTGGAAGTTTTTTTTTTTTTTTAATTTTGTTTTTTTTTATTGTTGGTTGTTCAAAACATTACATAGTTCTTGATATATCATATTTCACACTTTGATTCAAGTGGGTTATGAACTCCCATTTTTAGCCCATATACAGATTGCAGAATCACATCAATTACACATCCATTGATTTACATATTGCCATACTAGTGTCTGTTGTGTTCTGCTACCTTTCCTATCCTCTACTATCCCCCCTCCCCTCCCCTCCCCTCTTCTCTCTCTACCCCCTCTACTGTCCTTCATTTCTCCCCCTTGTATTATTTTTCCCTTTCCCCTCATTTCCTCTTGTATGTTCTTTTGTATAACCCTGAGGGTCTCCTTCCATTTCCATGCAATTTCCCTTTTCTCTCCCTTTCCCTCCCACCTCTCATCTCTGTTTAATGTTAATCTTCTTCTCATGCTCTTCGTCCCTACTCTGTTCTTAGTTACTCTCCTTATATCAAAGAAGACATTTGGCATTTGTTTTTTAGGGATTGGCTAGCTTCACTTAGCATAATCTGCTCTAATGCCATCCATTTCCCTGTAAATTCTATGATTTTGTCATTTTTTAATGCAGAGTAATACTCCATTGTGTATAAATGCCACATTTTTTTTAATCCATTCGTCTATTGAAGGGCATCTGGGTTGTTTCCACAGTCTTGCTATTGTGGATTGAGCTGCTATGAACATCGATGTAGCAGTGTCCCTGTAGCATGCTCTTTTTAGGTCTTTAGGGAATAGACCGAGAAGGGGAATAGCTGGGTCAAATGGTGGCTCCATTCCCAGTTTTCCAAGAAATCTCCATACTGCTTTCCAAATTGGCTGCACCAATTTGCAGTCCCACCAGCAATGTACAAGTGTACCCTTTTCCCCACATCCTCGCCAGCACTTGTTGTTGTTTGACTTCATAATGGCTGCCAATCTTACTGGAGTGAGATGGTATCTTACTTGGGGATCAACCTAACAAAAGAGGTGAAAGACTTATACAATGAAAACTACAGAACCCTAAAGAGAGAAATAGAAGAAGATCTTAGAAGATGGAAAAATATACCCTGTTCATGGATAGGCAGAACTAACATCATCAAAATGGCGATATTACCAAAAGTTCTCTATAGGTTTAATGCAATGCCAATCAAAATACCAACGGCATTTCTTGTAGAAATAGAGAAAGCAATCATGAAATTCATATGGAAAAATAAAAGACCCAGAATAGCAAAAACAATGCTAAGCAGGAAGTGTGAATCAGGCGGTATAGCGATACCAGACTTCAAACTATATTACAGAGCAATAGTAACAAAAACAGCATGGTACTGGTACCAAAACAGGTGGGTGGACCAATGGTACAGAATAGAGGACACAGAAACCAATCCACAAAACTACAACTATCTTATATTTGATAAAGGGGCTAAAAGCATGCAATGGAGGAAGGATAGCATCTTCAACAAATGGTGCTGGGAAAACTGGAAATCCATATGCAACAAAATGAAACTGAATCCCTTTCTCTCGCCATGCACAAAAGTTAATTCAAAATGGATCAAGGAGCTTGATATCAAATCAGAGACAGGGTGTCTGATAGAAGAAAAAGTTGGCTACGATCTACAGTCGGTGGGGTCGGGCTCCAAATTCCTCAATAGGACACCCATAGCACAAAAGTTAATAACTAGAATCAACAAATGGGACTTACTCAAACTAAAAAGTTTTTTCTCAGCAAAAGAAACAATAAGAGAGGTAAATAGGGAGCCTACATCCTGGGAACAAATCTTTACTCCTCACACTTCAGATAGAGCCCTAATACCAGAGTATACAAAGAACTCCAAAAATTAGACAATAAGATAACAAACAACCCAATCAACAAATGGGCCAAGGACCTGAACAGACATTTCTCAGAGGAGGACATACAATCAATCAACAAGTACATGAAAAAATGCTCACCATCTCTTGTGGAAGTTTTATCCCTTAAAGTCAACAGAATATTCTTCCTAACCTTAAAAATGTCTGGAGCCTTCTTTTAAAGGGCTTACTGATTAGTTCAACCCCTCAAGTGTTGTGTTTTTATCAGTTTACACTGTGCTGGGACATTAATTCCATCTATATAACTCCTTTGCCTTTAACATGTAATCTAACTGTAATTTCTGATTTTTGTTTTTGTTTTATGATTTGACCATGTCCTATTGGCTAGAGGCAAGTCACAGGTTCTGTCCACACTCAAGGGAAGAATATTACACAAGAATATGACTCACTAGGCATTATTTAAGAATTCTTCAGAGAGTTGTAGAGTACAACTTATTTTAAAACTTTATTCAGGTCTCTTCAGACACAGCTGCAACCTATGCTGCTGCTGTTGCCCGGAGGTTGACACTTCCCTGACACTGATGCCAATGCTGCTGCTGTGGCCCAGTTCTCATGGTGCCACTACCACTGTGATCCAGAAGTCCACTGCCAGAGTGTCTACAGGTTTGGTTGCATGTGGCTGCCTCCATCTTAGGATGCCAGACAGCACCTTGGGGGATGGGGGATGGCTGGTTTGTGGCCACTGCCATCTCAGGGTACAGCCACCTTTGTCTGGGGACACCGACCAGGAACTGGAGGTCGAGTTTTGGGGTGCCTGTGGGTTTGGCTGCACCTGAGGTCTTCCTGCTGGGAGTTCTGGTGGCTGCCATCTTGCTTCCTCTTCTCAGAGTTGCTCCTCTGTGTGAGTGCATCCCTGGTGGTCTCTCTGCAAGTTGGACCAGAATTGAGATCTTGGGACTGCTGTCTGGCCAACCTGGAGTGTCTGAGGGCTAGATCAGTGGGATGGTGACTAGGTCTGCTTGGTCTGGTCTGGGCCTCACAATCCCATGAAAAGTTGGAGACAGGGCTGAGAAATGTTTGAATGCTGAGGGAAGTAGTTGTTAATATTCCATCCAGGTTCATGCCCCCCCCCCCAGTATCTCTATCATATTGAAACCAGGTAGTATTCATGAATCAATTTATCAAAGACTGTGGTATGTGTATGGTATTTTGTAGTTTTCTTGTGTATTCTTATATTTTTATTTTTTTCTTTTGTTAATGGCCAATCTCTTTCAATTCTTCTTCCACTCTTCCTATATATTTTTTTCTTTTGGCTTCTTCCATCCTCCCTCATGGATATTGTGTGCTGCACCACTTCTGTTTTCTCCTTGTCTACCATTTGAAATTGTAAGCCCTTTTAGCAAATTTACTGTGAATATTGTAGACAATAATTGAATTCATTATCTGAATTTACCATGATAAATCTGAACAACTTAATAGGAACTAGTGGGTTTGAGGCTGTATGTTGATTGCATTGGGTGTTGTTGATATTGGTCTCCCGCTTAAAGGCATCTGGACACCTTCAGGGACACTATAAGCCTGCAGGGTAGAATCTGTGCTGACTCAAATCCATACTGCTAGATGGGAAAACACATGAACAACATGAAAAAACAAAGGAACAAATCACCCAAACAAACCAAGATGCTCCAATAACAGAATCCACTGACAACACAGTAGAAAAAAAATGTTATAGAAGGAGTTTAGAACGTACATAGCTAAAATGATCTGCAATATGAAGGCTAGCATAAAGAGTGAAATCAAAAAGAAAATACAGGAAGTGAAAGATCACTTCAATAAATAGTTAGATATTGTGCAAAGCAGAACAACAACAACAATAACAAAAAGCAGAAATCCTCAAAATAAAGGAATGAATAAATTATAAATTCAATGGAAAGCATCACAACACCCTAGACAACTTAGAAGATAGAACCTCAGGCAATGAAGACAAAAATATATAATTTTGAAAATAAAGTTGACCATATAGAGAAGATGGTAAGAAACCGTAAACAGAAATTTCAAGAATTATGGGATAAAATAAAAAAGACCAAATTTAAGATGTATTGGGATAGATGAAGGAGCAGAGATACAGACCAAAGGAATGCAAAATCTTTTCAATGACATAATATCAGAAAAATTCACAAGCCTAAAGAATGAAATGGAAAATCAACTATAAGATGTCTACAGGACCCCAAATGTACAAAATTACAGCAGACCCAACCAAGACATGATATAATGAGAATAACTAACACTGAGAATAAGGATTAAAATCTTAAAGTCCCTGAGAGAGAAAAAAATAAATTATGTATAGGGGGAAACCAATTCAGATCTCAACTAATTTTTCAGTTGAGACCCTCAATGCCAGGAGGTCCTGGAATTACATATATCAAGCTCTCAAAGAAAATGGATACCAACAGGGAATTTTATATCTAGCAAAATTTAGCTTCATCAACAAAACATTGCAATTGTAAATATTTATTCCCCAAACAATGGAGCATCAACGTATATCAAATAAACCTTTCTCAATTTCAAGAATCAAATAGACCACAGCAAAATACTACTCAGTGACATTAACACACCTATTACTATTAGACAGATCTTCCAAACAAAAACTATACAAAGAAACTATAGAAATAAATATATATTATATATATAAACATACATATATATAATAAATATTTGGACTTAACAGACATATATAGAATATTTCATCCATCAATGAGTGAATACACTTTCTTCTCAACAGAAGATGGATCCTTCTCTAAAATAGACAATATCTTAAGTGACAAATCAACTCTTTGTAAATACAAAAAAAACCCAAAAAACAACAACCCAGAAATAATACCCTGCATTCTATTAGATCATAATGGAATAAAATTAGAAATCAATGATAGAATAAAAAATAGAAGGCATCTAACACCTGGAGAATAAATAATATACTATTGAATAATAAATGGATAGCAGAAAATAATCAATGATGAAATAAAAAAATACTTGAAGGTAAATGAGAATAACAATGCAACATATCAAAATCTCTGGGGCACTATTAAAGCAGTACTAAGAGGAAAGTTCATTGCATCGAGCTCATTCATTAAAAGCAGAAAAATCAACAAATAAATAACCTAACATTACATCACAAGACAAGTAAAGCAGGAGACATCCCAATACCAGACCTTAAACTATATTACAAAGCTAAAGTAACAAAAATGGCATGGTATTGGCACCAAAACATACATGTAGACTGATGGTAGAGAATAGAGGACACAGAAACAAACCCACATAAATACAGTTATCTAATACTAGAGAAAGGCACCAAAAACATTCACTGGAGAAAAGATAGCCTCTTCAACAAATGGTGCTGGGAAAATTGGAAATCCACATGTAACAAAATTAAATTAAACCCTCTCTCACCCTGCATAAAACTCAACTCAAAGTGGATCAAAGACTTAGGCACCAGAACAGAGACCTTATACCTAATAGAAAAAAAAAAGTAGGCCCAAATCTTCACCATGTCCGCCTAGAATGTAACTTCTTTAACAAGACTCCTAAAGCACAAGAAGTAGTGTTAAGAATCAATAAATGGGATGAATTCAAACTAAAAAGCTTCCTCTCAGCAAAGAAAGTAATCAATAATGTGAAGAGAGAGCCTACAGAATGGGAGAAAATCTTTACCTCATGCACCTCAGATAGAGCATTAATCTCCAGGATATATAAAGAACTCAAAATACTTCATAGCAAAAACACCAAATAACTCAATCAATAAATGAGCAAAGGAACTAAACAAACACTTATTAAAAGAAGAAATAGGAACAGCCAACAAATATATGAAAAAAAGTTCAACATCTCTAGCAATTAGAGAAATGCAAATCAAAACTACTCTAAGATTTTACCCATTAGGATGGCTATTATCAAGAATATAAACAACAATAAATGTTGGCAAGGATGTGGGGGAAAAAGTACACTCATAAATTGCTGGTGGGACTGCAAATTGGTGTAACCACTATGGAAAACAATATGGAAATTCCTCAGAAAACTTAGAATGGAACCACCATTTGACCCAGCTATCGCACTCCTCAGTTTATACCCAAAAGACTTACAATCAGCATACTACAGTAATGCAGCCACACCAATATTTATAGCAGCTCAACTCACAATAGCTAAACTATGGACCCAACCTAGATGCCCTTCAACAGATGAATGGATAAAGAAAATGTGGCATACATATATATACGATGGAATATTACTCAGCCATAAATAAGAAAAAAAAAATATGATATTTGCTGATAAATGGATGGAGCTGGAGAATATCATGCTAAGTAAAATAAGCCAATCTCAAAATATCAAAGGGTGAATGTATCTTCTGATATGGATGCTGATTCACAATAAGGTGGTGGTGGGCGGCTAGGACCATCCCAGCTCCAGACTTCCCTGTACGATTGGATGAATCAGTGGTGGGGGGTGGCTAGGGAAGAATAGAGTTACTATAGATTAGGTAGAAGTGAGTAAAGGTAGAGGAAGGGGTAAGGAGGTAGGAAGGATACTAGAATTAATCAGACATTATTACCCTATGTACATATATAACTATTTGGCCAGTGGGATTCCAAAACATGTACAACTAGAAGAATGAGAAATTATACTCCATGTATATATGATGTATCAAAATGCATTCTACTGTCATGTATAACTAGTTAGAACAATTTTTTTAAATGGCAAAAAAGAAAAAAAAAAATCAATGACTTAAGAAAAAAAAACCTTTATTCAGGGAGCTGGGGATGTACCTCAGTGGTAGAGTACTTGCCCAGCATATGTGAGGCCCTGGGTTCAATCCTTAGTTACACACACACACATACACACACACACTCACAATTTCTTCAGGGAAATTTGATATCAAAAACTTCAAGTTTATAGTTTATTTTCTGCATGCTAGATTAGAAATTCTGACTAAAATCTCAATTGACACAACTGAGATATTGATAAATGACTGTAATCTATAAAATAGGAAATCTTTGTTTAAAACAGTTTAGTATTATCGAGTGAAGTAAATTATGCACATATTCTAACTTTTTGTAATTCAATTTACATGCATATACTCTAGAATAACTTTTGTATATATCTACGAGGAAAGATGTGTAGGACTATTTAGAGAAATATTGTTTACCATACCCTCCCAAAGTGGAAATAACCCAACTCCTCATCATCTATAGAGGGATAAATTGTGTTTTATTTATATAATGGGATCCCTACAGTGAAGTAAAAGTGAATGACCAACTATGCAGTCGACCCTGTGGTCAGATTGCCTCCCTGGGCACAGGCCTAAATCCTTGCTGCTGGGACCAGTGGCCTTTGATGGCTTACAGTGTGTTCAGAGGTATGGAACTGACTCACCAATAACCAATAACTGGCTGGTGGTATGATGCTAAAGTTCAATTGCTTTGCCTCTGGTGGGGACAGCTTTGAAGGACCATCCCAGCTCCAGACCTTCCTGTAGGATTGGATGAATCAACTTCTCCCTCTGTCAGATTCTGCTTTTCCACTTCTTTTCAGGTGCATCTTTCTAGAACTCTGTTGCCGAATACCATAGTTCACTGGCTACATGTAGATATTTAAATTTGCCTTTTCATTGAGTTAATTCAAGTGACAGTCACATTCAGCTAGTAGCTAAGTAACCTTAGGCAGAGTCCATTAGCCAGAGCGGGTATAGAATACTTGCATCGCTGTGCACAGTTCTACTGGACAGTACTGCCTTAAAGCATGCTAGGATACAATTGCCCACTTCAGAATCTGGCTTTAGGGAATTCAAACTAAAACAAACTGTTACAACCATGGAAAAATCTCACATAATGCTGAGGTCAAAGAACATAATGCAGAAGAATATATTCAACATGATCCCATTCATATCAATCTAAAAACAAAATTAAACAATAAACTATATAGAAAAATATTTATATGGGATAGAACTATAATAAAGATCACAGGAATCATTAAGTAGCTATTTCTGGGGACTACATTTCTCTTTCTAAGCCTGTTTACAAGTATTTATGAGTTCATTTCATTACCATTTTTTAAAACAAAAATATTCTGTATATCTACTTAAGACTTTTTTGCAATATAAAGAATTAAAAATAATCTGTATTTTAAGGAAACTAATTTGATTCATTTTTATTGGTAGAGAATAGTTATATATAAATAAGACAGAGAGTATACTTATATGACATTATTATCATTTTTAATTTTTAAAAATTGAAAAAGTAAAAATTATATATATTTACAATGCACAACGTGTTATATTTATACACTGTGGAATTGTTAAATGGTGTGTGTGTGTGTGTGTGAGTGTATAACCACTATTGATATGTTTGTTTATACATGAAAAAATGATTAGATTAAAAAAACAGAATTGAAAGAACTTTCATTTAATTATGTCATTCTAAAACCTTTCATAAAAAGGTAGTAAAGTTTCTTATCCAAAATATACTTTACACACACACACACACACACACACGCCTATTGAGCCTTTAAAAATAAGAAGATTCAAGTGTTGTAACAGCTTGGATAAACCCAGATGACATTGTTATAGCTGAAATAAGCCAGACACAGAAGGATGGGATTGTAGAATATCATGCTAAAATAAGCGAGTCACAAAAAACCAAAGGCCAAATGTTCTCTCTGATATGTGGATGCTAATCCACAATAAGGGAGGGTGGGCAGGGGAAGAATAGAAGTCCATTGGATTAGACAAAGGGAAAAAAAGGAAGGGAGGGAGGAGGGGAGGGGAATCGGAAGGACAGTAGAATTAATAAGATATAACCTTCCTAGCCTTGTACTCAAATACACTACCAAGGTAACTGCGTATCATGTACAACCACAGGAATAGAATCCTAATTAGAATAAGTTATGCTCCATGTATATATAATATGCCAAAATTCATTCTACTATCATGTATAACTAAAAATAACAAATTAAAAAAAAAAGACTTCTTTTAACATGAAAGAAGGATAAACAATAGTCTCTCAAGTCAAAGTGACCTCTTGGGATGTCTCCTGGGATGTCTTCTCTGGGTTCTCTCTATGAAATGGGAAGGAAAAATATTTCTCCAGATGAACATTCCCTACATCAGGAGCAAACCAGACTTTGAGGAGGTTAGAAGGAATTTCATACAGTTCTGTCCTGGGCAGTTCTCAGTTCTGACACATGCTGCTGAGAAGCCATTTGATATCTAGTGTCGAGAGCCATCCTTGGGCTGTGTGTGGACTAGATTGGGCATCACAGCCTAGTGAATAGGATAATCCAGTGTCTGGGAACTTCCAGTGGACATTCCTCTTTGTAAGACTGCCCAGATACATTATGAGCCCTATTCTGCTCTGCTTGGAGATGGGGTGACCTGCTATAACCACTTAGCCGCTCAGCCTCTCTGAGATGGGTGTGACCTGCTAAGATGCCAATTAACCTGCTGACTGCAAGACATCAAAGCAAGGCCCCACCCCTGTAACTTTACCCTACCCTCCCCGCCTTTGATGCACCCCCTTAAATAAACCACTGGAGCCATTTTCTAATTGTCTAGCTCCAGCTCCTGAGTGGACTGGATCTATCAGGCGCTGTACCCTTTAAACCTAATTTTAACTTTGTCTTTTGTTCTTTGCTAATTATTCTGGACTCTAATTTCTTAGGAGATTTATCCCTCTGAGCAGGCAAGAATTCCCTGGCCAGGAGCTGGCCACCCAGCGATAATCTAGAAGCCTGTGTTTTCTCACCTCTACAATTGGATGTTGTAAGAGGACTCAGTTGGATAATGGCTTCATGGTGACTATTGATATAAGTAGGTGTCATGGCTCCACAGCTGACAAACACCTTGAAGTTACTGTGTAGGTGCTGCTCAACCATTATGAAACCCACCTCAATTTTCTTTCAGAAGCTTATAACCTTTTCTTCATGGGCACTCACGTCATGCACACACCCAAATATAATACGTCAACTCTTCCTTGTGCAAACTCCAGATTCCAATTCTCTGATGATTCATGATACTGCCAATACTTATATGTCCCCCTGGCCTCCTTTTACTCTGTGCCCTCAATAAAAAAAAATTATCTGGGGAAAAAAAGAAGTGAGGATTTAAAAAAAATCATAACTATGAGAGGTAATACATGAGCTAGTTAACCTGATTTTGTTAACAAATGACCATAAAAAAGTAAAATAAAAATCATAGGTATGAGAGGTAATGCAAATGCTAATTAGCTAGATTTTTGTCATTATGCAATGTACATAAAATCCAATACATTTTGTATATGATAAATACATACAACTCTGTCCACTAAAGTTTTCAAAAAAAATTTAAAAAGTGATCAGTGAAAATTTACCTTATAATAAAGAATCATTTTAATTTTTAGAGTTATAATTCAGTTGGAATTTTTAAAATTTTATTTTTCGTATAACAATGAGAAATTTAGATATTTATACTCTGTTCAAATAGTATCTGAAGGTGATATTTACTGAAGGCCAAAAGGCCAGGAAAATATACATACTTGGAATGCTCACTTGAAATCTATAAATAAAAACATGACAAGATGTTAGGTTAGAAATCAGACTGATCAACTATGAAACACTACATTCTTATTTCATCAAAAGTAGATTGAACACAAAGGTGTAGGCAGAAGTAATTGGATGTGAATTAGCACCAGCAGAGTGGCAGACATTATCATATCTTGATATAACAGATTGTTCATGGCCAATTTTAGAATTGAAAAGCGCCTTAAAGATTTTAAGTCCTAAACATGGTGGTGCATACTGATAATGCCAGCTATTCAGAAGGTCCATCCTTAGAAACACAGCAAGCACCTCCTCCAAAAAAAAAAAGATGTCAAGTTCTTTTTTGTTTGTTTTTTTAGACTTAAAGACAAGTGAGCTTTATCTGTATGCCTAAATGTTGGTATTTCATTATGAGGTATTTCTTGATTTTACATAGTGAACTAAATCACTGAAGTTTCCAGAATTTATGTCAGAATTAGCAAAGACCACAGTCACTAGGCCTTTGTTTTTCTAACCTGTTTCTCAGGCTTCCTAGACATGCTAAATAGTGTCAGTCAACAGAATGGATATCAGCTCACTTCTGACACTTACTGAGTAGTTATAACAAATCAACATATTGGAATTTCTTTTCCATCTGCAAAGAGAGAGAGATGAAAGAGAGCTAATTTGAAAGCCCTAAGAAAATATTGTGTTGTAGAAATGCCAAGTGTTAACTTTCCAGCAGTATCACAATACATCAGTGGCAATGGTACAGACAGGCTCAACAAATGAAATCAGGTAAGTCCAATGAGCTCATAAGAAACAACTATCACCCATTATTTCTTTTCTTATGACCCTTAAAAGCACAAGGAGAGTGTATAGTCAATACTAACAGAGGATCCCTGACTGGCCAGAGATTTCCTTAAATGTAGTGAAAAAAGTAAGAGTGACTGGAAAAGTACAGACAGGCCCTGGCTCCATTTCCGTTCTCTTCTTTATCTCATGCTCCGCAATACTTCAAGCTCATTATAGACTGAACTGTCACTTTTCCTTATTGTTTGTCCATCCACAAGTGAAAACAAATCAGTGAAATTGTGATAGAAAAGAAGGGAAACTAAAGACTTTTGAAACTTGGAAAGTCATGTGTAAATAACCAAAAAGATGTTGTGTTTCTTAATACCATGGCTTTAATTTTATAGCTTATAACATCCATCTAGATATTTCTTTTGGATCTGTCAATTCATTGGGTAGGCATAAAATTTGTGGTGCATTTTTGGAGCTGTATGGCTTCTTATCAATGTCTCAATCATTGCTTGTGAGTTTAGTGTTGCATGGGGAACAATAATCTAAATAGTCAATTACCAATGTAATTGTAAATGTGACTGTTGTGCTGGATTGCAATACACAAGCAAGAAAAGGAGAGGGCTTCAGCAAACTCAACACTTCAGTTGAGAAAGAAAATTTCCAAGCTAACCATACCCCAAATCATTGCAGCTCAATATTAAAATGGAATATTCTATCATTTAACTGGTGTCAGTATTCAAATTTCAGTGTTTCTTTGGCCAACAATCTTTTACCCCACAAAACCTATCTCTGTAATCTATATGTGGATATAAAAGCACAGGGGTGTTCAATTTTCTTGATTGTGGTAATTGGAGAAAATTCATTTTTCCCTTTATGCATAATTTCCTGGAGCAGGTGATTCTAGGGTTTCTCCCTGTATCAACAAACAATGGTGAAATGAATCTACAAACTATATAACACAGATAACGCCATACTAATTCATTCTTTAGATTTTATGAAATGAATTCCTACTATAATAGTAATAGGAGGGACATGGCTAATATTACCACTTAATAAGCAGCAACTCTGTATCAGTTACTAAAACAAGAGCTTTGCAGTAATGCCAGATACTTATTAGAATTGCTTATTCAGTTATTTATCTGGGCATATTATGTGAAACAAAGAATGAATCTCCCTTGCTGAATGGAATATCTACATTTAGTGCAAACGCCAGGAAAAGAACAAGCACTCTTTAAATAGTCCTTAAGAAAATTAACATGAATTAGATGTTAGCATCACCATATTGGGAGGGAGAGACTCAGAAAAGTCAATAACTTGTTTGGGTCACTGCTTATGCACTATTTAAACTCAGTTTTGTCAGAAATGAATATACAAAGCTCCAAAAGTTACTTCATACAGGAGATGATATTTGATTTGACCCATATAAAAAAGGATGAGGTTTTTAAGATGCTACTAGGTAAAGGAAGGGATAAAAGGACACATGTTTTGATTCCCACAATAGCAGTGGGATATTGGATCTGTGAACAATCTATTTTATTGATAATGTGGTTCTGGAGTAGTCAGTCATGGTGCCCCAGTGCCATCCGTGGCTTAAAATGGACCCCAAATCATAAGGCAAATTGTCAGTGGTAAAAAACTCTAGTCATTAATCACTGAAACTAGGATGAGATAAGCCAACTGGCCTTCATTGTAAATTTAAGACTAGACCATGCACTTGAATGGCTCTGAGAGTTTCACACTAGTAGACCTTGATCCTGGCCCAGCTGAAGTTTTTTAGCCCAGTGTGAATGTCAAATGTTGCTCTGAGTTCCAATACAGTAGCCACTAGCCAAATGTGGCTTATTAAATTTAAACTTCATTTAAATAAAATAAAAAATTCAATTCTTCAATTTCTCTTGCATCAGTACAAGTGCTACCAGCTACAGGTGGCTAGTGGATATGATACTGGATAATGCAGATATAAAATATTTCCATCATCACAGAAAACTCTGTTGTGCAGAGTTAAAGTGGCTCAGTCCACTATCTGAGCACAAATCCTTAGTTTTATTTGAAAATAGGTGCTGGAATGGATTCCCAAATGGAGATGATAAAAGCAACTCTTATGCTATAATTTGTTGAGCCATTTGCATATTCACTTTAGAAATTGTTAAAAGTTTATTTTTAATTCATTCATTCTATCTAGTTTTGATTGAGAAGACACTATGTGCAAAGTACTGTGTGTGAGCTGGGGAAAGAAAGGGATTCTCAGAGATGAATCAGACTCAAATCCTCCCTCCAAAGGGGCTGAAGCATAACAGATGAGCCAAGAAGGCTTATAATAATAAATGTAATAATATGAAAATATAATAAGAAGTAAAAGAATAAATATGAAGTAGAACATATTTCCAAACAGCAATTTAGAATTGGAAGGACTTTGTGATAGATGTTAATATCTATCACAAAGTCTTTAGAGAAAAGGTGGAATCAAAGTTGTGCTTTATGGATAGGTAGGATTGGGAAATGTGAATACGGTAGCAGGGAGAGCTCTGTAGAGAAATGAAGTGAGGAAAATGTGAGCCATGCATGTGAAGAACTGTCTGAATTTCTTGAAAAAGTGTGTGTGTGTGAGGAGTGGTTAGCATATCTCATGTTTTCTTATTAACTCCTTTTCTGAAAGCTTCTGAGAAACTATTTTTATTACAAATAGACTTTAATACAAATAGATTTTTAATACAAATATACTTAAATTAATAATTATATCACTAATATCTGAATTTATGCATAATTAAATTCCACAAATTGTAATGTCACTTTTGTATCCTGTGTGTTCTTGATAGCTAGCCAGGTTTTCTGAGAAGAATGTGATGTCAGGAGCCAATAATTCCTGATGTAATTGGTGATCAGGGGTAGTACACTGCTCTGGTATAACCAGAACACAGAACTATCCAGCCACAACCTGATTGGATGTATTCCATGCTTACAAATAAGAGCTGTACAAATATACTTCAAAGACTGGTTAGAAATCTTTCAGGAAAAAAAAAAGAAAATGTCTTCTATGTATTTTCTATAAAATATCTGTGAACAGTCAGGAGCACTACAATAATAAAACACCATCCATTGCTAAGATGCTGTTTAACAGAAATATTGAGAAAGTTTCTCTTCCCATCAATGTGTCATATTTGTTTTTTCTAGCAAACCCTAATTTTTCTCAATTACAGCTAGTTTCCTGATCCAATGGTTATTAAAAAATGATTTAATAAATAATACCAATTTATCACACAAACTTTTAAACTGAAGATGTCAAAATATAATATTGAAAAAACTACAGTGGTTAAATTCACCAGGCATGTGTGCATGTGTGCACATGTGCATGAGTATACTTATATCTGTGTGTGGGAGTGTTCATGTGCTCAAAAGTAAATATAATCAAATGCTTCTGCATGAGGATATTTTTTTATCCTGGGGATTTGAAATTGGGATAGAAAATGAATCTCAGGCAAAATACAAAGCAGGATTAAAATCCACATCTGTAAAGCCATAAGGAAAATCTCAAAGGCCTGAACATAAGTACTATAAGCTGCCGGCTTCTAACATTTTGCCATGTTATGGAATAAAATCTGTTGTATAACAGGTAAAAATACATCATCAAAATATTATGCTGATGAAATATCAGCAAGTAGTTCTGAATAACAGAGTAATCATAATAAACAGATGATTTTAAAATAGAGGCTTTGTATCTGAGGAAGAGATGTTTAATTTTAAAGGGAGTCATTAATAAAACAGGATATAAAATAACACAGTAGGCAACATACCAAATTGCACTGCTTCTCTGGAAAAACGAAAAAAATCACAAAATCTCCTAGACCATGTCTGTCTAAAGTGGTGCAAAAATCAGAAAAGTTAATACTAAATATCACCAAGATGGGAAACTGAAAATTTTATATTTCATTCTTTTTTTCCTTTTCCCTAATAAAAGCTAATAATGTTTTGACAGTTAAATAAGATGAATGGTCCAGGTTCTGAGGCTCCAAGAAGACAGTATAACATAAGAAGTTCTAAAGAATGTTTCTGTAATGCTCACAAGATGGAATTTTTTTTCTGGGGTTGGATATTTTGAGGGGGGTAAGAACAAGGCAGGTGGGAGCCTAGAATATTGTCATATAAGGACACAAACAGGATGACTCAACCTCTTCTATCATAAAGCTTGAGTCTCTGAGAACTCACAGGTAACATACAAAATCATAAATCAACCTTGATCTCTGTACTATCCCTGATTCTCAATGCAGACAATGTTTTGTAAATATAAGAGAAATAGATTTGGATATATAAAAAGAAAACTTTATAAAGTGGAGGATATGTTTATAGTCTTGTTGGTGATGATAGATTCACAGGTATATACTTATTCCCAAATCCATTGCATTATATGTGTTAAATATGTACAGTTTTTAAAAAAAATATATCAATCATACCTTAATAAAAGGGTTTAAAAAAAGAAGGATATTTTAGTACCAACTAATGGGCAGTAATCAGAGAAACCCCTTTTCCCAAAATACTATGAAGATGAGGGAAGATTTCCAGAGGACCAGCTGGCCAAAAGAAGGAGGGTGATATGGAGGGAAGGTTCTTCATTTTTACGCATCTGGAAGAGCAGTTTAATTCTGAATCGAATGTCCTCTGCAGGGCAAAGAGGAAAAACTATCAAAAATTAGAATAGTGGTGGGGCTGTGCCATCTCTGGGGCTGGATTCTTTGCAATTCAATCAGAGTTACTGCACCAAACATAATGCTAAAATCAGCATCAGTATCAACATATGAAAATATATGCATAGTGGTTATGATCTGGTTTGTTTACATTTATGTCCAGCCTATAGTGGCTCTAGCATGCCTCAATTAGACTCATTCATAGTTTTCTAATTCAGACCACTACTGATCACTGAGAATACAATCACCAAATAAATGTGTTTCCAGCACTTTTTAGACACCAATTATATTGACTGAGGTCCATTATATCACTTAATAGGAACACAATAATTACAATCAGTGCTGTAGCACCCTTTTAGTGGCCTGAAGAGAGCCTTAAATTTGCAAAAAGGTTTTGGTTTATTTAGATCTATATGAGTTTGTTTCCATTTTTAAAAAAAGTGTTGCAAAACTGAAATCTTACTGTTCCTCACTAAAAATATGAACTGTCATCAGCTCACTCAAATTACAAAAGATCCTGCCATTCAGAAGATGATACTGAATTGAATTTGTGTATGAAATAGAATTAAACTCCATTAGGTCCCGTCTGCCTTCCAAAAATGAACACTGAATTGGGATTCTGCTCAATTCTGAGGGCAAGGGGCTGTTTTAGCAAGCTAATGCTTTTGCTCTCATAGCAGCTCTGAGTATAATTACTTACAAATAAAGCATGACTTTACCTCCAAAACTGGACTAGTTTCATGCAATTTAATTTTTCTTTTCATTTCAGATCATTTTTCTGCCTAACTCATGAGTGATCACCTAATTCACTTGGGTCCAGCTATATCATATAATAGATAACATGCCACAGTGTGTAATCTTTAACTACAGATACATGTACTTATTTTACTTCTATTCAATCTGATTTTTTTTCTTTCATACCGCATCAGTTAAGCAAAAATCTCATTTTCTCATTTTTTTTTTTTTTTTTTTGTTCTTTGGTGATATGTGAAGGTCAGGTTGGAATTTCTAATCAGCATTAAATGACCATCGTGCCTATGCCAGGTTGATATAATTTCAGTCAAAAATGAAAGAAACATCAATTTCTAACTTGTTTTTACTGAAATGTATAATACTTACTGTAATTTTTAATATACTAAAAATATCTGATTTCTCTTGACTTTTTATAAACACCTATAGTTGCCCAGAATCTCCAAATTGGAAAACATCACTTAAGAGATAAGATGTTAATCTTTCTGTATGTGTTATTCATATTCAATATACACCAAAGAGTTAGGTCATATTTTTATAAATGAATTCGTTGAGCATGAAAAAATCAGGTTCTATTAGGAAATATAATGAAGTCAGATTACACAAACAGCCTGTTAGCTACTTTCCTTGCTTCCATTCTCACCCCTCCAATTAATTCTCTATTTTGCAGTAGATCCATTTTTATAAACACAAATCTGATCCTGTCACAATTCTACTTAAAATTCTCTGTGGCTCTACATTTCTTTCAGGACAAAACCAAACTCCTTAACTTCTTTTCCAAAACATCTACTTTCTTTTTCATCCTTATCTCTCATCAGTAAAAGGAAAACATTGGTAGTCCCTACTACTTTCACAATTTTTTATATCAAAGGCCTTGTGACACCCTCATCCTTGATGACACCTCATGATTAGCTATGCACTGCAGTTGGTAACTGGTGCTCCAGTCCTTGGTTTTGGGAAAGGACTGTGCCCTCTCTTGCCTCAGGGATTTTGAGTATGGGGGTTGGCTTCCTTTTGTGATACCACTGGCCCTTTGGCCTTTGCCTTGCCCAGGCACTCTTTTCTGTAACATGCCCTCCTTACTTAACTCACTTATCCTTGATATATCTTCTTGGGAGTTGATTTACCTTTTCACAATTTCCCTCCCAGTGGGGCATCATGAGTCACCTATGTGCTCACAGAACTCTCATCTTTTCCCTCATAGAGCACTTTCTATCCTTTAATATAAACTGCCTCTTTCACTTGTTGAGTCTATGATTTTCACCTACAGCGCTTCCCAAGCACAGATTGTTGGGCATCATCTCTAAAAAGAGTTTCTGATTCAGAAGCTCCTGGTGGGGCCTGGGAATGTACATTTCTCTAAAGTTCCCAGGGGATGATGATACTATGGGTCAGTGGCTCCATTTTCTGATCCTGCAACAGAAAATAAACTTTGAAGGCAAGGCTTTGTATTCATCCATAGCTAGCATCTAGCCTAAGGCCTCATATACAATAGATAAGACCTAACTATTTATTCCATGAATTCACAAATTTTAGGGAGTGGGGTTAAATGTCACTTTATGTATAAAGATAATGGTGAAGTAGGCAAAAATTTATGTTTATAGCCTTCCTAGCTCAATATCGACTGACTGTATTTCCTGATACATATTTTTTTTTTTTTTAGTTGTAGTTGGACACAATATCTTTATTTTTATGTGGTGCTGAGGATTGAACTCAGTGCCTCATACATGCTACGCAAGTGCTTTACCCCTGAGCTAAAACCCCAGCCCCTTCTGGTATTTTAATACCTACCACTATCACCATTATATCTTTACATGGTCAAATTTCCAGCATTTAAGATAATCATGAGACTAATCTAGATTTTTTAATGGAATAAATACAAAATCATCTTGATCACTTTATTCCCCCCTTTAAAACTGAAAAGTGTATCTTTGGGCAGACTATGATTACCACAGCCAAGTCTACATGATTTTTTTTATGAAAATCAAGGAAAAATTAGCATTTGGTGTGTGTATGGGGGGAGGGGTAACAGGGATTAAACCCAGGGGCACTCAACCATTTAGTCACATCTCCAGCCCTATTTTGTATTTTATTTAGAAACAGGGTCTCACTGAGCTGTTTAGTGTCTCGCTTTTGCTGAGGCTGGCTTTGAACTTTCCATCCTCTTGCCTCAGCCACCTGCGCTGCTGGGATTACAGGCGTGTGCCTCGGCACCCAACTAATATTATATTTTTTTAAAGGAAAAATGTGTTTTGTAAGAAGGAGTAAGAGAAAATGTATGGAAACCAAAGAATAGTTTACTGAAATGGTGAAAGAACTATATTTTTTTCATATTTTCCCCTTGTTTTTCTCAGTAAGTATGTTATCAAATTACTTTCTCCTAAAAGGTTTACACTTGTTAATTTTTATGCTAACTTTAGAGACTTAAAGTTTTTTTTAATAAGTGAGTTTTTAAAAATTGTCTTAATTCCTGCTCTACTTTTTTAAAATATCAATGTTACGAAAAGTACGTAGAAATGTATAATACTAAAACTTAGCTTTTACTTTATTAGAATTTCAAGTAGTAAGTTTAGAATGGAAAAATAAATCATTTTATTCCTAAAGCTGAGCTTGACAACTACTTTCAAATTTAATATTTCATGAAAACAATTTACAAAAGGGCCTGTTGGATAGTGAAAGAAAAGAGGAAAGTCTTTTTATAATACCCCAGGCTATATTTTAGGTTGGAATACAAAGCAAAATTATTTATTGATTTGATTCTTTTCTATAATTCATAATTAACTTTTATTTCCAAAGTCTCAGTAATACATTAAGATAATGTTTCCATTGTATCATACATCAAAATAAATTCCAGGTGGTTTATGTTTAAACATAAAAACTATAAAAATTCTAGATAGAAAATTGGGATAAGATTTTTAAAATAATCTCAAATTAAGGGTTGTCATTCTCAATATGACATAAATCCTCTAAGATGCAAGTTGATACTTTTGACAGTATAAAATTTTAAAAAAGGAAAAACTGCCATAAGGGTAATCTAAAGAAATTACATTTCTAGCACCTTTCAAGACAAAGATCGCGTCTCTTTAATATAATTAACATCCTACTTAACAACATACCGTTAACCAATAACAATCTGAACAAAATTTTAATCAAGAATTGGCTTTTTAGTTTATGAAAAATATTTAAACATATCAATGATAAAAATGTACATTGAAATTTGTAAGCAATTATAGCTAGATCTAATTAAGAAAATAATTTTTAAAAATGCAATGCCCTGAATATTAGGGTCTGCTAAAATTCACATGTTGGAATCTAATACCCAGTAAGATAGCATTAGAGGTAGAGTCTTTAGGTATGAGTGAGACAAGTGAACTGTGTCCTCATAAGTGAGATTAGTGTGTTTATGGGGGGGGGCAGGGTGAAGGGAGCTGCTTTGCCCCTCTGCCAAGCAAGGACACAGCAAGAAGGTGCCATCTTGGAAGCAGACAGCAAGCCTCACCAGGTACCTAATATGCTAGAATTGTAATCTGGTTCTTCTCATTCTCCAGAACTGTGAGAAATAAATCACCTTTTCTTATTAATTGCCTAGTCTAAGGCATTTTTAAAAAATCAGTAGTCTAAATATACTAAAACAACAACTTTAGTAGACAATAT